>NC_064922.1:300728135-301353135 GCF_023897955.1 Schistocerca gregaria | reverse complement strand
TGGCATATAAACTTGTACTACTGTAGTAGGAGTGGGCTTCGTATCTATCTTGGCCACAATAATGCGTTCACTATGCTGTTTGTAGTAGCTTACCCGCATTCCTGTTTTTCTTTTCATTATTAAACCTACTCCTGCATTACCCCTATTTGATTTTGTGTTTATAACCCTGTAGTCACCTGACCAGAAGTCTTGTTCCTCCTGCCACCGAACTTCACTAATTCCCACTATATCTAACTTTATCCTATCCATTTCCCTTTTTAAATTTTCTAACCTACCTGCCCGATTAAGCGATCTGACATTCCACGCTCCGATCCGTAGAACGCCAGTTTTCTTTCTCCTGATAACGACATCCTCCTGAGTAGTCCCCGCCCGGAGATCCGAATGGGGGACTATTTTACCTCCGGAATATTTTACCCAAGAGGATGCCATCATCATTTAATCATACAGTAAAGCTGCATGTCCTCGGGAAAAATTACGGCTGTAGTTTCCCCTTGCTTTCAGCCGTTCGCAGTACCAGCACAGCAAGGCCGTACGAGCTCTAATTTCCCATATTTTATCTTGGTGATCGTTCCTCCCTATGTAAGTCGGTGTCAACAAAATATTTTCGCATTCGGAGGGGAAACTTGGTGATTGGAATTTCGTGAGAAGATTCCGTCGCAACGAAAAATGCCTTTCTTTTAATGATATCCATCCCAAATTCTGTATCATATCTGTGACTCTCTCTCCTATATTTCACGCTAATACAAAACGTGCTGCCTTTCTTTGAACTTTTTCGATGTACTCAGTCAGCCCTATCTGGTAAAGATCCCACACCGCGCAAAGGTATTCTAAAAGAGGACAGACAGCCGTAGTGTAGGCAGTCTCCTTAGTAGGTCTGTTACATTTTCTAAGTGTCCTGCCAATGAAACGCAGTCTTTAGCTAGCCTTCCCCACAACATTTTCTATGTATTCCTACCAATTTAAATTGTTCGTAATTGTAATACCTAGGTATTTATTTGAATTTACGGCTTTTAGATTAGACTGATTTATCGTGTAGCCGCACACTTTTCGTTATTTAAAGTCAACCGCCACTTTTCGCATCATTCCGACATTTCTTCTAAATCGTTTTGCAGTTTGTTTTGATCTTCTGATGACTTTACTAGTCGATAAACGACAGCCTCATCTGCAAACAACCGAAGACGGCTGCTCAGATTGTCTCCCAAATCGTTTATATGCCAAAGGGCTTATAACACTACCTTGTGGAACACCAGAAACCACTTCTGTTTTACTCGATGACTTTCCGTCAATTATAACGAACATTTCTTGATTATTCTTCTGTTTGTCGTAAAATAACAATTTTATCCGCCAATCACGATTTGTCTTTATTTATATTTCGCACGACACGTTTCGGGAACTGCTTCCCATTAACAAGTGCATTTTTCGTTGAAAGGTCTCTGTTGGATTCCTTTCATGTTAATTTCTTAAATCCGTTGCCATTTACGGCGTAAATTCCTTTTCTAAATTTACTGTGGTGTTTCTGACTGTCTGGGAGGAGACTGAGCAGTGAAACGTGTTACTTTGACACATAAACAATAACTATCTGTCACACTACTACACTTTAAAACTCAGTTTATATGTAATTCGTGTCACACAGTCTCATACGGAACCTACATCCGCTTTCTTTTATATACTGTATATGACAAGATACTGTCATCCCCCTTCCCCCCTGTGTGAGAGGATGAATGAGCAAATGTATTTCTAGTTGCATGCTTGAGGGTAGCAGACAGGCCTGTCTGCTAGAGAACAGTAGGACCAACGTCGGAACAGGTAGCTACGCTTCCTAGAAGCAGAGAGGTTTTCCATTCTTAGTATGTTCCTACCCGTCCCTTGTCATGTTGGTATAGGGGGCTGCCTCTCTGGTTACTTCCGTTTGTAATTGGGAAGCACGCTCGCTAGGAGCGCAGGTCAGTCTGTCCGCGGCGAGCGTCTGAAGTGCTAAGATCTCCGGCTAAGCGCGTGTCTGCTAAGTCCGTAGGACAATGGATTTCTTAAGATCAGCCTAGCTGAAAATTTAATGACCTATATTTCAGATTTAGTTCTAAAATATCTAATGTTATCTTAAATTGCAACGCAGTGTAATTCGAGTGTGAAGTTCAGAATACATTCCGGTAGTTGCTTTGTCAGTACTTTGTGAGTAAAGTGGAACCACGTGTTGATCAGTAACTCTGACTAAGATCATCAATCTTAAATGCGAATGTGCGTGAGATTATAACGTCTCGTCTTGACAATATTTTTCAATATAGTAACTTTTCTTTATGTTCAGCCCACGTGGTGTGTACTTTGTGAGACCAGTACCACGTGCTTATACAATTGTTTGACACATCAGGTTAATAATAAGACGATAATAACCAGTTCGAGGTTTTTCTTTTGTAAATTGCTTTTCGATCTAATTTATTTTAATTATCAAAATTATTGTGGAGTTACACTCTATGTGTAAACCAAGTTGACCACGTGAAGCATGCGGTGTAATCATCAAAGTAGCTTTCACAGAGAGTTAGTATGAATTTAGTATAGCAGTGTGTGGTAATTACATGACGGACAGGATTGCGCTACGAACGTAACTTCTTTGGGTGAAAATTGAATTGGTTGGTTGTGGGTAACTTCCTCATGCATATGTTTCAACGTTCTTCGTGTGTTATTTTATGAATGCAGTGTTGTATGCAGTGTCCCAATCTTGGCTCCATATTGGATGTGTTCCGTAAGATTACAAACTCACATTTTCACAACCCTAAATAAGGCACCAGCTTAGTTATGACTCAAGTTTAATATGCTGAAATTTCAGTGATCAATGTTAAAATAAATTTCCAAATATAAATTGATTTATTTCTTTTTATTTAAATTCTCTTTTTATCTATATGTCACCGGTTTTCGTATGACTATTAAAAGATTATAATTGATGTTAGTCTGGTTGTGAATTTTGAAACTAGACTGGATACCTGGTGAAACAGTTGCACAGTAGTGCAAGGTTAACTTCCCCAGACAGCTCACAGCCTTTAACCCACTGTTATGGTCTTGGATAGCAGCACCGCTTACACCACAAATTAATGCAACAACGTTACATCGTGCAATATGGGGTTTTAGGTGAGCTGTTTGCTACGTGTGAGTTGCAGCATTTGACGACATTATTGTAAACAGGCGCAATTTTGTAGTTGTCTACATTGCACAAAGCTATAGTTCATTTCGTAACCACTTTTTGTCGTATTGCCTATTGGGTTCCCTGCCGTAATCTTAGACCAAAGATAGTTAAATGATTTTTCTGACGTTTCGCCAGCACTATATGCTAGCAGTGTCGAAGGTTCACCTACCGCCAGCCACCAGCAACTTCCGTATAAGGCTACACTTAATGCAAACACCTTCACAGAAGGCTTCGCAACACTTAAATTTATATTCGATAATAGTAAATTTATCTTTTTCAGGGGCACTTGTCTTGCTTTTGCTAGTCTATATCTTGTATGTGCCCTACTTCTACCATCGTTAATTATTTTATTGTCCAAATAGCAAAACTCATCTACTACTTTAAATGTCTTGTTTCCTAATCTAATTGCCTCCGCATCACGTAATGTAATTCGACTCCATTCCATTCATCTCGTCCCACTTTTGTTTCTGTGGATCTTACAACGTCTTTTCAAAACGCTAATTGCCTCCGCATCACGTAATGTAATTCGACTCCATTCCATTCATCTCGTCCCACTTTTGTTTCTGTGGATCTTACAACATCTTTTCAAAACGCAATCTGTTCCGTTCCAATGCTCTTCCAAGCTCTCTGACAAATTGCAACGTCATCGGCAAATTGCCAATCTTCTTATTTCTTCCCTCTGAATTTTAATTCCCTTTTCAGCTGCTCCTTGATTCCTTTATAATACTGGAAAGAGGCAACAAAAATATCTTACAACCATCTCAACTACAGCGTCACTTTCATGCCTTCGATTCTTGTAACTGCAGTTCACTTTCTTTTCATTGTGTAGACACATTTCCGCTCTCTGTATTTAAACCCGTCTACTTTCAGAATTTCAAAGAGTGTGTTCCAGTCAACATTGTCAAAATCTGTCTCTAAATATCCAGATGCTACGAATATTGGTTTGCCCACTATACGTCTGTCTTCTGAGACATGTGATAGAGACAATATGGCTTCGCGTGTTCCCGAGTTTCTCTGGAAGTCTAAGTGATCTTCAGTGAGGTCCGCTTTTACCTATTTTGAAATTATTGTAAATAATTCGTATCAGTATTTTGTACCCATGACTTTTTAAAATAATGTTTCTGTCATATTTACACTTATCAGCAACCACATTCTTGGAATAGGAATTATTTCATTCTTCATTAACTCTGAGAGTATTTCGCGTGTCTCACATATCTTGCAAATCGGGAGGAACAGTTTTGTCATTGCAGGAATCTGACTCTGATAAAACTTAGGGACTAGAAGTCCGAGATTTTGTAAACCTCCGCCACACACCAGTAAGGTCGTCCTCACAGAGGACGTGCTTATCATTGTGAAGTATGCGAGGCGTAGCTTACGTCGCGTTTGCTGCACGCTTAGAAACGAGCTAGTATGTCACACGGAATATGATCCTCACCATGATCTGCAGCCACAGCTCTCTCGAACAGGTAGCTGGCTGTATCTGGCTCGCAAATCACACACTTTGTTTTCCAAAATTGACGCGCGTAAAACTGTTACGTTGCCTCTGTTAACAAGAACATTTCCTTCTTCGTTCATATGCTCTCTATGTTGTTGTGTGTGTAATTTACATAAAAAAAACATCAAAATCCATGAGCATGATACCAAGCAAAAATAGAAGTTCCATGTCCAGTCAGTAAGGACATCGTCATTATAAACTTCCATTACAAATAGTGCGTTACAAATTTAAAGCAGTCTTTAACATTGTAAGTAGGCTGGTTACGTTTTTTTATTGGTAACGCCACGTAGCGCTCTGTATAAAAAATCACTGGCAGTGCTGTGTGCAGTCAGTGGCTGGTTGGCATTGTTGTAATACTCGTCATTGTAGCGTTGGGCAGTTGGCTCTTAGCGGCGCGTAGCGTTGCGCAGTTGGAGGTGAGCCGCCAGCAGTGGTGGATGTGGGGAGAAAGATGGCGGAGTTTTGAAATTTGTAAGACTGGATGTCATGAACTGACATATATATTATGACTCTTAAGGTAAATACATTGTTTGTTCTGTATTAAAATCTTTCATTTGCTAAGTATCCCTATCAGTAGTTAGTGCCTGCCGTAGTTTGAATCTTTTATTTAGCTGGCAGTAGTGGCGCTCGCTGTATTGCAGTAGTTTGAGTAACTAAGATTTTTGTGATGTAAGTGATTTGTGAAACGTATAGGTTAATTTAGTCAGGACCATTCTCTTGTAGGGATTATTGAAAGTCAGATTGCGTTGCGCCAAAAATATATTGTGTGTCAGTTTAAGCACAGTTATGTATAATTTTTCTAAGGGGACGTTTCAACATAAGATAAGAATTGCTTTAGTAAGGGCGTAAGATCATTCCTTCTTACATCACTGCTTCTACACATTAGCGTAATTATTAGAACACTTGAAACCAGATATTGCAAAATTTCGTGCGCGTAACGCAACCTTTCTTTCTGGATGAAGCCAAAAAATCATTTATTATTGCCACATTAATTTAAATACTCTGTGCTTCATGTAAGAGTGAGGCTGTATGTGACTAGGTGTGTTTCGTGTGTGTGTGTGTGTGTGTGTGTGTGTGTGTTGTGTTAGTGTGCACATGTGAGAGCGCGTACATGTGTGCCACAATCTCGAAATATGTTTGGATGAATAAGCACGTACTCAACTGCCATCGAATCATTTAATGATGAAGAAAGCAGCACTGCAGTTCACTGGTGCACAGTCACTGGCATGTTTACAAAATCGAATAAACACTCGAGAGTTATTGCTCTTACAAATACGTAACATTGACTACCGGTATTATAGAACATACAGCCTATTTAATTAATAAGGAAGTCGCGGACCCTTTTCGAAAAGGCCAAAGTGCAAAAAATAAATTACAATAAAATACAAATAATTGGCAATAACATGATGAGAATCAACTACGTCTGAGATTATAACTCTGCACCTCTACCCACTACAGTACCGTTCTTTTTTTTATATTTTTTTACTTACAGTGAGCTGGTATTGCGAATATCGAAGTCTATAATGTTGCTCTGTATTGAACAATGTCACCACCAATATGCCGTCAAATAACATTTAATTATAACAATTCCCCCCATGAACGAGGAGTGTTCGGTAAATCTGGAATGTGCTATTGCCTTGAAATGACACAATTCCGTAACACGCAACTTACAGCATTCATAGGACGTAAGTTATTAACGAAAATCCACCAAATATGGGCTTCAGCTACAACTGACGTAATTCAGTACACCATCACCCAAATTCTGTGTACGACGTAGAAACTAATTTTGCATTTCACTGGCCACATAGCCCCACGAGGCAAAAATTTGACTTGTGTTATTCAGTTATTCATGTTTCGCAATGCTGTGGAAAGAGAAACTGCACATTGTGAGGTCACGCACATGTGACACATTTTACAGTACTGTGTCCTACGTACAGTAGAGGAACCCTTCGTAGAAAATGACTGCTGGTATCAGCATGACAAAGCACTCAGTCACAAAGTTGTATGTGTGAGGCAATTATTTGTGGAAATAACATTCTTGAAATGGACTCACCCGTCCTTAGTCCCGAACTGAAGCCAGTCAGAATGTCGACTTCGCCCAGGTTCTAATGTACCAAACCACAAGCTTCTCAAGTTTCTATTTATATGAAATAGAAGATGCAGAAAGAAACGAAAAAGGTGAATGGGGAACACCTGACAATGAGCCGCCCCGAACGTTGTGGTGATGCAATGGCGAGAGTAAAAAATCAGTGGCAGACGACTTCAAGCCGGGTGTGCCGCTTCTCTAGAACGGTTCCCCTAAGAGAGCTTCGGCCATCCGTGCACGGTTTCTGTCTGGGCGGAATTACCAACTTATCGCCGGCTGCAACGTAGCTGTTCGATTTCGGCTCTCGAGGAAGAATTGGCTGTCATTCCTTTTTAGACATTCAGGCACCTTATTGAGAGTGTCCCCAGCAAAGTCCAATCAGTCAGTAATTCGAAGAGTGGACATATTCCATATTAATGTCCACTAAATGTTACAGATGTGGATGAAGAAGACAAATAAGAAAAGCTTCGCCACTCAGTAACAGGTGACCAGAAGTGTAGTAAAAGTGTATCACTTGATGGCATGTTGATATTACGCTGAAGGCTAAGAACTCGGTGCCCGCAGTTTCGTGAAGGGGCCTCTGTGGAGCAGGAGGCAGCCGGCGTCCCCTGTCCAACACGCGCGCCCAGCGGCTGCACGACCGGAAGGCAGGCGCTGTCTGCAGAGGCAGCCGCCTTCCGCCCCGGAGGCAGCAGCGGTGGCGGTGGCGGTGGCGGTGGCGCCGGAGTTTGCGCAGCTAATCGAGCACGAAATGGACGCGACGCCAGTGCGAGCCCCTCATCCCATCCCCAGGGGCCGGGCGGCGGCTCGCGGGCGGCCACAAAAACTGCGTGCCTCTTCCTGCCCCTAATAGACGGCCATTACTGCCAGCCCGGCCCGGCTTTACACTCACCAAACAAATTGCCGTTTCAGGTAATAGGCCCGTGTTTATCTGGACGGGCGCCGGACCTGATCAGGCGCCGTCCGGCTTCTGATGGCGGAAACGCTAACCACCGTCCTTCAGTTTGGAAGTCTGCACTAACTCTTATCTCGTCTGCTGGTTCATTTAATGATACTAGCTACCATCACTTTGAAATCAAACGACACTGGCTGAACTGGAAGGTGTTACACGATGAACACCCTGAACGAACGCTACCAAATTACGCTGTTGTCCATTAAAATAGCTACACCAAGAAGAAATGCAGATGATAAACGGGTGTTCATCGGATAAATATATTATACTAGAACTGACGTTGATTACATTTTCACGCAGTTTGGGTGCATAGATCCTCAGAAATCAGTACCCAGAACAACCACCTCTGGCCGTAATAACGGCCTTGATACGCCTGGGCATTGAGTCAAACAGAGCTTGGATGGCGTGTACAGGTACAGCTACCCATGCAGCTTCAACACGATACCAAAGTTAATCAAGAGTAGTGACTGGAGTATTGTGACGAGCCTGTTGCTCGGCCACCATTGACCAGACATTTGAAATGAATGAGAGATCTGGAGAATGTGCTGGCCAGGGCAGCAGTCGAACACTTTCTGTATCCAGAAAGGCCCGTACAGGACCTGCAACATGCGGCCGTGCATTATCCTGCTGAAATGTAGGGTTTTTCAGGGATCGAATTAAGGGTACAGCCACGGGTCATAACACATCTGAAAATGAAACGTCCACTGTTCAAAGTGCCGTAAATGCGAACAAGAGATGACCGAGACGTGTAACCAATGGCACCCCATACCATCACGAAGGATGATACGCCAGTATAGCGATGACGAATACGCGCCTCCAATGTGCGTTCATCTCATTGTCGCCAAACACGGATGCGACCGTCATGATGCTGTAAACAGAACCTGGATTCATCCGAAAAAATGACGTGCACTCAGGTTCGTCGTTGAGTACACCATCGCAGGCGCTCCTGTCTGTGATGCACCGTCAAGGGTAACAGCAGCCACGGTCTTCGAGCTGATAGTCCATGCTGCCGAAGGCACAAAAAAGATGTGGCGGTGGGTGGCAGTTATGTAAAAATGTCTTCATTTGTATCACAAATGTTCATTTGTATTACAAATGAAGTTGCGTGTAGCTATATAAGGGACGGTTGGAGTGAACAACGATTGCAGTCAGTACCTGACGAACAAATGCTATAGTCATTGGTATGAACCGTGAAACATTTACTTGCAAACAGTGGTGTCTAGAAGACAAAGGTATTTATTATATTACTTTAATTAGTGCGCTTGATCTCGGAGTGATACAATGAGTTCGTCGGATTCCAACGAAAGTAATAACAGTCTTTTGTTATTGAGCGATGGATCGTTTCCTCTGAGACAGAACATTAATAACCAAACTGTACGTCGCTTAATTTTTGAAAGTGATAGAGATGACGACGAAGAACTATCACAAATTCGTAGTAGATAATCTGATGACTAATTTAATCGTCGTTGTGTACACTGGGCCACATGTTTTGACAAAAAAGTATCTATATCTACAAGAGACTTGGAGTATGGTGGACAAACAACAGGATTAAAATATTTGTGATGACCAAGCTGTTTATATGACAACGCTGTAATGAAATCTGTACCAAATTCCACTTATAAATTATTTACTAGAAACGAAGAATTTGAAAGACATTTTAATTGGAGTGCTATCGACTTTAGGTAGATTAAAACTGAAGAAACTGCAAAAAGGTGGGAATTTAAGGAAATGGGACCAGGATAAACTGAAAGAACCAGAGGTTGTACAGAGTTTCAGGGAGAGCATAAGGGAACAATTGTCAGGAATAGGGGAAAGAAATACAGTAGAAGAAGAATGGGTAGCTTTGAGGGATGAAGTAGTGAAGACAGCAGAGGATCAAGTAGGTAAAAAGACGAGGGCTAGTAGAAATCCTTGGGTAACAGAAGAAATATTGAATTTAATTGATGAAAGGAGAAAATATAAAAATGCAGTAAATGAAGCAGGCAAAAAGGAATACAGACGTCTCAAAAATGAGATCGCCAGGAAGTGCAAAATGGCTATGGAGGGATGGCTAGAGGACAAATGTAAGGATGTAGAGGCTTATCTCACTAGGGGTAAGATAGATACTGCCTACAAGAAAATTGAAAAGTCCTTTGGAGATAAGAGAACCACTTGTATGAACATCAAGAGCTCAGATGGAAACCCAATTCTAAGCAAAGAAGGGAAAGCAGAAAGGTGAAAGGAGTATATAGAGGGTCTATACAATGGCGATGTACTTGAGGACACTATTATGGAAATGGAAGAGGATGTAGATGAAGATGAAATGGGAGATACGATACTGCGTGAAGAGTTTGACAGAGCACTGAAAGACCTGAGTCGAAACAAGGCCCCTGGAGTAGACAACATTCCATTGGAACTACTGACGGCCTTGGGAGAGCCAGTCCTGACAAAACTCTACCATCTGGTGAGCAAGATGTATGAAACTGGCGAAATACCCTCAGACTTCAAGAAGAATATAATAATTCCAATCCCAAAGAAAGCAGGTGTTGACAGATGTGAAAATTACAGAACAATCAGTTTAATAAGCCATAGCTGCAAAATACTAACGCGAATTCTTTACAGGCAAATGGAAAAACTAGTAGAAGCCGACCTCGGGGAAGATCAGTTTGGATTCCGTAGTAATAATGGAACACTTGAGGCAATACTGACCTTACGACTTATCTTAGAAGAAAAATTAAGGAAAGGCAAACCTACGTTTCTAGCATTTGTAGACTTAGAGAAAGCTTTTGACAATGTTGACTGGAATACTCTCTTCCAAATTCTAAAGGCGGCAGGGGTAAAATACAGGGAGCGAAAGGCTATTTACAATTTGTACAGATACCAGATTTCAGTTATAAGAGTCGAGAGGCATGAAAGGGAAGCAGTGGTTGGGAAAGGAGTGAGACAGGGTGGTAGCCTCTCCCCTATGTTATTCAATCTGTATATTGAGCAAGCAGTAAAGGAAACAAAAGAAAAATTTGGAGTAGCTATTAAAATTCATGGAGACGAAGTAAAAACTTTGAGGTTCGCCGATGACATTGTAATTCTGTCAGAGACGGCAAAGGACTTGGAAGAGCAGTTGAACGGAATGGACAGTGTCTTGAGAGGAGGATATAAGATGAACATCAACAAAAGCAAAACGAGGATAATGGAATGTAGTCAAATTAAATCGGGTGATGCTGGGGGAATTAGATTAGGAAATGAGACACTTAAAGTAGTAAAGGAGTTTTGCTATTTAGGAAGTAAAATAACTGATGATGGTCGAAGTAGAGTGGATATAAAATGTAGATTGGCAATGGCAAGGAAAGCGTTTCTGAAGAAGAGAAATTTGTTAACATCGAATATAGATTTATGTATCAGGAAGTCGTTTCTGAAAGTATTTGTTTGGAGTGTAGCCATGTATGGAAGTGAAACATGGACGATAACTAGTTTGGACAAGAAGAGAATAGAAGCTTTCTAAATGTGGTGCTACAGAAGAATACTGAAGATAAAGTGGATAGATCACGTAACTAATGAGGAGGTATTGAATAGGATTGGGGAGAAGAGAAGTTTGTGGCACAACTTGACTAGAAGAAGGGATAGGTTGGTAGGACATGTTCTGAGGCACCAAGGGATCACCAATTTAGTACTGGAGGGCAGCGTGGAGGGTAAAAATCATAGAGGGAGACCAAGAGATGAATACACTAAGCAGATTCAGAAGGATGTAGGTTGCAGTAGGTACTGGGAAATGAAGAAGCTTGCACAGGATAGAGTAGCATGGAGAGCTGCATCAAACAAGTCTCGGGACTGAAGACCATAACAACAACATCGCCTTTAGAAGATATGATCATTTTATGCGAATTTGTTCATTAAAAGATAAAGATTTAATAATGTGGACACGATTTGATACAATGCGTAAATTACGATATAGAATTAAAATTTTGAATGTAAATTATAAATTAATATCACTTAATCAACCACACAATTACTGTATTAGACATTATGACCATATGCGGAAACCTGTTCTATGTAATGTATTGTGTACAAATTGTTATTATTAACGCTCAAGAAGACGGAAAATTACGAATAGCGACTAATAACCATTTTGTGAGCCGACCTAGTAATATATTATATTTAACTGAACAGCCGACTCAGGATCATTATGGGTTTACTACTCAAGAAATACTTTGTACATCAAAAGCTCATTATTTTGAAACTATACTACAAATTAGTGATATTTTATTTTGTTGAATATGTTTAACTGCTATATTTGCAGAACGCATTGAAAGTATTTTCACTGAAGATTTAATACCTTCTGTAAATCAAGGAACACAATGTGATTTATTAAATACTGTAAATGTATTTTTTTTTACAGATCTATTATTACTACTGGAGAAGTACAATTTAAAGACTTTACTCCAACTCAAAAAGACATAAATTTATTTTTTAAAGGGACATCTCATCAGAATCTTCTGACTATTTAGACGAAGACGATACAAGACCAAAGACACCAGCGAAAGATATAGACACAGGATGTAAGAGGAAAACTTATGATAGAGAAGAACAAAAAGAGGTAATTCCCCGTAAGAAAACAAAAAACAACTTTAACAAGTGACAACGACGACACTGACGGACTAACAATAGACGTAATTGAAATTGTAAGTCTATTAGTTAAAATTATTAATTTATTTGACGATCCTCAAGAATGTCTAAATTCGTTTATGGTTACGTTCTCATTTTGAAAAAAAATATCAAATTGAACCGATTCCATATTCTGCTAACAGTCATTGGATCTCGACCAACGCGAGCAGCAATGTCCCGTTACGATAAACCGCAATCGCCATAGGCTACAATCCGACCTTCATCAAAGTCGGAAACGTGATGGTACGCATTTCTCCTCCTTACACGAGGCATCACAACAACGTTTCACCAGGCAACGCTGGTCAACTCCTTATTGTGTATGAGAAATCGGTTGGAAGGTTTACTCATGTCAGCACGTTGTAGGTGTCGCCACTGGAGCCAACGTTGTGTGAATACTCTGAAAAGCTAATCATTTGCTTATCACAGCATCTTCTTTCAGTCGGTTAAATTTCGTGGTGCAGCAGTTTTAATGGCCAGTAGTGTAGATGTTCGGAGCGTTTTTCTGTAAGTTGTAAAAGTAACAGTGACTTTAGTCACCATTAATATATTCTCCTTCACTGCTTGCAAATCTGCCAACGCTCGGGTAACTTTTCGATTCCGCGACTATAGAAGTCATGTGCTTTTGAGAAGAGCTCGCTAGAGCCATGTTCGGCGCCCATTTTCATCTGCAAACGAAGACCCTTGAAATTTGTTCGGTAGTGAGCGGAAAAGATGAAAATCTGAGAGCACACAATGATGGGAAGAAGATAGGTGCGGAATAACTTCCCAACCTACCACCTGTATAGTGTCGTCAGTCTAACAGGATGCGAGCGGGTGTTATCGTGAAGTAGCAGCACTTTATGCAGTCTTGCTGGTCTTTGATCTAGGACTGCGTCTGCAAGACATCTCAGTTGTTGACAATAATGTCAGAAGTGGTGGTTACGTCTCAGGGAAGCAGTTCGTAGTACACCTCACCTTCGCTGTTCCACCAGAGGCGTAACATTATCTCTTTTGGATGCGCGCAAGCCCTTGTACGGGGAGTTGCTCCTTTGTAGGGCTCAACTATTTCCTTCTTCTTCTTATTTTAGCATACAGACACCATTCGTCATCACCCGTAAAGGTCAAAAAAGATAATTTTCTTTCCGTGGTCTGTCCAGCCAGCCGAACGGGGTAGCGTAGTGGTTAGTGGCCGGCCGTGGTGGCCGAGCGGTTCTGGGCACTTCAGTCCGGAACCGAGCGCGGCTGCTACGGTCGCAGATTCGAATACAGAATCGGGCATGTTTGTTTGTGATGTCCTTAGGTTAGTTAGGTTTAAGTAGTTCTAAGTCTAGGGGACTGATGACATCAGGTGTTAAGTCCATAGCGCTTAGAGACATTTGATTCGTAGTGGTTAGTGGTTAGGGCACTAAACTGGCATTCGGGAGAACAAAGGTTCAAACGCGCTTCCGGCCATCCTGATTTAGGTCCTCCGTGATTTCTCTAAATTGCTTAAGGCAAGTGCTGGGATGATTCCTTAGAAAGGCAAGGTCGCTTTCCTTCTGCAACCTTTCCTAATCCGAGTTCGTACTCCGTCTCTAAAGAGCTCGTTGTCGAAGGGTCGTGAAACACTCATCTCCTCCTCCTCCAATGACATTATCCCCATGTACGACTCAAATGTTTCTCCGCTACTGTCACCCCTCTATTGCACTCAAACAACAAAATATGACGGGAATGTTCCGATTATTTATTTGGCACCCTATTTTCTAGTGCCTACAGTTTCACTTGCTGTCTCAAGATGACAGAATGACAATATGTAAACTCAAACAGCAACAGTGAACTACAAATAAAAACTGAGAATCGATAAATAAACCTATAGCAACCGGAATACCAATTTGAAAACAAAAGTGCTACGAACTAAATTATACTTCAGATACCAACTTAATTGTACTTCAGTATCTCCATATGTCTGAGTGGTATCTTGATTAAAATTTCACTCTTTTGTGAGTTTAGTTTCAGTACAGAAGAATAGCTTTTCCTGCAAACGAGTGTCTAACGTTAGTGGTGCTGGAATTTTTGAGGTTGGGGGCCAAAACTCAGTGCATCCAGAGGATGTGCAAGTGCAGTTGTGCAGTTTATCGCTATTTTTCGGACGTTGAGGAAGGTAGATCCTTTGGCTTGAGAGACATGGCAGCACCAGACATCCAGATCACAAAGGCGGTTACCTGTAGAGAAATGACTTCAGAACAGGTGGAGAGACTGAGGACAACAGTGTGCAACGAAGAGTAGGTATAGTTTCGTCCGCAAACAAGAAGATAGTAGGAAATCGGGTTTTCTGCCGGATATCAGCGTCTTCCAAACACGATATTACATCCGAATATTAAATTCACTATGGAGCTAGAAAAGGATGGTCAGCTGCCGTTTCTGGATGTCCTGGTGAAGAAGAAGGCGGATGGCACCTTCAGCCACAGTGTGTACCGAAAGCCAACACACACAGATCTATACCTACAGGCCGACAGCTGCCACCACCCAGCACAAAAGACCGGGGTCCTTAGAACACTCGTACACCGAGCCCAGACACTGTCTGACACTGACAGCCTGGCAGTGGAACTTGAACATCTTCCAAAAGTGTTTGCTAACAACGGATTCTCATCCAGGGACATCCGCAGAGCTCTACATCCCACCAGACGTCAGGATACACCGGAGAACGAGCAAGAAGAAGAAATCAAGAAACTGGCATTTTTACCGTATGCCGGGCCTGTCTCTGCCAAGATCAGCAGAATACTAAGTAAACATAACATCAAGAGTGTCTTCTGCCCATCTAGCCAAATCAGGGCTTTACTTGGAACAGTCAAAGATGACCTGGGCTTAAGGAAGCCTGGCATTTACAATATTCCTTGTAAATGCGGTATGTCCTACATTGGCCAAACGACTAGAACTGTGGAAACCAGATGTAAGGAACACCAGCGACATACCAGGCTAAGGCAGGCCACAAAATCAGCAGTAGCAGAACACTGCCTAGAATTGGAACATTCCATGGATTACGAGAACACCAAGGTCATGGTCCAGGTCCCCAGGTTCTGGGATAGTGTCATCACTGAATCTATAGAGATAAAGATGGCACCAAACTTGATTACCCGGGAAGCAGGATACCAGCTAAGCACTGCATGGAACCCGGCATTTGAACTGCTGAAGCAATGCCGGAGAAAATATGTTTCCAACACCAACAACGAGCCTCAGACATCCGCACACTGCGAGCATGAACCAAGAAGGGAACACCAGGAAGCCTCAGCCGCAGTCGGAGACGGCCAGAGCGGGAGCGGACGGAATAGGGAACGTCCAGAGCGGCATTGCAGCGCCACTCGTGGGTGGGGGCCGAGAAGGGAACACCAGGAGGCCACGACCGCAGTTGGAGACGGCCAGAGCAGGCGCGGACGGAATAGAGAACACCTAGAGCGGCAGGATAGCGGGCGCGGACCGAGTAGGGAACGGCAAACAGAACACCAGGCACCGGGCAGGCATAAATATGCGACCCGGTCCAGCAAGCAGCCAGTCTCAGGGAACACCTGATGAAGACGTCAAGTAATGACGTCGAAATATCGTGTTTGGAAGACGCTGATATCCGGCAGAAAACCCGATTTCCACGAGATGTCATCAAATCGCCGGGAAAGTCTAAGAAATTACAAGGAGATAGTAGGATTGGGCGATTGACTCTGACAAGCAGCCCGTCAGCAACAGCTGAAATGTGGGCAGTGGTTACGTGCACAGAGTTACCGCGAACCGTGAGGAACAGATTATTGGAAGCTGGGTTGAGCTCTCGACTTCCTCTGCGTGGTTTACTGCGGACACTGCACAATAGGCAACAGAGGTTTGCGTGGTGTGGGCGACAGTCAATTGGCATGTTGAGTGCCCTTCTGCTGCACTCAGCGATGAATCTTGCGTCTGTTTGTAGGGGTCAGATCGACGGCAATATGTCCAGAGAGGGACGGTGGAAGGCTAGTGGAAGAAGTTTCACGAAGCATATACTTTTCTAATTCTTGGAATAATGATGTAGGGAGGTACCGGATATAACGGCAGGACTGATTTGTTAATTACTCGAGTGAGGCTGAATGTTTGTCAGTATGTGCTATGAGTGGTAAATACTATTCAGATACTCCTTATAATTAGGGTACCAAACGGCTTATTCCACAAGGCTAATACAAGAACCCGTTCAGCTCTTCACACCACAAATGTAATGCACAATGTGAACCTCCTTAACGGCTTGCCCAGTCCGCTGTTTCCTCGCACGTATATCACGTTTGGGATGTGACAGGAGGGCACCTGCTTTCACACCAGCCTCCAAACTGCAAAGTTCGTGAACTGACAAATCATGTGTTTCAGGCATGGCACAAAATCCTCTAATATGACATTCTGGGGCAGTCTGCTCCTATGCCACAATGAATACAATAGTGTATTCACGTCCGTTGGGGTTACGACTCAGCCTGGAGTTGATAATGGGCTTCAGCTCCGAATGGAACGAATTTAAATCATTTAAAACCCGTTATGTGATGAATACTGCGTTATAGTCGACAAGCGAAATTAAAAACAAGAGGTCAACCACTGCGAAGGTGCTGCAAGCCAGTGCAGCGTCTAGAGTGGGACCAACCCGAGTGTCCCTCGGGACACGCCTCTCAGAGCTTCCAGGCGCCACCATCGCACAACCTTGTGAAAAGAACAGCCACAGGAGACACGCAGTTTTAACATGCTGGGAGTCTCTTTGCTACGACTGTGTATCCGACCTGACAGTTTGCATCAAGTGTTATTAATTAGTTACCGCGGTCAAGTCAGTTCTGAGTACTGTTGTCAGGCTGAGGAGTGAAGTAAGTACCTGTTGTACCCCTAGCAGTGTTCCTTACGCTACTGTAATTTACAGTGCTGCCGTCAAAGTTTACAGATTCTGAACTGTGTGCCTATTACTCTGCAACAGTAGGGTGCACTTGTTAGATTACCGTTACCTAACAGCACATTTGATATTTGACTGCTTCGTTCTCGAAACAATTCAGCCATCGTGTATCAAAGAAACACACACTGTTCTAAACTGCCACAGCTGGCGAAATCCATTCAAGTTATGTTGACCTTTAATTAATGGAGTATTTGTACTTCACTTTAGTTAATTGTCTACTGATCCTTGTTCTGTATCTTGTACACAATAAGGGTGCCAAGGTTCGGCATGCCCTTTGTTCTTCATGGTAGTGTTATTCCAATCTCTTATCTTTTTCACCTTTTATTTTTTGTGTTAGTTATGAAACTGCATAAACGTATTTATCCTTGCTCGAGTGCCGTAGGTGTCATTAATTCACGTTGTTCAGTACAAGGGCAGCATATCGAACAACTGGTGCAAGCCTTGCAAGGCAGGTTAGCACCATAACCTAAAAAGGTGACACACTGAGAGTGCCAGGACTGGCAAGGTACTGTGCTGATAGAATCGAGGTGCATGCCCTGAAACTTTCCCCAAAGCAATTTATAGAATCTATTCAGCAAAACAAAATTTGATTTTGAGTTACTTGTGAAATGGACATCTTCTCGCTAATAGTCATACAGATTGTGGTACTCCTTTGTAGGTAAGACATTCCACAAAATCGAGAAATTTGAAATGAAAAATAAGGGTACCTAGGATTTTGCGTTTTGTGCATATTACACCATATTTAACTGCATTTAGCTAACGTACTGAAGTTTTCTTTTGATTTGGGGGAAGATCCTATCCGTCTCCAAACTTTATATAATAGAGTTTATGTAGCACATCCACTTACGATCACACGTGCAGTTGCAGGAGAGTGAAATATTCTTAACATCCTTCATATCTCGCCAATTTTTGAAGAAGTATCGAAATGAGATTTTGGAAAATGATAACACCCAAAGACGAGGTGTGATACAGCAGAAACTGTAGTTTTTATTTCACTTTTTAAAACAAGTAGTGTAATTTTTAAGAGTCATCAACATCTAGTGAAAAGAGAATGTTCTAGTATGGAAAATGTGGTGTCACCGCCAGACAGCATACTTGCTAGGTGGTAGCCTTTAAATCGGCCGCGGTTCGGTAGTATACGTCGGATCCACTTGTCGCCACTATCAGTGATTGCAGACCGAGCGCCGCCACACGGCAGGTCTAGAGAGACTTCCTAGCACTCGCCCAGTTGTACAGCCGACTTTGCTAGCGATGGTTCACTGACTAAATACGCTCTCATTTGCCGAGGCGATAGTTAGCATAGCCTTCAGCTACGTTATTTGCTACGAGCTAGCAAGGCGCCATTATCAGTGACTATTGATATTGTTAACTATGTACCGTCAAAACCGACGTTCATCATTAATGCATTAAAGTTAAGTATTCCACCAGCTACGTCCGTTTTTCTAATTTCTAATTTCCTTGTCCTGTTCCAGAAATCACGCCAGCCTGCGTGAGCTAAATCGCGTGCCTTTTGGCCTCCTCTAGTAACACGGTGTTGGTTGGCTCTCCTGCCAACCACAACAGTAAAAATGAAATTTCTTGTCTTACGTTACTGCAGATCGACACAATGAAGTTTCTCATTATTTATTGATCTCTTTTGGCGCTAATTGTTTGCTTAATAAAACACTGTGTTTCAGGTTTCTGTGGCAACAACGACAGCAAAGTGAGTTTACGCAAATTATGCTGCGTTTTGGAAAAACGAAGCAAAATTAAACCTGTCAATAAGGAAAATGTAGCTATTACTCACAACTAATGATGCTCCTTCAAAAGAGGTAAGATTAACATTTCAGACAAAAATTCTGTTGCAATTCTGGTAGAATTCGGCTGTCTGTCATAACCAAACACTGAAACTGTGAACACACTGATGACTTACAGAACATTGCCAACTATTCGTCGAAGTCAATATCATTGACGAATAAAAATACATTTGTAGTAAAAAGATTCATTCCCTCATTCTGTACAGGAACAGAAATGGAAAGACGGTAAGCTATCTCCTACACCTTTAACATGTCAAAGATAACCGAAGTTTAGAAACAAATTCCTCTGGTAAGTTTCAGTCCCAGGTGTTCTCAATTAAAAACACTGTAGGTTAGAAGATTCCAGCAAAATTGCAACAGTACTGACTACTTATTTTTGTTGAAATGTTAACCTTATCGCATTTGAAGTAGCGTCATCAGTGGTAAGTAACAGCTTCATTTTTCTTGTTAACAGGTTTAATTTTGCTTCTTTTGCCAAAACACGGAATAATTAGCAGAAACTCACCCTGCAGTACCTATTGCTACGGAAGCCTGAAACAGAATATCTTATTAAGCAAGTAATTGGCGACCAGAGAGGTCAACAACTTACGAGAAACTTTATTGTGTCAGTTTGCAGTAACGTAAGAGAAGAAATTTCATGTTTATCACACTAATTAATTCTCCTTTAACTAGCTGTCGATGATTCTTAAAAAATTACAATACTGGTTAAAAAAAAGAAAAAGTATAGCTTCTGCTACATCACAGTAGATAAGAAAGTTCCGTATGTTATCCACACGGATAAATACTCTGCTCTTTTCTTACCATAATTTGCCACAACCTCGTTTTGACGTCTTGAACGATATACGAGATAGGAGAGATGTTATAATAGGTTAGTCGCCAATGGTGGCTGAGTGATTATTGCAGTAAAAATTCGATAAAATCTAGCGAGGTTATCACGGATTCCGAATGTGTATTAATCTGGGTGAAACTGAGTATCAAAGAACGGTCAAAAATGGCGATCGGATGGTTCTATAGAACAGCTGGGTCAGGATCTGTAGTTGTGGAGCGCTTCAGACAACGTTTTCAAAATATCATTAGTAATTTTCCTGAACATGCCGTTGTAATACGGGGTGACTTCATCTTACCAGGTATAGATTGGGAGTGTTATGCCATTAAACCTGCTGCCAGAGACAGGGATTCGTGTGGTATTGTTCTGGATATCTTGTCCGAAAATTACCTTGAACAGATAGTTAGAAAACCAACTGGAGACGGTAACGTCTTAGACCAGCTGGCAACAAACAGACCTGAACTTATCGTATCAGTTAACGTTGAGGAAGGTATCAGTGATCACAACTATGACGACGGGTCCTACAAGGAAAGTTAAGAAAGGTAAAAGGATATGTTTGCTCACAAGGCGACAGGATACAAATTTCAGAATATCTCAGCATCGACATCAAATATTGCAGGATGAGGACAAAGATGTGGAGAACAAATGGAAAAAAATTCAGAGGTATGGCTCAACATGCCCTAGACGAGTATATTCCGAGTAAAGTTTTAAGGTATGGGAAAGATAGACTATCGCTTAATAGCCATTTTAAAAAAGCGCTTCGCAAACAAAGAGCACTTCATCTCAGATTCAAGAGAAATAAAAACCTATCTGACAAACAAAAGCTGAACGAAGCGAAAATGAGCTTTAGGAAAGCAATGAAAGAAGTGTCCAATGATTTTGGTCATATGTAAAACCAACAAGTGAGTAAAATTCATCTATTCATTCCCTCAGCGGCTACATTTGCACCGAAACGGAAGATAACAGAGAGAAGGCCGAAATACTGAATTCGGTCTTTCGAAATTGTTTCACCGCGAAAGATCGTAACACTGTCCCTAGCATCAATCGTCGTGCCAGCGTCGAAATGGTATATATTGATATAACCGATCGCAGAACTGAAAAGCAGCTACAGTCGCTTATTAGTGGAAACGAGTCAGGACCAGGATAAATTACACTCCCGGAAATGGAAAAAAGAACACATCGACACCGGTGTGTCAGAACCACCATACTTGCTCCGGACACTGCGAGAGGGCTGTAGAAGCAATGATCACACGCACGGCACAGCGGACACACCAGGAACCGCGGTGTTGGCCGTCGAATGGCGCTAGCTGCGCAGCATTTGTGCACCGCCGCCGTCAGTGTCAGCCAGTTTTCCGTGGCATACGGAGCTCCATCGCAGTCTTTAACACTGGTAGCATGCCGCGACAGCGTGGACGTGAACCGTATGTGCAGTTGACGGACTTTGAGCGAGGGCGTATAGTGGGCATGCGGGAGGCCATGTGAACGTACCGCCGAATTGCTCAACACGTGGGGCGTGAGGTCTCTACAGTACATCGATGTTGTCGCCAGTGGTCGGCGGAAGGTGCACGTGCCCGTCGACCTGGGACCGGACCGCAGCGACGCACGGATTCACGCCAAGACCGTAGGATCCTACGCAGTGCCGTAGGGGACCGTACCGCCACTTCCCAGCAAATTAGGGACACTGTTGCTCCTGGGGTATCGGCGAGGACCATTCGCAACCGTCTCCATGAAGCTGGGCTATGGTCCCGCACACCGTTAGGCCGTCTTCCGCTCACGCCCCAACATCGTGCAGCCCGCCTCCAATGGTGTCGCGACAGGCGTGAATGGAGGGACGAATGGAGACGTGTCGTCTTCAGCGATGAGAGTCGCGTCTGCCTTGGTGCCAATGATGGTCGTATCCGTGTTTGGCGCCGTGCAGGTGAGCGCCACAATCAGGACTGCATACGACCGAGGCACACAGGGCCAACACCCGGCATCATGGTGTGGGGAGCGATCTCCTACACTGGCCGTACACCTCTGGTGATCGTCGAGGGGACACTGAATAGTGCACGGTACATCCAAAACGTCATCGAACCCATCGTTCTATCATTCCTAGACCGGCAAGTGAACTTGCTGTTCCAACAGGACAATGCTCGTCCGCATGTATCCCGTGCCACCCAACGTGCTCTAGAAGGTGTAAGTCAACTACCCTGGCCAGCAAGATCTCCGGATCTGTCCCCCATTGAGCATGTTTGGGACTGGATGAAGCGTCGTCTCACGCGGTCTGCACGTCCAGCACGAACGCTGGTCCAACTGAGGCGCCAGGTGGAAATGGCATGGCAAGCCGTTCAACAGGACTACATCCAGCATCTCTACGATCGTCTCCATGGGAGAATAGCAGCGTGCATTGCTGCGAAAGGTGGATATACACTGTACTAGTGCCGACATTGTGCATGCTCTGTTGCCTGTGTCTATGTGCCTGTGGTTCTGTCAGTGTGATCATGTGATGTATCTGACCCCAGGAATGTGTCAATAAAGTTTCCCCTTCCTGGGACAATGAATTCACGGTGTTCTTATTTCAATTTTCAGGACTGTATAAATGAACATATGGAGAGCATTCCGATTTCCAGTAAGTCCATCCAGAATCAGACATTAAACTGACAACATTACTCGAAGCTCACAATCAGCACCTTGCATGTTCTGAAGACAACGGTTTCCAAACCTGTTTATAGTGGAAGGTACGATTGTGTCAGTGAACATCAAATCTAAGTCCCCTGTGCATTCAGTTATTCTGGTGGCTTTGATCCCACGGAATGAGTTGTTAGATGAGTTGCAAGTGCATTTGAAGAGAAGTGTATGTCGAGCAGTTTCATTCAGTCAAGAAATGTCTCTACCATTTAGTACTGATAATTTTGGCGGAACAGACACGATATTTTAAGAGAACGGTTTTTCTGAGGGTACAAGAGTTGTCAGCAAATGAAATTATGTTATTATAAGATCAGTGAAAAAAAGGAACAAGAGGTAATTAATGTGTAGAAGACTATAGGTGAATGTTGTAGACATCGCACCCTCCTGAAAGTAGATGTTATAAGAAAAGCTGATGCGTCCGTTTGAGAGAAACAGAAATTTGTGAATGTTGTAGACATCGCACCCTCCTGAAAGTAGATGTTATAAGAAAAGCTGATGCGTCCGTTTGAGAGAAACAGAAATTTGTTGTATTCAGTATTTGAAGGATTTATTACAGTTTCTGAGGAGTGGCGGGATTTTCCAGCTACAAATTTTGCGTATCAAAGACATTCCTACCAGAGATATGAACCGGATCATCCAAAAACCAAACAGAATTTCTTAACATCTACAGCCCGTTGTTGAACAGAGCATTCAGGAGCAGATGGCTGCTGGGATAATGCAACTGTTTTCTAAACCTTGGGATTCACCTATCATGATTGTCCCTAACCACGGAAAAGGTGGAGAAAAGGCATACCAAGTATGTGTCAGTGTAATATCCTTTAACAGCGTAACCAATCTCTACACTTCTCCACACCGCAACCGAACCGCGGTATTGACCGTCTAGGTATGGCTGCACTACAGACAACACGAACCGTGTACGTCCTAGCTTGTGGAATGACTGGAACTTATCGGCTGTCTAATAGGCACTGCTCATGCATGGTTGTTTACATCTTTGAGTGTGTTTAGTGACATGTCTGAACAGTCAAAAGGACTGTGTCTGTGATAAAATACCCACAGTCAACGTCTATCTTCAGGCGTTCTGGGAACCGGGGAGATGCAAAACTTTTTTTGATGTGTGTATGTTGTCCGACTCCTCCTGAATAGTGTTGTCCCAAAATTTCAATAGTAACTGTCAACGTGATGCACAACGCCTGTCTTGTAACGCCTGCCAGTGGAGTTCGTTTAGCATCTTCGTAACGCTCTCTTGCCAGCTAAATGATTCCGTGATGAAACTAGGCGTTCTTCGTTGGATTTTCACTATCTCCTCTATCAGTCCTACCTGACAGGGGTCCCAGATGGATGAACAATACTAAAGAATCGGGCGAACAAGTACCTTATAAGCCACTTCTTTCTTGGATGAGTTACATTACCTTAAGATTCTTCCGATGAATCTGAGTCTGTAGTCTGCTTTCCCCACTCTCTTTTTTATATGGTCACTCCACTAAAGGTCGCTCTGGATAAATACGCCTATATATTTTAAGGCAGATCCTGTCTCCAGCTGTTTATCATCAACAGCGTCGCTGTAGAGTAGTGGATTTCTTTTCCTGTGTACGATCAATATGTTGCGTTTATTTACGTTCAGGGTCAACTGATAGAGTCTGCACTAATCAGCAATTCTCTACAGGACGTTCTGCAGATTCTTACTGTATTCTGGCGTTGCTGCTTTGGTACAGACAACTGCATAATCTGCGAATAGCCTTAAAGAGCATCCGATGCGTGGATCTGTCTTATGACCACTGTTAAATATGGGGATGACCTGCGCTTTTTTCCATTCGTTAGGTACCTTTCGCGATAAACTACTGCTACAAGGAGAGCAAGTTCTTTCACATATTCTTTATAGAATCTTATAGGTATCTCATCTGGTCCTGACGCGTTTCCACTAATAAGCTTTAAAGTACTCAGTAGTAAAGCCACTTTCTAAAAAGGGAGAAAGGAATAATGTAGACAATTTTAGACCTATTTCTATGCCATCAGTGTTTGCAAAAGTTACTGAAAAGGCTGTGTATGTAAGGATAAATGATCATATCACATCATACGATTTGTTGTCAAATGTACAGTTCGGCTTTAGAATAAATAACTTAAAAGCAGTCTTGATTGCTTAAATTTTTTAGTGGTGACCGGTTTCGATTGTAATTACAGATCGCTGTTTTCCTATATAAGAACTATATTTATTTAAATTTTCTGCCTCAAATGTCGTTTAACAACTGAAAACGCTATATTCTCTTTTCTCTGTGAGGTACTGGATGGGATAGGCTAAACAAAAGGTTTCGAACGCTAGGCATATTGTTTGATTTAACCCCCATGAACCATGGACCTTGCCGTTGGTGGGGAGGCTTGCGTGCCTCAGCGATACAGATGGCCGTACCGTAGGTGCAACCACAACGGAGGGGTATCTGTTGAGAGGCCAGACAAACGTGTGGTTCCTGAAGAGGGGCAGCAGCCTTTTCAGTAGTTGCAGGGGCAACAGTCTGGATGATTGACTGATCTGGCCTTGCAACATTAACCAAAACGGCCTTGCTGTGCTGGTACTGCGAACGGCTGAAAGCAAGGGGAAACTACAGCCGTAATTTTTCCCGAGGACATGCAGCTTTACTGTATGATTAAATGATGATGGCATCCTCTTGGGTAAAATATTCCGGAGGTAAAATAGTCCCCCATTCGGATCTCCGGGCGGGGACTACTCAGGAGGATGTCGTTATCAGGAGAAAGAAAACTGGCATTCTACGGATCGGAGCGTGGAATGTCAGATCCCTTAATCGGGCAGGTAGGTTAGAAAATTTAAAAAGGGAAATGGATAGGTTAAAGTTAGATATAGTGGGAATTAGTGAGGTTCGGTGGCAGGAGGAACAAGACTTCTGGTCAGGTGACTACAGGGTTATAAACACAAAATCAAATAGGGGTAATGCAGGAGTAGGTTTAATAATGAATAGGAAAATAGGAATGCGGTTAAGCTACTACAAACAGCATAGTGAACGCATTATTGTGGCCAAGATAGATACGAAGCCCACACCTACTACAATAGTACAAGTTTATATGCCAACTAGCTCTGCAGATGATGAAGAAATTGAAGAAATGTATGATGAAATAAAAGAAATTATTCAGATAGTGAAGGGAGACGAAAATTTAATAGTAATGGGTGACTGGAATTCGAGTGTAGGAAAAGGGAGAGAAGGAAACATAGTAGGTGAATATGGATTGGGGCTAAGAAATGAAAGAGGAAGCCGCCTAGTAGAATTTTGCACAGAGCACAACTTGATCATAGCTAACACTTGGTTTAAGAATCATGAAAGAAGGTTGTATACGTGGAAGAACCCTGGAGATACTAAAAGGTATCAGATAGATTATATAATGGTAAGACAGAGATTTAGGAACCAGGTTTTAAGTTGTAAGACATTTCCAGGGGCAGATGTGGACTCTGACCACAATCTATTGGTTATGACCTGTAGATTAAAACTGAAGAAACTGCAAAAATGTGAGAAATTAAGGAGATGGGACCTGGATAAACTGAAAGAACCAGAGGTTGTACAGAGTTTCAGAGAGAGCATAAGGGAACAATTGACAGGAATAGGGGAAAGAAATACAGTAGAAGAAGAATGGGTAGCTCTGAGGGATGTAGTAGTGAAGGCAGCAGAGGATAAAGTAGGTAAAAAGACGAGGGCTGTTAGAAATCCTTGGGTAACAGAAGAAATATTGAATTTAATTGATGAAAGGAGAAAATATAAAAATGCAGTAAATGAAGCAGGCAAAAAGGAATACAAACGTCTCAAAAATGAGATCGACAGGAAGTGCAAAATGGCTAAACAGGGATGGCTAGAGGACAAATGTAAGGATGTAGAAGCTTATCTCACTAGGGGTAAAATAGATACTGCCTACAGGAAAATTAGAGAGACCTTTGGAGAGAAGAGAACCACGTGTATGAATATCAAGAGCTCAGATGGCAGCCCAGTTCTAAGCAAAGAAGGGAAGGCAGAAAGGTGGAAGGAGTATATAGAAGGCTTATACAAGGGCGATGTACTTGAGGACAATGTTATGGAAATAGAAGAGGATGTAGATGAAGACGAAATGGGAGATACGATACTGCGTGAAGAGTTTGACAGAGCACTGAAAGACCTGAGTCGAAACAAGGCCCCCGGAGTAGACAACATTCCATTAGAACTACTGACGGCCTTGGGAGAGCCAGTCATGACAAAACTCTACCAGCTGGTGAGCAAGATGTATGAGACAGGCGAAATACCCTCAGACTTCACGAAGAATATAATAATTCCAATCCCAAAGAAAGCAGGTGCTGACAGATGTGAAAATTACCGAACTATCAGTTTAATAAGCCACGGCTGCAAAATACTAACGCGAATTCTTTACAGACGAATGGAAAAACTGGTAGATGCAGACCTCGGGGAGGATCAGTTTGGATTCCGTCGAAATGTTGGAACACGTGAGGCAATACTGACCTTACGACTTATCTTAGAAGAAAGATTAAGAAAAGGCAAACCTACGTTTCTAGCATTTGTAGACTTAGAGAAAGCTTTTGACAATGTTGACTGGAATACTCTTTTTCAAATTCTAAAGGTGGCAGGGGTAAAATACAGGGAGCGAAAGGCTATTTATAATTTGTACAGAAACCAGATGGCAGTCATAAGAGTCGAGGGGCATGAAAGGGAAGCAGTGGTTGGGAAAGGAGTGAGACAGGGTTGTAGCCTCTCCCCGATGTTATTCAATCTGTATATTGAGCAAGCAGTAAAGGAAACAAAAGAAAAATTTGGAGTAGGTATTAAAATTCATGGAGACGAAGTAAAAACTTTGAGGTTCGCCGATGACATTGTAATTCTGTCAGAGACAGCAAAGGACTTGGAAGAGCAGTTGAACGGAATGGACAGTGTCTTGAAAGGAGGATATAAGATGAACATTAACAAAAGCAAAACGAGGATAATGGAATGTAGTCTAATTAAATCGGGTGATGCTGAGGGAATTAGATTAGGAAATGAGACACTTAAAGTAGTAAAGGAGTTTTGCTATTTAGGAAGTAAAATAACTGATGATGGTCGAAGTAGAGAGGATATAAAATGTAGACTGGTAATGGCAAGGAAAGCGTTTCTGAAGAAGAGAAATTTGTTAACATCGAATATAGATTTATGTATCAGGAAGTCGTTTCTGAAAGTATTTGTTTGGAGTGTAGCCATGTATGGAAGTGAAACATGGACGATAACTAGTTTGGACAAGAAGAGAATAGAAGCTTTCGAAATGTGGTGCTACAGAAGAATACTGAAGATAAGGTGGATAGATCACGTAACTAATGAGGAGGTATTGAATAGGATTGGGGAGAAGAGAAGTTTGTGGCACAACTTGACTAGAAGAAGGGATCGGTTGGTAGGACATGTTTTGAGGCATCAAGGGATCACAAATTTAGCATTGGAGGGCAGCGTGGAGGGTAAAAATCGTAGAGGGAGACCGAGAGATGAGTACACTAAGCAGATTCAGAAGGATGTAGATTGCAGTAGGTACTGGGAGATGAAGCAGCTTGCACAGGATAGAGTAGCATGGAGAGCTGCATCAAACCAGTCTCAGGACTGAAGACAACAACAACAACAACAACTAAGGCATTTGATTGTGTTGATCACAAAATATTGCTCCAGAAGTTGGACCATTACGGAATACGGGGAGTAGCTCACAATAGGTTCACCTCTTACTTTAGCAACAGGCAGCAAACCGTCATTATTCACATTGTTGATAACGGCTGTGATGTGGGGTCTGAGTGGGGTACTGTCAAGTATGGGGTGCCCCTGAGATCAGTGTTTGGGCCAATTCTGTTCTCTTTGCTGCTAGCTTGGTAGTAAAGGATGCTGTGTGCAACAGTGGGTCAGCTTCCAATAATGCAGTACATGACCTAAGTTCATGGCTTGTAGAAAATAAACTAACGCTTAATCACAGTAAGATACAGTATTTCAATTTGTAACACACAATTCAACAAAACATGACGTCTTACTTTCACAGAACGGGCATATGATTAATGAAACTGAAGAGTTGAAATATCTAGGTGTTCAGATAGATAGTAATCTGACATGGGAAACCCACGTTCAGAATCTTGTTCAAAGACTTAATACTGCCATTTTTACTATTCGAACGGTATCATAAGTAAGTGACCGTTCGACACGAAAATTAGTCCGCTTAGCTTATTTTCACTCGCTTATTTCGTATGTTATTATATTCTTGGGTAACTCTCTAAAAGGATATTTTTGGATCAGAAACGGGCGGTTTGGGCAATAAGTGGCGCAGGTCCACGAACCTCTTGTTGACCCCTGTTCACGAGTCTGGGTATTTTGACATTGACCTCTCAATATATATGTATGTTCCTTACTGTCATTTCTTGTTAACAATATTAGCTTATTCCAAAGAATAAGCAGCTTTCACTCGGTTAATACTCGGCAGAAATCGATCCTACATTTGGGTCGGACTTCCTTAACTCTTGTGCAAAAAGGTGTGCATTTTACTTCTGCAGCCCTTTTCAGGAATCTACCACTCGAATTCAAAAATCTTTGCAGTAATACACGAGCTTTCAAATCGAAACCCCTTCTATTCTGTCGAAGAGTTCCTTGAAAAATTAATCTGATTCTTAAGGTATGTTGATTGCATTTACTTAATCTTATGGACCGACTTTTTTCGGGTTCATAAACATTTATTTTTATCTCTTATTATTTTTATGTTGTAAATTGATGTACTGACACGTTCCATGACCTTGGAGATTTGCTCCTCAACTTGGTCCTACGGAATTTGACGTGTCAATAAATAAATAAATTACTGTATTACGCAAATTTTTGAAGGATGATGGGAGGAATCATCTAAGTACAGAGTAAACACAACTGGTATCGATTTTGCCCAATTTATTGGTACTCATGAGTACACAAACGATAATAGAAATGTAATGAGTATTTAGATGCGAAAAAGACAGAGAAACCATTAATAAACATAGGTGAGGATTACTTGATTACACCTTTGGCACAAGTAAATGAGGCACAGGAAACTGGTGAGACAAATGAAAATAATCATCTTTTAAGAATTTCGCTAAAATTTGTTCTGCAATGGGATAGGAACAACTGCATTGATCATGTTACATGGGGATGTTAATCAGTCGTGCAAGCAGTTAACAGTACCCTCTTGGAACCACATGAACAGATTTACGAAAACGTGTGGACAACAATTAACTAAGATAAGCTCGCTCACGAATCAGAGGAAAGAAATAATGAAACCAGTAATATGCTGTGGAATAAATAACAGGTCGCTCATAGAAGCCTCGTAAGAGAATGAGTAATGAGAACTCGAACCTACATCAGAGCCATTTTTTCACTTCACACTGACCTTGGAGAAAATCTGCTCTTGCCAACGAAAAGATGTCTTCAGAGCTGAAAGCAAAATCTGCAACTCTCTTAGTCTGCAGCATCGCCAAAGTCAGAGTGTCTCTACCAAATTCTGGTCCCCGAGTTCAAGCATCTGCACCAATTGAGATCTGCTGTCAAAGACGCAATGTCCAAAAATTTACATTTCTGCTCTTGCATAACGTTTCGCCAAAAAGGCCCACCTAAACTTTCCTCGTCCAATCAGAAACGTAACCACGGGCCAACCAATAAAGCAAAGACGGTCTCTTAAAAACACTCTCCTACGAAAATTTCGGAAATGCCCAACTGGATGTTCCCACGCAGAAAGAGATATATTGCTGGTTAGCAGACGGCGTAGCACAAGTTCGTCGAGATGTATCAATGTTTAACAAGTTTTAAATTCCACCATTTAGTCGCATCGGCCAAACAAGAGAGTTGGGTCCCAGGGCGTGGCAGCCGCCGTCGTGGCGCCACGTGCACGCCTCCTCTACGGCTTGAAAAATTACTTTGGCAAAACAAGAGTTGCATTCTTCACTCCAAACTGTGTAAGGCAAAACCGAGAAAATGTCTCTACAAAGAAAAGGAGAAAATTGCTAGTAAATAACCACTTCATCGTGCTCTATCACAATGTGCGTTTGCATAAACTCGAGAACTCACACAGAAAACACCAGGAGACTTGTCTGGATTTGTATGTGACATTGTGGCGCGAAATATCAAGTCATCCAGGCTGTAAGACTGTCAGTCCTTTGAAGCATCCCATCCCCACAGGGTTTATAAGCGCAACCAATGAGCCGTCTTTTGTGAGAGGACATAACATGGTGACTACTCATCAACTCACGGCTAGGACTCCTCCCGCACTTGAATTGTGATGGCCAGAGAGATTTACCTACGGAGCAACAGCTCATCTAGAGTAATGATCAAAAATTTCTCATACATTGCCTCTCTCAGCAAGAGCATCTAACTTAAAATTGGAAGAAGGGATACGGAAACGATTAGTTATCGTTTGCAGTGACATCTGTTAGTCCTGAAATCCGTATCCATTCTTTTCATCAGACTGGAGGAAACTGGTATCACATTAACTACAGAGACCAGAGAAAAAATATGCTCAAGCTATGTTTATAAAAAGCTAGTGGGGCACAACTTTCATTTTCTTTTTGTTATATACTGTCATCGATGAAAATTTTCCTAGAAATAGAAGTGGGATTGGTGGAGATGGGAGTGTGAACACAAGCCAATGCATAATTTTCATTTCATATCGCTTATCAAGAATTTAATTGAGTCGTCCTTATCTAGATCATTCATAATTCACTCATGGTTCCACTGTGTGTATGAAGTTTTTAATTTCAGTGTCCAATAGAAGAGAAAAAAGGAACACAGCAGTGCGTAATGTTCATTAATTCGGTAAGTTTCACAATTTTGACTAATAGGATTTCTCAAACACTACTCGACGTTTTCTTCTAATGACCTCAGTGATATCACCATTCACACATTTCACTTTTTGGCGGCGTAGATTGTAGAATTCACAAAAAAACCGTTTTATGTATAACTACATGCAACCCGGCGATTCACAATCAGGTGCCTCATAGAGGGTTCATCAAACCACATCAAGAGTATTTCTCCACCGTTCCACTTTCAAGAAGAGCACGGAAAGACGAACCCTTAAATCTAATCGTCTGAGCTCTGATTTCTCTTATTTTACTACGATGATTATTTCTGCTTATGTATGTTAGCGCCAACAAATTTTGCAGCATTAGGAGGAGAGTGTTGGTGATTGAAATTTCGTCAAATAATGTCGCCTCTTCGGAAAATTCCTTTGTTTTAATGATTGCCGACCTAACTTGCGTATCATACGCGTAACACTCTCTCCCCTACTTCCAGAAAACATAACACTAGTTGCTCCCCTTCGAACTTGTTCAGTGTCCTCCGTCAGACCTGTTTGGTAAAGACGGACCAGCGTGGCGTCTCTTTAGTAGATCTGCTGCCTTTTCCAAATGTTCTACGATGAAAACGAAGTTTTCGATTCACCGTCTCTGCAACGATTTCTATGTATTTATCTGAATTTACAGCCTATAGATCTGCGCGAATTATCGTGTGACTGAAATTTTACGTTTTCCTTTTACCTACTATTGCGAATGTATTCACATTTTCTTTTATTTACAGTCAACTGCCAAACTGCCACTTTTCACACCATACATGTATCTTGTCTAAATCAATTTGCAGTTAGTTTTGTTCTCCTGATGACTTTACTTGACGTTAATTCACATCATGATTTCCTAATACAATCTAAGCGGCTTACTCAGATTGCCTCTCTAATCGTTTTGTCCGGCCGGAGTGACCGAGAGGTTCTAGGCGTTACAGTCTGTAACCGCGTGACCGCTACGATCTCAGGTTCGAATCCAGCCTCGGGCATGGTTGTGTATGATGTCCTTAGGTTAGTTAGGTTTAAGTAGTTCTAAGTTCTAGGGGACTGATGACCTCAGAAGTTAAGTTCCATAGTGCTCAGAGCCATTTGAACCATTTTCTAATCGTTTATATAGATTACGCTGCAGGGGACGCCAGATAACACCTCTGTTATAATCGATGACTTTCCGTCAGTTACCACTAACTGTAACCGTTCTGACAGGAAATCACGAATCCAGTCTCACAATTGTGACGATACTCCATAGGCACGCAATTTCGTTAAAATGTGCTTGTCAGAACTGCTGTCAAAAGCTTTCCGGATATTTAGAAATGTGGAATAAATTAAGATTGCCTGCCGATGACACTCATTACTTCGATTGGATAAACAGCTAGTTGTGTTTCACAAGAACGGTGTTTTCTGAACCCGTGCTGACTATTACTCAATAGACTGACTTCTTCGAGCTAATTCATAATGTTCGAACACAGTATATGTTCCTAAATCCTATTGCAAATCGACGTCGCGATATGTGTCTTTAACTCTACGGATGCCAGTTTCCAGTCTTTAGGAGCGGCTCTAATATTTTTGCTAATTGTAGAGCTATTGTATCAGGATAATGAGAAAGGGACCACGAGCAAACAAAGTCGACACTCGGCCACCGCACCGAGTGTCAACTTTGCGTGAACAGGACACAGTCAGTACCAGAGAAATTGCCTTTATTAGGTGGTTTAAGCTGCTTCACTACACCGAGGATGTCCACTTCCTACTTACTCATGTTGGCTGCTGTTCTTGATTCGAATTCAGAAATATTTACTTTGCCCTATTTGATGAAGGAATATGAGGAAAGCCGTGTTTAATAACTCGGCTTTAGTGGCACTGTCATCTGTATTATCGTGGAGTAGCGTCATCTCACACTTCCTTGGCGTCGTTCTTGGATTGCGTCTGCAAGACGTCTCAGTTGTTGACAATAAACGTCAGCAGTAATGGTCACACCTCGGCGAAGCAAGTCATACTACACCACAGCATCGCTGTTCCAGCAGATGCATAACATTACATTTTCTGGTTGCGAGCAAGTCTTTGAACGGGGAGTTGCTTCTTTGTTTGGGCTCAGCCCGTTCCTTTCTTTTCCTTGTGTTTACGTACAGACACCATGTCTCGTTACCAGTAACGATACAGGATAGGAATGGTCGCTGTTGTTCACGAGCCAACTGGTGACGAGCAAGCAGAGATGAACGTATGGCCACCTGCTAATTTTTTGTGATTTTGACTTAGAGCATGTGTTAGCCATACACCCGATTTTTGAACTTTCTCAATTGCATGCAAATATCGTACGATGCAGGGATGATCACAGTTCATCACATTTGCCAGTTGTCACATACACTGATGTGGGACATTGTGGACGCAGTGATGAACGGCTATGCAAGAACTGAGTTTGGAAGTCATTCCGCACCCACCTTCGCGGCCTCAGATTTTCACCTCTTCCGCTATCTATCGAACAACCTTCAGGGAGCCTCGTTTCCGGATGAAACTGCTCTCCAAACATAGATCGACGAGATCTTCGCCTCAAAACCACGTGATTGGTACAGTCGTGGAATCTAAAAGTTTCCCCAGTGTTGACAGACTGTTGTAAATAGTGAAGGGGAATATCTTATTGATGACTATAGTCTCCGTTAAGGGGTATCTCTTGTGGTTATTAAACTTTTGGAGAAACGCACTAATTCATGCACGAGGGTAATAATTGTGTACGGTTGCTGATTTACTACATTTAAAGGAAACCGTAAGGAAGCATTTAACTGTCGTAAATAAAAACATAGTGCCGGTCATCTGATTTCTGCTAATCCGACCTTCCATTTCATCCGAACCGGTCGCAGGGAAAAAGGAAACTGTAAAAAGAATTGTAAAATCAATATATTTCGTCAGTTTAAAAGATTTTAATGGGTTCAGCACCCTGCTGGAGCAAATGTAATTTCGATATATTGCTCACGCGGTGCCTGCGACAGAAAATATCTTTGCTGCAATAGAGTAGCAGGTCAGAGCAGTCTCGGCAGTTGTTGCCGTAAAAAATAATAAAAATGATGAGTTTTTTAATGTCTTAACTCACGGAAACCGATAAATTTTGCCGTTGGAAGCGCTACGCCATGGCCCTGTGAAATCAATCTGAAAAATTCTTACCTCTCGATGGTGTCGCCGGATAACGCTGTCTATATATCTGCTCGTAAATGGCACCGCTTAGTGCAGTGCTGGCCTATCTACTAACGCTGGACAACATTTGTCCGAGATCTGAATTATTAGAAAAACTGACTTTGCTCATTGAGACAGCTGATCTGAGAAAATTTCCCAAATATTTTAATTTAAATAAATGACTGGATCGGGACTGGTGATGACTTAAGGCAAAATTATTCCTTCCTTTTTTGTAGACTGCTAAAAATTATATTCTGAAAATCCTTTGCATTATTGATAAAGATCTGCAATCCATTATATGAAAAATTGAATATTACAAATCTGGGTCAACTGGTGCTGACGAATCACAAAAAGATTGAAACAAATACATATTAACATCTCACACAAGTGACTTAACGACGCGCATGCAAATAAAAGTAATAAAATTTCCTTTACAATACGTGGCTACGAACTGCGCTGTACCAGCGCCAGACGACAACTGCCCTGTAGCAGCGAGCGACTACAACTACTCTGCAACAACGAGCGATTGCAACAGCTGCCGAGAATGCTCTGACCTGCGACTCTATTGCTGCAAAGATATTTTCTGTAGCAGGCAGCGTGTGAGCAATACATCGAAATTACATTTGCTCCAGCAGGGTGGTGAACCCCTTACAAGGTCATATTTGTCACTTTCCTCGTCTTCAGACCAACTTGCCCATCCGACCAGGCAGCGGCCAGTTCTGCAAGGATAAACGGGGCTCTATGTGTAGTATAGTATAACATAATAAAAGAACAGGAATCACCACAGCACTCACAATGAAACTGATTTACCTATATAAGAACAAATATCACAAAGACTGCCAACTACTATAGTTGTTTGTTGTTGTTGTCTTCAGTCCTGAGACTGGTTTGATGCAGCTCTCCATGCTACTCTATCCTGTGCAAGCTGCTTCATCTCCCAGTACCTACTTCAACCTACATCCTTCTGAATCTGCTTAGTGTACTCATCTCTCGGTCTCCCTCTACGATTTTTACCGTCCACGCTGCCCTCTAACTCTAAATTTGTGATCCCTTGATGCCTCAAAACATTTCCTACCAACCTATCCCTTCTTCTCTTCTCCCCAATCCTATTCAATACCTCCTCATTAGTTACGTGATCTATCCACCTTATCTTCAGTATTCTTCTGTAGCACCACATTTCGAAAGCTTCTATTCTCATCTTGTCCAAACTAGTTATCGTCCATGTTTCACTTCCATACATGGCTACACTCCAAACAAATACTTTCAGAAACGACTTCCTGATACATAAATCTATATTCGATGTTAACAAATTTCTCTTCTTCAGAAACGCTTTCCTTGCCATTGCCGTCTACATTTTATATCCTCTCTACTTCGACCATCATCAGTTATTTTACTTCCTAAATAGCAAAACTCCTTTACTACTTTAAGTGTCTCATTTCCTAATCTAATTCCCTCACCATCACCCGATTTAATTTGACTACATTCCATTATCCTCGTTTTGCTTTTGTTGATGTTCATCTTATATCCTCCTCTCAAGACACTGTCCATTCCGTTCAACTGCTCTTCCAAGTCCTTTGCTGTCTCTGACAGAATTACGATGTCATCGGCGAACCTCAAAGATTTTATTTCTTCTCCATGGATTTTAATACCTACTCCGATTTAATACCTACTCCAAATTTTTCTTTTGTTTCCTTTACTGCTTGCTCAATATACAGATTGAATAACATCGGGGAGAGGCTACAACCCTGTCTCACTCCCTTCCCAACCACTGCTTCCCTTTCACGTCCCTCGACTCTTATAACTGCCATCTGATTTCTGTACAACTTGTAAATAGCCTTTCGCTCCCTATATTTTACCCCTGCCACCTTTAGAATTTGAAAGAGAGTATTCCAGTCAACATTGTCAAAAGCTTTCTCTAAGTCTACAAATGCTAGAAACGCAGGTTTGCCTTTCCTTAATCTAGCCTCTAAGATAAGTCGTAGAGTCAGTATTGCCTCACGTGTTCCAACATTTCTACAGAATCCAAACTGATCTTCCTCGAGGTCGGCCTCTACTAGTTCTTCCATTCGTCTGTAAAGAATTCGAGTTAGCATTTTGCAGCTGTGACTTATTAAGCTGATAGTTGGGTAATTTTCACATCTGTCAACACCCGTTTTTTTGAGATTGGAATTATTATATTCTTCTTGAAGTCTGAGGGTATTTCGCCTGTCTCATACATCTTGCTGACCAGATGGTAGAGTTTTGTCAGGACTGGCTCTCCCAAGGCCGTCATTAGTTCCAATGGAATGTTGTCTACTCCGGGGCCTTGTTTCGACTCAGGTCTTTCAGTGCTCTGTCAAACTCTTCACGCAGTATCGTATCTCCCATTTCGTCCTCATCTACGTCCCCTTCCATTTCCATAATACTGTCCTCAAGTACACCGTCCTTGTATAGACCCTCTATATACTCCCTCCACCTTTCTGCTTTCCCTTCTTTGCTTAGAACTGGGTTTCCATCTGAGCTCTTGATGTTCATACAAGTAGTTCTCTTATCTCCAAATGTCTTTTTAATTTTCCTGTAGGCAGTATCTATCTTACCCCTAGTGAGATAAGCCTCTACATCCTTACATTTGTCCTCTAGCCATCGCTGCTTAGCCATTTTGCTCTTCCTGTCGATCTCATTTTTGAGACGTTTGTATTCCTTTTTGCCTGCTTCAATTACTGCATTTTTATATTTTCTCCTTTCATCAATTAAATTCAATATTTCTTCTGTTACCCAAGGATTTCTACTAGCCCTCGTCTTTTTACCTACTTGATCCTCTGCTGCCTTCGCTACTTCATCTCTCAAAGCTACCCATTCTTCTTTTACTGTATTTCTTTCCCCCATTCCTGTCAATTGCTCCCTTATGCTCTCCCTGAAACTCCGTACAACCTCTGGTTCTTTCAGTTTATCCATGTCCTATCTCCTTAAATTGCCAGCTTTTTGCAGTTTCTTCAGTTTTAATCTACAGGTCATAATCAATAGATTGTGGTCAGAGTCCACATCTGTCCCTGGAAATGTCTTACAATTTAAAACCTGGTTCCTAAATCTCTGTCTTACCATTATATAATCTATCTGATACCTTTTAGTATCTCCAGGCTTCTTCCATTTATACAACCTTCGTTTATGATTCTTGAACCAAGTGTTACCTATGATTAAGTTGTGCTCTGTGCAAAATTCTACCAGGCAGCTTCCTCTTTCATTTCTTTGCCGCAGTCCATATTCACCTACTATGTTTCCTTCTCTCCCTTTTCCTACTGCCGAATTCCAGTCACCCATTACTATTAAATTTTCGTCTCCCTTCACTATCTGAACAATTTCTTTTATGTCATCATACATTTCTTCAATTTCTTCATCATCTGCAGAGCTAGTTGGCATATAAACTTGTACTACTGTAGTAGGTGTGGGCTTCGTATCTATCTTGGCCACAATAATGCGTTCACTATGCTGTTCGTAGTAGCTTACCCGCATTCCTATTTTCCTATTCATTATTAAACCTACTCCTGCATTACCCCTATTTGATTTTGTGTTTATAACCCTGTAGTCACCTGACCGGAAGTCTAGTTCCTCCTGCCACCGAACTTCACTAATTCTCACTATATCTAACTTTAACCTATCCATTTCCCTTTTTAAATTTTCTAACCTACCTGCCCGATTAAGGGATCTGACATTCCACGCTCCGATCCGTAGAACGCCAGTTTTCTTTCTCCTGATAACGACATCCTCTTGAGTAGTCCCCGCCCGGAGATCCGAATGGGGGACTATTTTACCTCCGGAATATTTTACCCAAGAGGATGCCATCATCATTTAATCATACAGTAAACCTGCATGCCCTCGGGAAAAATTACGGGCGTACTTTCCCCTTGCTTTCAGCCGTTCGCAGTACCAGCACAGCAAGGCCGTTTTGGTTATTGTTACAAGGCCAGATCAGTCAATTATCCAGACTGTTGCCCCTGCAACTACTGAAAAGGCTGCTGCCCCTCTTGAGGAACCACACGTTTGTCTGGCCTCTCAACAGATACCCCTCCGCTGTGGTTGCACCTACGGTACGGCTATCTGTATCGCTGAGGCACGCAAGCCTCCCCACCAACGGCAAGGTCCATGGTTCATGGGGACAAGACATGTACACTAGTGTTCTCATTTTGAATATAGGTGTGTTCAACAGCCTTCATGGTGGTTGACTTTCGTCGCACATACTACGTACGATATTTTTAGCGATGTCACTATGTTTTATTAAATCTACAGCAAAGGTAGGTTGTGACTCTTAAGCGTAACTATTTTACATGTGGTTTTACAAACCATTTTACTTCTGCTGTTCAATCTTTGTACATTTGTTTTTAACATACTTCCTTTTTTCTTGTAGGACATTACGCTCCGTCGACAAATTAAATTGTCGACTGGTAAAGTGAACCAAATAAAACGTTTCTTGTGAAAATGACAACTAACTTCTTATCTTTGTTGAAAAGTATTTTCTCCGTATATTTGTTTGTTTATTTGTTTGCAACCGTCTTTTGAAATTTGGTTTTTCTGGCTGTGTTTTCTACGTCTTGCATTCCTGCAAACAAGTTTTCACCCGAAAGTACCACTATCAACGAACGAAAACTCTGCATCAGGTACGCAGTAACTGTAATGATAATGACAGATGAAAAGATATAGAGAATGTCATTGAACTTGCGAGGTGCCGGGGCTAAGGAATGTGTTATAGACACTTTAATTCTAAAGAAACTGCGTGTGGCTTGATCACGCACTCGACCCCTCCTTTCTAACTATCACGATAACGAAAAAGCAAGGATGAATAAACTCGGAAACAAACAATGAAGCGACCTTGTAAATCATAATTGCAAAGAGCTGCACAGACGCGATAATTTAATTACATTGTGAAGTAATTAGTTCCATTAGTAGTCATTAATCAACATGGGAGGAAATGGCAGCTTTGATTGACTACTGAATGGGAATTTAAGTAGAACAAAGTGCTCTATTGGACTAAGGACATGGAAAATTATACTATACATTACAATAAATCCTATTAGTTAGCGCACAATGAATTGAATATTGAATAAGAAGTTGGCCACGTACTTGAAGGGGCTCCTATTAGCAAATAACGAGATGAGTGATCAGATCTTGATTCCGCACAATTAAATGTTACACGCCGACTATTTAACAGTATGGCGATCGATAGTGAGAGCTCTAATTAGGAAAAGTAGAACATTAGGGGGGTACTGGCGATACCGAGAACACGTGCTGTTGAGGGATTCAGTGCAAAGACTTTTTTTACAAAGTCCCTACAATGCAGAGAGCCAAGATCGTTTACCACAAACGTCTTCAGCAGTACGAAGCCATCAAACAAGAAACATGTGGTGCAGTCGCTGTGATCTGCGTCGATAACCCTTCGAATATGCTCCATCTGCGAGAAAACAACCGATACTTTTTTTGTGTCCGGTTGACTGAGACAATGCACTTGTTAATTCGCAATAAAATGTCTCCCGGACGAGACACAGAGAAGAACGCCTAACACGAGATATTGCACCCGGATAGTACCACAGGTAGACCCCTTGAGACCTCTCTAACGCGCTCCGCCCTCACACTTTCCAAGTTGAGCCATTCGGGACCTCCACCATTGTCGAAAGTTCCCAATTCATAGCGGCCCCGCGACCATGCGCCAGTCATAAAATTCAAGGTGCAGTGGAGAGCGACATGTAGCAAGCCAGCGGGGTCTTGCACCGCCAACTTCAGGATGCGACACTCTGACGTCACAGTGCGCCATCGTCAGCTGCCTGATCGACTTCCTAGATCGACACTGGCACGGGAAAGTAGTCCCACCCGTCGTTGCACACATAACACCGAAAGTTCATCAAAGTATAGGTCATTTCCGTTTTTAAGAATGGCGTAAGACAGATCCACACAATTATAGACCTATATCGTTGATCTCAATCTGTTGTAGAATTATGGAACATGTTTTATGCTCAAGAATTATGACGTTTTTGGAAAGTGAGTATCTCCTCTATAAAATCAACGTGGATTTCGCAAACTGAGATCCTGCGAAACTCGGCTCGCTCTGTTCCTCCATCAGATCCCGGCTCGCTGTGTACCTCCATCAGATCCACGGCACAGCCAACGGCGACCAGGTTGATGCCGTGCTCCTTGACTTCAGTAAGACGTTTGACACCGTCCCGCATTGCCGTTTAATGAAAAAAATACAAGCTTACGGAGTATCGCAGCAGACCTGTGACTGGATTCAAGACTTTCTTGCGGACAGAACTCAACACGTCGCTCTTAACGGAACTAAATCGACAGATGTAAAGGTAATATCCAGAGTAAAAAAAAAAAAATGGTTCAAATGGTTCTGAGAACTGTGGGACTTAACATCTGAGGTCATCAGTCCCCTAGAATTTAGAACTACTTAAACCAAACTAACCTCAGGACATCACACACATCCATGCCCGAGGCAGGATTCGAACCGGCGACGGTAGCGGTCGCGCGGTTCCAGACTGAAGCGCCTAGAACCGCTCGGCCACGCTGGCCGGCGCTATCCGGAGTACCGCAGGGAAGTGTGAGAGGACCATTGCTGTTTACAATACAGCTTTCTATTAGAAATCGTCGGATGCTCTTTACGGCTCTTTGTAGACGTGCAGTTGTCTACACCAAAGCATCAACGCCAGAAGTTAGTAAGATTTTGCAGAAAGACCTGCAGAGAATTGATGGATGGTGCAGACTCTTGCAGTTGACCCTCAACGTAAATAAGTATAACATATTACCCATACAAAGGGAAAGAAATCCAATACTGTACAGCTACACTATTGATGAGAAACAGCTGAAGACAGCGTCTGCCGTAAAATATCTAGGCCTAACTATACAGAGTGACCTTATGCGGAATGACCGTATAAAACAGATAGCGAAAAAAACAGACTCCAGACTCAGGTTCATCGGAAGAATTTTAAGGAAATGTAGCTCACCCACGAAAGATGTGGCTTATAAGGCGCTTGTTCGCCCGATCCATGAGTATTGTTCATCTATCTGGGATCACTATCAAATAGGACTGATAGAGGAGATAGAGAAGATCCGACGAAGACCGGCGTGTTTCGTCACTGGAAAATTTAGCTAGCGAGAGAGCGTTAGGGAGACGCTAAACAGACTCCACTGGCAGACGTTACATTAGAGGCGTTGCGCACCATGGAGAGATTTAGTATTGAAATTTGTGGAGAGCACTTTTCATGTGGAGTCAGACAACATATTGCTTCCCCCTCCTCCTCCCCCCTCCCACATACATCTCGCGTAATGACCACGAGGAGGGATCAGACTGTGGTGCCGAAAGTACCCCCCGCCTCACGCCATTAGGTGGCTTGTGGATGAGTTGCCAGCACCTGACGGTCACACCCAGTGGTTCGTCTGGCGTCTGCTTCTGGGAAGAACAGAAAAAAATTACACGACGGTGGCATCGACCATATTAGGCTAATACGCCAGGCTGGCGTAAAGCGATTAGACCAACCCAGGGCCGTTACCTTCCAGTCGGTTCACAGCGTGTACCACAGGCAGGAAAGCACCTCAAGCGGTACAAACAAAGGAACGGACCGGCCGCTATTGTCCGCGGATCCTACAGAATTCCCAGGAAGGCCGTCCGAGAGTCGATCTGCCTCCATCTTAAACGTGAAACCCCCCCTTGGAAAAATTTATGAATGATTGTGCTGATAAATCCCTTACGTTATTTGATTTTCAAACAGCTGAGCAAAACTGAACGTACTCAGACATTTCTCTCCTTACTTATTCTGATCTTCACTAAACTGACACACAATACTTTTAGCGCAACGCAATCTGACTTTCAATAATCCCTACAAAAGAATGGCCCGGACTAATAATAACTTATACCTTTCACGAATCACTTACCTCACAGAAATCTTCGTTACTCGAACTACTGCAAAACAGCGAGCGCCAATACTGCCAGCTGAATAAAAGATTCAAACTACTGAAGCCACTAACTACTGATAGGCATTGTTAGCAAATGAAAGATTTTGATAGAGAACAAACAATGTATTTACCTTAGAAGTGTTCAAAAGTCATTATCAGTTCATGACATCCATTCTTAGAAATTTACTGTCTCTGATGGACATACGTCCAGATCACCCGCTTTCAAAACTCTGCCATCTGTCTCCCCACATCAACCACTGCTGGCGGCTCACCTCCAACTGAACAACGCTACGCGCTGTTCACATCCATCTGCCCAACGCTACAATGGCACACAACAATACAAACCACCCATAGACTGCACACTGCACAGCCAGTGATTTTCATACAGAGTGCTACATGGTGTTACCAACATAAAAATCTAAACAGCCTGCTTACATCTGGCCCCCGGAGATATCTACGCTCTGGTCTAGAAGACCCAAATGAAGACTAACATGCCGCAAAGAAAACACGCAGAGTCCCACACCAAGGATGATTAGAATTCTCGGTATTCAGTACATTACCTGGAACGAAATTACTCAAAAATGGTTCAAATGGCTCTAAGCACTATATGACATAACATGTGAGGTCATCAGTCCCCTAGACTTAGAACTACTTAAACGTAACTAACCTAAGGACATCACACTCATGTGTGCCCGAGGCAGGATTCGAATCTGCGACCGTAGCAGCAGCGTGGTTCCAGACTGAAGCTCCTAGAACCGCCAGGCCACAGCAGCCGGCTGAACTTAATCGTCAAAAATGATGATAAAGATGGCAAAAATGAGAGGGAGCAGGCCAAAAAAGGCATGAATAACGCATGTCACCTCTTAAATTGTTGGAAGGCTGATATCTAAAAATGTGATCTTCGTCGTCTCTGTACACAGGGGAAAAAGCAGCGATTGTGGTGGTCGTCCTTTCCCTCTTGGAAGCCCGGTTATAGCAATTCCCGTAATACACGTCCCCTCCGCTCCACAGATCGACTAATCCAAACAAATCCGATCTTTACGGCAGTTTAATTCGAAGGCCCCCTGCGGCGGCGTGTTTACAGTTTGCACAGTAGCGACCCGAGTTTCATTTTACCTGCGGCCGTGAAGGGGCCCCCAACGCGGGGCGCGTATAATTACCCTCTTTGTAATCCCCGGGGCGCCGTCCGGCTGGCCGCAACCCTTGCCTGCGCCCCTGGTAGCGGGAGAGGCGCTTTTTGCGGCGCGCCTGTTTGCCGGCCCCTGTGTGCGCGTGGGCGGCAGGGGGTGGGGGCGGGGTGGGGGGGGGGGGGGCGAGGTGCTCCAAGGCAGGGCGTGTTTGCCCCGAGCAAACCGCCAAACCAGCTGGAACGGCGGCGGCGGCGCAGCCGCTTGCGGTTTTAAATTACCTCCGGCCGCTCCGCGAGCAGCCGGCCGCGAGTCATTACAGTCAAGTCATCGTCATTAGCGGCGCCGCTGCGCAGCCGCCGCCGTTTTTGCCGCCGCCACAGTGGCTGCGGCACCTGGCGCGATCGCCAACCACTCCCCGTCTCTCTGACAGTAGTCGGCCTTCCTAATGCGTCGCAATGAGACGTAATGGCAGCATCTTCCACCGATCGGGGCTGTAACTATGAAGTGGCGCGGGCACAGAAAGCGAACGGAATAATACTAGTGGGTTCTCAGCACCAGATTAGAAATCCTTTAATAGGTAGTACATCACCCTCTAATGATGTTGGTCTAGATGGTCTAAAAGTTACGTTCCTTGAAGAGACCACTTTGTGATTATAATGACAGCAATTGCAGCAACCATATCTGAAATCGCTCAGTTTCATTTTTATTTTGTTTAGTTACATAACGTGGTCACTTAAGGCCTTCAGGCCCTCTCTAATTTCGTATCATAGTTTTCTACGGGCTGTTACAATACGACGTTTCGCCGGAGAGGTTCTAGGTGCTTCAGTCTGGAATCGCGTGACTGCTACGGTCGCAGGTTCGAATCCTGCCTCAGGCATGGATGTGTGTGATGTCCTTAGGTTAGTTGGGTTTAAGTTGTTGTAAGTTCTAGGCGACTGATGACCTAAGATGTTGAGTCCCATAGTGCTCATAGCCATTTGAACCATTAGTACCACGTTTCAAAAATTTAAGAGATTATAGAGGATGAAATTTTGAAAGTTTTGATATAAGGAACCTCTCTAGAGTAAATCTTAAATAACAGTAAAAAAAATAACCAAATACTGTAAAATAAATCTGTGCAACGGTTCAAATCCGTGTCCAACCATCTAGATTCAGATTCTTGGTTCCAATGGCTCTGAGCACTATGGGACTCAACTTCTGAAGTCATTAGTCCCCTAGAACTCAGAACTAGTTAAACCTAACTAACCTAAGGACATCACACACATCCATGCGCGAGGCAAGATTCGAATCTGCGACCGTAGCGGTCTCGCGGTTCCAGACTGCAGCGCCAGAACCGCACGGCCACTTCGGCCGGCAGGTTCGTGGTGATTCCCCTAATTCGCTCCAACAAAATGCTGGGATGGTACCTTCGAAATGGCATGGCCAATTTCCTTCCTCATCCTTGACATAATCCGAGCTCGTCCTCCGTCTTTAATGACCTCGATGTCGACGGAAAGTTAAACCGAATTTTCCTTCCTTCCTTCTGAATGTGTGACTTTGAAAGGTCTCTGTTGGATTCTTTTCATGTTAATTTCTTAAATCTGTTGTCATTTACGGCATAAATTCCTCTTCTAAATTTACTGTGGCGTTTCTGACTATCTGCGAGGAGACTGAGCAGTGGAACGTGTTACTTCTACACATAAACAAGAACGATCTGTCACACTACTACACTTTAAAACACAGTTTATATGTAATTCATGTCACACAGTCACATACGGAACCTACATCCGCTTTCTTTTATATACTGTATATGATAAGATACTGTCATCAATCTTCCCTTCTGTGTGAGAGGATGAATGAGCAAATGTATTTCTAGTTGCATGCTGGATGGTAGCAGACAAGCCTGTCTGCTAGAGAACAATAGGACCAACGTCGGAACAGGTAGCTACGCTTTCTAAAAGCAAAGAGGTTTCTATCCTTAGTATGTCATGTTGGTATAGGAAGCTGCCCATCTGGTCACTTCCGTTTTGTATACGGAAGCACCCTTGGGTAGGAGCGCAGGTCAGTCTGTCCGCGGCGAGCGTCTGAAGTGGTAAGATCTCCGGCTAAGCGCGTGTCTGCTAAGTCCACAGGACAATGGATTTCTTAATTCAGCCTAACTGAAAATTTAATCACCTTTATTTCAGGTTTTAGCTCTAATATATCTAATGTTATCTTAAATTGCAACGCAGTGTATTTTGAGTGTCAACTTCAGAATATCTTCCAGTAGCTGCTTTGTCACTACTTTGTGAGTAAAGTGGAACCATGTGTTGATCAGAAACTCTAACTAAGATCATCAATCTTAAATATCTATGTGCGTGAGATTATAACGTCTCGTCTTAACAATATTTTTCAATACAGCAACTTTTCTTTATGTTCAACCCACGCGGGGTATACTTTGTGAGACCAGTACCACGTTCTTATGCAATTGTTTGACTAACCAGGTTAATAGTAAGACGATAGTAACCAGTTCGAGGTTTTTCTTTTGTAAATTGCTTTTCAATCTAATCTATTTTAATTATCAAAATTATTGTGGAGTTACACTCTTTGTGTAAACCAAGTTGACCTCGTGAAGCATGTGGGCAATCATCAAAGTAGCCGTCAGCTATTCTTTTCGGGAATATTACACAGAGAGTTGGTACGAATTTAGTATACCAGTGTGTGGTAATTACATGACGGACAGGATTGCGCTACGAACGTAACTTCTTTGGGTGAAAATTGAATTGGTTGGTTGTGGGTAATTTCCTCTTGCATATGTTTCAACTTTCTTCGTGTGTTATTTTATGAATGTAGTGTTGTATGCAGTCTCCCAATCTTGGATCCATATTTGATATGTTCCATTAAGATTACAAACTCACATTGTCACAATCCTAAATAAGGCACCAGCTTAGTTATGACTCAAGTTTAACATGCTGAAATTTCAATGATCAATGTTAAAATAAATATCTGATTATAAACTGATTTATTTCTTTTTATTTAAATTCCCTTTTATATATATATATATATATATATGTATCACCGGTTTTCGTATGACTATTAAAAGATTATAATTAATGTTAGTCTTGTAGGAAATTTGGTAAGTTAGACTGGATACCTGGTGCAACAGTTGCTGAGTAATGCAAGGTTATCTTCCTCAGACAGCTCGCAGCTTTTAACCCGCTTTTATTGTCTATCAGCACCGCCTTCATAGCAAAGTAATGCAACAATATTACAACTTGACTACAGTAGAGTAAGTCAAGTATGACGAACATGAACATCGTTACACAATATGCACCTGCGAATGATACACAGGCGGAAAAAAATTCTTAGCTGCGAGAAGGAGTTGTGCAAAATACGCGAAAGTTAGTAGGCATGTTTATAGAGATTAAAGACGAGGTCTATTTAGATTTTGCGACAGTCGCATAAGAGTGGCAGTAGTAACGCCTCTATGAGGATGCAAATCAGGTTTGCCTTAAATCACGCTTTAACTGTCGTGACCGTTAATTATCTTTGAGACTGGAAGTTGTGAGTTGATGCTAGCTAAGAAAGGCCTTTAAGGCGACACTTTGCTGAGCTTGAACGGCGTCGAGGGCTACGAGAAACAGAATTTTCCTCCAACGATATAGCAGAAATAATTGGCACGAATGTAGCCACTGTCCATGACTGCTAGCAGCAGTAGTCACAATAATGTACCGTCACAGGATGTTCGGGCTCCAGACGGCCACGTAGCATTACCGAGAGTTAAGACCATCGTTTTCGGCGTATGGCTCTGACGCAAAGAACTGCTTCTGTAACAGTAATGTGGACAGCAGTTGGCAACATAGTTACACAACGAACCATTTGTAAGTAGGCTGTTTAGGTTTTTTTATTGGTAATACCACGTAGCGCTCTATATGAAAATCACTGGCTGTGCTGTGTGCAGTCTGTGGCTGGTTTGCATTGTTGTCTGCCATTGTAGCGTTGGGCAGATGGATGTGAACAGCGTGTAGCGTTGCGCAGTTGGAGGTGAGCCGCCAGCAGTGGTGGATGTGGGGAGAGAGATGGCGGACTTTTGAAATTTGTAAGAATGGATATCATGAACTGCTATATATATTATGACTTTTAAGGTAAATACATTGTTTGTTCTCTATTAAAATCTTTCATTTGCTAACTATATCTATCAGTAGTTAGTGCCTTCCGTAGTTTGAATCTTTTATTTAGCTGGCAGTAGTGGCACTCGCTGTATTGCAGTAGTTCGAGTAACCAAGTTTTTTGGTGAGGTTAGACAGTGGTGACTCGCACTTACACATTCGCAATTATCTCACCGACGCATCATTTGCAAACACATGTTTACGGGAACGATCGTATATAAATGTAAGTGTATATAAGTCGTAAGTACAAATCAACATATTCTTAACGAAATGTTTGTAAAGGAATTATATAATTTTTGTATGAATATATAGACACTAGTTCAACTACCAGAGATTAATGCGTAAAGCATTTGCTGAACAAAAGAAGCATTACGCTCTTCTGAAACGTCCCCTTTGAACAATTATACAAGACTGAGCTTAAACTGACACAATATTTTTAGCGCAACGCAATCTGACTTTCAATAATCCCTACAAAAGAATGGGTCCTGTCTATCAATAACCTATACGTTCCACAAATCACTTACCTCACAAAAATCTTGGTTACTCGAACTACTGCAATACAGCGAGCACCACTACTGCCAGCTAAATAAAAGATTCAAACTACGGAAGGCACTAACTACTGACAGGTATAGTTAACAAATGAAAGAGAACAAATAATGTATTTACCTTAATAGTCATAATATATATAGCAGTTCATGACATCCATTCTTACAAATTTCAAAACTCCGCCATCTCTCTCCCCACATCCACCACTGCTGGCGGCTCACCTCCAACTGAACAACGCTACGCGCTGTTCACATCCATCTGCCCAACGCTTCAATGGCAGACAACAATGCAAACCAGCCATAGACTGCACACTGCACAGCCAGTAATTTTCATACAGAGCGCTACGTGGCGTTACCAATAAAAAGACCTAAACAGCCTACTTACACGTTACAAATCGGTTATTTTAAGGACAGCTCCAAGCCAGACGCCCTGTAGCGTACATTCCAACCAAACCACAGCCATTTGCCACTTCAGTGGTGTCAAGCGATAGCTCATTGGAGGGCAGGGTGGAATTCTGTTGTTTTTTCTGATGAAAGCTGGTTCTGCATCGGTGCCCGTGATGGCCGTGCGTTGGTTAGAAAGAGGCCAGTTGAGGGCCTGCAACCAACCTGCCTGCGTGCTAGGCACGGTGGAGGTATATCTGGGGTGTGATTTCATATGAGAGCAGGAGCACTGTCGTGGTTATGCCAGACACACTAACTCCAAATTTGTAGGTCAGTCCGGTGGTTAGACCGGTTGTGCCGCCATTCAAGAACAGCATTTCGAGGGGGGTGTTTTCCAACTGGATAACGTTGGTCCAAACACCGCTGTTGTAACCCTACACATTCTACAAGGTGTCAACATGCTGCCTTGGCCTACTCGATCACCAGATGTGTCTCCAATTGAACACGTTTGGTTTCTCGTTGGACGACAGCGGCAGCGTCATCCACAAACGGCATTAACCGTCCCTGTATACAGGGTGTTACGAAAAGTTATGGCCAAACTTTCAGGAAACATTCCTCAAACACAAAGAAAGAAAATATGTTATGTGGACATGGGTCTGGAAACGCTTACTTTCCATGGTAGAGCTCATTTTATTACTTCTCTTCAAATCACATTAATCATAGAATGGAAACACACAGCAACAGAACGTACCAGCGTGACTTCAAACACTTTGTTACAGGAAATGTTCAAAATGTCCACCGTTAGCGAGTATACATGCATCCATCCTCCGTCGCGTGGTATCCCTGATGCGCTGATGCAGCCCTGGAGAATGTCGTCAACTCGAAAGACCTGCACCAGGCGAACGGTCTACCCGACGGGAGGCCCTAGCCACCCACGACATTTCAATACGAGCACGAAGAGTCTCTACATTTGGTACCGGGGTTGCGTAGACAAGAGCTTTCAAATGCTCCCATAAATGAAAGTGAAGAGGGTTGGGGTCAGGACAGCGTGGAGGCCATCAAATTGGTCAGCCTCTACCAATTCATCGCTCACCGAATCTGTTGTTGAGAAGCGTACGAACACTTCGACTGGAATGTGCAGGAGCTCCATGGTGCATGAACCACATGTTGTGTCGTACTTGTAGAGACACATGTTCTAGCAGCACAGGTAGAGTATCACGTATGGAGTCATGATAATGTGCTCCATTGAGCGTAGGTGGAAGAACATGGGGCCCAATCAAGACATCAACAACAATGCCTGCCCAAACGTTCGCAGAAAATCTGTGTTGATGACGTGATTGCACAGTTGCGTGCGGGTTCTCGTCAGCCCACACATGCTGATTGTGAAAATTTACAATTTGATCACGTTGGAATGAAGCCTCATCCGTAAAGAGAACATTTGAACTGAAATGAGGATTGACACATTGTTGGATGAACCATTCGCAGAAGTGTACCCGTGGAGCCCAATCAGCTGCTGATAGTGCCTGCACACGCTGTACATGGTGCGGAAACGACTGGTTCTCCCGTAGCACTCTCCATACAGTGACGTGGTCAACGTTACCTTGTACAGCAGCAACTTCTCTGACGCTGACATTAGGGTTATCGTCAACTGCACGAAGAATTGTCTCGTCCATTGCAGGTGTCCTCGTCGTTCTAGGTCTTCCCCAGTCTCGAGTCATAGGCTGAAATGTTCCGTGCTCCCTAAGACGCTGATCAATTGCTTCGAACGTCTTCCTGTCGGGACACCTTCGTTCTGAAAATCTGTCTCGATACAAAGGTACCGCGCCACGGCTATTGCCCCATGCTAATCCACACATCAAATGGGCATCTGCCAACTCCGCATTTGTAAACATTGCACTGACTGCAAAACCACGTTCGTGATGAACACTAACCTGTTGATGCTACGTACTGATGTGCTTGATGTTAGTACTGTAGAGCAATGAGTCGCATGTCAACACAAGCACCGAAGTGAAGATTAACTTCCTTCAATTGGGCGAACTGGCGGTGAATCGAGGAAGTACAATACATACTGGCGAAACTAAAATGAGCTCTAACACGGAAATTAAGCGTTTCCGGACACATGTCCACATAACATCTTTTCTTTATTTGTGTGTGAAGATGTTTCCTGAAAGTTTGGCCGTACCTTTTCCTAACACCCTGTATACCTACTAAGTGCAACACGCATGGAACTCCATCCCACAAACTGACATCTGGCACCTGTTTAACACAATGCATGGACATTTGCATGCTTGCATTCAACATTCTATCGGTTATATTGGTTACTAATGAACCAGAAGTTCACATTTGCTGTGGCTTATCTCGCGTTTCCATTCACCTGTGATACTGCAATGTTAATCAATTAAATGTGTTACCTAGAGAAATGTATTCCCGAAATTTCATTACTCTGCGTTACATGTTTATTAGTGTTTCGATTTTTTTCACGTCATTGTTTTTTTTTAAATTCAATTTAAGATTACGTGCTCCCCTCTTATGGTAATAAACATTGTAGCGAATCGCTCAGTAAGCTCAGGTGCTCTTCCTTCTTGTGTTGAGTACACAAAGGGCTTTACACACTGATGAGTCAAAACATTATGACTACTGCCCAGTGCGAGGTTGTACACTGTCTGCTGGCGCTGAGGGCACGTGGCGCCGTAAGAGAAGGATATGAGCAGAGCAGAGACGAATGGGACTCATTGTAGCGTCAGTAAGTGGCGTAAATGCAGAGATCTTCCAACTTACGTGGTCCCGTGCCTGGGAGCGAATACCTCAGAAACGGCTGTTCACGTGCTACTGAGCATCTATGGAATGTGGTTGGAGAAAGCTGAAATCACGAGTAGGCGACCTAAAGTTTGACTTCCATATCTCACCACAGAACGTAAGGATCGGAGGCTTGTCCTCTGTCTAAAGCAAGGATAGGCGGCCAACTGTGGCAGATCTGACGACGGGGTACGGTGCTGAATCAGGCGCAAGTGTTTTGGAGCTCACTGTTCACCGCACATGGTGTTCCGATGCAGAGGACCCCTACGTGTTCCCATATTGACAAAACAAAATCGTGAATTATGATTACAGTGGCCACGAAGTCATCGAGATGGGACAGTGGAACAATGGAATTGTGTCGCCTGATCGAATGAATCCCGTTTGTTGTTAAATCAGGTCGATGGTCGGGTGCAGATACGCTGTCATACAAGTGACACGGATGCAGGCCGATGGGTGCAGTATTAAGTTATGGAGCACATTCACCTAGGCTTCCATGGGACCCGTGGTAATAATCGAAGGCACCATGGCAGCAGTGGAGTACGAGAACGTTATTAGGGACCACCTGCAATTCCTTATGCCTGATGTCTTTCGCAACAGCGATGGCGGGGTAAATTCCCGTGTGATAAGGCCAGAATCGTGGGGGAATGGTTTGAGGAGCATGATAGTGAACTCACGTTAATATCTTGGCCACGCTCACAAGCCAACCGCCCCTAAATTACGGGGAGTGTGTGATCTGTGCTTAGGCATCTGGTGCCACAAACCTCTGGAAACCTGTTAAGCACTTGTCGAATCCATGACACGCAGAATCACTGCTGAACTGCGTTCCGGAAGTGAACCAACACGCTTTTCAGTAGGTGGTCATAATGTTTTGGCTCATCAGTGTATGATCCCAGAGTAAACTGTCAAGGGGGGTAGGGTAAGAGGAGTGGAAGGTCCTAGGGGCTGGGCATCCCCTTCCAATACCCTCTGCCTGAAATTTTATGTGGGAAATGTGCTGGGCCGCTGATCAAAGTGCGATTGGGTAACATCGTTCTGAAACCACAAACTAGTGCACAGTTGCAAGCGAACCTCCTTCAGAACTTCAAACAAGGTGTTGTGCTGAATGCTCAAATACCATGCAGCATTGAAACGATCTGGTAATACGCGTGGCCCAATAAGGTGATCTTCAAGAATTCCTTCTCAGATGTTCACTGAGATTCTCACCTGGTAACTTCTCGTACAGGTAGTGCGTGGATTATCAATAGCCCAGGGATGACTGTAGTAACTTTATTTCACATTTCCGGCTGTAGGTCCCATTTATATGAAACGTTCAAAATTTCATTACTGTAGTGTAGGAATTTTTAAAACGTCATTTTAACGTCCTATACATACTGTGAATTGTACAACATAGTTACTTAAAAATTATAATAACTTTTATATGATAAATATTTAAGGGTGAATAACTAATAAACTTACTTTGTTCTATTGATGTGATTTTATTTGAAAAAAATTTCGGCGTACTGGGGCATCTTCAGCAAACAAATGACTAGTAAATACGTGGGTTATTAGGAAAGTAACGAACGATCGGTTGCAAAATGGAAACCACAGTGAAAATCCGAGGAAGTTTTGCACAGGTGTGTCGGGCAGTGTCTCTAGTGTGCCCATCGATCGGGTTACGTCCTTCGTTTTAGTTCTGAGCACAGAAGGAGCACATAAAAATACCTACAACAATAGTGTCTCCCGCCAAGTACAGGGGGCCTGCTGAGAAATTTCGCCTGAAGCTATGCATCCAACATTACATAACTGTCGTGTGCTTTCTTGTGAAAATGTGTGTGAAAGATTATGGGACTTAACTGCTAAGGTCATCAGTCCCTAAGCTTACACACTACTTAACCTACATTTTCCTAAGGACAAACACACACACCCATGCCCGAGGGAGGACTCGAACCTCTACCGGGACGAGCCGTACAGTCCATGACTGCAGCGTCTGAGACCGCTCGGCTAATCCCGCGCGGCGAGGGCAATGAAGATGCTCCTGCATCGTTTTCATTTGGAAATCTTTGATTACCCACGATACAGCCCGTAATTGTCTCCCTCTGAGTTACATCTCTGCTCACATGAAACGCTGGCTATGAAGACAACATTTTGGCACAGACAACGAGCTATAGGCCAGCGTAGAGAATTGGCGGAAAGCACTGGCGGCTGTCTTCTATAACGAGGGTATTGGAAAGTTGGTGCAATGCTACGACAAACGTCTAAGTCGGATCGGCGACTATGGAGATAAGTAGCTGGAAGCTGTAGCTAACTATTGCAAATAAAACAATTTTGATTTTCACCGTGGTTTCCATTTCGCGAGCTATCGTTCCTTACTTCCCGAATAGCCCTCGTAATTATTGCATTTAATACTGTCAATGGCATTTACAACGTTAAAAAATAAGTTTGGTGTACAACATTCTGTGTAAGTGGGTTTTATCTTTGAATATAATGTTTGGTTAGCTAAGAACCACTGTCTCTTACAGGCGATAATCGATTGATTCCGGATGGCCCAGTAAGCCGAAAGCTAGTTAGCAATAAACAAATGTGAGTAGAACAAAAACAGTTTACTTGTTATTCAACCTTAAATATGGAATTGTTCTACCAGGAAGTGACAGAAGAATTCGTAAATAAGGTATGATAACTACGTAACTATTACATGGTAACAGAGGGTATCAAAATGACTTGAAACATAATCAGTCTCAGCAATTCCATTAAAAGAATATAACTGGTCCTGATTTCCTAGTCTAGGGCAGCAACCTGGGCAACACCGAGCGCTGTGTCCAAATGAGAAAATGAAAATCCACCATTAAGGGAACAAACAGCCCACAAGCATACTGCTGGGGCTACACCAGCCAGGAACACGACACAGCCTATTGCAACATTGCACTCCATCCTGCTTCACAGCACTGGTGACTCGGAAGAAAACTAGATCACAGCCTCTACTTGCGCTGCCCTATCCTGTAGTTGTCCCACTGCCTACCAGTTTCTCATTCATTCACAAGAAACAGCAAATCATTTATCGTATCGACATAATGCACAATCCCAGCCTGTGACCTACAGAATCGGCCGTGGAAAGATGTCTCGCTTTCGAAAAACTGCAGTACTGATTCTGCCACTGACTGCCAACCTACTGTTGTCGATGTTGATATTTCACTTCCATCTATTCCCGCTCTGTCAACTGTAACAGCTCGACCCTGACCTGCCGATGTTGCTGGGACAACAAGCTAGTAAGGTGACCTAGTCTGTGGAGAACAACAGCAACATGAAATTCAGAAATTTAAAGCTATTTACGAGATATGTGAGAAAAGTAATGACGATTTTCATCCACCAAACAACAATATTGTTTCCTTCAAAGTATTTCCATTCGGCAGCTCGTACATACGGCGGATTCGTTGTTTCCAGTTTGGGGGGGGGGGGGTTGTTTGGGGAAGGAGACCAGACATCGAGGTCATCGGTTTCAAAGGATTAGGGAAGGAAGTCGGCCGTGCCCTTTCAAAGGAACCATCCCAGCATTTGCCTGGAGTGATTTAGGGAAAACACGGAAAACCTCATTCAGGAAGGCCGGACGCGGACGTTGTTTCCATTCTTAGTAGGTGTGCTGAAGGGCTTCAACGTGTAGGGCGTTTAGTATTTCTGTCACATTATTTTCAATGTTCTCCAGAGTCCAGGTTAGGACGGGTAATGTACCTCCACCACACACAGCACGGTAACTTCTGGAATACACCGGGAGAAACTGATTACTGCTATGATTGTCATGTGGCATTACAGAACATACACATCGTACACACGAAATTTATTTACGAGTTAATGGTTAAATTTTATTACAGATTGCATCAGTCTGTACCACTTCATGCACGTTTTCAGGCCTTCTTTAAGAGCGGTGAGAGGTCTGTTCTACACAATCACATCTTACTATCTGTTCCTTCATACCAGACACGAACAGCGTCTTCCACATAAACCCACTTCCCGAAGAGGCCACATCTCCATTGTTCCGGTCGGGTAGAGTTGAGTCTGTCACTTGCAACGGGGAAGATCAAAGCCACGATAGTCTTCTTCGAGTTCTCAATTACTTGGGCATTCTGGGGTTAATGTTTAAGCTACTTTTCTATCCCCTTCTGCGTAACATCGCAAAAGTCTATAATCCGAAGATAGATGCAATGTGGCTTATGGATTTCAGGCGCATAGTTGGTGGCTACAGAGTACAGACGTACATGTAGAAGTTGAATTTTGATATGGTCAGCAATATCAAAACTGATCATTTGGTATTGGAAGTTGCCTGTTCATTCGCCTCTTTAATTTCTTTCCGTTATATTTTGTTTCTAGTAGGTAGCGATATACACTCCTGGAAATGGAAAAAAGAACACATTGACACCGGTGTGTCAGACCCACCATACTAGCTCCGAACACTGCGAGAGGGCTGTACAACCAATGATCACACGCACGGCACAGCGGACACACCAGGAACCGCGGTGTTGGCCGTCGAATGGCGCTAGCTGCGCAGCATTTGTGCACCGCCGCCGTCAGTGTCAGCCAGTTTGCCGTGGCATACGGAGCTCCATCGCAGTCTTTAACACTGGTAGCATGCCGCGACAGCGTGGACGTGAACCGTATGTGCAGTTGACGGACTTTGAGCGAGGGCGTATAGTGGGCATGCGGGAGGCCGGGGTGACGTACCGCCGAATTCCTCAACACGTGGGGCGTGAGGTCTCCACAGTACATCGATGTTGTCGCCAGTGGTCGGCGGAAGTTGCACGTGCCCGTCGACCTGGGACCGGACCGCAGCGACGCACGGATGCACGCCAAGACCGTAGGATCCTTCGCAGTGCCGTAGGGGACCGCACCGCCACTTTCCAGCAAATTAGGGACGCTGTTGCTCCGGGGGTGTCGGCGAGGACCATTCGCAACCGTCTCCATGAAGCTGGGCTACGGTCCCGCACACCGTTAGGCCGTCTTCCGCTCACGCCCCAACATCGTGCAGCCCGCCTCCAGTGGCGTCGCGACAGGCGTGAATGGAGGGACGAATGGAGTCGTGTCGTCTTCAGCGATGAGAGTCGCTTCTGCCTTGGTGCCAATGATGGTCGTATGCGTGTTTGGTGCCGTGCAGGTGAGCGCCACAATCAGGACTGCATACGACCGAGGCATACAGGGCCAACACCCGGCATCATGGTGTGGGGAGCGATCTCCTACAGTGGCCGTACACCTCTGGTGATCGTCGAGGGGACACTGAATAGTGCACGGTACATCCAAACCGTCATCGAACCCATCGTTCTACCATTCCTAGACCGGTAAGGGAACTTGCTGTTCCAACAGGACAATTCACATCCGCATGTATCCCGTGCCACCCAACGTGCTCTAGAAGGTGTAAGGCAACTACCCTGGCCAGCAAGATCTCCGGATCTGTCCCCCATTGAGCATGTTTGGGACTGGATGAAGCGTCGTCTCACGCGGTCTGCACGTCCAGCACGAACGCTGGTCCAACTGAGGCGCCAGGTGGAAATGGCATGACAAGCCGTTCCACAGGACAACATCCAGCATCTCTACGATCGTCTCCATGGGAGAATAGCAGCCTGCATTGCTGCGAAAGGTGGATATACACTGTACTAGTGCCGACATTGTGCATGCTCTGTTGCCTGTGTCTATGTGCCTCTGGTTCTGTCAGTGTGATCATGTGATGTATCTGACCCCAGGAATGTGTCAATAAAGTTTCCCCTTCCTGGGACAATGAATTCACGGTGTTCTTATTTCAATTTCCAGGAGTGTATATCCTAGCAATGCTCTACGTCAGTCTGTTGTTAACAGTTTTGATTATTCGATATTATGTAGAAATCACTCTGCTTGGTCGCTAAGGGACTTTTACGTGTTCGGGGCGTCAGTTTGATTTCGACAAATGTGAATAATTCAAGGCTTGCAGCCCAGTAGGTGCTTCTTGTTTGAAAGAGTTCTCGCCACTCTTTCACATTTGAGTCTATGAATTTTTCTCGGATTGGCTGCATTCTTGTCGCTGGAACTGTGTTTGGAGAGAAGACTGCCTTTCGCTAGTGGAGGTCCATGCTATAGTGCAGATTCTACAGTGTATGGGGAACCTGATGAAACAATTTAAGTTTACTTTTCACAGCGAAGCATAGTTATTGTGGTGAGGTTAGACTGTCATTGCTTGATAGCTATCACTCCATGAATAGGAATCAGACTGTAATAAAACCGAAGCATACAGGTTGCAGATATTTAGTTGAATGAAATCTGAATAAAGCATCGTACATTACTGTTTCACTTCGTCGTGCTGTAAATTCAAAGATGTTACACTCTCCTGACTTATAAAATAGTTTTTAGTTATTCAAGAAACGTGTGACATCTCTGTTGCTTCTCGTGAACCTTCATCTTGTACTTACAGCTGTATATAGAGATTTAAGATTGTAAAATGATTTCTTTGTGTTCAGTTATAATATAAGTGCTTATTAATTAACTTCTTTCAGATTCATTTCATCATATCCCTCATATTCTTTGTATTAAGCCACGTTGCATCGGCGCCATCTTGTTTAGCCTTGTGGCATCACTGTATGTATAGAACGTATTTTGATGTCTAAATGAGTAACCTTCGGTGCAGGGCAACAGAACTATGTAAAACGTAATTCAGAACGGAAATATGTGGCGCACACACTATACGATTCGAAATCAAACTACTCGTTGGCGAGAAAACAATCCTTCAGTGAAATTTATGTATGATATATTGTAAGATGGCAAGAATTATGCCCCTTAGATGAAGTCATTAAAGATCACCTAGCGCTGAACAAATTGACTGACAAGGCACAATGCATCTTGTAGAGGGTATAGTATGGTCATAGTGGAATAATTAATGTCGGGTGATAGTTTTAAAGTATTTCACACAACATAAAACATTGTGGAAACGAGTAGATTTAGTGGACGCTAGTTTACCCCAGGGAAGTATTTATAATTGACTGTGGCCGGAAGGGATGCGACAATAGGCAGCGTAGGGCAGCTCAAGCTCTGAGAAAGCGACAACGTGGTGTGGCCTCCAGCCGCCTTAAGATGAGTGACAGCATGGGTGGTTGACCCCGACTCCATGCTGATGTACTGGGAAACAGACGGAGAACTTTACGCCTGTTGATAAATGTCCGTCGTCACGTTTTATGTGAAACATGTGAGAAAGCCTAACAAAGCTACGGTGGAGCGATCAACAGCGGTGAAAATATGAGTGTTCTTGACTATAGCAACTTCACGGTGAATTCACGGTCCACAGACCCTGAAGTAAATCAGGTGAAGAGCGACAGCATCAAATACGCTGGCCTCCGATGGGAACGTAGGACCAAGGAATTTGAAGTACTCTCCTGGGAGTCAGAATTCCGGAAAACTTGGTGTTTGTGCAGACGCTAACCTTGATGTGTGGCCTGGGAGGAGCTATATAGCAGAATTTGAGAAGAAGGGAAATTTTGTGGGAATTAGTTCACTTACCAGAGATGTTGCGCCCGCTCCGGGCACTGATTAATTTGTTGGATCATGTGAGCAAAGTTTCCACCAGGGTTTCATGGACCGCTTATTGTAGAATTCTTCTCGCACTTTGCAATACGCCTGGGTCAGTCGATAGGAATTACTTTCGAGTATCGCGCTTTACTCCATGCAAACACAATTTATTACCACTGCCTGGTAGGAGTGTCACGTAATATGATGATTGAAGGTCGTGAGTTAAAATAAATTTGTGATAATCGACTGCATCTGTTTTCAATCAAGTAGTTGAAATCCCAAGTCACTTTCTTAATTAATTTTATGTTCAACACTTGCATCTGGTGTTCAATAGCTGCATATAACATCAATGTACACCCCTTTTTAATTACAAGTGATCAATTCTGTATCAATTAATGTCAACACTGCCACCGCAGTTCAATCAGGAGTCTCAGGACCTTATTACTTTCTTTGCGTTATCCGATATTGTGGCAGTTTTGCACTCTCTCCAATTAGCTGGGGTGAACACACGCCAAAACCAGATAAGCGACGGGTGAGGTGTTACAATATGACTAAGAAACAAATGACTCAGATTAAAATGATGTCCCCGAATATTGTTTATCTTTAACCTTGGAAGCAATCTCTGTACCAGAACTGTTACTGTAATTACAGAGCAAATGAACATAAAAACTAACACATCCAACTTTCTAATAAAACTGTCTAAAAATTCACAAATTAGCACTTTACTGAAATTTTCTACTGATATTAGGCCTCTGAACTGATATGATATTATTTTTACAAATGCACTCTGACAGTCACTGTGTCTTGCAATGTACATGAATCTTTAAGGTAATTAAATTCTTTGACCTACCCGTGTACTTAGAACGTTCGTCTGTTCTGTAACATGTTGCTTTAAGGTAATGATGAGACCGTCGAAAATTAAGTTTCATTTACCGTACTTACAATGTGCAATGCTAGAGGGTATCTTACAAATTTTCACAAAAAAGCTTCTGCAGCACACAACTCGAGATGTGCAATGCAAGTATGCGAACACATTCATAAAGGTAAAGAATGAAAAATGAGGAAGTAAACTTGACGACTTATAATTGAGAACAAAGATTCCATGTATAACTATGATTCATTAAGCCATAGCAACAATACACCCTTTCATAAAGATCTCACAACTAGACAGATTAGCTAAATATTTCTTAATAATTTTCCTGTGTACAGTTACTTTCCTTGACACTTGTTTCAATCAGAAGACAACCCATACGCTGCATTATAATAATTCTTCAGTAAACTTCAACCATAAGCAATGTTCCAACACTAAGAAATTACACACTTACAAATATATATATAAACTGAATCACCATGAAATTAGCCCCTTTTTACATTCTCAAAACATATTAGCACAAAATTCTTCTTAAATAATTCTCTCTCCACTGTACGGCAAACCAGTTTCCATCTAGGCAGACTTTCTAACATACACTGCCTGCTACGCTCTTCAAAAGAAGTAACCTCTGTGACCAACATCTGTGGTCGCATGAATAGAAAAAGAATCTGGTTATATCGATACTACAGAAGTTTAGTACATTTATCAAATTCGCAACTTCATTCACATTTACGTGAAAAATTCCTTGAAAATCGTCATAACAAATCAGACGATCCCCTTTCATACGCCTTGCCAAAATACTGAGAGCAAAGAACTTATGTTAGAAGAGACGTGTTTCACAACATAATAGCTCTTAAGTATGCATTTCAGAGCCAACTTTTACTGGACAACTCCGTCTTGTTTTGATCCACACCATCACCTCTGAAAGTTTGTCGGTAGATATCTGGTTCACCCTGCGTATAATCAGTCTTTTGTTTGTTATGATAGTTTTATGTGAACTTTTTGGCTTTAGACTTTACTGCATAACCACAACATTGTGTCACTGACAAAAGGTGATAACCATCTGTGAATTTCAGCGCCAGAATGCAGCACACGTACTGATCTTCTTGAAATATAACTATTCTTTACACCTCTAAAAGATTTGCTACGTCAAGTTATAAGTTCTGTGGCTAATTATTTTAATTACTGATTGTGCAAGATCATACATAACGTCGCGGTCACCTAATACGCTGCAGCACCTTATCGCCAGTGCTTACCACTAAGAAGAGTTTTTCAAAACATCACTTCCGCATGATAATTGTGATGATTAACCATGGAAACACGTAGTTTTTATATTAAATCGTTTTGGGTATTAGGCAGCGTTATTATGAAATATTAAAATGACAGAAACTCGACTTTGCAGCGGCCCACTTCTGGGCGATTCTAGTTCTCGTGTTTCACGAAGAGGTAATCTATGACCCAAAATTATTTTTTTAGTAAGTTACATGTTACATAGATCATTTGAACGATTCTTTTATCGAAACGATATGGAACGAGTTTACAGAATATGTTGATTAGTGCTACTTTTAATGAAATCATTACAGTAGTCTGCTTCGTATCGGATGTTTGAAATTTAATACGTATATGTTTTTAACTCTATTTCTTATCTTGATTTCAGAACTGTTCTTAGTTATTGTCTGACACTTACAGTTTTTTCGCTATGAAAGCGGATGCATTTTAAGGACCTGGATAGGGAAATTTCATACAGACTAGCAAGCACTTACGTTGGCACAATTGGACCAGCTTTTTGTTTTGTTGTTGTTTGCAAGTTAAATGAATGCACTAGTATTTCTAACAAAGCAGTGATTGGCGTGCTTTTCCCGTGGGAAAGCAGTGTTATGTATAACTTTTCTTCTAGAGATGTTCTTAATTTTATTTTACTTCTTTGAAATACCTCTTCTATGTGTGATAATGCCGACTCGCAAATGTGTGAACAGTCCTGATGTTTTCTGTTATATTTGTGGAAACTTTCCACTGCTTAAACAACGAACGGACATAACAGACTTTGCGAAGGAAGCTTATTACGCTTATTTTAAAGCTAAAATTGGAGACCAGGCAATGCAAGGGCCCCAGAGAAAGTTTGTCGTTATTATGTTGAGAGTCTATGGACTAAGGGAAAGAAATGATAAGTGCCATTTGGAGTTCCTATGGTTTGGAGGGGGCCGAAAGACCACCTTAATGACTGCTGCTTCTGTTTAGGTAACGTTCAGGAATGCAGCGCCGAAAAATAGGAAACACATCGTGTACCCAAATATTCCTTCTCACGTTAGGCCGGTTCCTCATGGGGAAGATCTGCCTGCCCCTCTCCCTCCAGCTGATTTTGAGAACACGGGGCCAGGTGGTTCTGGAAGTGATGCTGCCGAACGCGATACTGGTAGTAATGATGACGACTACAAACCTCCGCACGACATCACGCCACCAGAGCTCTCCCAGAGTGAACTTAAGGATCTAGTACGAGGTCTGAATTTTCCTAAGGAATCTGCCGAATTACTAGGGTCACGGGTGAATAGTACGAATCTTCTGGCATCAGAAACAAAGTTTTCATGGTAAAGACACAGAAAAGAACTAGTTCCTCTTTTCTCACATAAAAATTCTTTAGTATACTGTATGAAACGCCCCTTTGAACAATTGTACAGGACTGCGTTTAAACTGACACACAATATTTTTAGCGGAACGCAATCTGACTTTCAAAAATCCCTACAAAAAATGGCTCTGACTAACATTAACCTATACGTTTCACAAATCGCTTACCTCACAAAATTCTTGGTTACTCGAACTACTGCAATACAGCAACGGCCACTACTGCCAGCTAAATAAAAGATTCAAACTACGGAAGGGCACTCACTACTGATAGGGATAGTTAGCAAATAAAAGATTGTAATAGAGTACAAACAATGTATTTACCTCACTATCATCAAAAGTCATAATATATATAGCAGTTCATGAGATCCAGTCTTACAAATTTCAAAACTCCGCCATTTCTCTCCCCACATCCACCAGTGCTGGCGGCTCACCTCCAACTGCACAACGCTACGCGCTGTTAACATCCAGCTGCCCAACACTACAATGGCGAGTATTACAACAATGCCAACCAGCCACTGACTGCACACAGCACAGCCAGTGATTTTTCATACAGAGCGCTACGTGGCGTTACCAATATAAAAAACCTAAACAGCCTACTTACAACTGCAATAATGTTAAGAAGTTGACGCAGCTCTATGGAACTGAACATGATTCTAATCAGTGGTGACTTTTTATAGACTGATCAATGATGAGCTTCAAGGGCGTGTTACTTCACAATGTAAATATTTAGAGATCCCTTCCTGTGGCTCATTCAGTTCTAATGAAAGAGACATTTGCGAACCTTGAGGTACTGTCAAGATGTATTAAATATGAGGAACATGAGTGGTTTATCTGTGGTGATTTCAGAGTTATAGGACTGCTATTAGGACAACAGGCGAGAAATACGAAAATGTCTTGCTTTTTACGTGAGTGGGGCAGCCGAGCGAAGCAGAGGCGTTAGAGTATGAGAGACTGGCCGGAGCGGAGGCATTTCACTCCTGGAAGTAAAACCATCCTGCACAGACCGCTTATGGATCCCAAGAAAATTTTGATTCCACAACTTCATACCATATTAGCTTTGATGAAGCACTTCGTAAAGAGTCTACCACAAAATGGGCCCTGCTTCAAGAATCTTTTAATGAAATTCCCTTCATCACACGAGAAAAGGTAACCGCTGAAATTTTTGTTGGTCCTCAAATTCGTAAATTGATGAGGGATGGAGGCAATGTATGAAAGAAATAAGAATGCATGAACTTCCTTAATTTCAGTCACAGAAAATTTTCTACAGAATAAGAAAGATCCATATTACAAGAATATTGTTAAAAACCATGGTAGGGCACTTCCAGGAGCTGGGTTGCAATATGAGTGTTAAGTTTCACTTTCTGCACTCCCATATCGACTATTTTCCGGAAAATCTGGGACATTACAGTGAAGAGCAAGATGAACGCTTCTACCAGGACATTAATGAGATGGAGAAAAGATACAACGGAATATGGAATGAAAATACGATGGATGAATACTGCTGCATTTTGAAGAGGGACGGTAAAGGTGGAGAAGATGGCGGGTATGCAATGAAGTCAAAAAAGAGATAATTTGTAAACTAATGTACATCTTCTCTTTCCACTGTGTTAGACTAAACACACGTTTTTAAGTGGTTTGCCTTTGGAATGTCTTAATAATGTTTCTTGTGAGAAATTGGACATTTTGCAACATGTTCGTTTGAACAATTTAGTTCAGTTCTTTGAAATGTAACTTCTTATTTTCTATAAAAACCTGACGGGATGGAACAAAACTGAAGTCATTTCTGGAATCATCATTAACAAATGATTCAAAAACATCTAATAGTGACAAATCATCTGAGAAAAATTCAGAAAGTGCAGACTAGTGTTATCATTTTATTCCTACTCATGTAACGATTTTTTCAAAAAAGTTCTTTCGTTTCCCTAGCTACCAGCTTTTAAGCAGAAATTCATCAATAAAATAGAAGGCATCGCAAAAGAAAAATTATTTTAAATTACATCTAAAACTTGCTCCGCTATCTGTCAGACATTTTATAATGTTGGACAAATGGTTAAAAATGTTTATAATTGCATACTGAGCCCTGTGTGAGCCACTGACAGCTTTAACAATGAGTAATAAAGCTTGTTTTTCCCTATGCTGTTATAACTACGTGTATCAGTGCCCTTCTCAAACTGTGATGGATTATGTATGATGAATTTCACTGGCGAAAATATGTATTCTGACGGCTCAATGACTAGCTTTTTGAAGAGGTGCATATATAAGACGTCCGTGGGTGAACACCGCATATTATTCTTACCGCACGCTTTTGTGCGATCAGTATTTCCATTCTAAGAGGTGAGTTAAACCCCGAAGATTATTCCGGACGATGTTGTTGTTGATGTTGTAGATTTCAGTCCAAAGGCTGATTCGATGCAACTATCGATGCTACTCTATGCTGTGCATGCCCCTTCATCTCCAAGTAACTACTGCAACCTACATCCTTCTGCATCTGGTTACTGTATTCATCTCTTTGTCTCCCTCTACGATTTTTACTCCCCACGCTATCCCTACCAGTAATAAATGGCGATCTCTTGATACCTCAGAAAGTGTCCTACTAACCGACCACTTCTTCTATTCAGATGGTAACACAAATTACTCTTCTCCCCAGTTCTATTTAGTACCTCCTCATTAGTTACGTGATCTGCCTATCTAATCTTCTGCACTCTTTTGTAGCACCACATTTCAAAGGCTTCTGTTCTCTTCTCTAAATTGTTTATCGTCCACGTTTCACTTACATACAAAGCTACACTCCATACAAACACTTTCGGAAACGACTTCCTCACACTTAAATCTACACTTGATTTAACAAATATCTCTTTTTCAAAAACGCTTTCCTTGTCATTGCCAGTCTACGTTTTATATCCTCCGTGCTTCGACCATCATCAGTTATTTTGCTTCCCAAGTACTAAACCTAATCTACTACTTTAAGCGTCTCGTTTTCTTATCTAATTCCCTCAACATCTGATTTAATTCGACTACACTCCATTATCCCCGTTTTGCTTTCTTTGATGTTCATCTCATATTCCCTTTCAAGACACTGTCCATTCCGTTCAATTGCTCTTCCAAGTCCTTTTCCGTCTCTGACAGAATTACAATGTCATCGGTAAACAACAAAGTTTTCATTTCTTCTCCCTGGACTTTAATTCCTATTCCGAATTTTTCTTTTGTTTCTTTTACTGCTTGCTCAATATACAGATTGAATAACATCGGGGATAGGCTACAACCCTGTCTCACTCCCTTCTGAACGACTGCTTCCCTTTCATGCCCCTCGACTCGTATAACTGCCGTATGGTTTCTGTACAAATTGTAAATAGCCTGTCGCTCCCTGTATAATACCCCTAAGAACTTATGAATTTGAAGCAGTATTCCAGTCAACATTGTCAAAAACTTTCTCTAAGTTAACAGTTGCTGTAAACGTAGGTTTGCCTTTCCTTAACCTATCTTCTAGGAGAAGCCGTAGGGCCAGTACTGCCTCTAGTGTTCCTACATTTCTCCGGATTCCGAACTGATCTTCCTCGAGATAGGTTTCTACCAGTTTTTCCATTCTGCCATACTATATTATCGGTGCAAATATGCAAAATTGACACTCGCTATTGAAGCCTACGAATTACATTTGTGCCATTGTTGATCATTCATCATGTATAGCAGGAACCGAAGAAAACGCTTTAATTACAGAGGTGACGGAAGAAATGAAACAGCGAACTACAACATTTGGACGGTAACGGATGACCGACATTGCCTTAAGACGTTCCCGTCTCGCCAGGAAGCGAACATCTGCAGATACAGGTATGCTGTCTGCAACACCGTAGACAACAGATGCAAGGGGGCCCGCGATGTTTCTTCCGCTAATGGCCTGAAGATGACCGACCGCAGTCCGGAGGGCTGTAGGCTCGCCCCGCAGGCGACAGCCGGTGTTTGCCCAGAGGGCCAGCTGCGCCCCACAAGGGCCAGTAATTGGACCCCCGCTGCTCCAGCATTCACTTGCCGACCGCCCCGTCTACAAGCTGCCCGGCCGCCAATTCGCACAGTGCGCGGTAGAACACAGTCCAAAAGTTGGCCGCTGCTTTTAGGGAATCTCTGACATAACAATCAAACGAAGCTATGCATCATTTTTTATATGCTCATTACGCATCTTTTCCGTTTCTAAAATTGTGAGCGGTCGGAAGAGAAGAATGGAAGAATATGAAATGTGCAGCCATATAAGAATTTTACAACTTATGTACGCAGATCAGGAAAGCATACATCGCAAGTCCATTCCCAAAACAAAACATAGCAAAACAAAAAAAAACACATCGTAATAGTGCAGCATCTGTTACATCTACATCTGCATCATACTCCGCAAGCCACCTAATGCCGTGAGGCCTAGGGCATTTGTGATACCACTAACTGATCGCCCCTAACCCGTTCCACTCGCGAATGTTGTGTGAGAAGAGTGATTCTCGGCCTACCTCTCTATTGCCTCTAATTTGTCGAATTTTCTCGCTGTGTTCATTAACTGAGATATATGTAGAAGTACACTACTGGCCATTAAAACTGCTACACCAATAAGAAGTGCAGATGATAAACGGGTATTCATTGGACAAATATATTATACTAGAACTGATATGTGATTACATTTTCACGCAATTTGGGTGCATAGATCCTGAGAAATCAGTAACCAGAACAACCACCAATGGCCGTCATAGCGGCCGTGATACGCCTGGGAATTGAGTCAAAGAGAGCTTGGATGGCGTGTACAGGTACAGCTGCCCATGCAGCTTCAAAGGGATACCACAGTTCATCAACAGTAGTGACTGGCGAATTATTACGAGCCAGTTGCTCGGCCACCATTGACCAGACGTTTTCAGTTGGTAAGAGATGAGAATGTGCTGGCCGGGGCAGCAGTCGAACATTTTTCTGTATTCAGAAAGGCCCGTACAGGACCTGCAACATGCGGTCGCGCATTATCCTCCTGAAGTGAAGGGTTTCGCAGGGATCGAATGAAGGGTAGAGCCACAGGTCGTAACACATCTGAAATGTAACTTCCACTGTTCAAAGTGCCGTAAATGCCAACAAGAGGTGACCGAGACGTGTAACCAACGGCACCCCATACCATCACGCCGGGTGATACGCCAGTATGGCGATGACGAATACACGCTTCCAATGCTCCTTCACCGCCATGTCTCTAAACACGGATGCGACCATCATGATGCTGTAAGCACAACCTGGATTCATCCGAAAAAATGACGTTTTGCCATTCGTGCACCCAGGTTCGTCGTTGAGTACACCATCGCAGGCGCTCCTGTCTGTGATGCACCGTCAAGGGTAACCGCCGCCATGGTCTCCGAGCTGATAGTCCATTCTGCTGCAAACGTCGTCGAACTGTTCGTGCAGATGATTGTTGTCTTGCAAACGTCCCCATATGTTGACTCAGGGATCGAGACGTGGCTGCACGATCCTTTACAGCCCTGCGGATAAGATGCCTGTCATCTCGACTGCTAGTGATACGACGCCGTAGGGACACAGCACGGCGTTCCATATTACCCTCCCGAATCCACCGATTCCATATTCTGCTAACAGTCATTGGATCTCGACCAAATCGAACAGCAATGTCGCGATACGATAAACCACAATCGCGATAGGCTACAATCCGACCTCTACCAAAGTCGGAAATGTGATGGTACGCATTTCTCCTCCTCACACGAGGCATCACAACAACGTTTCTCTAGGCAACGCCGGTCAACTGCTGTTTGTGTATGAGAAATCGGTTGGAAACTTTTCTCATGTCAGCACGTTTTAGGTGTCGCCACCTGAGTCGACCTTGTGTGAATCCTCTGAAAAGCTAATAATTTGCATATCACAGCATATTCTTCCTGACGATTCGATTTCGCGTCTGTAGCACGTCATCTTCGTGGTGCAGCAATTTTAATGACCAGTAGTGCATATGTTGTCCGACTCTTCTCGGAATGTGCTACAACGAAGTAGGTAGTACACTCGTGCGAAAGGCGTTGATAATCGGAAACTCGTGGTTGCATTCTAGTCTCGTCTGCACGGTGCTCATTAGAAACATCTACGAAGTCTGTTCAAAAAATTCTGCGGCTTTGTCCACAGAATTTTTCTACGCACATATTTTTTTTTCTTTTTTGTGCATGGTATCCATCGAAACACCCTCCTCCACAACCAACATACCTCTCCCAACGCCGTTTCCACTTTCAGAAGCAGTCTTGATACGCCTCTTGCGGGAACGTGCGAAGCGCCGTCTGAGAGTGTTCTTTCATACCCTTTATCGTTGCAAATCTTCGTCACTTCAGGGGGGTTCTCAACTCGTGTAATAAAAACCAGTCCGCACGGACCAGGTTTGCAGAGTACTGTGGCTGAAGCAGCACGGTGATTTCATATTTTGTGCAATAGTACGCACCAACAGGATGAATATGCGGGTGCTTTATCGATACGGAAGGGCCATGAACTGTCTCTCCACATTTCAGGCCGTTTCTGCTCACATTTTCAAGCAGGCATCTCAGCACGGCTGCATAACACCACCGATTAATAGTTCGTCCCTGGGCACAGATTCATGAAGAACTAATATTTCAAAGTTAAAGATCACTATCAGCGTGTCTTTGACATTTGACCTGACCTGCCCAGCTTTTTTAGGCCTTGGAGAACCTTTTCCGACCAGTTGAACCTTGGTCTCAATGTCATAACCGTAGACCCGCATCTCGTCACCAGTTATGATTCTCTTAAAGGAGAATCTCGTTCTCATTTGCGCCATCCAAAGCTCTTGGTAGATTGCGAAGTGAAGGTCTTTCTGGTGTTGACCCACCAGTCGTGGGACGAAATGGTGGCAAGTCGTTGCGTTCCGAGTTGCTGTGTCAGGATTTCGTGACATGATCTCACTGAAATGTTACATTCTTCTGCATTCCCTCGGGCAGTCAGTTTACGATTGGCAGGCATAATTTCGTTGACGTTCCTGAGATGTGGGTCGTCGGTAGACGTCGAAAGCCGTCCTGAACGAGGGTCACTCTTAACTTCTGTCCGACCATTTTTAAACCGTGTGAACCATTCCTAACACCGGGTACGGCTTAAGCACTCATCACCGTAGGCTTCCGCATCATATGGTGTGTCTCTGTAGAGGTTCTCTTGAGTTCCACACAAAATTTAATGAGCGTTTCTCCTCTAACACTGCAATCTCGAAATTCGCGAACTATGTGAGGCAACATTCTGCTCAATATAGCACTGAACAATAACTGACAGGCCGTGCGGAGTGGCTGCGTGGTTTGAGGCGCCATGTCACGGATTGCGCAGCCGCTCCTGCCGGAGGTTCGAGTCCTCCCTCGGCGGGTGGGGGGCATGGATGTGTGTATGTTGTTCTGAGCATCAGTGTTAGTTTAAGTGGTGTGTAAGTCTAGGGACCGATGACCTCAGCAGCTTGGTCCCTTAGGAATTTAAGCACGTTTGAACATTTGAATAAGTGACAAACATACATTAACGAAACTTCCGGCAGCTACACATCAAAAACACAGGCGTGTGCAGTGAAGCCAACAGCGTTTAGCTCTACCACACCATTGGAGCTTTAATTACGAATGTTTCGGAATTTTCTGAACAGACTTCGTATTTCAGCACCCGCAATCTAATACAGCACACAGTGACATCGATTGCCTACCATTTCACAAATTATCTGTTGTTGTTTAGAGAAACTATAAAGCGGAAGATGAGGCAGTCGGCAAATAACTGAGAATCATCGAACTTCTACAGTATACGCCAGGCGCGCTGAAACGACATCATATCCGTCAGGTTTAAGATGGATTGCTCATTCGTTTTTGCTGTTGTCATCGCTTTGGGAGTAAACTAATTAATTTTTTCATGTTTCTCTGTGACGACAAGTAATTTGCCAGCCAAGCTACTTTTTCGTATTATACATTATTTTAAAAGTAAATTTCAATTTCATTAAATAATGACGTCGGAGCTGCTGTAATAGAATGTCATCTTAATTGTGTCGCTTTTATGAAACAGGTGACGGACAAATTGTGCGGCGCTTCACAGGCCAAAAAGAAATTCTACTGAAAAAGGTGACAACCAGTGATGGATAGTGTAATGACCTCTGTCGTTTAGAAATAAAGCTAATTTGAATCAACATTGTTACGAGCAAATAATGACGAGAAAAAGTAAATTTCTTGTTTACATTTTCTGGTGTCCGTTCAGACTCATTTCCGTGTATCCTCAATTTTCTCTACATCCTCTTTCATTTCATTCATCTCTCTCCAATTCCTCTTGTAAGAATTACTTTTTTGAATCCCTTCGTCAGAGCTTCAACAGCATTTGGTTACGCTATATTTTTCTATGATGTCGCAATTACGGGCTGTTTATTGCTTCACAGAGCAATGTCAAAAGCTGGGTAGGTTTTCATTGAAAATAATGATGCGAAATTACTTTTCAGTCATTGTGCCGTCTGAATATGTGCACGGTCACTAATGACCTTGTCGTCGACCGTACGTTATAAGTTAATCTCCCTTCCGAGTATATGTGAGGCCTATCCAGCCACATATAGACAAATACACTATAGGTATGTTTAGAGTGCGATGCATCTTAGTAATGCAGTGTTATTCGTCATCTACACCAGAAACCGTTAGATAGTCATGGAGATTTTTACGTATGTTAAGAACAAAAGGTTTTTCAGAACGCTAAAGCAAAAAGAACGCGTGGTAGTCACTCATCTTGTTCGTAGAAACAATCTGAAACATTCTATCCGTGCCTCATCGTCGCTTCGATGGTGTGTTATGGAAATTAGTGGAACAATAAACGGAAAGTACATTACGTTAGTACAGGGTGGACAAAATAAAACGCACCCGCAGCAATTTTTTCTGGTGTTGGAACTCATTTCGGATAGTTACGGGTTTTATCCACTACAGAGCCCCTTTTGCGCCATTTTGCCAGGAGATTCTGCATTGTAGACTTTGCTGGAGGTTCAAATGGTTCAAATGGCTCTGAGCACTATGAGACTCAACAGCTGTGGTCATCAGTCCCCTAGAACTTAGAACTGCTTAAACCTAACTAACCTAAGGACATCACACACATCCATGCCCGAGGCAGGATTCGAACCTGCGACCGTAGCAGTGGCACGGTTCCGGACTGCGCGCCTAGAACCGCGAGACCACCGCGGCCGGCTTTGCTGGAGGGTTTGCCAAAACACTTCCAGTGTTAAAATCATGCGCAAACACTACAGCAACGTTTTCAACGAATTATAGCTAACGTAACAATTAACAATCAACAATTGCCAGAACACTTCCATTATCAACGAATTGGATGTCGCATAACACTCAACAGTTCCCAAGCGCTGTTTTACGGTGTTTTATTCAACGACACAGTCCAGCGAGGTTCATGTGACCACCGCCTATGTTCGACCCCAACGTGCAATAACTACTCATAACAGGTGGCACCATCAGCAGCGGAGGGCATGTGAAGCACGTTGCGGGTGGGGGGGGGGGGGGGGTGAGGTTGTAAACAGTGCAATCGTCGTACCGTACATACATACGTTAATTCTTGTTCCATAGATCATGAATACGACATTTCGTAATGATGTGGAACGTTGAAAGGTCTCTGTTGGATTCCTTTCATGTTAATCACTTAAATCTGTTGTCATTTACGGCATACATTCTACTTCTAAATTTACTGTGGTGTTTCTGTCGCTATCTGGGAGGAGACTGAGCAGTGGAACGTGTTACTTTTACACATAATCAAGAACGATGTGTCACTACTACACTTTAAAACCCTGTTTATATTTAATTCATGTCACACAGTCTCATACAGAGCCTACATCCGCTTTCTTTTATATACTGTATGTGATAAGATACTGTCATCCCCCTTCCCTCCTGTGTGAAAGAATGAATGAGCAAATGTATTTCTAGTTGCAAGCTTGATGGTAGCAGACAAGCCTGTCTGCTAGAGAACAGTAGGACCAACGTCGGAACAGGTAGCTACACTTTCTAAAAGAAAAGAGGTTTCTGCTCTTAGTATGGTACTGTCCGTCCCTCGTCATGTTGGTATAGGAAGCTGCCCCTCTTGTGACTTTCGTTTGTATCTGTGAAGCACCCTCGGTAGGGCCCATGGCAGTTGGTCCGCAGCGAGCGTCTGAAGTGGTAAGATCTCCGGCTAAGCGCGTCTCTGCTAAGTCTGTAGGACAATGGATTTCTTAAGTTCAGCCTAACTGAAAATTTAATCACCTTTATTTCAGCTTTAGCTCTAAAATATCTAATGTTATCTTAAATTGCAACGCAGTGTAATTCGAGTGTGAATTTCGAAATGTATTCCGGTAGTTGCTTTGTCACTACTTTGTGAGTAAAGTGGAACCACGTGTTGATCAGTAACTCTAACTAAGGTCATCAATCTTAAATGCTAATGTGTGTGACATTATAACGTCTCGTCTTGACACATTTTTTCAATATAGCAATTTTTCTTTATGTTCAACCCACGTGGGGTGTACTTTGTGAGACCAGTACCACTTGTTTTTACAATTGTTTGAGCCATCAGGTTAATAGAAGACGATAGTAACCAGTTCGAGGTTTTTCTTTTGTATATTGCTTTTCGATGTAATTTATTTTAATTATCAAAATTATTGTGGGGTTACACTCTTTGTGTAAATCAAGTTGACAACGTGAAGATGTGGTGTAATCATCAAAGTAGCCGTCAGCTATTATTTTCGCGAAGATTTCACAGAGAGTTAGTACGAATTTAGTATACCAGTGTGTGGTAATTTCATGATGGACAGGATTGCGCTACAAACGTTACTTCTTTGGGTGAAAATTGAATCGGTTGGTTATGGTTAATTTCCTCTTGCATATGTTTCAACGTTCTTTGTGTGTTATTTTATGAATGCAGTGTTGTGTGCAGTCTCCCAATCTTGGCTCCATATTTGATGTGTTCCTAAGATTACAAACTCACATTTTCACAAGCCTAAATAAGGCACCAGTTTAGTTATGAATCAAGTTTAATATGCTGAAATTTTAACGGAAGAATGATCAATGTTAAAATAAATGTCCAAAGATATATATATATATATATATATATATATATATATATATATATATATATATATATATATATATATATATATATATATATATATATCACTGGTTGGTAAGCTAAACTGGATACCTGGTGAAATAGTTGCTCAGTAATGCAAGGTTAACTTTTCCAGATAGCTCACAGCTTTTAACCCGCTTTTATTGTCTTGAATATCAGCACCGCTTTCAGAACAACTTAATGCATCAACATTACAACGTGTCGCTTTAAGGTAAGTTTTCTTTACACAAAATAATTAATTAATTTCTTTATTTTACTGTTTTTTTTATTTTTTAAGTTACTACTTCATATCTAAGAAATCATCTATTGAGTAGAAGGAGCTGTCATTCAGAAATTCTCTTAATTTGCTTTTAATTGTTGTTTGGCTATCTGTCAGATTTTTAATACTGTTTGGCAAATGATCAAAGATTTTCGTGGCACCATAATTCACCTCTTTCTGTGTCAACGTGAGATTTAATACAGAATACTGGAGATCGTCCATCTTTCTAGTGTTGTAGCTATGCAATTCGCTGTTATTGTGAGGTAAGTGATTTGTGAAACGTATAGGTTAATGTTATTCAGGGCCATTCTTTCGTGGGGATTTTTCGAAGTCAGATTGCGTTGCGCTAATTATTTTTGAATTGGGAAGGGCTATTAAAGGCATATTTCATCAGTGATAATGGAGCCATTTATCTGATGTCCAAAAGAAAATATGACCAATGGCGTTCGGGACAAAGGTGGAAAAAATTTTGTAATCTCTTCGTGTGACGCCATGGTTGAAGAATACCGTGCATAGTAAAATGGAGCTATCCAAAACCAGCGCCGAGGTAACTATGGTGCACCACAGACCGTAGATGACAGGGGGGAACGACGGCTGCGGAAAAATATACGGACAAATCGACGTGAACTAACCGCCCATGTGAATCAAGAAGCTACCAACAGTGACTTCTCAATGACCACTGAGCGAATGTTGCTGCGTATGAACCTGTCCAGCAGACACTTCTTCCATGTACCCATGCTGACTGCTGTTCATCGGCGAAGAAGGCTGTAGTTTGTACGCCAATACTGCAACTCGACATCCACTGGGTGGTGACAGGTAGACAGATGGCCATTGGCGCGTACAGCGTGGTAAGTCTGAAAGTGAATACCCAACTACAGTTCTGGTCTTGCGAGTATTTTGTGGCACTCTCTGGGTGATCTCTTCATTCTGGAAGGCACTATGGATCAACACAAGTATGCATCTATGCTTGGGCACCACGTACACCTCTAGATGCAGTCTGTCTTTCCTCGGTAGGATGAAATCTACCAGTAGGACAACGCAACGCGTCACACAGCTGGCAGTGTACGTGCGTAGCTCGAAGAGTGCCAGGATGATTTTACCGTATTACCCTGCCCATCAAACTTCCCGGATTTAAAGCCAATCGAGAATCTGTGGGACCACCTCAATCGGTCTGTTCGCGCCATGGATCCTCAACCGAGAAAACTCACGCAACTGGTCACGGTACTGTGTAAGTGGGCTGCTTCTGCGTTGGCAGCGCTGTGTAGCGCTTTGCATTAGATCTCTGACTGCGCTTTCTTTGTAAGAGACTCTGCGGCTGGTCGGACTCGTTGGAAGTTAATCGCCAGTACCGTTTGGCAGTTGTAAGTCAGTCGCTAGCAGTGATGGAAGTACTGTTGGGCAGTTGGAGGTGAACAGCCAGCAGTGAAGGACGTTAAATGTGAGAAGTCAGCATTGATAGAGGGTAGAGGTCCGAACTGTTAGCGTAGGCTAACGATCTGTACTTGTTCGACTTGGAGATTGAATATTATTCATGATTATATACCTTTGTACTAGATGCCAATGACGATTTATATTCGTGTTTGAACTGGATGTGACATTATTAAGGTAAAAAAAATACATTATTTGGTTTGCAACAAAATCTTTCCTTTGCTAACCACATGCCTATTAGTAGTTAGTGGCTTTAGTAGGTAGAATCTATATTTAGCTCGCAATATTGACGCTAGCTGTATTGCAGTAGTTGGCGTAATGAAGACTTTTGTGAGTTAAGTGCTTAAGGAAATGTATAGTTTATTGTTAGGATTTCTTTTTTAGTCAGGGCCATTCTTTTGAGTTAATTATTTGGAGTCAGGTTAACTGTTTTTTGAGCAGTCAGATTTCGTAGCACTAGGATATTGTGGGTCTCAGTAATTCAGCAATTTAATTACAGACACACTCATTTACATAAAGAAGTTTCAGCTGGAGTCTGCACAGCTCCACATCGCTACCGGTACCTCCCCGAACCACACTGATACTCTTCCTAGACGTACGCGCTACTAGAGGTAGTTATTCAGGCTTTTGACACGTGGTCACATTGTGTCTGGGCAGCTCAAATATATCTACTCCTCTCACTCTCTCAAACACAATGACACAGAAACTTCCTGGCAGATTAAAACTGTGTGCCAGTCCTGTAAATATTTTCCGATTTAGTTTTCTCCGCCTGGTACACTACCTACGTTCAGAAAAGATCACCAATAATCCCAGTGAAAAAATTGGAATGTGGCTAATTGGCCGAGTCATTGGGACAACAGTGGTAAGGACGGTCTAATTTGTTCTCTTTTCTTGAACATCCAAGGTGGTTGGAAATGTGCCATTGAAACACTTGTTAGGGCGTGGTGCATCCTTTGATGGGACCAGTCTTAATACTACTAGCGTTGAAGCCAGAGAGTGCGGAGACGGAGGTTTCAGTACTCATTGTTTTCCACTGTGCATTATTTAGCATCTCTAATCAGAATATTCCAGTTGCATCCGATCTGCACACAGATACAAAAACTTCACAAGCGGCATAAAATTAACAATCTAGCATACAACATTTCACACAGACTACCGGTAGGGTATAAGGAGAATAGGGAGTAGGAGGATCCCATGGTGAGTGAAGATGAGGCGACAGGTGGTGAATGTTGAAAGGCGTGTGCTACGCCGCTAACGACTTTCATCTACGTAATCTTGAATGCTGCGACAGTCACTTGTCAGCCTTAAGGATCTGCATTCGACTATCCGGCTGATAGCGTGGTTCATCTCTGGGTAGAAACTGCATGGCATATCTTGCAGGGACAAGCAGGATTTGTCAGGCTTCAACTAATCAGAATGGAAGGCGGTGTATTTCGATCCGGTAGCCTCGAGGCTAGAGCATAAATGGATACACTTCTGCTGACGACGAAACGTGCCGCGTTGCCTCGTAGTAGAGACGCTTTGTGAAAGTGAAATGGACACATTCAACCATCATTGTCACAAATTATGGTGGGATTGTTGACGGCTTTGCACATTTGCGCTGTGTTTACGTGTTTGTAAACAATGTTTGCTTCTCTTCGACTAGTAACACAGTATTTCGGGAACTAGTAACATTTTAAAACAGTCTATCGTACTCGTTGGGGATGTAAAAGCACAAGGTTTTATGAATTATAGCCATTCATGGAGGATGTTATCTTGCCTATTAACATTGACAATTATATGACATTTGAGCACAGTTAAGATCTTAAGAATTTTATATCCTCCTTTCTAGTCGTTGTTTAATGAATATTTCACCGTGCTCCTTACCTCTACATGAGTTCACCCAAGACCTACGTTCTCGAAACATATCCCATTCATTTGAATTCTTTTTAAAGAAGCCTGAATTAAGCAGTGATCAGAATTATTTTATGTAAGCATTTTTAGCTATTTAGGTGGTTCTGTGTCGCTGTGGAAAATCGAGAGTCATCTAGATAATTTCTGCTGCCACACATGTCCAGCGTTTTTCAGGTTATTAGGTAGCGTAAGCCACAAATGGCAAAAAGGTTTGCGTTGCACAGACTGTATCTATAAAAACCGTTTCTTAACACGTACACTCAGTTGATATACATGTACTGTCTGTGGTCTGAACTCGAATTTCAGCTCTGTATAGGTGAACTACACTGATTAACCTTCCCCCGGCTCACACACAAACACAAACTCACACAGTTTTTTTTTCTTCCCGTTGCGCTTTGCGAAAGCTTTGGCGACCACCGAAACATCATCATGACAGTCAGATTGCATTTAATTACATGTTAGTCAAATTTTATACAAAGGGGCAACGTTTCAAGCAATATTGTAGTACCCCCAGGCTAAAGTTAATTAAAGGAGGACAGGCTTTCAAATAGAAGTTCTCAGTGAGGACATAACGAGTGTGTTGTTCACACCTACATAGTTAGCTGTCCATACAGCGTGATCCAGCAGAAGAAAAAAAAAGTGTGTATGACGATTATGTTCAATACACCGGTCTTCCACAGTTCTGATTGTGTGACCAACATATGACATGCCACGATCAAACAATCAGGACTGTGGAAGACCGGTGTATTGACCATAAGCGTCACACACACTTACAACTCCCGAGCAAATCCGCTATTGCAGAACACTCCCTTGACATCGGTCATCGTATGGAATACAACAACACGTAGATTCTGGCTTGCACGTCCAGCTATTGGGATAGTGTTATTAAGGAAGCTGTTGAAATCAAACTATCAAGCAACCTTATTAACAGAGATGGTGGATTTTGTTTAAATGCTGCTGGGAATCCGGCTCTGTCTCTCATAAAAAAAACAGAGGGACAGATTTAGTGCTACCTCACCCGTTTAGTCACTATCGATATTTTCGGTGTTGGTCATCGTTGTTCGTGTTGACACTTGTTCTTTGTGTTGTATCTTCCTCGTTTCTCCTCTGTGAACCGAGGTATTAAATTTCCTTGCACATTTCGTCCTCCTTGCATTTGTGCCTTGCGAATGGCAGGGTGTGCTCCTCTCGAAATATCGGCGGTTGTCGACGACGTCACCCGGCAGCAAACCCGTAAGTTGTTCGAAATCCTTAACGGGTAAAATATACCTAAAATTCCTTACAGAAGTGCTAACAGTTATTACAGAGGAAGTTCTACTTGAAATACATAGATGTTGGTCTATGTGGTACCAGAATAATGGGTTCCCGGCTCACACAGAGGTTTTCTAGTCTCTGGACAGGGCATGAAGGCGTTACCAGTTGACCTGAACGATCGCCTGATTTGAAGCCACTGGACTTTTTTTTCTCGGGAATGAACTCAAAGATGAAGTCCATGCACATGTTGGGACAGCCAAAGGGTTTGAACATCAGACTAATGCAGCATGTGCAGCGATATTGAAGGAATCTCTTTGGTCTGTGTAGCGACGACTGCAAACGTGTATTGCAGTAGACAGTGGACATTATGAACTCTTGATTCCTAGTTTACAAATCCATTCAAGTCTAGGACTTACGTTTTAACCAGACAATGCTAGCCCGCACACGGCGAGAGTTTTTACTGATTGTCTTTGTGCCTGCCAAACCCTACTGTGACCAGCATGGTCGCCGGGATCTCTCCATAACTGACGTTTGAAGCATTATGGACAGGGTCTCGCAACCATCTCAGGATTTTTAAGACCTAAGGCACCAGCTGGACAGGATATGGCACAGTATCCCTCATGGGAACCACCAACAACTTCGTCATTCAATTCCAAGCTGAATAGCTGCTCCCATAAGGGCCAGAGGTGGACGAACATGTTATTGACTTGCTCAATTTTTGAAGCTCTTTCTCTGGAATAGATCGTCCTATTTTTTCTCAAATTTTAATCGTTTAATTGTCTGTAGACGTAGATCACATCTATAGATTTCCGCCTCACTCCACGAGTTGCTTCGTGGTGCGTTCCCCCCCTCCTCCGCCTATGTGTTTTTTTGTTGTTTTTTTTTTTTTTTTTCTTAGAGTGTATGTCGCAACACAGCCCTCACGAAGTCACTTTTGGAAGCGTCAAAACCCAACCAATTGATTATAAGAATTCTTATGAACTAAACTCGTTTCTCTGTCCTCAAAGCTACCGATAGTCTAATGAACACGTTCAGAGCGTGTATTCGACCCCATGGCTGTATCATGCTGTGAGATTTACAGTAAATTCAAACAGCAGTGCCAACTGTTTACACTTGGGTCCAATATTTAATAAAGAAAGCGTGAATACTGGTGATGACTGTAATTCGAAAACCAGAGTAAACATATGAACAGTTTTATTAACCAATACCAGCTGAGGTATTTTTAAGTGAGATACAAATGCAGTGAATTTATGTGAAAGAAACTTCAGGCATTTCCTGATGTTCGTTTTATTTTTACACTTAATTCCTAAATATCACTCGTCTTTGTACCTACATGTTTTTTTTTGTCCTTTGCTTCACCTAGCCTTCCGATTTTTTTTCTCTATCTTTCCCTCTTACACAGTCTCCCTACACATCTCTGATCAAGCACAAAACCGAACAAGCTGCGTTGTCACGAAAATGAAGTAATTAAAAGTATAAAGGTTTGGTTAATTACGTAGCCCCCTCTTTGTGCCCTGCAGGCCACATGTGTGTGTGTGTGTGTGTGCGTGTGGGCCAACATAGTGGCGCGCTGTTGGCGGTTCGCACCCCCCCTCCCCCCCCCCCCCCCCCCCCATGCGCCCAAATTTCGCTGTACTTCACCGTTCCCATTACACCCTTCGCCTCCCCCGCACAGTGCTGCCGCGTCCCCTGCTACCAATATATATTATGTATGTTTTGATGAGCCAATTAAAATCTGGCTCCATTGTTTAACTTCGCCTGGGTTTTATTACGCAGAGTTAATTTTCGCAAAACTCCCTAACAGCCCCCGCTCCGTAAACGCCAGCGTGCATCCCCCATCCCTCTCTGCCCCCACCTCTGCGCATCAGAGCCCATCTCACCTCCCTCCCCCCCCCCCCCCGCACCATTCCATCCCCCACCCCTACGGTCCGGCCAACCAGGCCGCCCTACTTTGACGCGCTGATGTGGAAAACTTGGATAATGGATATAAATGCGGGCCTGCTCGCGCTCGCAACCAGAGGGGTGAGCGAGTTAAAGGCGAATAATAGGATAACGGGGTAGTCATTAAAAATGGCGTTGTACCGACGAGATAACGCGTCGCCCTTGCGTTTTTGTCGAACATTTCCTCTTTGTCTCGCAGCCGAACGATATTCCGAATGTCGCATTTATTTATTCTCTTTTAGCGCACCCTGACTAAAAAAGCTTAATTGACTCGTTAAAAGTCGTTTCATTCGTCGCGTTTAAATTGCAGGAACGCTATATTTATTTGTTCCATGCTGCGAAGAAATTCCCTCTTGCTTTATAATGTCTCTCAGCGATGAATTCAGCTCTATAACGAATTCTTTCCGGCCAAATATTGTATACTTCATATACTTATCTTCAGCTACGATCGTGAGCAGCTATTACGTTCTAATTTTTTGCTAATCTGGGCCATATTTGAAGTACTTTATCCTCAATGCCATTGTTCGTAAAATATTGTGGGCATTTTACGGAAAATATTGCTCTCTAAAGTCTAGAAAGCAAATCAACTGAAAAGTAAATAATTTTCTTCACGAAATATTTTCTGTAAATAATGGTGCACTGTATTTAGGAACGGCATCAGGAAACCACCAGATATTGCTGAATGTGTATTTCTTTATCGGCACCGAGTTTCAGTCAAACGATCGTCTTTCTAAGTGATAATGACAAAAATTTATAAGCAACAGTACAAGCCAAAATAATTAAGGTGAACTACTGCATATAACAAATATCCTCGAATATCAGCACTGTCGTCTTATTAATGGAAAGTTCCTTGACGTCAAATGGAAAATGAAAATGTCAAACGTTCCATGTTCCAAATACCACATTTGTCGGAAGAATATAAGAGACGTGTGTCTGTTTTATTTTGTACCAAAAAAGGCTCAGGAGTTATTCTGACGCCACAAAATTATGCCGCTCACCTCATCACTGAGAAAAAAGGGCCAGATAAAAAAATAAATAATTTTCTAATAACGTTCTAGGTGCCGTACCAAGGAGATGACTCTTCGTTCTAGGTGCCAATAGGGATGGTTATGTTTCAAGTGCCATTATTAATAATGGACGACGTATTGTTGCGATAATACAAGCACAGAAATACAGTAGTAATGTTTTGACTAATAGACCTTGAAATGAGTCCTATGAAACCGTTTCATGTGTAAGTAGGCTGTTTAGGTTTTTTTATTGGTAACGGCGCCGCCACGTAGCGCTCGGTATAAAAATCACTGGCTGTGCCGTGTGCAGTCTGTGGCTAGTTTGCATTGTTGTCTGCCATTGTAGTGTTGGGCAGCGGCAGCTGGATGCTAACAGCGCGTAGCGTTGCGCAGTTGGAGGTGAGCCACCAGCGGTGGTGGACGTGGGGAGAGAGATGGCGGAGTTTTGAAATTTGTAAGAATTGGTGTCACGAACTGATATATATATTATGACTATTAAGGTAAATACATTGTTTGTTCTCTATTAAAATCTTTCAGTTGCTAACTATGCCTATCAGTAGTCAGTGCCTTCAGTAGTTTGAATCTTTTATTTAGCTGGCAGTAGTAGTGCTCGCTGTATTGCAGTAGCTTGAGTAACGAAGATTTTTGCGAGGTAAGTGATTTGCGAAACGTATAGGTTAATGTTACTCAGGGCCATTCTTTCGTAGGGATTTTTGGAAGTCAGATTGCGTTGCGCTAAAAATATTGTGTGTCAGTTTAAGCACAGTCGTGTATAATTGTTCAAAGAGGACGTTTCACAGAGACCAGTCGTTTATAAATTGTTGTAAGGGGACGTTTCACACGAACGTTTGACACATTCGGCGCGCTAGCATATTCAGAGTGTTTCGTTCACTTCACGTTTCACTATCTGATAGCTACACGTCGTCTATGGATAAGGACGGAGTGATTTTGTTTGTTTACCCAGATGTGGACAGCCTGTTTAATTCACACTCTGCCCTGTAAATGTTTGCGAATGCGTGTACACGAGGATGGGAGTATTTCAAACATGTCTGTAATGTTTGCATCCCCCACCACTGAACGCCAAATAAATGGTTCTAACAAGAGCTCATTCCGCCACTCTTACTTTGGGCTCTGAAAGTACTGGAAGCTTCTAGAAGCGGTCTTATGCTAATAAGGACAAAGATATTAGTTTTGTTTACTTGAACTCCAGGCTGTGACTGATTTTCATTTATTTCAGTTGTGGTACGTAGATACGTAAGTCGCGATCCCTTTTATCGCACTTTCGTCCCATTTCGTGTGCTGGTATGTAACTTTGAATAATGTACAGCGTGTATGAAAAAGAATCATCCGATTTAAAATAATCGTAACTACACGCCTGCAAATGGAAAAAAGAACACATTGACACCGGTGTGTCAGACCCACCATACTTGCTCCGGACACTGCGAGAGGGCTGTACAAGCAATGATCACACGCACGACACAGCGGACACACCAGGAACCGCGGTGTTGGCCGTCGAATGGCGCTAGCTGCGCAGCATTTGTGCACCTCCGCCATCAGTGTCAGCCAGTTTGCCGTGGCATACGGAGCTCCATCGCAGTCTTTAACACTGGTAGCATGCCGCGACAGCGTGGACAGGTGCAGTTGACGGACTTTGAGCGAGGGCGTATAGTGGGCATGCGGGAGGCCTGGTGGACGTACCGCCGAATTCCTCAACACGTGGGGCGTGAGGTCTCCACAGAACATCGATGTTGTCGCCAGTGGTCGGCGGAAGGTGCACGTGCCCGTCGATCGGGGACCGGACCGCAGCGACGCACGGATGCACGCCAAGACCGTAGGATCCTACGCAGTGCCGTAGGGGACCGCACCGCCACTTCCCAGCAAATTAGGGACACTGTTGCTCCTGGGGTATCGGCGAGGACCATTCACAACCGTCTCCATGAAGCTGGGCTACGGTCCCGCACACCGTTAGGCCGTCTTCCGCTCACGCCCCAACATCGTGCAGCCCGCCTCCAGTGGTGTCGCGACAGGCGTGAATGGAGGTACGAATGGAGACGTGTCGTCTTCAGCGATGAGAGTCGCTTCTGCTTTGGTGCCAATGATGGTCGTATGCGTGTTTGGTGCCGTGCAGGTGAGCGCCACAATCAGGACTGCATACGACCAAGGCACACAGGGCCAACACCCGGCATCATGGTGTGGGGAGCGATCTCCTACACTGGCCGTACACCTCTGGTGATAGTCGAGGGGACACTGAATAGTGCACGGTACATCCAAACCGTCATCCAAACCGTCATCGAACCCATCGTTCTACCATTCCTAGACCGGCAAGGGAACTTGCTGTTCCAACAGGACAATGGACGTCCGCATGTATCCCGTGTCACCCAACGTGCTCTAGAAGGTGTAAGTCAAGTACCCTGGCCAGCAAGATCTCCGGATCTGTCCCCCATTGAGCATGTTTGGGACTGGATGAAGCGTCGTCTCACGCGGTCTGCACGTCCAGCACGAACGCTGGTCGAACTGAGGCGCCAGGTGGAAATGGCATGGCAAGCCGTTCCACAGGACTACATCCAGCATCTCTACGATCGTCTCCATGGGAGAATAGCAGCCTGCATTGCTGCGAAAGGTGGATATACACTGTACTAGTGCCGACATTGTGCATGCTCTGTTGCCTGTGTCTATGTGCCTGTGGTTCTGTCAGTGTGATCATGTGATGTATCTGACCCCAGGAATGTGTCAATAAAGTTTCCCCTTCCTGGGACAATGAATTCACGGTGTTCTTATTTCAATTTCCAGCAGTGTATTATGTCATTTGAAGTATGTGCGTGAACGACGTACTGTTGGAGACAGCAAACTCTCGAGTTTTTACATGGTTCCCGCTAGGTAGCAATAGTACGTACCGACTTCAGTTGTAGCACAAATGGTGTCGGGACAATAGAAAGCGGTTGGTGTTCTACGTTTTGCGGAATCGGGTCAGTAATAACTGTTCAGCGCGACCTTCGTTCTAGGTATGCTGTGAGTCTTCCTACAGCACAGAGCATTATATAATGGTATGAACAATTCCGACAAACAGATTGATTGTGTAAAGGCAAATCGCCCGGATGTCCCCGAGTGACTGACACAGACGTCGAACGCAGAAATCTGTTCGCCCTGCAGCTCGACAGCTAAACTTGCCCCCGATGTCCGTCTGGCGTGTGTTTCGTCGACTTTTACACATGAAACCATACAAAATTAACCTACTGCAAGCTCTTAGTGAAGGTGACAAACAACAACGTGTGAAGTTCTGTAATTCCGTTCTTGCCATGATGGGGGATGACAGTTTTCTTCCAAGCTTGGTGTTTGGAAACGAGCAACATTCCATTTAAATGGAAAGGTGAACCGTCATAATATGAGAATATGGGATACACCACATGAAGGTGTACATCATGAGAGGGACTCACCTAAACTTTATGTGTTTTGTGCAGTTTCACAGGAAAAGGTTCATGGTCCCTTTTTCTTTGCCGAGAACACTGATATATAAAACACTTATCTCTATATGCATGAGAACTATCTTTTCCCACAGTTGAAGATGGATTCGAACGGCCTCATTTACGAACAGGACGGTACACTTCCACACTGACATCTGGAAGTGCGGGGATTTTTAAATCAAAGAATTTCTGAACGGTGGATCGGTCACACTGGACCAAATGATTGAGTCTTACATTGTTGTCTTCAAGGTCAGCGGACCTGACTGTATGTGATTATTTCTTGTGGTGTTTTATAAAAGACGCTGTTTCTGTGCCTCCGTTCCTGACAACAATGAATGAACTGAAACATTGCATGACAGTAGTTGTGGAAGCTGTAACTCAAGACATGCCAGTTACATTGTGGGAACAATCTGAATACCGCATTGACATCTGCCGTGCATCTGAAGTGGGGCATATTGAACATCTATGAAAAAGTATGAAAAAATCTTTTTGAGTTTTCCATTCACCAAAAAATAAAATCCATTGTGTATGTTTATTACTTTCCGAAACATAGAAGGGCCAACTACGACGCTTTTTTTTTAATACGCGCCGTACTTTGTCCCAGTGCGAGGCCACCGAGTGTGTGCCCTTACGTAAACCATTAAAGCATCAAGAATGATTTTATTAGTGGTTCAGAAAAGACATTTGAATGGTGCGAAAATTGGTAATTGACCCTAAATAATGAAAAGTGTAAGGTCATCCACATGAGTGCTAAAAGTAATCAGTTAAACTTCGGTTACACGACAAATGAGTTTAATATAAAGGCCGTACATTCAACTAAATGCCTAGAAACTACAGTTACAAACAATTTAAATTGGAAAGAACACAGAAAATGTGGCGGGGAAGGCAAACCAAAGACTGCGTGTATTGGCATAACACTTATAAAATGTAACAGATCTGCTAAAGAGACTGCCTTCCCTACGCTTGTCTGTCTATAGGAGTACTGCTGTGGGGTCTGGGATCCTTACCACATAGGATTAACGGAGTACATCGAGAAAATACAAAGAAGAGCAGCACGTTTTGTATTATTGCGAAATAGGGGAGTGAGTGTCACGGACATGATACATTATTTGCAAGGACACCATTAAAACAAAGGCGTTTTTCGTTGCGGCGGAATGTTCTCACGAAATCTCAATCACCGACTTTCTCCTCCGAATGAATAAATATTTTGCTGAGGTCGAGCTGCATACGGAGGAACGATCATCATAATGAAATAAGGGAAACCAGAGCTCGCAAGGAAAGAAACAGGTGTTCGCTTTTGCGCGCCCTTTCCCGAGAGTGGAATAGAAAAATAAATACTGTGAAGGTGGTCCGATTAACTCTCTGCAAGGCAGTTAAATGTCATTTGTAGAGTATCCATGTAGATGTAGATGGTTCTATTTTTCGATAGTCTGCATGCTGCGATGTGAGTTGCTACTTTCCGATATCCCGACGGAGTTATCTTTGTGTCTGCTGCGATAACTTTTGGCTGTTAACCCTGCTCAAGTTCCATGAAGTTGGTTGCTTCTGTTAACTCATGCTACCCGTGTTGTAGATCTTAAAATAACTAACCCAATGAATACTCATGCATGTGTGTCATTTTTGTCCATTTTCTAGATTTCTAGTTTCTTGAAGATAGTGGAACCTTTGACCTGCAGCTCACTATGTGTCACATACTCTGCTGCGATGGGTAAGTGGAGTTGCTCAAATTGCACATTATAAAGTAACAAATCCAAGGAAAACATACACATGGTGTGCTATTTCTGTCTGTTTCCCAGTTTTTACTATCTTGAAGTTAGTGAATCTTTATGAATGTCAACTGACCGTTCTCCGCTCTTCTAGCCATATTGTCTCCCACTTTCTGAAGGTGTTTGTGTTCTTTTATGTTTTCTAGTACGGTATTATTCTTGCATGAGTATCTGTTAAGTGCCTGCTTACGCTAGATTTCGCCACGGATTTCATATGTGTGCTGAACAATAGACTCTCCTTGATTTTGTAAATTTATGATTGTTTATAGAGATGGCTTCGTTAGTTGGTATATAATTGCTTATACTGTTTCTCGTACAGTGAATTAGTGTTGTAATTAATGAAGCTTGTTTCCACTCAGAAACAACCCAGTATCAACACCAGAAACACTGATATGCAGTTCGTAAATGTGTGTACCTTGTTTTTTTTTGTTTTTTTTTTTTTAAAGGATCACAATTAGGAAGCAATGAATGTAATGAATTTGGAAACAACGTAACGTCTATGGCGACTCCATTTTTCTACCTCACAAACCTGGTCATCCATTAAAATAATAATAATAATAATCCCTTAGATAGTAGTAGTGTCCATTAAAATAACAATAATCACTTTATTAATAGTTCATGTCAGTAGTATGAAACTAATTAAAGTGACTGGCATTCAGGGATATGAATGTGACGTAGGCGAACGATCATAGAGGACAGAGATAAGTAACCATAATCAAAATTTAAACACCCCTCCCTTTCAAACAACAGTCAGCAGAAACCATTTCTTACACATTTCAAATCTTTTATGCGAGAATAACGAAAGCGCATCGAAGAAGTCAAATCCTCAGTACTGATTTCTGTTTATTACACAACACCATTCTGCGTATCGTAAAGTTTACTCTGTTGAGGAAGAAATGCCAACATCTTCAACAGATCCTTCTGGTTTTCAACTAGTAAATATAGCTGACCTTTCAAATAAAATACTTCACTGCATATATCAACCATGGTCTTTCCTCTTTTGAATGTTTTGACATTTTTCATTTTTCTGTTTCAGAATAGGGATTTTTAATATTTGTGTAAGGTAGATGAGTTTGTGACATTGACCTTACGCTGCATATGGAGATATTAGACGCCTACATTGACAACAATGATGCAGCAGTGTATTTGAAGTCGAAGAAGGCATTTTTTTCTCCATTGGACTTACTTGGAATGGGTTGATGGCTTAAGCTGACTCAACAATGTTGTGTAAATCTTGGGGAACAGAAACCTTCCTTACCTTTCTTCGTTTGTAAACTGCCTTTCATAGTTCGAAAAACTGTGCTCACTCACCAGAAACTCGTATATTATCTCTTCAAACCATAGCAGACTAACTGGAAGAAATGTTGACGCTTAGTACAATGAACCCCAGAGTGAACCACTATTTGGCACAGAGACCATGCGCCACCTAGTAACAAATGTTTGGGTAAATTTGTGCATGATTTGGCACTAGGAACAAGTCTAGGGACACGCAGCGAAGTAATGGGAGCACAGCAGCAGTGAAAACACTTTTTGTGCAAAAATGCCCCTCAGAACGTTTGACATTTCTACTCTCTAACCATTATCAGTTGCAGCATCAAACTGAAACAGTTAAAAATGCAACATAATTAATGTTGTAGTTTTGAAACGCTGTATAAAGAGAACCACTGCTCAAAATGATATCAAACTTGAACAGCGTGTTATTGATGCAGGGAGAAACATCATGGAGCAAAAAGAATTTTAACGAAGCTCTAACCAATAGATGGCGCTGTAAGCTTCTTAACGTAAATGGGGTCGGCTACAAATGACAGATGAATCGCAGTGCAACGGCTACGATTTGAGTTGCACGTTACACAATCTCTACAGTTTAATGAGAATGACTGCACAACTTAGCCAGCGTACGCCCATTCACAACGGCAAGGCTGTACCACATCGGATGGCAAAAACCTGTAATCCTCCTATCAAGACAGGTGGTGCAAAGGTTAACACATTCGGCTCGTTTTCGGAAAGACAATGCAGGGTGTATCAAAAACAATCATCCAATTTGGCACCTCTATGTTTGTGAAAATACTGAACATATACAATTAATTTTGTTTTTTGATGAATGGGAAACTCAAAAGGTTTTTTCATACCTTTTCATAGGTTTTCAATCTGGCCCCCTTGAGATGCATGGCATTTTTAAATGCGGTATACCAGCGAGTATGTCTTGAGTTACAGCTTTCGTAGCTGCTGTTATGCGATGTCGCAGTCCATTCACTGTTGTTGTTAACGGAGGCACATAACCAGAGTTTTTTTTTATAAACCCTCACGAGAAATAATCACATACAGTCAGGTCCCGTGTCCTTGGAGGCCAGTAATGTAAGGCTGAATCATTTGGTCCACTACCATCGACCTATCGTTTAGTAATCCTTTGATTTAAAAATTCCCGCACTTTCAGATGCCACTGTGGTGGCGGTCCATCCTGTTCTTAAATAAGGGCGTTCGGAAAAGTCTCCAACTGTCGGAAAAGAAAGATCTCATGCGTATCGAGATATGTGCTTCCTTTAAGAGTGTTCTCGGCAAAGAAAATGGACCTTAAACATTATCCTGTGAAACTGCACAAAACACAACTTCATGTGGTTGTTCTGTACCCCATATTCTCACATTATTACGGTCCACCTTTCCACTTAAATGTAATGTTACCTACTCATTAAACACTAAGCGCGGAAGAAAACTGTCATCCTCCATCTTGCCAAGAACGAAATTACAGAACTTCACACGTTGTTCTTTGTCACCTTCACTAAGAGTTTGAAGTGGGTGAATTTTGTTTGGTTTCATGTGTAAACGTCGATTCAACACACGTCAGACGGACATCGGGGGGCATGTTGAGCTGTCGAGCTGCACGGCGAAGGGATTTCTCGGGATTCCTTGTGAAATTCTGGCGGAGGCGTTCGACGTCTGTGTCAGACACTCGTGGACGCCCCGACGATTTGCCTTTACACAAACAACCTGTTTCCCGGAATTTTTCATGCCATCATCTTATGCTCTGTGCTGTAGGAGGATCCACACCATACCTAGTACGAAAGTCACGCTAATCAGATATTACTGATGCGCGCTGCGCAAAATGTAGAGCACAAAACGCTCTCTGTTGTCCGGACGCCATTTCTGCTAGAACTGAAGTGGGTACGCACTGCTGCTACATAGCAAGAACCATGTAAAACTCGAAAATTTGCTCTTTCCAACAAAACGTTTTTCATGCACTAATCTCAGATAATATAAGGGTTATGATTTTTTTTAAGTAGGATGATTCTTTTTGATACATCCTGTAGTTGAGACAGGCGTCCGGCAATTCAGATGCATGTTTTCGCGATTTGCCTAAACCGCTCTGTCCAAATACCGAGATGTTTCCTTTGGGCATGGCCGATTTCCTTCACCATCCTTGAGCACCATCTATAATAGCGTCGAGCCCTAACAGCACGTTAAACACAATCTTCAATTTTTCTAATGGTCCTCAGAGTGAAAACCGCATAAAAAACAAAATTACATTGTGATAAAATTATAAACAGCCGACCAGTTGCAATGGATAAAGAATTCTTTACCTAGGTTTCGACAAATATAAACTTGTCTTCTTCAGAAGGTGGCAATTTTACAACAGTAAGGACTAATGTAAAATGGCCAGCTTCTGAAGAAGACCAGTTTATATTTGTCGAAACCTAGGTAAAGAATTGAAACCTCCTGGCAGGTACTGGCGGAAGTAAAGCTGTGAGGAAGGGTCGTAAGTCGTGCTTGGGTAGTAGCTCAGTTGGTAGAGCACTTGCCCGGGAAAGACAAAGGTCCCGAGTTCGAGTCTCGGTCCGGCACACAGTCTTAATCTGCCAGGAAGTTTCATATCAGTGCACACTCCGCTGCAGAGTGAAAATCTCATTCTAGGTAAAGAATTCTTTATCCATTGCAACTGGTCCGCTGTTTATAATTTTATTACGTGGTACCGTTGTTGTTGTGCAGCTATGTTTAAAATATTAAAATTACATTGGTTTCTAATTGTTCTGCGACCACAAAACGATCAAAAAGTAAAATGACATCTGTTTGTAATTGTGGTGAGAGTAGCGCAAGACATATTCAGTATGCTGTCAGCCGTTCTCTGCCACAAATTACAATCGAGAAACAGAAATTTCCTCAGCAGGTCTGACGTCTTGGGAGTCGTATTCAGAATGAGTTGCGCAATGCGTGCCTACAATTCAGCTACGTTTGTAATTGGAGCACTAAATACATCTTTCAGATAACTCCAAAGCCACAAGTCACACGGACTGAGATCAAGTGACGGCTATAGGGAAATGACAGCTGCTAATTGCTGCATATCCTAAATGTCTTTGCAGAAGCTGTTTCATTGGCTGTGTAATGTGCGGAAGAGCGCCATCTTGCATGAAAATGATCCTACTCACACATCCACGCTGCTGCAGGACTCTAATGACGTTCGTGCGCATAAAACTATCCTAGTTTTTACCAGTGTCGGTACGGGTAACAGTCCTCCCACGACTCATTTCCTATAAAAAATACGGCCCAACGATAGAGCATGCAGTCAACCCTCACCACACAAAGTCACATTTGTAGAATGAAGGGTACCGGTTGATGTCCTTCTGCGTTGTCCATATTCTACAATACTGCGTGTTGACATGTCCTTCACATGGAAATGGGCTTCGTGGCCAACAGAATGTTCCATGGTCATCCATTTTCCACTCCCAAGCGAGCAAGAATTTCCAGAGTGAACGTTTGTTCTGTTGGCAGTTCAGCAGGAAGCAACTCCTGAACGTAGATGGTTTTGTAGGATTTTGTGCACCATGCTCGCAGGTATGTCCTACGTTCGAGCAGTTCCACGTGCAGTGCATGTTTGCACACCACCGCTCGACCCTCATGTAATGCTGTGGCCATTTCTTCGATCGACGTCGGATTAGCTGCTTTCCTTCCTCGGCCACATTGCTTCAAAAGAATCTGTGTTTTCGAAGTCTGTATCAATTTAGTCCACCCCTTTGCTGGCCTCAGGTCCTTGAGTGGCTGGAACTTCTGCATAGTTGCTGGCACACAATCACCGTTCTTGTAAAAGAGCTTTACCAGCAACGCTCTATCCTTCATGGAAAGAGTCGTGTTGGATGTCACGGATCTGTTGGTGTGCATATTCTGGCGTTTACAGAACAACCTATTGTTCAAATTTTCGTTAATTCTCTTTTTGTTCATAACGTTTCTTCCTCCGAGAATAACAAGCTGTTTAAATTGAACACCCTGTACACAAAGACGTTAAAACATAGTATGTATTTGTTTAAAGTTCTTGACGTGCTTCTATAGTGTGCTATACTGGAAAACTTTTGGTGTTATTAACATCGTAATATTTTAACAGCATTACTGCTGAACGTGATTCTGACAAAATACACTAGTGGCCATTAAAATTGCTACATCAAGAAGAAATGCTGATGATAAACGGGTATTTATTGGACAAATATATTATACTAGAACTGACATGTGATTACATTTTCACGCAATTTGGGTGCATAGATCCTGAGAAATCAGTACCCAGAACAACCACCTCTGGCCGTAAAAACGTCCTTGATACGCCTGGGCGTTGAGTCCAACAGAGCTTGGATGGCGTGTACAGGTACAGCTGCCCATGCAGCTTCAACACGATACCACAGTTCATCGAGAGTAGGGACTGGCGTATTGTGACGTGCCGGTTGCTCGGCCACCATTGACCAGACGCTTTCAATTGGTGAGAGATCTGGAGAATGTGCTCGCCAGGGCAGAAGCCGAACGTTTTCTGTATCCAGAAAGGCCCGTGCAGGACCTGCAACATACGGTCGTGCTTTATCCTGCTGAAATGTAGGGTTTCGCTGGGATGGAATGAAGGGTAGAGCCACGGGTCGTAACACATCTGAAATGTATCTTCCACTGTTGAAAGTGACGTTAATGCGAACAAGAGGTGACCGAGACGTGTAACCAATGGCACCCCATACCATCACACCGGGTGATACGCCAGTATGGCGATGACGAATACACTCTTCCAATGTGCGTTCACCGCGATAACGCCAACACGGATGCTACCATCATGATGCTGTAAACAGAACCTGGATTCATCTGAAAACATGACGTTTTGCCATTCGTGCACCCAGGTTCGTCGCTGAGTACACCATCGCAGGCGCTCCTTTCTGTGATGCACCGTCAAGGGTAACCGCAGCCATGGTTTCCGAGCTGATAGTCCATGCCGGTGCAAACGTCGTCGATCTGTTCGTGCAGATGGTTGATGTCTTGCAAACGTCCGCACCTGTTGTCTCAGGTATCGAGATGTGGCTGCACGATCCGTTACAGCCATGTGGATTATATGCCTGTCATCTCGACTGCTACTGATACGAGGCCGTTGGGATCCAGCAAGGCGTTCCGTATTACCCTCCTGAACCCACCGACTCCATATTCTGCTAACAGTCATTGGATCTCGACCAACGCGAGGTGCAATGTCGCAATACGATAAACCGCAATCGCGATAGGCTACTATCTGACCTTTACCAAAGTCGGAAACGGTATGGTACGCGTTTCTCCTCCTTACACAAGGCATCACAACAACGTTTCACCAGGCAACGCCGGTCAATTGCTGTTTGTGTATGAGACATCGGTTGGAAACTTTCCTCATGTCAGCACGTTGTAGGTATAGCCACCGACGCCAACCTTGTGTGAATGCTCTGAAAAGCTAATCATTTGCATATTACAGCATCTTCTTCCTGTCGGTTAAACTTCGCGTCTGTAGTACGTCATCTTCGTGGTGTAGCAATTTTAATGGCCAGTAGTGTAGTACTGTTAATTTTAGAACTCATTTTGTATATTTAAGTCCCTCTACAATAGCTGTAAGTTATGCAGTGAATATGGAAGCTCGTTCAGGGACTTTAAAATTTATCTCTCCATTAGTCTTGTCTTCAACAACCACACTGCTCGCTACGTCTTTTTCTTAAACCACATCTGTGTAAATCTGTAATGAGCATCTGTACTAAGTTGTCACCTAAAATTTCTCCATTCAGTGTGCTTTTGAAATATGGAAGGTGCGTCTTAATGCTCGTTGTAGGAAGTACTGAGGCCACTCATATCTTCGTGGAAAGGCCAAAAATCGAAGTAAAATCTTACTAAGGGCAGAAGTTTCCTGTTCCTGTCATGTTCTCAACTCATCTGGCCTATAGAGGCACTCTCTCACCCATATCATACACAAGAACGACAGAAAATCTCGTTTCAGTTAGATTCAATAGTGAGCTCGGTTTCTGTTCAAGGCATGTAACTGACTTGACGAAGTTTGAATGTAACCATGTAGCATTAACTTCCTGTCCTAAAAGGCGGCCGTTCGATAATAGCGTCCCGTCGCACGACCAAGAGCTATTTGCCGCCAATTGTGCACCATGGCGTCCCTCGTGGTTGCAAGACTTTTCACGCCTTGTTCTTCTATTAAAATTGTTCTGCACTTCATGAATTGTGTAATGAACTATGTGTCATGCATATGTAATTAAAACTTTGAACTGCTACCGTACAAGCTTCAAAAATGTGTTCAAATGTGTGTGAAATACTATGGGACTTAACTGCTAAGGTCATCAGTCCCTAAGCTTACTCACTACTTAACCTAGATTATCCTAAGGACGAACACACACACCCATGCCCGATGGAGGACTTGAACCTCAGCCAGGACAAGCCGCACAGCCAGTGACTGCTGCGCCGGAGACCGCTCGGCTAATCCCGCGCGGCGTACACGCTTCGAAAAGAGTTTTGCATCACCTCTTTTCCGAGAGTTCCGGAACCTATACAGAAAATAGGAATAGAGATCAACATAAACATCATTTCCGCTCTTCTTATTGCTCATGAAAACCACACATTGCATGTTGGACCAGCATACAGCGAGACTGGTGGTACAGACTGCAGTACACACCAGTACATCTAATACCCATCAGCACGTCCTCTCGCATTGATGCATGCCTGTATTCGTCGTGGTATACTATCCACAAGTTCAAGGCATTGTTGGTCCAAATTGTCCCACTCCTAGACGACGATTCGGCGTAGATCCCTTAGTGGTTGGTGGGTCATGTCATCCATAAACAGTTCTTTTCAGTCTATCCTAGGCATGTTCGATAGGATTCCTGTCTGGAGATTATGCTAGCCACTCTAGTCGAGCGATGTCGTTATCCTGGAGGAAGTCATTTACAAGATGTGCACGATGGGGGTCCGAATTGACGTCCATGAGGACGAATGCCTCGCCAATACGCTGCCGATATGGCTGCACTACCGGCTGGAGGATGGCATTCACGTTTCTTACAGCCGTTACGGATCCTTCCACGATCACCAGCGGCGTACGTCGGCCCCACATAATGCTACCCCAATACAGCAGGGAATCTCCACCTTGCTGCACTCCCTGGACAGTATGTCTAAGGCGTTCAGCCTCACCGGGTTGCCTCGAAACACGTCTCCGACGGTTGTCTGGTTGAAGGCACATTCGACACTCATCCGCGAAAAGAACGTGATGCCAATCCTGAGCGATCCATTCGGCATGTTGTTGGGCCCATCTATACCGCGCGGCATGGTGTCGTGGTTGCAAAATTGGACCTCGTCATGGACGTCGGGTTGAAGTTGCGCATCTTGCAACCTATTGCCCACAGTTTGAATTGTAACACGACGTCCTGTGGCTGCAATAAAGCATTATTCAATATGGTGGCGTTGCTGTCAGAGTTCCTCCGAGCCATAATCCGTAGGTTGCGGTCATCTACTGCAATAGTAGCGCTTGGGCGGCCTGAGCGAGGCATGTCGTCGACAGTTCCTGTCTCTCTGTATCTCCACCATGTCCGAGCAACATATCTTTGGTTCACTCAGAGACACCTGGCATTTTCCTTGTTGAGAGCTCTTCCTGGCACAAAGTAACAATGCCTAAGCGATCGAACCGAGGTATTGAATGTCTAGGCATGGTTGAACTACAGACAACACGAGCCGTGTACCTCATTTCTGCCGGAATGACTGGAAATGATCGGCTGTCGGACCCCCTCCGTCTAATGTTTGCTGGCCATGCGTGGTTGTTTATATCTTTCGGCAGGTTTAGTGACATGCCTCAATCGTCAAAGGGACTGTGTCTGTGATAGAATATCCACAGTCAAAGTGTAACTTCAGGTGTTCTGGGAACCGAGGTGATGCAAAACTTTCTTTGATGTGTGTATTTCAGTTCAAATATTTGCATCTTGAATACAGTTAAAAGGAATTTATACACTCCTGGAAACTGAAATAAGAACACCGTGAATTCATTGTCCCAGGAAGGGGAAACTTTATTGACACATTCCTGGGGTCAGATACATCACATGATCACACTGACAGAACCACAGGCACATAGACACAGGCAACAGAGCATGCACAATGTCGGCACTAGTACAGTGTATATCCACCTTTCGCAGCGATGCAGGCTGCTATTCTCCCATGGAGACGATCGTAGAGATGCTGGATGTAGTCCTGTGGAACGGCTTGCCGTGCCATTTCCACCTGGCGCCTCAGTTGGACCAGCGTTCGTGCTGGACGTGCAGACCGCGTGAGACGACGCTTCATCCAGTCCCAAACATGCTCAATGGGGGACAGATCCGGAGATCTTGCTGGCCAGGGTAGTTGACTTACACCTTCTAGAGCACGTTGGGTGACACGGGATACATGCGGACGTGCATTGTCCTGTTGGAACAGCAAGTTCCCTTGCCGGTCTAGGAATGGTAGAACGATGGGTTCGATGACGGTTTGGATGTACCGTGCACTATTCAGTGTCCCCTCGACGATCACAAGAGGTGTACGGCCAGTGTAGGAGATCGCTCCCCACACCATGATGCCGGGTGTTGGCCCTGTGTGCTTTGGTCGTATGCAGTCCTGATTGTGGCGCTCACCTGCACGGCGCCAAACACGCATACGACCATCATTGGCACCAAGGCAGAAGCGACTCTCATCGTTGAAGACGACACGTCTCCATTCGTCCCTCCATTCACGCCTGTCGCGACACCACTGGATGTTGGGGCGTGAGCGGAAGACGGCCTAACGGTGTGCGGGACCGTAGCCCAGCTTCATGGAGACGGTTGCGAATGGTCCTCGCCGATACCCCAGGAGCAACAGTGTCCCTAATTTGCTGGGAAGTGGCGGTGCGGTCCCCTACGACACTGCGTAGGATCCTACGGTCTTGGCGTGCATCCGAGCGTCGCTGCGGTCCGGTCCCAGGTCGACGGGCACGTGCACCTTCCGCCGACCACTGGCGACAACATCGATGTACTGTGGAGACCTCACGCCCCACGTGTTGAGCCATTCGGCGGTACGTCCACCCGGCCTCCCGCATGCCCACTATACACCCTCGCTCAAAGTCCGTCAACTGCACATACGGTTCACGTCCACGCTGTCGCGGCATGCTACCAGTGTTAAAGACTGCGATGGAGCTCCGTATGCCACGGCAAACTGGCTGACACTGACGGCGGCGGTGCACAAATGCTGCGCAGCTTGCGCCATTCGGCGGCCAACACCGCGGTTCCTGGTGTGTCCGCTGTGCCGTGCGTGTGATCATTACTTGTACAGCCCTCTCGCAGTGTCCGGAGCAAGTATGGTGGGTCTGACACACCGGTGTCAATGTGTTCTCTTTTCCATTTCCAGGAGTGTATAATGTTGCCTGTTATCATACGTCTGGTTATGTAATTACTATCAAGATGGTAGTTGCACTGCAACGTCAACAGCAGTGAGTTAAATGTGGCGAGTAATCACGAAATCTCGTTCACGTAAGGCCAGTCTGTTTCAAATCAATCGGTCTGAAACTAGAAAGGCTGAAATCAAAATCCTATCAACTTACACTAGTTTTACTGAAAGGAATCTGAACGTTGTGTGAACGAGCCAGTCCACCTATCACTCACTATTTCTGTCTAACAATAACATAGAATAAAATATTTTTTTCTCCAGAATCATCTGCGTTTTCACTCTACAAACATAACCGTTTCCTGCAGAGATTCAAATGTAGTGCCATTTTTATAATCTACTCGGAAAGCAATTTTGTTTTCTAATGAATTTGGTTCAATGATTTGTGTTTGTTATTTTTGCGCCTTAATTCTGCAGAATGATCAGACGCATTTCTCAAGCCCAGTCTACCCTGAACAAGTGTCTTTATCTGTATACAACTACTGCGACCTACATCGATTTGAACCTGTTTGCTGGCCGATGTGGCCGAGCGGTTCTAGGCGCTACAGTCTGGAACCGCGTGACCACTACGGTCGCAGGTTCGAATCCTGCCTCGGGCATGGATGTGTGTGATGTCCTTAGGTTAGTTAGGTTTAAGTAGTTCTAAGTTATAGGGGACTGATGACCTTAGAAGTTAAGTCCCATAGTTCTCAGAGCCATTTGAACCATTTGAACCTGTTTACTGAAGCTAATATTTTTTTTCTCTTTTATAACTTATTCCCTATCTCTTTCGGCCACTCCCCACACCTACCCTCCATCCCCCTAACATCCGCGAAACAACAGTTGTCCTCATAAACTGATTGACTAGTGTTTGATGCATCTGGATCTCCTTTTAGCCAAGTTGAGCCATACATTTCTTTTCTCCTCAACGTGATTCGCTATGCACTGTCTCCGGAAGCCGACCTCGGGGAAGATCAGTTTAGATTCCGGAGAAATGTAGGAGTACGTGAGGCAGTATTGACACTGAAACTTACCTTAGAAGATAGGTTGAAGAAAGGGAATCCTACGTGTGTACTATTTTTAGCCGCGCGGTGTAGCTGCGTAGTCTTAGGTGCCTTGCCACGGTTCTAGTGGCTTCCCCCGTCGGAGGTTCCCCAGGTCCTCCCTTTGCATAGGTGCGTGTTGTTCTTAGGGTAAGTTAATTTACGTTGCGTTAGTACTGTGTAAGTCTAGGAACCGATGACCTCAGCAGTTTTGTCCCGTAGGAAATTACCACAAATTTCTAAAAAATACTGTTTTTAGCTTTAGAGAAGGATTTTGACGACGTTAAGAAGAAATGTGCAAAATTTGTTGGTAGCAGGGATTTAAATATTAATTGCAAGCTGTACAAAATATAGACTGTGGTTGTAAGATTCAAAGGATGTGAAAGGGAAGTAGTAGTTGATAAGGGGGTGCGACAGGGTTACTTCCTATCGTCGATGTTATTTAGTCTGTCTAGTGGATAAGTTGTGAAGGAAACCAAGAAGAAATTTAGAAGGAGAGTTGAGGAAGAAGAATTAAAACTTTGAAGTTCGCCGATAACACGGTTATTCTATCAGAGACGGAAAAGGAGTTGCAAGAGCAATTGAAAAGAGTGGATAATGCCTTAAAATCATTATAAAGTGAACATCAACAGAAGTAAAACAAGGGTAATGGAATGCAACGGAATTAGTTCAGGCAAAGGTAAGGGAATTAGTTTAGGAAATGAGGAACTAAAAGTAGTAGATGAGCGTCGCTATTTGGGAAGAAAAGTAAATGATGATGTCTGAAGTAGAGAGAACATTAAATAGAGACTCACAATAACAAGAAAATCATTACTGAAAAAGAGAAATTTGTGAAGATGTAAAATACATTTAAATGTTAGGAAATATTTTCTGAAAGTTTTTTTCTCAAGTGCAGTCCCGTACTGAACGATAAGCAGCTGAGACAATAAGAGAACAGAAGCTTTTGAAATGTATTGCAGTAGTATAATGGTGAGGATTGGATGGGCTGATCGATTAAATAGTGAGATAACGAATCGAAAAGGAGAAAAAAGTAATTCTGCTGCACAATCTCACTAAAAGAAGGGATCGTTCATAGGACACACACTGAGGTATTAAGGGATAGTTAGTAAGGTACTGAAGGGAAGAAAGGAAGCGAACGAAATTAGAGTTTAACGTCCTGTAGATACTGCGGTCCTTAGAGACGGAGCACAAGCTCGGATTACGAAATTGTGGGGCGGGAAATCAGCGGTGCCCTTTCCAAAGGCAGCATCTCGGCGTTTGGCTGGATCGATTTAGGGAAGTCAAGAAAACGTAAATCTGAACGGCAAAGCGGGGATTCGGACCATAGTCTTCCCGTACGTGAGTCCGGTGTGCTCACTAATCACTGCGCCACGTCGCTCAGTGGTTCTGGGGGGAAGTCTGTGTCTATGGGAGGAGGGAGGGGGAGGAGAGGTGTTAAAAATGTTGAGGAAGACCTAATGATGAATACAGTGAGCTGGTAAACAATTGTAAGTTGCAGTACTTATTCAGAGATGAGGAGGTTCAAATGGCTCTAAGCACTATCGTTATTAACATCTGAGGTCATCAGTCTCCTAGACTTAGAGCTACTTAAACCTAACTAACCTAAGGAAATCACACACACCCATGCCCGAGGCAGGATTCGGACCTGAAACCGTAGCGGTCGGGCGGCTCCAGACTGTGGCGCCTAGAACCGCTCGGCCAATACGGCAGGCCATCACACAACGAGGAACATGATTTTCTATAATTAGCAATATCACAGATGGTTTTACAAAATTACTGTAGTTTGACAAAAGTCATGTTACGGCCTAAAACAACTACTGCAATACAGCAACGGCCACTACTGCCAGCTAAATAAAAGATTCAAACTACAGAAGGGCACTCACTACTGATAGGGATAGTTAGCAAATAAAAGATTGTAATAGAGTTCAAACAATGTATTTACCTCACTATCATCAAAAGTCATAATACAGTCCAGGAAATGGAAAAAAGAACACATTGACACCGGTGTGTCAGACCCACCATACTTGCTCCGGACACTGCGAGAGGGCTGTACAAGCAATTATCACACGCACGGCACAGCGGACACACCAGGAACCGCGGTGTTGGCCGTCGAATGGCGCTAGCTGCGCAGCATTTGTGCACCGCCGCCGTCAGTGTCAGCCAGTTTGCCGTGGCATACGAAGCTCCATCGCAGTCTTCAACACTGGTAGCATGCCGCGACAGCGTGGACGTGAACCGTATGTGCAGTTGACGGACTTTGAGCGAGGGAGTGTAGTGGGCATGCGGGAGGCTAGGTGGACGTACCGCCGAATTGCTCAACACGTGGGGCGTGAGGTCTCCACAGTACATCGATGTTGTCGCCAGTGGTCGGCGGAAGGTGCACGTGCCCGTCGACCTGGGACCAGACCGCAGCGACGCACGGATGCACGCCAAGACCGTAGGATCCTACGCAGTGTCGTAGGGGACCGCACCGCCACTTCCCATCAAATTAGGGACACTGTTGCTCCTGGGGTATCGGCGAGGACCATTCGCAACCGTCTCCATGAAGCTGGGCTACGGTCCCGCACACCGTTAGGCCGTCTTCCGCTCACGCCCCAAGATCGTGCAGCCCGACTCCAGTGGTGTCGCGACAGGCGTGAATGGAGGGACGAATGGAGACGTGTCGTCTTCAGCGATGAGAGTCGCTTCTGCCTTGGTGCCAATGATGGTCGTATGCGTGTTAGGCGCCGTGCAGGTGAGCGTCACAATCAGGACTGCATACGACCGAGGCACACAGCGCCAACACCCGGCATCATGGTGTGGGGAGCGATCTCCTACACTGGCCGAACACCTCTGGTGTTCGTCGAGGGGACACTGTGCACTCACGGTACATCAAACCGTCATCAAACCCATCGTTCTACCATTCCTAGACCGGCAAGGGAACTTGCTGTTCCAACAGGACAATGCACGTCCGCATGTATCCCGTGCCACCCTACGTGCTCTAGAAGGTGTAAGTCAAGTACCCTGGCCAGCAAGATCTCCGGATCTGTCCCCCATTGAGCATGTTTGGGACTGGATGAAGCGTCGTCTCACGCGGTCTGCACGTCCAGCACGAACGCTGGTCGAACTGAGGCGCCAGGTGGAAATGGCATGGCAAGCCGTTCCACAGGACTACATCCAGCATCTCTACGATCGTCTCCATGGGAGAATAGCAGCCTGCATTGCTGCGAAAGGTGGATATACACTGTACTAGTGCCGACATTGTGCATGCTCTGTTGCCTGTGTCTATGTGCCTGTGGTTCTGTCAGTGTGATCATGTGATGTATCTGACGCCAGGAATGTGTCAATGAAGTTTCCCCTTCCTGGGACAATGAATTCACGGTGTTCTTATTTCATTTTCCAGGAGTGTAGAATCAGCGTGCATAGCTATCAGTACTTGATTGCATAACCTTTCGCCTTAATAACAGCCGCACAGCGCGAGGGCATGGAGTCAACGAGCGCAACCAAAGGATGCAGGGAGTTTTTCTGCTATCCTTTAACCAAAGACTGCAGTAATAGATGACGGCTGGAAAATTTTCGTCGCCATAGCCTTCGATTGAGTTCCTCCCACAGGTGTACATTCGCACTCAAATCTGGACTTTGGCTAGGCCAATAAAGCATCCTTACAAACATCCTTCTCTAAAAGCCTGTGACATGAGCAGAGGTTTGTTTAGGATCATTTTCGCGCTGAAATTGCCAATGTCGGCCCATCGTCTTTGACATGGGGCAACATATACGTTTTAAAGATTTCGCATATTCGAAAATATCCATAATACCCTCAACAGGCACCAGAGGACCGACACGTGAACGGGATAAGCATCCCCACACAACGTTCCCGCCGTCATGCTTAATAGTGGTTACGTGGTACCGGAGATAGTTTCTTGCATTCACTGGTCTTTCAACATATCGAATCCCATCTGGAGGAAACAAATTAAACTTACTTTCACTGCTCCAGTGCACATGTGACCACTCTTGAGGCGGCCCGCCTGGAGGTCTAACGCGCTGCTTCCCGAGCGGGAAGTCGAATGTGGGCTGGTTCTCCTTAATCCGCCTCAGTTACACTATAAACAGTTTCCACGTACGCGTACACCATAATTACAGTACCACGCAAACGTTTGATGTTACACTCGTTTGGTATGAGATGTTGGCAGGGAGGGAGGGGGGGGGGGGGGCGGGAGAGGGGGTCCACTGGGGGCCGAACCACACAATAACCCTGGGTTCGGCGTGGGGTGGCGGTGGGGTGGGTGGACTGCTTTGGCCTGTTGTGGGGTTGTGAATCACTGAGGGCTATGACGGGACGAAGCCTCTCCGTCGTTTCTAGGTCCCTGGTTCAATACACAGTACACACTCTTGAGACTTCCACTCCTTACGCGTTCTGGCAAACTCAAGTCTGGCTTTCCTATAAGTTGCCGATATTAAAGGCTTTTTGCTTGGATATCACCTTTGGAAATTGGACTCTACGAGGATCCGTCCTACGGTACTGTTCGGTATTTACACGTCGTGGAATTCACGCAGCCCTCTGTTCATGACAACAGGAGTCTTCTTTGGGTCATCCTGTGACATCCTCCTTATGAGATTCTTCTTTTGCACTGTGGCTTTGCTATCCCTACCCGTTATTTTTTTTTATTATCCGTAGTTCCCGTTAATAGTTTCTTCTTAATCCAAACACTTACAATTTGTATGGACAAACAATATTCCCGAGCAACACCTGCCTGAGACGTGCCTCGCTGTAGTGCATCGATTACCGCAATTCTGACGTCCGCTGAATACTTCAGTATGTTGCGAACTGCGTAAAAGCAAAACAAAAACCACGGGTATCTGATGTAATACTGGCACAAGTATCTGATTTCCAACGATAAATCACAGTAGCAAAACACTCTTGGACAGACCGCAACAACACTGTTAGTGTTGTACCTACTGCGAAATCGATGAATCGTATGCCTATATTTATATGGACGCTTGTCGCTGCACAGTGAGACAAGACGAGTTGGCTAGCCCGAAAAGCGCATGAGGAACACCATAGTGGCGAAAATGTGTTTGTCAAAATACTTATTGTCACTACTGTACCACCGTGGGAGGGCTACATCAGGCCAGTCTTGGGACTGAAGACAACAACAACAGGAACAACGACAACACCTCCACATTTGCTACTCGATCTACACGTTTCGACATCGAACTCTTCTTCAATACCATCTTTCTAAAGCTCCAAATTTCTTGTCATCTGAGCTGTTTGTTGTCCACGTTTCACTTTCGTAATAGTCTACAAATCTGAATAAATTTGTGATGTAAATACAAAAATTACTAACGCACTTTAGAGATTGATATTTCTTCCTTGTCGTAAGTCTATCATAGATGGTGCAGGACTGATTTCTTCACTGCGCACAGTTTTGTGTGTGTGTGTGTGTGTGTGTGTGTGTGTGTGTGTGTGTGTGTGTGCGCGCAGATAAACTATCACAGTCAATACCGCATCGCGCGATGCCAACAGATGCTGGCGGACGCGTCCGGACAAACTTATCTGTCTCGCGCAGTAACTTATCTCTCCGATGCTGCCCCGACGTTGCTAACAAATAGCAGCAGCTCCCACATACCGTGACGCTGCTGTGGGGGGCGAGGAGGGTAGGGCAAAAAAAAAAATCTTTTTTATCGGCTCGTTAAAAATAACGTTATCTTACAAAAAAGGTTTTCCGCCTTTTTTGCCTCCCATCTCGCCTGTACGCTCCAACATCTCACTCGTTACGGCCAGTCGACCTCACAAACAACGCGCATACTTGCGCGATCGGCTGGACGTGCACAAAAGCATACATCACGTCAAATTTGAGCGGAGCTGCGCGCTTGTTTTATTTGGCTCGCCTTCCGGCGTTTGTAGGAGGAGACAGATACCGGCGGTAGCGCCCTCTATTTCGTCGCCCGTCGTTTAGATAAAACCCGCCCGCGGCGCTGGCGTCGCCCACGGCGATAACGGGTCCCAGCGCCACCCCTCCCCACCACAAGTCCCTACCCCCACCCACACTCCCACTAATGTGGAGCTATCTGCGCCGACCGCGGACACCCGCCCATCGGCAATTACTCACGCAGATAACTCGGCCAGCTCCTGTGGTGCAAAAGGAAAAACCGTGTGCTGAAGGTTTCCTGTTGTGCGTATCCGTGGCCTGCGGGATGTAGAAGCTGCGACAACTGACAGGTAGCCCGCGTGACGTGACGTAACCGGTGCCATGGTAGCGCGAGTCCAGAGTCGAATAGGGGCGAGTCCTAATCGTCTAGGCTGCGGTTGTGGCCTCCTCGCTTTCAGACTGTGTTGTGTTATTCACACAAAATAAGTTTGAAACGTCCCCTTAGAACAATTTATACACGACTGTGCTTAAACTGACACACAATATTTTTAGCGCAACGCAATCTGACTTTCAATAATCCCTACAAAAGAATGGCCCTGACTAACATTAACCTATACGTTTCACAAATCATTTACCTCACAAAAAATCTTCGTTACTCGAACTACTGCAATACAGCGAGCACCACTACTGCCAGCTAAATAAAAGATTCTAACTACGGAAGGCACTAACTACTGATAGGTATAGTTAACAAATGAAAGATTTTAATAGAGAACAAACAGTGTATTTACCTTAATAGTCAAAATATATATATCAGTTCATGACATCCAGTCTTACAAATTACAAAACTCCGCCATCTCTCTCCCCACGTCTACCACTGCTGGCGGCTCACCTCCAACTGCGCAACGCTACGCGCTGTTAGCATCCAGCTGCCTCTGCTCAACACTACAAAATGGCAGACAACAATGCAAACTAAACACACACTGCGCACAGCACAGCCAGTGATTTTTCATACCGAGCGCTAAGCGGCGTTACCAATAAGAAAACCTTAACAGCCTACTTACAAGTTGACATTCGGCACTTTGGCTAATAGGAGCGACTGTAAATGGGAAATACATTTACTGTCTCTTCCATCAGCCGCAGCGACGAGTGTCAACTTTGCTACCTGGCACCGGTTACGTCACGTCACGTGGGCCACCTGTCAGTTGTCGCAGGTTCTACATCCCGTAGGCCACGGATACGCAACTTAGCTTGCGTGATTAGTACACAAACAAGTCGCAATCCCCAATACTGCAGTGAAATACGAGGTGGTTGTAATTAAAGTGCAGCTACTCGAAGAGGTCCAGTGTGGGCTGTAATTATCACATTGCAGAGACTTGGTAGAAATTCTAATGAATCAATGCAGAAAAGATTTACACTGGAAAAACAATTAGTTCCAATCGAGAATGAGATTTTCACTCTGCAGCGGAGTGTGCGCTGATATGAAACTTCCTGGCACATTACAACTGTGTGCCGGACCGAGATTCGAACTCCGGGCCTTCGACTTTCGCGGGCAAGTGCTCTACCAACTGAGCTACCCATGCACGACTCACGCCTCGTCCTCACAGCTTTACTTCTGCCAGTACCTCGTCTCCTACTTTCCAAACTTTGCAGAAGCTCTCCTGCGAATCATGCAGAACTAGCACTCCTGAAAGAAAGGATATTGCGGAGACATGGCTTAGCCACTGCCTGGGGGATGTTTCCAGAATGAGATTTTCACTCTGCAGCGGAGTGTGCGCTGATTGAAACTTCCTGGCAGATTAAAACTGTGTGCCGGACCGAGACTCTAACTCGGGACCTTTGCCATTCGCGGGGAAGCGCTCTACCATCTGAGCTACCGAAGCACGACTCACGCCCCGTCCTCACAACTTTACTTTCTGGAAACATCCCCCAGGCTGTGGCTAAGCCATGTCTCCGCAGTATCCTTTCTTTCAGGAGTGATAGTTTTGCATAGTTCACTGGAGAACTTCTGTAAAGTTTGGAAAGTAGGAGACGAGGTATTGGCAAAAGTAAAGGTGTGAGGACGGGATGGGAGTCGTGTGTGGATAGCTGAGTTCGTAGAGCAGTTGCCCGCGAAAGCAAAGGTCCCGAGTTCGAATATCGGTCGGGCACATAGTTTTTGGTCTGCCAGGAGGGTTCAATTGGTTCCAATTTCGGCCACCAGGTGCTAATCTCGCGCTGTGGACGCAAGAATAAAAATGTTTCCATATGTAAAGAATCAGGAACGGGACGTGAGCAGGAAAGTTCAAAAAAGTGAGAAAGCCATGTTTTGATTTTATTATCAACCACTGCTGATGCAGTTTGTTCAATATGAGCACCACACACGCCGACGAGATGCTGGATCCATAAGACGACGTAATCAGCATTGTTCACAGCATTGCAGGGGAATTTGGGCAACGTGTTGCTGTATACAGATTTTCACATAGGTGCAGACTGAACATGTCCCTGGTAAATTCATTCTTTTAAATATTCCCAAAGCCAAAAGTCTCATGGAATCAGATCATGTGATCTTGCAGGCCATGCACCTGGTAAACCTCTGGAGATAACGTGTTTGGGGAAGGATGCCTTAAGCGGATCTTTCACTAGGAGAGCAACATGTGGTGTTGCCCCAACATGCATGAAAACAGTGGTTTCCACACAGTTGCGCTCTTCCTAAGCAGGAATCACACGCTGTACAAGTAGGTATCAGTAACGCGCAGACGTCACGATACACAGACAGGGTCTCTAGGTGTGTTCTCGTCAAAGAACAACAGATTGAGAATAAAGGTGCTTATGAATCCACACCACACAGACACTTATGGCGAGTGCAGAACATGCTGTTTCGCAGCACCTAAGATGCGGCAGTTCTGCGTATTCACCTCCCCCTGTAGGGTAAAGTGTGCCTTGTCACAGCGGTATCGCGTATCTGTAATACCAAGAAGCGTCAAAGACGGCAAGGGATTTGCAGGTTCTTGTCAGATGCAGAAGTGGTCATGTGGGATCTGTAGACCCAATGATGCACACCCATTGAGCCACACCTTCAGCGTCTCTGTATCATGAGATCCCTCTGCCACCATGATGTAGGATGGCTGACGGCACCCACGCAGCTCACTTGGATTGAGACACGCAGCCGCCGCCTAGACGCAGCTACAATACCATTGTGCGCGCTTAGTTCAGAGAGCCTCATTCTTGCAGGACTCGTCTCTCGCTGCATTATTTGTAGTGAGTCTTCAGCCATTTGGAAAAATTCATGTTAAGTAAATCTTCTGTTTAATGTGTTAACTTGTCCACTAACCATTTTTGCTCCTGTCCAGCTTTACTACGACAACAGCTGCTGCATCTCTCCTTGCCACTGCGTACGAAATCGTACACAACAGTCACTACGTAGAATGTTGCTCGGCCGTACATCATGAACTTCGATCCACGTGAGAAATCGAAGAGCAAATTCAGAATGTTTCTGTGGATAATGAGGTTCAAAAATAGCTCTGAGCACTATGGGACTTAACTTCTGAGGTCATCAGTCCCCTAGAACTTAGGACTACTTAAACCTAACTAACCTAAGGACATCACACACATCCATGCCCGAGGCAGGATTTGAACCTGCGACCGTAGCGGTCGCGAGGTTCCTGACTGTAGCGCCTAGAACCGCTCGGCAACTTCGGCCGGCAGAAATGAGGTTTCAGTTGCTGCATCATCTCGATCTTGTATGGATACCAGTGTAACATAGATCGCAAAACTATCCATACCTTTGATCATGGGATGGCCAATTCTCGTGACACTGTGTGAGCATTAAGCGCTACCCAGGGCACAGGTTGCATGGTCAGTTACAGCATCAGAGATCCACCAGGATAGGGAACCTTCGTCTTCCAAGTGCCGATCCAAGCTCACCCATGTTTCAGAATTTCATTATCATCTTCTGTAAACGACATAAAGATGTTGGGCGTCTCCTCAGATCTTTCAGTCGGCAATACTCTCTCAATGCAGCACTGTAGTTGCTGCTGTTCACATCAAACAGTTTCACTAACAGCTCAAAGTCTGTCTTCTCGATAGCCGCACTGTTCACTGACGCTACAGCTTGTCAGATGATATCTTGAGTGTTACACCTTCATACAAACAGTGTATAGAGCCAGTACCCAGTGGCCAGAATTGGTACTAATGGTTTTTCAAGTGTAGCTCGGATCCGCATTAAAGCATTGGAATCTGTACTAAGTTTAGGTATCATACGATAATTACAACCCACACCGAACGCCAGGGAGTAGCTGCTCCATAATTGTAGCCACCTGATATATGAAGACAGAAAGACCTGCCCTGGATTGACGCTCGGTGCATGGAGTCGAGGTAGACCCTCAGCATAAACAAATGTAAAGTATTGCCCGTATATAGCCACGAAGACCCTATCCTATATCATTGTGCAATTGCAAAACAATGACTGGAAGCAATTACATCTGTAAAACATCTATGAGTACGCGTACAGAGCAAATTAAAGTCACACAAAACTTATAGCTTCTAAGGCAGATGACAGACTGAGATTCATAGGGAGGATTGTCAGGAAATGTAGCTCTGAGGAGGTAGCTTGCAAAACCGTCGTTCGTCGAACATTTGATAATTTCCCTTACGTCTGGGATCCACACGAATTCATAGCGGAAACAGAAGAGCACCGTGTTTCGTTACAGTTCCATTTATAAAGAGCAAGAAAAGTAACTGAGGTGCTCAGCCAACTCCAGAAGCAAACGCTGGAAGACTGGCGTTATACTTTTAAAGTTCCGAGAGCGTACGTTCCTAGAAGGGCCAACTACTATATCGCTTCCTCCTTCAAGTATCTCGCGAAAAGTCTACGAAGATAAAATTAGAGAGTTTCGGGCTAACGTGGGAGATTAGCAACGATTGTTCCTTCCGCGGATCATTTGCTAATGTAAAAGGAAAAGAAGAAAGGTATCCCTCGAGATACACTGTATGGTGCCCTGCGGAGTGTGCGTTCGGCGTCTGTGTGAGGAACGTCGACTGCGTTCGAGCTTTCTATGGAGTTGAATTTGTTTACATGTTTGTGTGTCCTCGCATCAGGAAACCGTTCATGGGGGACAACTGCACTCACGCTCATAAATTAAGGATAATTGCAGAATGTGGTGCCACACAACGCGGCACTACACATAACTGGCGCTAATAGCACAGCCACATAGGTCACACACAACACAGATCTGTAAGTCCACGGTATGGGTGGTAAGTTGAGAAAATGGTCCCGAAACACATGTGCTACAAAACGCCACTGTTTCCTGCGCATGTACCCCGCCATCAATATGGGATATGATCACCATGCACACACACACACACAGGCCCCACAACAGGTTGGCGTACTCTGGATCATGTGGTCGGGCAGCTGCTGGGGTATAGCCTCCGATTCTTCTACCAGTGGCTGTCGGAGCTTCTGAAGTGCCCTGTGAGTTAGAAAACATGCAGCGATACGTCGACTGACAGCATTCCAGCCTTGCTCGGTGGGGTTTAGGTCTGGAGAACAGGCAGTCAACTCCATTCGCGTGATATCTTCTGTTTCAAGGTACTCCTCCACAATTGCAGTTTGGTGGTCCCGTGCGTTACCATCCATCAGGAGGAAGGTGGGACCCACTGAACCCCTGAAAAGGTGGAAATACTGCTGCAAAATAACGTCCTAATATACCTGAACTGCTACAGTTCATCTGTCAAAGACATGTAGGGGTGTACGTGAACCAGTCTTAATCCCACACCACACCATCAAACAACGACCATACAGGTCCCTTTCAAGGAGATTAAGTGGTGGTATCTGGTTCCTGGTTCACGCCAGATGAAAACCCAGTGAGAATCACTGTTCAGACAATACCTGGACTCGTCCGTGAACATAACCTGGGACCCCTGTTTCAATGAGCATGTACTGTGTTCTTGATACCAGGTTTTAAAGGCTCTCCTGTGACTAGGGGTCAGTGGAATGCCCCTTGCGGGTGTCCGGGCGAGTAAACCACGTCTCTTCAGTCGTCTGTAGACTGTGTGTCTGGAGAAAACTATTCCAGTGACTGCGGTAAGGTCCCGAGCAAGGCTATCTGCAACACACTGTGGCCGCCTGGGGGCACTAATGGTGAGATATCAGTCTTCTTGTGGTGTTGCACACTGTGGACGTTCCATACTGTAGCGCCTGGACAAGTTTCCTGTCTGCTGGAATCGTTGCCATAATCTTGAGATCATACTTTGTGGCACACGGAGGTCCCGTGCTATGATCTGCTGTGTTTGATTAGCCTTCAGTCGCCCTAGTATTCCACCCCTCATAACGTCATCAATATGTATTCTTTGACCCATTTTCAACAAACAGTCACCATTAGCACGTCATTAGCACGTCTACACATTTACTTGCTGCACCGTACTCTGTCATGTGCCAACACACCTCTGCGTACTTGTATGTGGACTGCTGCCAGCGCCACCGTGCGACGACCGCAGGTCAAATGCAACTCATGGTCATACCCTGAGGTGATTTAAACCCGCAAACCGCCCACCAGAGCGTTGTTTCACCATGTATCAGCATATCTTTAATGTATGAGCATCAGTGTAGGTATACGGTCACTGTGAGCAATACGACGTGCGTCACAACACATGACTCTACAGGACCTACGAGTTGCAACGACCGTCTCTGGCCGCGAGTGAGCTACTATTTCAGACCACTTTAATACTTCGTAGCTGCGCATTCAAAGACACTCGACCTCTCGGTAATGTATGACGAAGTCAAGGAGTTTAATGGGTGCCTTTTCGTTAACATAATGATTTGCCTTGGTTCGCGGTCGTAGCCAAAAATTCGCAGTTTATGTCTTGCAAGGCAATTAGTGTGACGTCACGAGGTCGTTGCGGGATCCGGCAGAGAACTTGTATCGGACGAACGTGTGCTGGAATTCGATCATCAAAGAGGCAGTACAGGTACGGCTCGTGAACCGGGATAGCTGTTTCTAACGGAGTTATGCACGGCATGTAGAGCTAGCAAGAACGCGTCAAGAGCGTTGAGATATGAAAGCGGTGAGGAAATAAACGGAATAGACAGGCAGCACCAGGACGCGACACCTGGACCCTCCAACACACAAGGAATCCTCTCTCAGCCGGTTTAAGCCGGGTTCGGCACGCTGAACGTATACCTCGGGTTACGCTCTCGAGTGTGATTTAGTATGAGAGCAGGAGCACTCTTGTGGTTATCAATCTAGATCTAACGGCTGCAAAGTCCTGTAAGTAACTTCACAGGAAAATGTGTTCGCTGCAAAGAGGCTACAGCTCTTACAGTCTGTAGTTAATCAAACATTTCCGCAGTTATCATTAAATTCAATAAAAACAGAGCATTACCAGAAAAAACTTTAGTTTCTCACTTAGCAAGTTTCTGACTAAAGCCAAAGAAGGAGAGGCTTTTTTCCTAAATACGATTTTTCTTGCTAATATTAATATGCTTATTTATAGTCTGTGGAAGCATGGGAGAGATAAAGAAACATATTGATAGTTTATTCCATTATCTGATAGTATATCGTTAATATATATTGCTGAACTAGTTTCTGACAGCTCTGTTCAAGTACACTTTCATTCATTCCACATATACGATGGTATCTCTTCTTAGTGGTATCTACAGAATATGATCAAGTAATTTGTTACATAATTAATAATAAATTCTAGTTTACAAGCTACTCGCAGTCGAAACTGGTACCAGAACGTACATTAAATCATCACTTTCGTTATTCAATAGATTAAATTAAAATAATTCTAAATATGATATGGAGTGCTTAAAATACGAACTGCTTCAGATTGGTAGTTAATCCGAAAAGGATATTTGTTTTGATTGGGTGCTGCAGCATGTATGAGAATTCAGTTTTCTGAATGTCGTGTAGTTTATGAGATCAAGGCGATAAACAAATCGGTTTCACTCTTACTATTTATGTAGTTGATGCATGTGTTTGAGGGATATTTACCTCATGCTGAAAACATTGACTTTTCTTATTTTCTACTCGAATTAATTTTTTCCTCTGCAAAAGTGCCATCATCGTTGAGTTTATTTTTAAGTCCACCATTACATGTTCACAGATGGTGTGACACTAATTATGCTGCAACGAAGCCAAAAGTTTTAATTCATAATGAACTCTGTTAATTTTTACCGGGTGTAACTGTGTGTTTCAAAGGCAATCCACTGATTAAGATCTACCTTCAGTTGTCTATATTTGATTGGGGGATAACTTAAGGAAAAACTTTCTGTTTGTAGAAATGGAATAAAATACATACCACTTCGCAGAAATTTGTTCATATAACTTAGTCCTAATAATTCGCCACTGTATTTAACAACAGCGGGCTAAAACTGATATATGTCCATGGAGTCTTTCGCTGCGGCATGCTTCAACAAAATCTTCTCGGTTTACAGGTCGCCTCATTTACAATAAAACACTTGCGCTTTCGACAGCTATCTCCGCCGTCGTCATCAGCAGCTGAAATCACTGACTGCCGGAGCTGGCACTGTGTTCTGCTTTTATAGACGTAATGGAGCATATGGAACCTTAGAGAGAGAGCCGGAGTGGAGTATGGGTGGAAGGCAAGTTGGCCAGCCCTTGTCGGCGCCCTCGCGCCGCGGGACCTAGTGACGTCACACGGCACGAGTAGCCGGAGCCACGTTTGAAACAGCGCGTCCCTACAAGAAGATTCCAGACGCTACCATTACATCTATATACACAGAACACCGTGCCAGCCCCGGCAGTCAACTCCTGATGACGATGGCGGAGACAACTGTCGGAAATTCGAGTGTTTTATTCGAAACGACGCGGCTCGTAAACCAAGAAGATTTTATTAAATTTATATAGATTGCAGTAGTAATGCAGATATAAAGAGACTTACACAAGATATACTAGCTTGAAAAGCTGCATCAAACCACATAAACTAATAATGGGGCTTGGCATGGAAAATAATTTTTGAACGCAGGAGATCTGATACAGACTACGTATATTCTTCACCAATTTGGTTCGAACAAGCCACCATGACAATAACGCTCAGAATTCCGTTGAGCATGGGAGAAATCAGAGGAGCAGTGGCACCTGGGTTTTGTTATGGTCGGAGAGACGACCTGCATATTGCAACGAGGATTACGATGGCGATTGTGAACCAAAGCGCCGTGTACACTGCAGGAACGGTGTGCGACACTGATGTCACTGGAAAGCCAGCAAGCGTGTACGGCATTTTCACGGATAGTCATGGAAACAATCTTCTTCTTCTTCTTTGCCTGTTTCCCGTTGTACAGGGCCAGCATTGTTGTGTGGGCTGAGCCAATGTTATTGGTAGGTGATGTCGGGATGCACGTCGTGCCGCCACCTCTGTCCCCCGAACGGAATCTCTGCACCCCATCTGTCTGTGACCAGAGTAAATCTTACGTTAAATTATTATAGCTTTTGCTAAACGTTTGCGTACCAAATATCTAAGTTGCAATATCGGTAGCAGCCCAGTATTCACCTAGTTGGATGTAGGAAAACAGCTTAAGATCCACATCGAAACGGACAGCCTCGCAAATCCTCGTCGTTAATCCAAAAGACTGATTCGATGTAGAGAAGCGGTGTGTTAAAAATATGGGATATCTGCATGGGTCGCACGGCAACAATGTTTAGCGCTAACTATTACGTACTGAAGTTCAAATTAATATCAATAACTTTTATATGAAACTGAGAATGGAAAAGAAAGAAAAGAGATGGGCCGGACAAGGAATTGGCGAAAGTTGAAAATTTGTTCTGGACCGGAACTCGAACCCGGATTTTAGGCCACTCATGAGCGGTTGTCTTAACACTTTCGGCCATCCGGACACGGTCCCTGACCGCCTCAAATTCCAACTTATCGAACGATGCAGTTCAGCGTTTCTCGTCCATTAACCCCATACTGGCAAATTATTGATTCCCGTAGGAGTACGAACGTTACTAGTGAATCCGCATTGAATCAGATGTCACGGAGCGATCGTACAGACATGTACATATTTGAGTGGTATCTGTTCTGTTGGAACAAGTTCAATCAGATATGTACAATTCGAATACCATTACAAGCAAAGCCTCGTCTCCCACAGAGACTGTCGTACTACGATTCTGTATCGTAACACTTAAGGTGTTTCTCCTCTTGGAATTTCCTGATGTTTCTTACCTTGCTCCCATGTTCCACACCCAAAATATGCGAAGGAGACTGCAGAATTGTCACACATTTGGCTCTGTTTACCAGTAACTTAATTTTAGTCAACATGGTTTTGCGAGAGCGACGACATCTTTTATCCAAAAATTTACCGAGTACCATCTCTGCTACATAATGCACATTCGTATCGGCTGTACTAAGGACATAGACCTCAAACGTCCGAGAGACACTCCAGAAATAATCATCATAGAAACTTAAATCCGTCCATCTTGTTTGGCGTTGGTTGAAGTGTGCCATTGTATTAGTAACTTCACAAAATAGCATCGCTTCAGCTTCAGTCACGTTTATTTCCGAGTATTTATTAGCACGATGCGTTTCGGCAGAATGCAGCCACCATGAGCTGCCTAGTTCTACCTTCACAGGACTTGTTAATTATAGATTCGTGTGAAGTGAAAAAAAAATTATATTGGACGTTTTATTCTCTTGAAGTAGTGAGTGCTGTCGACAGGGGATTTCAGATTGAAGACATATTTTATGTGATCGCTCTAAGCTTGTTGACACCAGTGCCTACCAATTTAAATTGTATATTACAGCACTGAGGATGGTCACTAAGTGACTGAAAATCGATTTTGCGGTTAATAAAACAAAAAAATCTGACCAATGCTGTCTCTCCTTCCAAGTATCTCCATTATCTGGTCGTGGTGCCCAGGACACTCCATGGAGTCGCCAATCAACATAGTTCTATATTTCCGGAAAGCTTTTCAATACGTTTCTCACAAGAGGCTTGTAATGAAATTGCGTGCCTTTGATTATCGTGTCAGTTGTGTAACTGGATTCGTGACTTCCTGTCAGAAGTATCATAGTTCGTAGTAAGTGACAGAAAGTCATCCAGTAAAACAGAAGTGACATCTGGCGTTCCCTAAGGAAGTTTTATAGGACCTCTGCTATTTAGGAGACATCCTGAAAAGCTATCTTAGACTGTTTCCTGATGATTTTGTCATTTATCATCTAGTAAAGTAATCTGGAGATAAAAGGCAATTATAAAATGATGCACGCAAGATATGCGTCTGGTACGAAAAGTGGTTGTTGAATGTGACGATAAAAATGTGACTCTGGCAATGAAAAGTATGTGGTCATGCACACGAGTACAAAAAGGAATCCAATGTATTTAGATTAAACGACAAATCGCACGAATCTAATTGCTGAAATTCAACTAAATATTAGGGATAACGATTACGAATAACTTAAACTGGAACGATCACACAGATAATTCTTCGGGGGAGGCGAACTAAAGACTGGATTTTATTGACAGAACACTTAGAAAATGCAGGAAAGCAACTACAGAGAGTGGCTGAACTACGCTTGTCCCGTCCTCTGCTAGACTGCTGCTGTGCCGTACGGGATTCTTGCCAGACAGCACTGACGGAGGACTTCAATAAAGTTCAGAGAATGGCAGTTCATTTTGTGTTCATGAGAAATAGGGGAGAAGATGTCAGGGAAAAAATCATCAAGACAAAGTCTTTTTTCATTGCGATAAGATCTTTTTACGAAAATGCAATCACTAACTTTCTCCCCCTAATGCGAAAGTATTTTTTTGACACTTACTTACATAGGGAGAAATGGTTATCGTAATAAAATACGAGAAATCATAACTCGCACAGAGAGATTTAAGTGTTCAACTCCACTGCGTGCTGTTAGACAGCCGACAAAAAGTGTGAAAGTGTTTTTATGAAGCCTCTGCCAGGCACTTAAGTGTAAGATGCAGAGTAGTCATGTAGATGTAGATGTGCCAGTGAGATATTCCGAAACATTAACCTCCTGACACACCAAGGAAAAAGTCTGTTCGCACTTCCCAGAAATGTGTAATAAGTGCTGTATAAATAACAGTCAGGGAATATGCAGCCAAAACGCGTGGTACTAACAAGTGCTGGAAAACAAACGTGACCGAAGCGAAGAAAATGTTATTTTATAAATAAAAGAAATTGGTATGCTGTTCTTTTAACAGATGCACTACATTTTCCCAGAACTATCGTAACAAATTTCAGTCTTTCATTACCTTCCCATCAACAGATTTGAGCTGTTCTTCATATTTCGCGTTATTTATACGTATAACGGTAAATAGTAATTTCTTGTGGTTCAGCGGTCTAGTGCAAGTTTTTCACTCGGACGTCGTTTCGGCAGTTTGCACGTCACTAACGTATCTCAGTAATCCTAAACGGCAAAATAGGTCTACAATTTATTGTAGTATCCGAACCACCCGTCATTCGTGGCGGTTCTTCACTTCATTGAAAGCCTGGAAAGCCTTCTAAAAAACAGTAGTAAAATGTTACGATAACCACAAGTGAACTGTGTTAATAACGAATAAAAATATGCGTGTCTATGTATTTGAATGTGTTATCAACGATGAAATATTAGTTTGGAACGAGAAAACTATACGCCTGTACGTGTTTGAACATAAAAAATTATTAATAGTGAATATATTTCTGTGTAACAAACGATAAGAATAACAAAGACTGTTACTATATCATGTCACTGAAATTCTGTATATTTGTGGGATAAATACTTGGACGAATAAAATGATCAACCTGGGATCTGTTCTCTGGCCTACTAGACGCTTTATACGAGATTGCTTCTGAACGCACGATTTTGGTAATTGTACGTGTTTTTTCACAATATATGTATAAAAAGTATATCTCCTTTTAATCTCATTTCATACCTATCCCTCCGTGTGAATAAAAGTAAGTCGAAATAATTAATTATTGCTAGAATTCAAATGTCATCGTTGGCCATCCGCCATTCTTTTGCCTTAATGGCGAATCGGTAGCCATTATATGAAATGTAATTAATCATATTATTTTCGGACTTCACCCACAAAATAACAGCAAAATTTACATTAAATATTTTGCTATCAGGGAAAGAAAATATTTTTTGCAGAAAAGTTTTCATTAAATATACGCTATGAACCCAGAGATAATAATTAATAATATGAAGCTCAGGCTTGCTTATGAGTAAATCACTTACTGGTAAAATTCTTTTTTTCGTTGCCGTAAGTACTATTCGAATCGTAATTAACCATACATAATTTACGTAACCTTGAGGCTTGTAGTGCTGCTACGTAGATTATTATATCGCGTCTGTCTCTGCAAAAATATTTACTTATCGGGCGTTAACTGCTGTAGTTTTATACAAACTAAGAGTATTTTTTAGCTAGCTGTGAGCGTTAACAACATAAGTAAATTGGAACATCCCAACCTAGTTACCTTTATTCAGAATTATTTGTCTAGGTAGCAACATTGATGACTGATAGCGTATAATTTAGCCGCTACTACGAGTGTGAGAAATTCGAGGGTCACTGCAAAATAAATGCACACTATTTTTGTAAAAATAGTTTTCATTCTGCATGTGTGAAAGTTTTACAGTGTGTAGATACATCCTTCCCACTTGTTTTCAAACTTAGTTCAACCTGTTTCCGTGAGTGGCACCGTCACAGCATGCCTTCAAGATGGCAGCTCCACTTGCTCGTCAGAAGCAACGTGCTGTCGTAGAATTCCTGTGCTGTGAAAACGAGACAGTGGGAAACATCCACAAGAGGTTGAAAAATGTGTATGGAGATGCTGCTGTCGATCGTAGTACAGTTAGTCGGTGGGCAAGCAGGTTACGTGATGAAAGCGGCCACGGCAATATCGACGATTGTCCTCGCATCGGCAGGTCTCGTACTGCACACACTCCAGACAATGTGCAGAGAGTTAACGAATTGGTGACTGCTGACAGACGTGTCATAGTGAACGAGTTGTCACGTTACGTTCGGATAGGGGAAGGAAGTGTTTGCAGAATACTGAAAGTGCTGGCGTTAAGAACGGTTTGTGCCAGGTGGGTTCCCAGGATGTTGACAGTGGCTCACAAAGAAACAAGAAAAACAGTATGCAGTGAACTTTTGGAACGGCACTAGAATGCTAGAGATGAATTTCTTGAAGAATTGTGACAGGTGATGAAACATGGCTCCATCATTTTTCACCAGAGACGAAGACGCAATCAGTGGAGTGCAATCATGCAAATTCACCCAAGAAAAAAAATTCAAAACCACACCTTCTGCTGGAAAAGTTATGGCTACGGTGTTTTTCGATTCCGAAGTACTCTTGCTTGTGGACATCATGTCAAGTGCAACCACCATCAATTCTGGTGCATATGTGATGACACTGCAGAAACTTCAAGCTCGACTGAGTCGTGTTCGACCACATCGGCAAAAGCAGGATGTTTTGCTGTTGCACGACAATGTACGGCCACATGTCAGTCAAAAAACCATGGAAGCGATCACAAAACTCGGATGGACAACACTCAAACACCCGCCTTACAGTCCTTACCTGGCTCCATGTGACTATCATCTCTTTGGGCAACTGAAAGACTCTCTTCATGATAAAAGGTTTGAATTGATGTTGACTCCCTTGTGCACGCTGCCAAACAGTGGCTCTAACAGGTTGTCCAGAATTTTACCGTGCGGGTATACAGGCGCTGGTTCCAAGATGGCGTAAGGCAGTTGAGAGGAAATCATGTGGAGAAATGAAAATATTGTTCCTAAATAATGAATCTACACACTGTAAAACTTTCAAACATGTAGAATAAAAGATGCATTAAAAAATAGTGTGTATTTCTTTTTGAGCGACCCTCGTTCACACGGCGTCACGACTTATAAATGTCTTCATTTACGTTTCCAAACGTAACACGCCGATACCTTGTATCACCAGAAAAAAGAGAGGGACGATATAAAGACAACGTTAAAAACACAATTAAAAATGTACGTATTCCGACCAAGAATCAGTCCCGCTACCTTTCATTTTCCAGGCACGTGTTTTACCATTAGATGACCAGGTGCGAAGACTGTTTCGTCGTTAAACAACGTAACGAAATGATGCTCTGTTCACACACCGTTCGATTCTTCCCCGTGTTCTTTCTCAGCCCGGCCGATAGCGAATATTTTCAGTCACCAATAGCAAAGGCCGGGAATGTTTGCTGTCGCATCGAAATACTGAGGTTTCGGAACACAGATAGCACGCTGCAGGAAGGCGAGACCATAAGAGAAGGCTACAGAAGGGGCAGGAGAGGCAGGCGAGAGAATGTCTGAACTAGACGCTCGCACCGAGCTGAATTTCACAGGCGAACAATGAAACAATATTCGGTTCGCTTTGCCATTTTCTCCCCCACTGCCCCTCTCGCGACAACGAGCCCCATTAAATGGCTCCACCAATGGAGACAATTTCGCCTCACACCCCTTTCTCTTCCACTCCCGCGCCCGACGCCAGCAAACTTCTCGCTTCCCCTCCTCCCGCGACAAACCATTTACGTAGTTGAAATTTAATGAGGGGTCCCCTCCCTGTTCAGAGAGGCTAGATAAGTGGCCCCCTGATTGCGACCAATTGCGGGGCGTAATTAAAATCTGGCGGAGTGGCGACAAAGAGGGCCATTAAGATACGAGGGTGGGCGGCAGCCGTCGCCATGACTACACACCACCCCCGCACGCGCAAACACATTGGCGCAAGAGCGCCGGTTGTGTGGCGCCCCTCGGCGGCAACACTCGCGCCTGGGTAATGGATCTGATGGCTGTTATTCCTCCCGCATATAAACAGCAGCGGGACGTGCGACAGCCGTGTAGACGTATTTCTTTCCTTTCCGTGGCGTGTACAGTCCACATCATAACTATGTAAGTTATACGATGCTAGAGAAGCTGCAAGTAAGCTGTTCGTAATTAAGTAGCACGAACATCTTTTTTCTTCTTCTTCTTCTTTATCGTCACTTTGTCCCACGTCACGTAGGGTCGGCGTTGCTCTTCTGGATCCTTCTCCTCTATAGTACTCTATCCATTACCTCTTCCTTCTTCCATCCTATCTCCCTTAGGTCCCCCAATATCTTATCCTTCCACGTCATCTTCGGTCTTCCTCTCCTTCTCGCTCCTTCAACCTTTATGTCTTCAACTCTGTTTCTGATATACTCTTCCCCTTTTCTCTGTAAGTGTCCGTACCGCCTTAGTGTGCTCTCTAGTATCTTTTTCCCCATGGGTTCCACTTTCACAGCTCCTCTAACAAATTCATTTCTAATGTTGTCCTTCCTTGTTACCCCACACATCCACCTCAGCATCCTCATTTCCGCCACTTCCACCTTCCTTTCCTGGGCTACTGTGATTGGCCATGTCTCTGCCCCGTATATCATAGCAGGCCTTACCACCGACTTGTATACTTTCCCTTTCTACCCAGTGCTCACCTTCTTGTTACACAACACTCCACTCATGTTCCTCCAGTTGTTCCAACCGCAATTTATTCGGTGTTGTATCTCGCTTTCCAGTTCTCCGTCCCTCTGTATGTACCATCCCAGGTATTTAAATTGGCAGACCGATTTCAGCTCATCATCCCGGATCTTGCTAGACCTCATCTGCACATCCTTCAGTGCTGACTTGATCCCGCTAACTTTCATCCCTCCTTCTTCTAGTGCCTTCCTCCAATCCTCCAGCTTTTTCTAAAGTCTGTCGATGCTCTGCTCACAGAGAACCTCATCATACGCAAACATCATATTCCACGGCGCTTCCTTCTTCACATCATTCACCAGCAAATCCATAATCAGGTCAAAGAGGTAAGTAGTACGAACTGGCAAACAATAATAAATACAAAGCGAAACAAAAATACGACGCTTGTGGAGATAACAACTCTGAAATACTTTTTGTTCAGCGAAAATGTCTTGCAGAATGACATCATTTGCTCATGATGATGATGAGGTCCGGTACCCCGAGGAGCGTAGGGGACGATGCGGGAGACCAGCACCGCTGTAGCACGTAATGTCCTAGTGGAGGTGGTTTGCCGTTGCCTTCCTCCGACCGTAATACGGATGAATGTTGATGATGAAGATGACACGACAACAATCATTCATCTCGAAGCAGGAAAAATCCTTGACCCCGAAGGGAATCGAACCCGGGACTACGTGCACGGGAAGCGTGGACGCTACCGCGAGACCACGAGCTGCGGGCACTTCTGCACATGTACTGGGTAAATCTGAAATCCACCTACAAAATTTTGATGTTGTACACAAATATTTGCTGGGAATTTTGATACGAGGGAGCAGTAGTCTCCAGAGGCTCGTTGGAGGGTTTTTTGATTGATTTCGTGCCCCATTTATCTTTGTGTCTGTATTGCACTTAAAGCATTTGCATAACAGCGCACGCTTTGACGGTAAGCTCTGTGTGTCTTGCTTGGTAGCAAATCTGCTCCATTCACCCACGTTACAAGTTGCCGACAACGGTAATGCCGACTCTCCTCTACGCCCTGAATGATTTCAGTAATGCTTGGTTTTTTCTTGGGTGACTTTTTTCAGCAATGTGTAAGCTGTATATGTCTGTCAAAAAGTAATGAACTACTTCCATAAATAGTGATAGGTAGTGATAGTTAACTGTTATGAAACTTCCTGGCAGATTAAAACTGTGTGCCGGACCGAGACACGAACGCGGGACCTTCGCCTTTCGCGGGCAAGTGCACTTTCCCGCGAAAGGCAAAGGTCCCGAGTTCGAGTCTCGGTCCGGCACACAGTCTTAATCTGCCAGGAAGTTTCATGTCAGCGCACACTCCGCTGCAGAGTGGAAATCTCATTCTGGATAGTTAACTGCTGAATGCTATACAACAAATGTAAGACTTAAGTGCGAGGAAACAATATGGAAAGCAATCTGATCAGTGCGTTTAATCGAAATAGTCACACACACACACACACACACACACACACACACACACACACACACACACACACTGACACACACACACGCTCTCTCTCTCTCACACCCACATACACACACATAATCTAGCGCAACTAAAAACTGACGTAGTCTAGCTATCATTTGACTGTTTAGCAGTGAGCGATGATTCTTCAAGGCAGTAATCCCAAAACTGAACCGTGGTTGGCTTTCTGCTTATAGCGGCTGCTGTGGGATTGAGGATGTTTCTTCATTTTGTAATCAATGACTTCAAATGTAAACAATAATGAACCATAAGAATCACTACGTAGTTCGCAAATATTTCTGCTTAACATCACAGCACTGTCAAAATCATTCCGTACCCATCGTCCAAACGGCATTCGCCGACCTATCTTTATCTGCACCTGTTACATGATGGGGCACACAGAGGAATTACTGATTAGTAACAATACTTCATGGTTACCTAATGGTCTGTGACTGCAACTCTTTATGTGGTTTCCGACAAGTCAAATATTAACATATGTTTGTGGTGATTCCAAGATATAGAAAAAATGAAGGTCGTGAAATGTAGAACTATTATATGCATAAAGAACAAAGAATTATATGGTTTTAGATCGAAATAATTCTGGAAGAAACTAGTTAATAAGCCGATATATTATTTCCAAACACAATTAACGTATTTTCAAGCCCACATAGCCCATCAAAACAGCAGGAAGCAATAGCAAGTTCATTTCTTTAATAATCTGCAGCACAACGAATTGAAAAGATAACATACGCCGCTATAATCAGCTTTGTGAGTTAACGAGCATTGCGCTCTCATTTAAATATACGGCCTAAAGAGTCAGACTTCAAGAACTGTGTAACGAACCCTGTCGTCCAGGACTAGATGCCACAAAGGGCGCAGATTCACCACGAGATGGGCAAATTCACAGGTGTCTATTGTAGTGTGAGAGTGAGACAGACAAGAACCTATCATAGAGAAACCCAGTAGAAGGCTTTTGTGGCCCAGGAGACGTAGCTGTGTTAAATATGGCGGACCTAACATCGGCCATAAAGGGAAACATTTATGAAAACGATTTAATACTGTAGTAGTGCAGGGAATCAAGCTACAGTAATTTTATTCTGCCATCCCCCTTTAATTTTCATGGTGATCCCAAAAAAATTTGAATATTGATCACATCTGTAATAGTTTAGGATTTGCTGTTAAAGTGAAGTTAACAAGTTTTGTAACGAAGACCTGAATTCTAAAATCTGAACGCTTAGGTCGATCGTAACGATCGATATTTCATATAGAAGCGCATCCTTAAAATGACAAACGTTGTAAATATAAACTCTGTAGCTTTATTTATTTAAAAGATGTAGTAAATTTAAATTATCTGTCTGTTCAGTTAAGCATCAGATCATCATTTCCTCCGCACAAAACACACCTATTGAATCATTAAGTAATAGAATACTTGTTGTAAAGTTTAGTGCAAAATACTTAGTTTTGATCTTTATTTCTTATCAGAAAGCACATTGGTGCAAGGCTACTGGCCGTTGTAAGTAGCCTGTTTAGATTTTTATATTGGTAACGCCATGTAGCGCTCTGTATGAAAATCACTGGCTGTGCTTTGTGCGGTCTGTGGCTAGTTTGCATTGTTGTCTGCCATTGTAGTGTTGGGCAGCTGGTTGTTAACAGCGCGTAGCGTTGCGCAGTTGGAGGTGAGCCGCCAGCAGTGGTGGATGTGGGGAAATGAGATGGCGGATTTTTGAGAGCGGATGATCTGGACGTGTGTCCATCAGAAACAGTACATTTATAAGAATGGATGTCATGAACTGCTATATATATCATAACTTTTGAACACTATTAAGGTAAATACATTTTTTTCTCTATCAAAATCTTTCATTTGCTAACTATGCCTATCAGTAGTTAGTACCTTCAGTAGTTAGAATCTTTTAGTTAGCTGGCAGTAGTGGCGCTCGCTGTATTGCAGTAGTTCGAGTAACGAACATTTTTGTAAGGTAAGTGATTTGTGAAAGTTATAGGTTAATGTTAGTCAGGGTTATTCTTTTGTAGGGATTATTAAAAGTCAGAGAATAGGTAAAGAGCGAAATGTCTGAGTACGTTCAGTTTTGCTCAGCTGTTTGAAAATCAAATAATGTCAGAGATTTATCAGCACAGTAATTCACTAATTTTTCCAAGGGGACGTTTCACCGTGACATTCAAAGTTAAGGAGGAATTGTATTGGTTTTATGTAACGGAATTTAACTTTTATTATGTAATTGATATTATTGTCACTTTATTTAGAATGTGGAAGTGGCCAAGCATTGATTATTTAAATATATTAAAATGTAAAATAATGTAGAATAAGTTGTAGCCAATCAGATGGACGGCTTCAGGAAAGATAACTGCCCTAGTCAGTTGAGCGACGATGCTCGGCACGCCGGAAGTGTAGCCGCGGATGGGCAGAGGGACAGTGCGGTTGAAGGCGCGAAAGGGACAGTTCGCCTGGAGACACCAAAGGATACATTTCGGATTGAGACGCGAAAGTGGACAGTCGGTCTTTAGGCAGCTAGGAAGTGAAACGACTTAGAAAATTGCTGGATTTGGACGGGTTACTCCTGTAACTGAAATATCAGATCTGAAGATGGTTCTGAATGAACCGAAACCGGTCATATGAATAAAAAAAATTCCAATCAAGAAGGTTTTTAAGTAACATTATAAAATCACTGATTGCTGTTATCCCACAAGACATTATGTCGGTTTTTGCAATTAAGAATGAGCAACCTACAACGTTCCACTTTACCACGCAAAAAATACTGGCACATATCCAATCTCTGAGTAATGGTGAACAAGGAATGCCGAAATAACCAATCACTTCACCCATGTTTCGGCCTGCAAAATGACATGGTCTCACCCAGTTCGTTCATCATTGTGGAATATTCATACCAGCGTAGATCGTCACCAGACAAAGACAGTCTTCCTCACAAATCGGAACACAGAAGAGCACATCAACAGCATCATCAGGAACAAAATGGCGAACGCTATTTCATATAAGGACAGCCAAGAGGCTTCATAATTGCAAAGACTTCCTATTGGTCGAAAAGAAAACTGACCCTTCAAAGATGCGAAATCGCCTTAGTGATCATGTAAAAAGACTGCTCACAGTGATTACGTCGTACATCGAATAGTCGAAGCTCAGGATATCAGATACGCTTCAAGTCTTACAAACGTCACGACCTACCAACAGCAAAATACTTAGGAAAGAAGAAATGCGATTTCCAAATGAACAGCCAACTCTCAAGTTTTTAATTGCACAATGAGAACGATGCACTGTCCTACGGACAGGTTTACGGATAGAACTAGCCGGTGCGCGTGTAATTACGCTCATTTGCTCCCGTAGCGACAAAAACTACAGGGGATATGAAAGTGTAAAGTTGATGGCTCAAATGGCTCTGAGCACTCTGGGACTCAACTTCTGAGGTCATTGCCGCCCGGGATTAGCCGCGCGGGATTAGCCGCGCGGTCTGAGGGGCTGCAGTCATAAACTGTGCGGCTGGTCCCGGTGGAGGTTCGAGTCCTCCCTCGGTCATGGGTGTGTGTGTTTGTCCTTAGGATAATTTAGGTTATGTAGTGTGTAAGCTTAGGGACTGATGACCTTAGCAGTTAAGTCCCATAAGATTTCACACACATTTGAACATTTTTTTCTGACGTCATCAGTCCCCTAGAACTTAGAACTACTTAAACCTAACTAACCTAAGGACATCACACACATCCATGCCCGAGGCAGGATTCGAACCTACGGTCTCGCGGTTCCAGACTGTATACTGCCTAGAACAGCTCGGCCACTCCGGCCGGCTGTAAAGTTGATGCACAGCCCTATGTTTTGTATTGTTCGCTTTTGGTGACTGGATATTAGCGACTTTTTCACTATTGTGAAGGTATTTTCTCACCAACAGTCCTAATTAGGGTAACCGGTTCACTTTCGAAAGAATGTACGTGAAAACTCTGAATACTAGTTTGACTGAAACTTCTGCGAATATCGCTGTAGGACGGATTTTTGCACAGGTGCAGATATGTCCTATATTAAATTTCAAGCGCTTATTCCTCTTTTTTTATAGATACATGAAAAGCGTATTCCGAAAAAGACTGTCTTTCTGTGAGTGAACGTGAAAAAGAAACGCATCGTTAACGAAAAGAATATAACTACACTCTACACTTACTTCGTTACATATTGAGGTTCTGTAAATGGGAGAATTCTTGGAACTAGTTTGTGAGTTACCATTTAAAACAATATTTTGCTACGATTAAAATCAGCGATGACAGCGGCGGATTGCAAACCACGAGCTATATATACTGTATATTTATTGCAGGAATGATGTCGCGCACATGCCCATCTGTTATGGCATCTTTCATACACAATTCTTTTGACGCTAGAGAAAGACAATTGTAGACGGGAAATCAATAACGGTTTCAGTGCCAGAAGATCGATTCCGAGATATTAAGTTTGTTTTGTTTTAACAAAAATATGGTAATAAAAAGACTCAGCAATATATTTTATTTATTGTCTACAGTAAGAGTCACACAACTATTGCTAAATTTTTTCAAGTTCCCTTCCTTTCATCAGTGAAAGTACATATTTTATTCAGAAAAACACGGAATGTGCTAAATGCCGTACAGGTATCAGCAGAAACGAGGTAAGTACCTATGAAAAAATTGTGAAACGTTTTTCAGTTTTGTTAACGATAAACATTTTACAAGTACATTTTACAGACAAACATCCTGTGATTAACTTATTTTTAACCTTCTTTTAATTTTATAGAGCACTAAGCGATTTCCATTAACTGTTCGAAATTTTTTTAAATTACCTTCGAGTACTGCAGCATCTGTTGCAGGTCCTTTCTTTTTTCAGCTGACAAGTTGTTTGTACACTGTTGTGACGGTAAAACGAGGTTCTTTATTAAGTCAGTGGGAATCCCTTTCTTGAAAACCTCGTAGGAGCTACAGCCTTCAAGTTCGTTAAACTTGGTTCTCATTTTGACACCACCAGGTGCAATTTTAGAAATACTTATTTTCGTTGTGTTAACAGACGTATCGGCAGAATCCGGGGCATAGTACCTACAAATGGCGTCGCATTCTCCGCACATCTTACAAGGTCCTAGGTTGCTTGACACTCTGACATTCTTCCAGCCCCTTACGTTTTTCACTCTGGGCAAAATCTCTGTCACACGCTGCAAACAATTACCAAGCTTTGTGGCACTTAGCCCGATATTGTGTCAAGAGTAGGAATGCACATACCTGGTCATGCTGTCTTTCGCACTTTACATGCGCTTCTAGAAATATCGTAACGCTTAGCCTGCTTTTCAGTTTGTTGGGAACGATACTTGGCTAGCATTTTCGGGCCTAACTCAGAAACGCTTTTTGCCTCTTAGCCCGTTATAGATTTCCACTCTACAATTGTTGGGTACATTCAAGTAATCGTGCAGTTATATTACCGTGGTTATCAGTACATAAATTTTCATTTACTGCAACTGAGAAGGTCGATGTGATTTACATCCACAGATTGTCATATTTTGACCCATTGAGAAGTACACGTAGTATTATTTCAGTTGGGCAGAGATCTTAAGTGAGTCATTTCCTTTAATACTTTCTGATCAGGTACCAGAAAGCGCTTTTCTATTACCAGAGAATAACCATACTTTTGCTGAACTGGAATTTTATAATTGATTATTAGTGAGCACCTTGGCTCATTGGAGCTGCCACCAGAAGCAGGATTCATTTCCCTTTTTAGGACAGGAATTGTCATTTGAGGACTGTGGCGAAATAACGGGCGAGGAGTTTATTTTCTATTTGCTTACAGTTTTACCGCACCCCAGATGTTCAAATGTGCGTGAAATCTTATGGGACTTAACTGCTAAGGTCATCAGTCCCTAAGCTTAAGTAGTCCTACTGAACGGAGATCATGTTGAAAAACAGGATTTTACAGTCAAAGCACTAGTGAATAATATGGTGCATCGGAGTCCTGGCTAAAACCTACTTGCTTTTAGTAAAAAATATGCTGCATTACTTATTGAACGCCCTGGAAGAATAGGAATAATTCAAAATTTCGATCTGATTTTGAGAGATAGAAAGCTTGGAGAAACAAGTTGTTCTCCAATTAGAATAATCAAAATATGGCGCGAGACTGAACGAGTAAGAGACCAGGAACTGACTAAAGATATGCCATTGAAAAAATCTAGCTAGTTGTGTCAGATAAGGGTCCGGTTTCAAGTAAGGTCTAATGGTCGTAATTCTGAATGTGTGAGCGGGACCTGAAATGTGGCAACATTTATTGGCTCTTCTGCTAATAAGCACTTGACGACACGAGTAACGCATTTCAGCTGTGATTCATTTTCCTCCATTTTGTGTTGCTTTTGAGTGCTATGACTGACATCGTCGGAGAGTGTGATTCTTTCAGATATCTGGAGTAATTTATAAGTGACCTGCTGTCCGTTTAATATGTATGGTAAGCTCGTTTACTCCTCTTCGAAACCGTGTAATTAAATTTGAAAAATTATTAGTGGTATGGAAACAGTCCATAACTGGACGAGGAGAACTAGTACGTCTGAAAAGAAGTTTCGGGTGGTCGCTGTTCAATATATTTCTTGCAACTACTGGAGTGAATGGTTTACTTTGTTGAGAATCAAATCAAACTGTGCTCTGCTGTACTTAATTGTGGTTTAAATAGTTAAAAGATCTTCTAAGATTTGTAGAGTCCGCTTGTAGGTGCTAATCGTCATTTATTTTGCTTCTGGATACAACCGGTTTCGCAATAATGAATCGCATGTTCAGGTTAATCTACAACAACATAGATACTAATTAGAGGCCAATAAGGGCAAAATGTAATAGTTTTTTTTTAGTCGTCGGATCTCTGCCTGATTTGATGCAACCCGCCAAGAATTCCTCTTCTGTGGCAACCTCATCATCTTGGAGTAGCACACCCAATCTGCGTCCTCAATTATTTGTGGGTGTATTTCAGTCTCTGTTTTTACCCTCTACGGCTCCGTCTAGCACGTTGGAAGTCAATTCCTGGTGTTTTAACAGATGTCTTATCATTCTGTCCCTTCTTGTCAGAGTTTTTCATATATTCCTTTCCTAGAAGATCTTCCGGAGATCGTCCTTACCCTTACCTTATCAGTTCACCTAATTTTCAACCTTATTCTGTAGCACCCCAACTCAGATGCTTAGAACCTTTTCTTTTCCAGTTTCTGCACAGTCCACGTTTCACTACCATTCAATTCTGTCCTTCACACATACATTCTCAGAAATTTCTTCCCCAATTAAGGCTTATGTTTGACTCTAGTAGATTTCTCTTGGCCATGAATGCTTTTTTGCCACTGTTAGTTTGCTTTTCATGTCCTCCTTGCCCGTCCGGCTTGGTTTATTTTTGTGCCTAGGAAGCAGAATTCGTTAACTTCATCTACTTCGTTATCACTGATTCTGATGTTAAGTTTCTCACTAGTCTTATTTCTGCTTCTTCTCATTACTTTCGTCTTTCTTCGAATTACTCTCAGTCCATATTCTATACTCATTACACTGTTCATTCCGTTCAGAGCCGGCCGCGGTGGTCTCGCGGTTCTAGGCGCGCAGTCCGGAACCGTGCCACTGCTGCGGTCGCAGGTTCGAATCCTGCCTCGGGCATGGATGTGTGTGATGTCCTTAGGTTAGTTAGGTTTAAGTAGTTCTAAGTTCTAGAGGACTAATGACCACAGTAGTTGAGTCCCATAGTGCTCAGAGCATTTGAACCATTCCGTTCAGAAAATCCTGTAATACTACTTGATTTTCACCGAATCTAACACTGTCATCAGCGGATCTTAATATTGATATACTTTCACCTTCAATTTTAATCCCACTCTTCAATCTTTCTTTTATTGCCGTCATTCTTTCTTCGACTTATAGATCGAACAGTAGGGGTGAAAGGTTACAACTCTGTCCGAAATCCTTAAATTAATCGGAGCACTTCGTTGCTAGTCCCTCACTCTGATTGTTCCCTCTTGGTTCCTGTACATACTGCATATCACCAGTCTTTTCCTATAGCGTACACGAACTTTTCTCAGAATTTCCAACATCTTGCACAATTTTACGTTGCCGAATGTTATTTTAAGGTCGACAAATCCAACGTCCCATAAGGCACATATCCTGGCAACACCAAATACAACGGACGTTGCAAATACATCAGTAATCTTAGATAATTACGGATCATCATTGAGGGACGTACTAATCAGAACTTGAAAAATAGCCGAGCTAGTGCTACTGGTTTTGTCATTGTGTTAAAGGTGTTAATAACGTTACCACCGACAAGCAACAGCCACCGTTGCTGTATAATTTAGGGTGTTGCTGTATAATTTACCTTCAACTGTCAATTTCATTTCTAAAGCAACTTCCAACCTATGAAAAATAAGGTACCACTGTGCTGTACAACCCTCATGCCCTCTATTGGCATTTACTTGCAGTCGCACGGTAGGCACGGCCCACTGCCGTCTCAGCTTCCGCTATGACTTGCTAGAGGCTGCGTCTGCAAGCGATGTTATCATGTCCTCATTGCAGCAGAGACAGCTGTTTTTTTCGAAGAACTATCAAGAATTCTACACCGGTAAGTTGCTGCTGTACTACATTTACGGTATTGTGATACCACAGTTCCGTAGTCTTCCGCTTGCTTATCCACCTTATTTTTCAGGTTCAAGTTGGTATATCCCTCAGTGACAACCTGTAATTATCTAAGATTCTTGATGGACCCTTCGGCATCCATTGCATTTGATGTTTCCCGGATACCTGCCTTATAAAACGTTCGGGGATCGTATTGGTTTAAGGGCCTAACGTAATCCAGCCAAGAGAGTATTTTTCTATCTCTTTCATAATAAGCACTATTAGTAGTTTATGCAGTTAACGGCCTCTGATTCGTTTGTGTGTTGATGTAGATTAACCTGATGACGCGATTCATTATTGCGAAACCAGTTGTACTTTGAACCCACAATAAATGAGGATTAGCATCTACAAGCGGACTCCACAAATTTTTAGAAGGTTTTATTACAAAATTTTTTAAAAGACCTTTGAACTATGTACATATTAAGCAGCTTTCGTTCACGTAGAAAACTAATAATTTTGGTTTCTGTGAAAGACGGTATCTGTAAACAATCTTCTGACGGGGGGAGGGGGGGGGGGGGTTAGTAGGAAGAGTAAAATTGTGAAATAAAAAAACTTAAATTTCTTAACACTTCATTCATGGAAAACGAACAATTTTGGGGTACGCTAGAAAATGAGACATCAAAAACACCAAAGCACCGCATAAAACTACTCGTATGACACTTCTGTTTACAGATCGACAGAGAAGAGAAAGACAAGGCAATAGTATGAAATTTCCCTTGTGTAAAAAAACGCACCTATAACAATCAAAAAAGGTTCATCAACTTCTGTAGACAATTCGACTAATGCCAACCTTTTTCAGAAAATTAACAAGACCAAACAAAACCTGGTCTTCTCCTAATACACGTTTAGGTTCGTATCAACTGGATCATGTGGCAATAACCAAACGAAACCATAGAGAAATCTTGAACGTGTGGGTCAGAAGAGGACAAGGCATAGATTCGGACCGCCTTTTAACTGAAATCGAAGCCAAATTTCAATCTAAAAAACCAAAATCCAAAATTTAAAAAGTTCATAAAGTTGACACAAAATTTCTGTCAGACAACAGGAACAAATTCATTAAAAGTCATATACAAATAAAATGGAAAACTGGGATGAAATCAGAGAAGCAGTAATAGAAACGGAGAAATTATTAGAACCCTCACATAGGTGGTGGAATAAGATGATATGTGAGGCAAAGAAATGGAATTCCAGCGAAAAGGAAAGAGACAGGAACACATTCACTGAGGTAAGAAAACAGAAATAAAAAATTATTCGAAAATAGGAACGGAAATATTGCAAAAAACGATTAGAGGAAATGGATGCAAATTTCAGGTGGAACAACACCGGGAATTTCTATAAAATTTTCAAAGAAGAAGTAACAGAGCACAAGCCGATGAGCTTGCACTAAAATGACTGAACCGGTGAACCGATTACCAACAACAAAGATAACTGTGAGTTACTAGTAAAATAATTCAAAAATCCTCGAAACTGCGAGGAACCAAAGCAGACAGCCCCAAAAGAAAAATCCACCTTCAGAACCACAGTCACTGCATCAAACTGAACAGTGCTGTTCATGAGGTTGTTAAAGATAGTCGAGAGAAAGGAAGAATAACGGACGACTCGAAACAAGCTATAATTCATCCGCTATTTAAGGAGGGAGGCAGGACAGATAACAAAAATTACCAATGCATCTTTATGATTCCAATCACCTGCAAAATTATATGAAAAGCTCTACTGAATAAGACAGAAGGTCGAGCAGAACACACAACTGGCAAGTACCAAATATATCGCGCTAACAGCAAATTTTTAAGTTGGAAACTATGCTTAGGGTCAGAATACTGCGTAACCTGAACACAGTTCTTACATTCATTGATTTTAAAAACCCCACGACTCTGTACACAGACACACAGTACTCCTAACTTTGGAAGAAGCAAGTATCGACAAAACCATCAGACAGCCAATCGAACAGACAAAACCTCAAAAATTTAATTTCTTGAAGAAGTTTCTGAACTCTTCAGAAATAAAACAGGTGCTCGGCTGGGCGATGGGCTCTCACCGATTCTGTTCAATATGGTCTTAGACAACGTCATGAGAGAGTGGAATAAAGAACTACAAGGGAAAAACATCTAAGCAATCCATCTAGGATAGGGAAAAGGGAGCCACGTGGTGAAATGCTTTTGCAAACGCTATTGCAGTAGTTTCTAAGGACAAAATAGATACAAAAATAACGACAGTAACAATTCACGAATTTGCAAGTAAAACCAGATTTCAAATATCATGTGAGAACGGAATATACTGAACATAAATACCACAGAGAAAAATTTATACAAACACTATACGGAAACATCAAAAGAATTGATAAGTTCAAGGTTTTGGAAAAAATTGAAGAGAATGGTATTAGCATATGAACTCACCAAAAACCGACATAATAAAGGATTCGTCTCATTCCAGAGAAAAATTAAACACTACGGAACACTAATTAAACCGGAAGCACAGCAATGAATAAAAGAGCTGAACAAGGAGAGCAGGGAAAGAAAGGAAAATACTCGGTAAAATTTTAGGACCACAAAAGAACAAAGGTAATAACTGGAAGAAGATGAAACTTGGAAATCTATACAGAAACAGGAAATCAATTACAGACATAATAAGAAAACGGAGGTTAAGTTTTACGGTCATATTTACAGAATCAATGACAATTGGCTAATGACGAACATTTTTAATTTCGTTTCCAAATTAAAAGAATCCTGTGGGATGGCTAGAAGAGACAAGAAGTGGCTTGAGAAAACCTAACGTCATAGGACAGCGAACATTTCAGGCTACTGATCAATACAGCAACCTGTCCAACAACAGATTTCACAACCGAGGAGGGTGATGTCAACAACACAGTCAGACCATCAGCCGATGCAAGAAGATCTGGGAATGTAAGACGAAATAGATTGTACCTGTCTCTTCGGTTCTAAGCGATCTATGATTGGCCAAATTCTGTAATAAAAAAATTAGCGAAAAAGCGATGACAGTGGTCGCAAGAGATTTTAAGGGCAGCGTTTAGATACAGCTGCAGTGTGGAACGTTAGTGACAAACGCTGCTAACGAATTCGGAATCTCTCGGCATACTTTACACAGTCCCTTTGAAAAATAGCAGCCCTTTACCGAAAATGGATCGATTCAACATGTGAACATATTCGGAGCAAGAAAAGGAACTTTGTTGCAGAACACTTAGACACAGTGCCAATCTCTGACAACAAAAATTTTAAAAAGTCAGCACTTAGATTTTGTGTGATAAACAATATTAAAATACGAATAAGTTAGTTCGCTGAACATGATTACGACCGTTTTTGGTGCGTCATTCTGACTTTGCAAAAGGAAGAGTTCAAGCAATGAATTTCGAAAGAGCTTCCAAATTAAGCAAACTTATTGTACCAGACTACTTTGAAAATTGAAGAAAGGTAGTGACTGATAGCAACTTGATGGTAATATCGGTTATTGAGTACCCTCTTGATAACAAAGGTTGCCAATTGACTCTTCACAGGCAAAAGAAAGTGTTTGCTCAGAAAGGAGCAAAGAGAGTTCATTTTATTGTACCTGAACACGCTGAGAATGTAGCAACGGTTGGAGCAGGAAATGGTGTAGATCCAAGTATGCCATCCATAATTCTGTTCAAAGGAAATAGGGGTAAGGCTGAATGGATTAACAATTTACCTGCCAGTATTTGTTTTGGTATGATGAGAAAGGTCGTGCGGTAGCGTTCTCGCTTCCCACGCCCGGGTTCGTGATGACTGGGTGTTGTGCGATGTCCTTAGGTTTAAGTAGTTCTACGTTCTAGGGGACTGATGACCATAGATGTTAAGTCCCATAGTGCCCAGAGCCATTTGAACCATTTTTGAAATTCGATGACAGCCAGTATGTTTGTAAACTTGGAGTAGCATTTTCCTTAACTGAAGACCTATGACAAATCAATCCTCATTCTTGAGCGAACAGAACTGCATCTGGACGTTAATATCGTTGATACTGCTAAAAAAAGCAATGTAGTCCTCTTGTGATTAGCTAGAAATGTGCAAATAACATTCAACAGCTTTATGTTTTTAAGTAATTTGAAGAATTTTATGATGTTATTGCCCTAAATTAATGACCAATACGAGGGTACACAGTTTGATTTATTGCCAGTTTAGTGAATGATGGTCATTAACTGAATAATTTAATTAAATAAATGCTTGTGATCCTGAAATATCTGAGACATATACATTATTACTTATCAAATCAGTGATCAAGCAGTCCATCTGACTATAAAATCAATCATTGGTCGCTATAAACTTAGTTTAATACAACGTTTATCTGTTTGCGTGCCAGCAATGATATGACAAGAAAACATGTTTAGTTGTTGCTGCAAACATGAAACCAACAACTTGGCAGACTTGGTTAAGAGATCTTAAATGGTAATTCAGAGTTAACGCAAATCTGTATGCAGTATTTACTTATGTGGACAATGTAACATGATCTCCATTGGACATCACAAAGGAAAAGAAAAAACTACGGAAGGATTTGTGTGTGCATCTACTGCTGGCGTTGAAAGCACGTTGAACTTCTAACTCTAAAGCAGACTTCGGAATTAAACTTGGAATTACTGGACACCGCTACAGAAAACTGCGCCTTTCCCTGCAATAGCCGTCCGTGGTGGCCGTGCGATTCTAGGCGCTTCAATCTGGAACCGCGTGACCGCTACGGTCGCAGGTTCGAATCCTACTTCATTCATGGATGTGTGTGATGTCCTTAGGTTAGTTAGGTTTAAGTAGTTCTAAGTTCTAGGGGACTGATGACTTCAGATGTTGAGTCCCATAGTGCTCAGAACCATTTGAACCCTGCAGTTTGCTACACAGTTGTGGCTGTGCGAAACGATATTTAGAGTCTTTAAGTGGCAGCTGCAGTGGCTATCAAATCAGTCATTGCTCGGCACCAGTAGCTCGTCTCTGCCAAAGTCTAAGTTTATCCGCGGGCGGATGAGAGCCTCTGAACCTGGACGTACCGAGAGAAGATCTGCCGTAGACAAAATGGTTCAAATGGCTCTGAGCACTATGGGACTTAACATCTGAGGTCATCAGCCCCCTAGAACTTAGAACTACTTAAACCGAACTAACCTAAGGACATCACATACATCCATGCCGGAGGCAGGATTCGAACCTGCGACCGTAGCGGTCGCGTGGTTCCGAATCGACCGTAGAGACCAGCTGGAAGAGAAGTGTGGGAGTGAAATGACTATCTGCAGAGCACATCCAACAAGGAGAACATCGAGCTCTGTGTTTTTCGGTATCGTGCGATTTGAATGGTGAAATACGCATTCTTGTGAGTCTCGACCAATAAGATGTTGACTTCTTATTGGTTTGCCTCCCTTACTCGCATTTCAGATGATTAACCTGTTCAGGTCTAAGCATATGGCGTGTGTTCTTTCCGACATGTCCGAAAGAACAGACACCACATATATAATTAACCCAAGGACAGCCTACGATTATTTCAGTGCGGTTGCACACAAGCCCGAACTCTTACGGCAATCTGCGAAATTTCGCGACTAATGAGGGAAATAAGCAAGAGTAGTTGTGAAAATGGATGTGACGGGAATTGTGACAGGGTAGTTACTGCAGCTGCGATGATCACCATTTCAGCCGCGATGATCACTGTGTCCGTATTGTGCAGTGGTCAGTGCATCTGCTTACTATACAGGAGACCGAGGTTCGAATCGATATCCGACACAACTTTTCAACTTTCCACATTGATTTAAATCGGTGCCCACTGGCAGCTAGTGTCATCGTTTCTTTCGCGTCTTGGTAAAATGTAATTAGCCTTCGGGCTCCAAAAATTCGCTAGCTTTACTCCCTCCCTCTGCCTTCCCTCGTATGCCGGCCAGCATGGTTAAATCTCTCTGAGCACAGTCGTGCTCTTTTCCCCAAGTCTTCAGCCGCTGATGTGAACCAATAACAGCTGTCCTTACGTTTTTTAACCATTCATTTAGTTTGGTGTCACCAGATCTGGAGTGGGCATCTCACGCCCTCCAAAGAAGTCCCAACTTTCTGTTCCCTTTTCACTTTCTAAGATATCATCTCAACAGCCACTGATTTTCTGTGATGCTGGACCTTCTGCTGAGTCCTCCTGCAAAAGCAGTTCTTCTGGGTTTCTGGCCAGTAGGTGGCACGCATCCTGTGGACGCAACCTGTTCAGTACAAACTCGGTTGTCCCTCACAATGCTGAGACGTACTCTGCATTGTCTGGCTGTAGACGCTCTTGCCAAAATTGTCAGGTCGCTCTCTCTCTCTCTCTCTCTCTCTCTCTCTCTCTCTCTCCCTCTCTCTCTCTCTCTCTTTCCCCTTCTGTGTCCGCCCCGATAGCTGAGTGGTCAGCGTGACGGATTGCCGACCTACGGGTCCGGGTTAGATTCCCGGCTGGGTCGGGGATTGTCTCCGCTCAGGGACTGGGTGTTGTGTTGTCTTCATCATCATTTCATCCCCATCTGGCGCGCAGGTCGCCCAGTGTGGAGTCGAATGTAATAAGACCTGCACCAAGGCTGCCGGAGCTGCCCCGCAAGGAGCCTCCCGCCTAATGACGCCAAACGCTCATTTCCATTTCCCCTTCTATCCCCTCGAACTAAACAAAACACTCACCCTGCCATTTAGAGACGTACCTCACGTTTTTTCTGACATGAGGGGTCGATCGTGCTGCTCTGCGAATGGTGTGGGGCCGACACCCTGGAGATTTTGCGATTTATACAGTATTTCTCGCTCTCACTTGCATTCCACTTGCTTTACCAGCGGTCTTTCATGTAGGTATGCATGCAATCAAAATCCAGTTGGATATGTGTTGGCTATCACTAGTGCTAATCCACGCTGCGTTAACCGATGGGCACTATGGACGGCTCTGATGGAGAGGAGTTTGTGGCAAATTTTATTCTTCCATTGCTCCAGAGTCCATTTTTTACGACTTCGGCACCACGATTTCCTGTTGCGGCCATTTGCATCATTGCTGAGGAGCTTCGGAATTCCGTCTCGCCCCGGAATTCCCTGCTTTTAAAGCTGCCTTCGTTTATTTTGCTATTAACACAGTTAGCGAGCGGGACGCTCCGTTCTGTGCTGACTTTTGGAGCTGTCGCCCTCTTATTTTTCTTCACAATCGTCTTCAGTGATTGTACGTCATTGACACTCAAAGCACTTTCAGTCCTCGGTGTGACATAGAGGACTTTCCGCTTTCTCCACCAACAATAATTTTTCCCTGTTAGAACTGACTTTCTCCGACATAATGCACTGACAACTTTTCAGAACAATGTTCTAACAACGATTGCTACTTGCGACCTTCAAAAAACGGCTCTAAGCACTATGGGACTTAACACCTGAGGTCGTCAGTCCCCCAGATTTAGAACTACTTAAACCTAACTAACCTAACGACATCACACACATCCATGCCCGAGGCAGGATTCGAATCTGCGACTGTAGCAGCAGCGCGGTTCCGGTCTGAAGCGCCTAGAACCGGTCGGCTACAGCGGCCGGCACTTGCGACGTGTTGAGTACGTTGCACAGATACCGTTCGTGGTCAAATACAACATCAGGATTGGCTAGCATCTGCATTTGCGTTCACGCATGCATTTCTCACGGTGCCCACATATTTTTGTCCCACCCATCTACTTGAAAGTGAAATTGGAGTTTTTCCATAAGGCTAGATGTTAATGAAACTCCTAGGACTGTATGGAGAGAGTGACAAATCTCAAAATCTCTGCATTGGTATTTCAAGTACAGTCATATTCAGAAGAGTTTGTTATACACTCCACCTACGATAAATGAAATTCAGCCTTTACAGAATTTAACAATACTGACATATGTTTATACTCCTATCAACTCCGACAAATTTCAGATGAATCAGTACTTCTATACACAAAAACAATTATAACTGGTGAGAAGTAGAAGGTGTTGAAATTGTCGACCAGGCTATTACAGAGGGACTGAATGAAGGTGTGTAAGGAAATCAGCTGTGCTGTTTTCTAAGGAACCATTCCAGCATTCGCTTGAACGATTTGGGAATACCTGAATCTGAATTGTCGTTTCAGGATTATAACACTGATTGTCCCGGATGAGTGGGCAATATCTTTACCCCTACGCTAACTTGTACGGTAGTGTTACGTCTAGGTCGCACACACTGCAACGATTGCGTAGTTTCATATAGTTTCTGGGAGTTACAAACTTTTGATAACCTGTGCACCACGGCAGGAAGGACTCATTCGTGCTCTTTCGGGTGATGGAAACAGTCTGCTATTCTGTCGACTAAATCTCTCGTTTCGAATGGCAATTTAGTACAACAAGGGTTCTGGTGTACTTTCAACCTCCGAGGACGACCGATATTTTAACGGATTTGTGACATGCAATTTACACTAGTTTCCATAGTCTGAAAGGATATGTGGAATTAAGGCAGCCGACCGCGGTGGTCTCGCGGTTCTAGGCGCTCAGTCCGCGACTGCTACGGTCGCAGGTTCGAATCCTGCCTCGGGCATGGATGTGTGTGATGTCCTTAGGTTAGTTAGGTTTAAGTAGTTCTAAGTTCTAGGGGACTGATGACCTAAGATGTTAAGTCCCATAGTGCTCAGAGCCATTTGAACCATTTTTGAATTAAGGCAGCTGATGCTTATTTTACTGCATTTTATCATTACACACTCGCTCTGGGCATACGGGTTCGTTTGCTGTTTCTCTCGTTCAATAAATTTGGTTTCGTTCACTAAGGTATCAATAATTTTTCTCACAGTTTTTATTGTCGTACTTCGTCTGATGGCTAGAAAGGTTGGAATCTTTCGTGTTTTAATTATGTCACACGCCTTTTTCATGAATGTGTGAGTAAAATAAAAATACATATGCATATTTTGAAAAAATGGTTATCCAAGGGTAGTAGCAATAGTGTAGGATAGTACCAACTTTGTGGTACACGGGGTAACTTGGATTAATTGCATGCGTATGCACGGGAAGTGCAATTTTGGATGATGATATGTTCAAATTCGTACCTCTCCTCCTAATGCAGACTCATGTGTGGCAATAGACAGTCGTATTGAGGTCATACTGGCAGATTGTTACCTGGACTTCCACCCACTGTTGAATAAGGTACTGATATTGTGTGACTTTCGTGTTTTTCTTGCTCTGAGAGAATGAAAATGAATACAAATCTGGAACAAATCCCTTTTCTCATTGTATTCGAGTCCATCTAATATAAATAAAAATTATTGTAACCTGTTATTGCCAATACAATTCACATTTATTTATGCTTTTTAAATAAACAAGGATAGAATGCTATTAAGGACATGCTATGGCCGGTTCCAAAACGAAAGTAATCGCTTGAACGATTTGGGAAACCTGAATCTGAATTATCGTTTAAGGATTATAACTAACGTTCTCCCGGGTGTAGGGACAGTATCTTTACCCTTACGACAATTCGTACGGTTGCGTTACGTCTAGGCTACACATACTGCAACGATTGTGTAGCTGCATATAGTTTCTGGGAATTACAAACTGTTGATAACGCTCTTATAGCGTATGTTTTATGCAGTGGTCAGTCGATCTTTCTCTTGCGGTATCAGTTGCTATGTTTTGCTATATTAGTCAATTTCTAAATGTTTACTAAGGGCTCACAATGACCAAGGTTGTAAATAAATTATCGGGCTCATTAACTGAACTGCTGAAAGACGAGCTGATTACTATGGGACACAACGCGCTTAAGTATTAAGAGCAAACCTGTCAATGTGTAAAGATTCGGTCATCTATGAACAGATAAACGAAAATTAAGGTAGAGGAGTTACCTTACAAACTTTGTAAAGAACAGGGCAGTATGAGCACACTTATCAGTATGACTCTGCAGCCCCATGGCCTGGATGCATGCATGATTCGGTTGGGAAGGGTGCGAAAAAGCCGTTGTATTCTACAGTGGGGCGCGTGGTCCACAACTCCTGCAACTGGCCCCTGATAATCCGGAAACTGACACTGGGGCAGAGTGGCTCCAAGCTGGCACCACTCATGTTCCGTTGAAGCGAAAGATGGGGATCTTGCTAGCAGCGGAAGTAGCTCAGCTTCGCGGAGGCAGTTCACAATGACACGTCTCATGTGTAGACGAGTATTGTCCTGTTGAAAAATGTCACCGCGATACTGTGCACGGGCGGTGACACATGAGAATGTCCTTGGCGTACTGTTTGCCGTCACTGTTTTCTCATTCACTACAAGCCGTAGGTGGAAATCATACCTGATTGCTCCCCACACTATAACGCCAAGCGGAACACCGCAGCGCCTCTCCAAAACGATGGAAGAATGACACCTTTCACCAGATCGGTGCCACTCTCGTCTTAGATTGTCATCCGGAGGTAGAGCAGAACTCTGGGTCATCTCTGAACACAATGGGACGCTAACCATCTTGTTTCCCTGTCACGGGACTATGCAAACTTAGCGGTTTGTGGTGCAGTGTTAACGCCAAACTGAGCATACGGCGGTAATTTCCTAGTCCGGCTACGCCTGTTGGTTGTCTCTGAGCAATGAAGCGGGATCATACAAAATGTTGCAGGGACTCCGTTATTTGTCCACTGATGGTTCGCGTAGATGTGAAGGGGTTACGCTGTGCTTGGTGCACAGTACTGTTTGTGGTGGCAAGACGAAGCCGACGACGACGACGAGTGTGACAGCCCTCACGTTTCCATGCGGACCAATGTCGGGCCGCTGCCACATCGCGGTGCCCTACGAATCTGAATACTGCAAGGTTCGACCAGCCGACGGAATGGAGACCCACAGTGCAGCTCCACGAAAATTGTGTTTGACACTGGTAGCGCTGTTTCATACGAGTATGCGGCCTCACTGTGTTCTTCACAGTGACCACTCAACATCTGACGCTGTCTGTGCCCTTGAGAACCCTACCAGACCTTGTGATCACAATAAACGCAAACAACACTAGTGCACTCTGATGGACGTTCCACCTGTTACAGACAATTACGGTTCTATTCATTTAATACCCGCCGTTGGTGTGTAAGTGTAAGAAGTTGCGCTGTTGCTCTGCACGTCGTCAAATTTAAATTTGTTAACCACAGAGTAGACCCAATGGGGCACAGAATGCCCCACATTCAGTTTTTTGCTAGTGGCAACACTGCCTTTTGTCAGAGATTACTGGCGCGCTACCTATTTCCACCAAATATCTATGGAGTGAGCATTGCGTTCTACGCATGTTGTCAGCATTAAAACCACGCAGGCGGGCGCAGAAAGCTATGTGCAGAAAGCAACGTGTTTTCTCAGTTGTACGAATGACGTCACGGTGGAAGTAGCTGTGCCAAACAGTACACAGTTCGAATTGTGTGTGATTGTTCTTCTTGTGTTGTTTTGTGTTAGAAGGAGTATTTTGATTGAGTTCTTTCTTCTGAGGTACTCAGTCAACAGCGGAAACATTCGGAATTCGGGAGTGTTAACGGTTTTTGCTGTAACTGATATTTCATTCGGAACTGAAATAGTTAGCGATAGTGGACAGCGGGATCAACATTGCGTTCGCCAGCTCTATAGTTTATGGTTCATCCTGTGAAATTCTTATCGGAAAATCTACATCTACATCTACATCCATACTTCGGAAGCCACCTGACGGTGTGTGGCGCAGGGTACCCTGAGTACCTCTATCGGTTCTCCCTTCTATTCCAGTCTCGTATTGTTCGTGAAAAGAAGGATTGTCGGTAAGCTTCTGTGTGGGCTCTAATCTCTCTGATTTTATCCTCATGGTCGCTTCGCGAGATATACGTAGGAGGGAGCAATATACTGCTTGACTCTTCAGTGAAGGTATGTTCTCGAAACTTTAACAAAAGCCCGTGCCAAGCTACTGAGCGTCTCTCCTGCAGAGTCTTCCACTGGAGTTTATCTATCATCTCCGTAACGCTTTCGCGATTACTAAATGATCCTGTAACGAAGCGCGCTGCTCTCCGTTGGATCTTCTCTATCTCTTCTATCAACCCTATCTGGTACGGATCCCACACTGTTGAGCAGTATCCAAGCAGTGGGCGAACAAGCTTACTGTAACCTACTTCCTTTGTTTTCAGATTGCATTTCCTTAGGATTCTTCCAATGAATCTCAGTCTGGCATCTGCTTTACCGACGATCAACTTTATATGATCATTCCATTTTAAATCACTCCTAATGCGTACTCCCAGATAATTTATGGAATTGACTGCTTCCAGTTGCTGACCTGCTATTTTGTAGCTAAAGGATAAGGGATCTATCTTTCTATGTATTCGCAGCACATTACACTTGTCTACATTGAGATTGAATTGCCATTCCCTGCACCATGCGTCAATTCGCTGCAGATCCTCCTGCATTTCAGTACAACTTTTCATTGTTGCAACCTCTCGATACACCACAGCATCATCTGCAAAAGCCTCAGTGAACTTCCGATGTCATCCACCAGGTCATTTATGTATATTGTGAATAGCAACGGTCCTATGACACTCCCCTGCGGCACACCTGAAATCACTCTTACTTCGGAAGACTTCTCTCCATTGAGAATGACATGCTGCGTTCTGTTATCTAGGAACTCCTCAATCCAATCTCACAATTGGTCTGATAGTCCGTATGCTCTTACTTTGTTCATTAAACGACTGTGGGGAACTGGGTCAAACGCCTTGCGGAAGTCAAGAAACACGGCATCTACCTGTGAACCCGTGTCTATGGCCCTCTGAGTCTCGTGGACGAATAGCGCGAGCTGGGTTTCACACGCCCGTCTTTTTCGAAACCCATGCTGATAGTGAGTGAGAAAATTAATTTTTACAATGCCAGGCTGTGCTGTAACGGGCTGTTTTTCCTACAACTGGGGCTCAAAGGGACCTGACGTAATGTATCACAGTTTCCCGCGTAATGAAACATTACAAAAACTATGGTTGTCGAAATGTTGTAGGAAAGACAGTGTAAATGTTGCGCATGCACGAATATGTTCTCGCCATTTCGCAGAAACATATTACTTAAGGGATTTACAGTCTGAATTGCTTAATTTGCCCGGAAAAGGAATGCTCAAGCCAGATGCAGTTCCTTCGTGCAATTTGCCTTGCAGTAGTGCGACTGTCAGTGTGTCACCCGCAACAGAAGACAGGACCAAACGGTATAAGAAAGGAGAACTACATAAGAGATCTCTGGAAACTCTGGAAAATCTATCACTAAATAAGAAACATCATAATAAGAACACATGTACAGATGACACTTTTTTTCAGACACAGATAAAGTTACTTTGATGAATACTATAGCGGCTTTAGAAAGAAGGAATGCTGTTCTTACAAACAAGTGTGTGCAACTTCGAGCTCTTAAGTAAATTCGTTTCAATGCGATTAAATGAATAGTTTCTGATTTATTTAAGCCGAGGTTTCGAATTTCAGGTGTGTGTCAGTGTGGTTGTGATCTGATATTTTACGGATGTGTGAGGCATAAGCTGCGAAAGAACATAACTCATCAGTTTTAACTGTAATATTTTAGCAGCAGAAAAGCAGTTTAGACATCTCAATTCTGGTATAAACAAAATCTTCCGCCAAAAACTTGACGTAAACGCGCATGCCGTGTCGTATGCTAAGCGCTTGCTTCCACGCTGACGTCAATAGGCCTGCCAATGGCAGAGCAGAGCGCTTACTGCCCAACCTTATTATTTAGTAACCTTGAAACCACGTTTGTCACGTGTTTTCGGGACTTCACTGACTTGTGTGCTTTCCGCGGCATTTGAAGTTTGTAATATCAAGAGTTTTTCTTGTGTTTCACCGATTGTTGATAGTGTAATAGCGATGGTGATTTACTGTTGTTGCTACGGATGCAAAGAAAAATATGTGAAAGGAGGGATAGTAACTTTTCATGGGTACATAGCATGTAGCTCTAATTATAGTTATCATATTAGCAAGAGATACCGTATATGTTAAAAATTTCGAGACGCATTTCAATTAAGGCTTGATTCTGTAGACCTATTTTTCTACGACTATGTAATAGATATTACGGCTCGTACAAAAGCTTACAAACAATCGCTTCCTCTCGTAAATTTACTAGTGGAACAGGAAAGTATGGTAAGTTGTTTCAGCAAATACTATCCTCCATGCATTTATCAGTGACTTGTCGATTATGTATATAGATTACTCAGTCTACTATTTATTTAATAAACTGCGAGCAAGTACGTAAAATGCGTTAAATAAATACTTCAAAGCGTCACTAGTAAGAAAAATTGTGCTTTAGGTCGCAAAAATGAGAAAATAAATACGCAGAAATAGCAGGAAAAAAAGGACGAATTAGCAGGGATATGATCGCTAATGTGTGGCAAATTCGGTGTTTTTCGGACTCTTGCAGAAGTACTAGCGTACTGTCAAGTCGTTTTGCAAGACTATCACTGCAAAAATGAAGTCAGGCTCTGTAATACTATAAAGCGCCGTGTTGTTGTTGTTGTGGTTTTCAGTCCTGAGAATGGTTTGATGCACCTCTCCATGCTACTCTATCCTGTGCAAGCTTCTTCATCTCCCAGTACCTACTGCAACCTACGTCCTTCTGAATCTGCTTACTGTATTCATCTCTTGGTCTCCCTCTACGATTTTTACCCTCCACGGTGCCCTCCAATACTAAATTGGAGATCCCTTGATGCCTCAGAACATGTCCTACCAACCGATCCCTTCTTCTGGTCAAGTTGTGCCACCAACTTCTCTTCTCCCCAATCCTATTCAATACCTCCTCATTAGTTACGTGATCTACCCATCTAATCTTCAGCATTCTTCTGTAGCACCACATTTCGAAAGCTTCTATTCTCTTCTTGTCCAAACTAGTTATCGTCCATGTTTCACTTCCATACATGGCTACACTCCAAACAAATACTTTCAGAAACGACTTCCTGTTACATAAATCTATATTCGATTTTAACAAATTTCTCTTCTTCAGAAACGCTTTCCTTGCCATTGCCAGTCTACATTTTATATCCTCTCTACTTCGACCATCATCAGTTATTTTACTTCCTAAATAGCAAAACTCCTTTACTACTTTAAGTGTCTCATTTCCTAATCTAATTCCTTCAGCATCACCCGACTTAATTCGACTACATTCCATTATCCTCGTTTTGCTTTTGTTGATGTTCATTTTATATCCTCCTTTCAAGACATTATCCATTCCGTTCAACTGCTCTTCCAAGTTCTTTGCTGTCTCTGACAGAATTACAATGTCATCGGCGAACCTAAAAGTTTTTATTTCTTCTCCATGGATTTTAATACCTACTCGAAATTTTCCTTTTGTTTCCTTTACTGCTTGCTCAATATACAGATTGAATAACATCGGGGAGAGACTACAACGCTGTCTCACTCCCTTCCCAACCACTGCTTCCCTTTCATGCCCCTCGACTCTTATAAGGAAAGGCAAACCTACGTTTCTAGCATTTGTAGACTTAGAGAAAGCTTTTGACAACGTTGACTGGAATACTCTCTTTCAAATTCCGAAGGTGGCAGGGTTAAAATACAGGGAGCGAAAGGCTATTTACAATTTGTACAGAAACCAGATGGCAGTTATAAAAGTGCCGTATCATACCGAAAACTACCAAAAATCGAGTCCATCTGAACTGTGACACTTATCGCAAAGAAGCAGAATGCAATATCACTTCCCCTTAAAAGTTACGTAACTGGTTTATTCCCGGTATCAAATGGATGATGTTAAAATGTCGGCGCAACATATATAAATAATCCAGGACACGTACGAAAAGAATCCGTCCGTACTAAGGATGTAGTGACATTCTAAACACACAGGGTGCTATACGGACAAACACACGACGTCCCGAGAACACGTGACCATGCCGACAATGTATGTTGACAACACAAAATCTGTTCTGCGCATGTGAATGCTCACTCCAGAGATATTTACTCTATGATTCCCCCACACATGCATTACTAGACTGGTAGTACCGTATACAGTATGACAGTGTCAAGCAGTTTAGAATAGCAAAAAAAGTGGCCCTGAGCACTATGCGACTTAACTTCTGAGGTCATCAGTCGCCTAGAACTTAGAACTAATTAAACCTAACTAACGTAAGGACGTCACACACATCGATGCCCGAGGCAGGATTCGAACCTGCGACCATAGCGGTCGCTCGGTTCCAGACTGTAGCGCCTAGAACCGCATGGCCACTCCGGCCGGCTTAGAATAGCAATATGGCGGCGAGCGCAAAGGACATGTAAACAGCTGTTTGTTTGCTAATAAAACACTTGTAAGAAATGGGAATAAACTGATATAACTACGTTACCTTTAGCGTTTTGCAATAAAGGTCAGTACGTGCGTCGTGTTTAGCTGTCATTTTTCATACGGCAGACGGAGGATGCAAGGAAAGGAACGTGTTCCAATACAAGCATAACTACAAACATCTTACGTATTTTGGCTTTTGTACTGTGCGTAAGCTTAAATAATTGCATACAGTTTGTCTTATGCGAAACACTGGCACCAGATATCAGGCTTCAGTATAATCTACGTCTTTACCAGTCTAGTAATGTAGTCTTTGCCTATTCCTTTACTGGTGTTCGGCTACCGATTGATGTAATTAGTATCACTGTGTCACTTTCTGTGCGCTTGAGGTTCCGAGACTGTTGGCAGGACGCTACCGGAGCATAAAGTACCCCGCGCGCCGGATCCTGTAAGCAAATACATAACTAATATGTACTTGCAAAAGTGCATAGTTCGTTATACCACATCAGAAGTTTGGAAAAAAAGATTTGTTTCTTACTCATTCAGGGAAATGAAAGAAATAACCAAAATTCTGCAGGAGTAGTTGGATGGGTCAAGTCATGAATCGGGCGGTAGTGACAGTGATGAGTCAGACGAGGAGGTGGAAGAAATACAAGAAAGAGGTGTAAGAAATTCAAGAAAGTGAGGATGGCAGTGATTCTTATCAAGACGCTCTGCGTGTTTTTGGCGGTGGCAGTTGCGATGGATACAAGGCGTTTTTTTTACTGGCATAGATAACGTACCTACTTTAACCAGAGTATGTTTAGAAACAATAATATACAGAAAGTGTTTCCTGAGCTTAGAAGCAGTGCAGATAACCTCGGTAACCAAATTTCTGCTTTTCATAAAACAACAGACAACAGTATAACAGATAACATTGTCAGTTATAGAAGTAGGCCAGCGCAGTACCATTGCGACAGAGATGCGAAGATATAAAGGAGATATCGCTAACTGAAATACACTCCTGGAAATGGAAAAAAGAACACATTGACACCGGTGTGTCAGACCCACCATACTTGCTCCGGACACTGCGAGAGGGCTGTACAAGCAATGATAACACGCACGGCACAGCGGACACACCAGGAACCGCGGTGTTGGCCGTCGAATGGCTCTAGCTGCGCAGCATTTGTGCACCGCCGCCGTCAGTGTCAGCCAGTTTGCCGTGGCATACGGAGCTCCATCGCAGTCTTTAACACTGGTAGCATGCCGCGACAGCGTGGACGTGAACCGTATATGCAGTTGACGGACTTTGAGCGAGGGCGTATAGTGGGCATGCGGGAGGCCGGGTGGACGTACCGCCGAATTGCTCAACACGTGGGGCGTGAGGTCTCCACAGTACATCGATGTTGTCGCCAGTGGTCGGCGGAAGGTGCACGTGCCCGTCGACCTGGGACAGGACCGCAGCGACGCACGGATGCACGCCAAGACCGTAGGATTCTACGCAGTGCCGTAGGGGACCGCACCGCCACTTCCCAGCAAATTAGGGACACTGTTGCTCCTGGGGTATCGGCGAGGACCATTCGCAACCGTCTCCATGAAGCTGGGCTAAGGTCCCGCACACCGTTAGGCCGTCTTCCGCTCACGCCCCAACATCGTGCAGCCCGCCTCCAGTGGTGTCGCGACAGGCGTGAATGGAGGGACGAATGGAGACGTGTCGTCTTCAGCGATGAGAGTCGCTTCTGCCTTGGTGCCAATGATGGTCGTATGCGTGTTTGGCGCCGTGCAGGTGAGCGCCACAATCAGGACTGCATACGACCGAGGCTCACAGGGCCAACACCCGGCATCATGGTGTGGGGAGCGATCTCCTACACTGGCCGTACACCTCTGGTGATCGTCGAGGGGACAATGAATAGTGCACGGTACATCCAAACCGTCATCGAACCCATCGTTCTACCATTCCTAGACCGGCAAGGGAACTTGCTGTTCCAACAGGACAATGCACGTCCGCATGTATCCCGTGCCACCCAACGTGCTCTAGAAGGTGTAAGTCAACTACCCTGGCCAGCAAGATCTCCGGATCTGTCCCCCATTGAGCATGTTTGGGACTGGATGAAGCGTCGTCTCACGCGGTCTGCACGTCCAGCACGAACGCTGGTTCAAGTGAGGTGTGAGGTGGAAATGGCATGGCAAGCCGTTCCACAGGACTACATCCAGCTTCTCTACGATCGTCTCCATGGGAGAATAGCAGCCTGCATTGCTGCGAAAGGTGGATATACACTGTACTAGTGCCGACATTGTGCATGCTCTGTTGCCAGTGTCTATGTGCCTGTGGTTCTGTCAGTGTGATCATCTGATGTATCTGACCCCAGGAATGTGTCAATAAAGTTTCCCCTTCCTGGGACAATGAATTGACGGTGTTCTTATTTCAATTTCCAGGAGTGTACTTGATTTACTGTGATGTTTATACCTGATTGGAATAAAGAAAAGACATCACATTAACGCACTCCACCTATGGAACTCGGACGGATTAGGAATATGAGTTCTAAGAGCGTGTGTAAATTGCGAGAGATTTTTTTTTTTCGATGTATGCAAGTTGATGACAAGGACACACGAGCTGAAACAAGAAAAGTAGACAGACTTGCTGCATCCGTCCTTTCTTGCAGCCGTTTGTTCTCAGTCGCAGAAATATATACAACTCGGGGGCGTATGTGACGATTAATATTAAATCAAAGGTGATACGAGTGCGCCGTAAATTTATAATGCGAATTCCTAGTAGGCCTGTGGAGTCAATTTCGACTGAAAAACATTTTTGACCCGTATCTACACCGTGGAAAACAAGCCAAGCGACATCAATATGCACGTGACTTCTAACACTGAAGGTAGCAATAGGTACTGTGTATTCCCAGTAGGCCTATAGTGTATGGAATCAAAAACATTGTTATTTCCAACTCAAAAATATTTTTGACACTTATGTACACTGGAAAGCAAACCAAGCGACATAGTAAAAGCACGTGACTTCTGACACTGAAGGTAGCAACAGGAACATCACATTTGATAATTTTTTTTTTAGATCTTATTTTGTTCGCTTTTATTGGTTGAATCTGCTCGGGGCGGACGTCGTAAAACATCCGTTTAAGTTCGTTGTTGATCGATTAACTCAGTTTTTTATTACAGAGGGCAGCTAACCCTCTGACCGAACACGCTGAGCTACTGTGCCGGCATCAACTGGTACATCAGTTAACCTTTGGCGACATCTTGTTAGGAAGCAGCTCATGTGTTTCGGCAAACTAAAGGAGGTTCAAATGGCTCTGAGCACTATGGGACTTAACATCTGAGGTCATAAACTAAAGAAGGACAGAGAGAAATACTTCCTGAATTTCATCATGCGTACCAAAGGAAAGCTAATCCGTGATATTGCTATCCACAACTCATGAACTACTAAAAAACAAACAAGCCTCAAATAATAATTGACTAGTGTATGGCCGAGCGGTTCTAGGCGCTTCAGCCTGGAACCGCGGTCTTGACACCAAAGGTCAGTTACGTAATGTGTACGATGTCTCGCGCTTAACGGAATCGATGGCCAATGTGCGTCTTTCACGAATGTAGCAGGAATCATTGCACAGATTCTGTATACCTCAAATCCCAAAAAGCAGCATTACACAAGAAGAATTTAGCATTGTACTTGATGAAGCCCCATCTAATCCAAAAGAATGTATCTTCCCGGCAACATTACGGCAGTCTTGCTTAAATATCGAGAAGAGGATCAGGAAGCAATAATCGTGGGAAGTAATTTGCAACTGAGCAAAAGATATATCGAGAACCATTATGTGTAATATACGTAAAATGTTTGTTTGTAAGGAACATATCACAAATGCTTACACTTGCAACTTCTGTAACGAATAAATCCTTTGTTGATATGTGGCTTATGTTCATGAAGCATAAATTTAGGGAACACGTACAAAAACCGAAATATAAACTAAATAAACCTCAAATGAAACACTTTCTCTTATGAAATATTTAAATATTACCTTAACAAATTCAGTTAATCATTGAGGTTCACGTATAAATAAATGTGTGTATAGAGAGAGAATTAAAATGCTCAGTAACAGTATTCACAAAATAAACATTTTCCGGAGTTTTAGGCCTTTTTATGTAGATTATATACTTGTGTATAAAATATTGTGCGTCTACTCAATGGGTTAACTTTGTGACACTGTCTCCAAAACATAATGGGATCACGTAAGCATTACCCATGGAACACATAACTGACTATATTTCTCTTAAACTGCCAGTATAATCTGAGATTTCTGTATTGGAAGATGGTGCAGAACATAGTATCGAAAATATGAAACAAGATGTTGAAAGTTTCAACTTTATTTATTAAGAAGCTCCTAAAGGGTTTCATCTGAAAATAGAAAAAGAAAATCTCCATGTACCAAGACAACAACGAAAGGAGCTGGATTGTAGGCGTAAGTTTGTATACATAGTAGCGCTGCACCAAAAACACCACCTCCCCAACTGTTGTAACTTCGGAATTGCGTCTGCAAAAAGACCGTTATAATGGCGCGATGCTCCGCTGTCGCAGGCAGGAGCAGCAGCAGCGCCACGACCACCGCTAACGGCGGCGCCAGCCAACACTCCGGTAATCGGAGGAACAATAAAGGGGCAATTTAGACCTGTCGCCTCATTCCAAAGAGAATAGATAATTAAGTCTTCAATTAGCGAGAGCTTTTGTTGCCGCGAGTTAGGAGGAGGGAGCACGGACTCAGGCGCTGCTGCGCCAGCGCCTCTAGCGGCCGAGATTAGCGAAACAAACGTCGCTTTTGTCCCGACATAAACACTGCGATCAAGTTCACTGCGGAACAATGCGGGCGCCCAGATGCCAGCACCGCGATACAAAAAGGAGAAACTCCTTCTTTTGTTCGCCACACCCGGGCAACGAGCTCAATGCAATTTGCGGAAGGAAGGAGGCCTTTTTCCTTCTACCCTTTTGGCAGACTCTCGCGCGAACGAATTTATCGCAGTCGGGCGAAAATGAGCGAACAATGGAAACGAATTCCCTGAAAACAATATTTTCTAAGTGGTCTTAAAATTGCTGTTCTCTGCGGAAACGGCTGTGTGGAGCAGCGGATATTGCACAAAGGAAAAATTCGGATGTGCCCCTACGTTTTTCTTGCGAAATGTGCTCCCAAGTATTTTCAGGGTGGGATTTGGAAGCGCAGCGACTGGTCTTTATTAATAGAAATATATTTCTCTTATACAATTAACGCAGTTTTTGTCGAAAACAAACATAAAAGGAAAATTACTTACTTTAATCTGTGGTTGTATTCACTAGCTTTCTTTCTGTATTCAAACTGTAATCTCATACGAAAAAGTTAACATATTTCTGCCGTCATCATCATATCCTAATGGTGTAATCGCTCGGCTCCATAACGTGCATCACCTTTCAGCATCTGATGGTTTCTGTATCTACCAACGTCCTCTTCAGGTCTTCAATTATTTATTTCATGTGTCTTCAATTGCCGCTTTAACTGTTATGTTAACCTTCAGAATGTTGCCCTTCCATTTGTTATACTGGTTGTATCAAAAAGGATCATCCAATTTCAAAAAAAGAAACCATAACTCCGAGGGTAAGTCAATTTTTATCCACAAAGTAGTTTAAAAATTTTATTGTAATCGAGTAGGAAACTTACAGGAACATCATTTTTCGACGTAGTCTGCTTGCGTTTCAACGCACTTGGTCCATCGTTGTACAAGCTTCGTTGTGCCCTCACAAAAGAAGGTTCTCGGTTGAGCAACGAAGCAGGAATGCATCGCTTCTTTCACTGCTTCGTCCGAGGCAAATCGACGGTCCCTTAATGCCTGTTTGAGTGGACGAAACAAGTGATAGTCAGAAGGGGCAAGATCAGGACGACATGGAGGGTGATGCAGTACTTCAAATTTGAGTTTCTTGGAATTTCAGCAGTGTGGGCAGCAGTATGCGGACGGGCATTGTCGTGCAACAACACAACACCTTCTGACAGCAATCCGAGGTGTTTGTTTCGAATTACAGGCTTTAGTCTGGCAGTAAGCACCTCACTGTAACATACACTGTTTATTGTTGTGCCCCTTTCCCCTTAATGTTCCAGTACTGGGCCTTCTGCGTCCCAAAAAACCATAAACATCACTTTTCCTGCGGATGGTTGGGTCTTGAACTTTTTCTTGCAAATTTGGATGCTCTTTACTGTCCGGCTCGTAATGATGGATCCATGTTTCGTCACCAGTAATGATCCTGTCTAAGAAGTTGTCCCCTTCGTTACCATAGCAATCCAAATGTTTCTTGCAGATCAAGCGCGTTTGTTTATGCAACTGTGTGAGTTGTTTTGGGACCCATATTGCACAAGCTTTGTGAAACCCCAGTCTGTTGTGGGTGATTTCGTAGGCAGAAGCTTGACTAATTTGCAGACGATGTGCTACTTCGTTAATAGTCAATCGTCTGTCTAAGAGAATCATTTCACGTGAACGCTGAATGGTTTCTTCATTTGTGACAGTAAACCGTCGTCCGGCTCCTTCATCGTGCGTAACACTTGTGCGACCATTTCGGAAATTTCCAGTCCAATCGTAGACACTCCGTTGTGGAACACTGTTCTTGTACTGTACCGCGAGTCTTCGATGAATTTCGGTCCCTGATACGCTTTCTGACCACAAAAAACGGATCACTGAACGTTGCTCTTCTTTGGTGCAAATAGACAGCGGAGCACCCATGGTTAACAGCACAGCAGCGATAACGAAACTAACCCAGCAGTTTGAAAATTGCAAAGATATGGCAACAAATAAACAAAGCATGCGTAATCAACGTAAAACTACAGTACTGCCGAAATAAACAAAAATATAACTAAATTGCCGATAATAATTGACTTATCCTCGCCTAATATTATTTTAGATATGTGGGTGAACAACGTACTGTTGGGAAGAGCAAACTCTCGAGTTTTATATGGTTCCTGCTACGTAGCAGCAGTTTCCTCCCATTTCAGTTCTAGTAAAAATAGGGTCGAGACAACAGAAAGCGTTTTGTGTTCTACATTTTGCGCAATGCGGGTCAGTAACGACTGATTAGCGTGACTTTTGTACTAGGTATGATGTGGATCATGCTTCAGAACAGAGCACTAGACGGTGGCATGAAAAATTCCGAGAGACAGGTTGTTGGCGTAAAGGAAAATGGCTGGGCCATCCCCGAGTGTGTCTCTCACAGACGTCGAACGCATCCGCCATAGTTTCACAAGGTGTCCGCAGAAATCCGTTCACCATGCACCCGATGTCCGTCTGGCGTGTGTTGCATCGGCGTTTACACAAGAAACCATACAAAATTCACCTAACGCAAGCTCTTCATGAAGGTGACAAATAGCAGCGAGTAGAGTTCTGTAATTTCGTTTTTGGCAAGGTGGAGGATGACAGTTTTCTTCGACACTTAGCGTTTAGATACGAGGCAACATTTCGTTCAAATAGAAAGGTCCACTGTCATAATGTGAGAATATGGGGTACGGACTAACAACATGAAGTTGTACATCATGAGAGGGACTCTCCAAAACAATGCGTTTTGTGCAGTTCTACAGGAAAAGTTGTGTGGTCCATTTTTCTTTGTGTGTAACATTGTTACAGGAAGACATATCTCGATATGCTTGAGACTTCTCTTTACTCACATTGGAGACTGATTCGAACGACTTCATTTACCAACAAGATGGGGTACTACCACACTGGCATCTGAAAGCGTGGGAATTTTTAATTCAAAGGATTACTGAACGATGGATCAGTCACACTGGACCAGAGGATTCAGCATTACATTACTGGCCTACGAGGTCACCGGACCTGACTGTATGTGATTATTTGTTGTGGAGTTTTATAAAAGACTCCATTATCAACTACAATGAATGAACTGAGACATCGCTTAACAGCAGCTGTGAAAGCTGTAACTCAAGACATGTTCTCTGCAGTGTGGGAACAATCTGAATGCCGCATTGTCATATGCTTCCCTCTCAGGGGGACACGTTGAACACCTACGAAAAGGTATGAGAAAAACTTTTCAAGTTTCCCATTCATCAAAAAACAAAATTGATAGTATAATTTATTAGTTTCAGAAATACAGACATGCTAAGTCGAATGATTCTTTTGATACACTCCGTACTATTCATCAATATATGGTCGATAAGTTTTGTCTCTGTATTTTATTGGTTAGCTAACTTCCTTCATTTGTTTCTTTCATGAATTGCTGATTAGTTTCTGCACACGTAAGGCAAAAATAGATGTTCGGGCTTTTACCAGCTAGAATGCTGTTGTTATCCCACACCTTCAATAGTGACAGTATCATTTTATATTAAAGTACTGTAGGTACAAAGAAGAGGGCTGCTAGAAATCCTTGGGTAACAGAAGAAATATTGAATTTAATTGATGAAAGGAGAAAGTATAAAAATGCAGTAAATGAAGCAGGCAAAAAGGAATACAAACGTCTCAAAAATGAGATCGACAGGAAGTGCAAAATGGCTAAACAGGGATGGCTAGAGGACAAATGTAAGGATGTAGAAGCTTATCTCACTAGGGGAAAGATAGATACTGCCTACAGGAAAATTAAAGAGACCTTTGGAGAGAAGAGAACCACGTGTATGAATATCAAGAGCTCAGATGGCAGCCCAGTTCTAAGCAAAGAAGGGAAGGCAGAAAGGTGGAAGGAGTATATAGAAGGTTTATACAAGGGCGATGTACTTGAGGACAATATTATGGAAATGGAAGAGGATGTAGATGAAGACGAAATGGGAGATACGATACTGCGTGAAGAGTTTGACAGAGCACTGAAAGACCTGAGTCGAAACAAGGCCCCCGGAGTAGACAACATTCCATTAGAACTACTGACGGCCTTGGGACAACCAGTCCTGACAAAACTCTACCAGCTGGTGAGCAAGATGTATGAGACAGGCGAAATACCCTCAGACTTCAAGAAGAATATAATAATTCCAATCCCAAAGAAAGCAGGTGCTGACAGATGTGAAAATTACCGAACTATCAGTTTAATAAGCCACGGCTGCAAAATACTAACGCGAATTCTTTACAGACGGATGGAAAAACTGGTAGATGCAGACCTCGGGGAGGATCAGTTTGGATTCCGTAGAAATGTTGGAACACGTGAGGCAATACTGACCTTACGACTTATCTTAGAAGAAAGATTAAGAAAAGGCAAACCTACGTTTCTAGCATTTGTAGACTTAGAGAAAGCTTTTGACAATGTTGACTGGAATACTCTTTTTCAAATTCTAAAGGTGGCAGGGGTAAAATACAGGGAGCGAAAGGCTATTTATAATCTGTACGGAAACCAGATGGCAGTCATAAGAGTCGAGGGGCATGAAAGGGAAGCAGTGGTTGGGAAAGGAGTGAGACAGGGTTGTAGCCTCTCCCCGATGTTATTCAATCTGTATATTGAGCAAGCAGTAAAGGAAACAAATGAAAAATTTGGAGTAGGTATTAAAATTCATGGAGACGAAGTAAAAACTTTGAGGTTCGCCGATGACATTGTAATTCTGTCAGAGACGGCAAAGGACTTGGAAGAGCAGTTGAACGGAATGGACAGTGTCTTGAAAGGAGGATATAAGATGAACATTAACAAAAGCAAAACGAGGATAATGGAATGTAGTCAAATTAAATCAGGTGATGCTGAGGGAATTAGATTAGGAAATGAGACACTTAAAGTAGTAAAGGAGTTTTGCTATTTAGGAAGTAAAATAACTGATGATGGTCGAAGTAGAGAGGATATAAAATGTAGACTGGCAATGGCCAGGAAAGCGTTTCTGAAGAAGAGAAATTTGTTAACATCGAATATAGATTTATGCATCAGGAAGTCGTTTCTGAAAGTATTTGTTTGGAGTGTAGCCATGTATGGAAGTGAAACATGGACGATAACTAGTTTGGACAAGAAGAGAATAGAAGCTTTCGAAATGTGGTGCTACAGAAGAATACTGAAGATAAGGTGGATAGATCACGTAACTAATGAGGAGGTATTGAATAGGATTGGGGAGAAGAGAAGTTTGTGGCACAACTTGACTAGAAGAAGGGATCGGTTGGTAGGACATGTTTTGAGGCATCAAGGGATCACAAATTTAGCATTGGAGGGCAGCGTGGAGGGTAAAAATCGTAGAGGGAGACCGAGAGATGAGTACACTAAGCAGATTCAGAAGGATGTAGATTGCAGTAGGTACTGGGAGATGAAGCAGCTTGCACAGGATAGAGTAGCATGGAGAGCTGCATCAAACCAGTCTCAGGACTGAAGACAACAACAACAACAACAACTAAGGCATTTGATTGTGTGCCCACATGGTGCTGTAGCTGAGTCCATTTAAGTAGGAAAGAAAAAAAAGATCAAGCACAAGTTTCTTATATGTATAGGACCTGGACATGCCCCTTAATTTCCTACTGCCCCTGTCTCTTACTGTCTCCTCTGACCCTCTTTCTTGTTCCATCTCCTCCTCCTGACCGCTCTCTTTCCGTCCATCTTCTCCTGCCCCATCTCCCCATCTCCTCATACCCCCTCTCTTACCACCTCTCTCTTTCCATTTCTTATTTCCCATTTTCTATGTCCATCTTCTCATTCCCCTCTCTCTATCTCATCCTGGCCCCCTCTCTCTGCCTATCTCCTTCTTGCCATTTTCTATGCCCATTTTCTCCCAGTTGTCCCTGTCTCCTTCTCCCCTTTCTACATCTGTCTTCTCCTCCTGACCCCCCTCTCTCTGTCTCCTCCTAGCCATTTTGTATGTCTATTTCCTCCCATCCATCCACCGCCTCTTCCCTCCTGTCTTTGACCTTCAGTCTTGTTTATTGTTATTGTAAATTCAGATTCTGTAGTAGTATCCTAATCGTAATCTGATAAGCCATTAATACAACTTCCCTGTTTGCCAACTATATTTTTCTATGATGTGTTCTATACATCTAATTATATACTATATATGTTAAAAAGAAATAGTCTACATGTGTCCGAATGTTTATTAGGATAATGGGTAAGCGTTTGAAGTAAGATGCTCAAGAACTTTTTGCGATATTTCGGTAACAATGTTCACCCATTATATATTAAACATAAATTTATAAATTATATTTGTAATCCATGTCCATCAGAATGTTCGCTACAGTATTTGAAATAAGTCAGCCAAAACATTTCGAAATTTTCGATGATAATATTTCTCCTTTATATATTACACACTTCTTACATAAAATTAAAGAAATAGGTAGACCTATATTAAAACACGCACATATTCGACGGCAATGTTGTGTAAAAATTTCGAAGCATTGGTGTAGAACTTTTAATTTAAGATTTTGAACAAACGGACATTTACATATTTCTATATATTTCCCGTATAATTATGACATATATTTATATATTATATATGTCACTCCAGTAGGTATATAAAAAACGCGCATATTCGAATGTAACGTTGTATCAAAATTTCAAAACAATCAGTGTAGACTTACTTCAATTGAATACAGTCAGACAAATAACACAGAGCAATGGCTACCTTCCTACCTTGGTAGACTTCATAAAGCAAAAAATCATAAACAACAAATGTTTACACTCCTCTGAACCTATCTCCTCAAGGACAAAATAAAAGGTGCACAATCCCCATCATTAACGAAAATTGTCACTGAATGCACCCAGGACGCTTACATAGATGAACTTTAAGACTTCATTCTATATGCACAGCACTGTTGGACACCTTTCGCCCGATGGTAAAGACAGCACTTCAGCTTTGGAAAAGAGAAGAATGTACAAAATCACTTGTAATTACGGCAAATTCAGTATAGGTGAGACCGTCAGGGCAACATATACCCGTTTGAAGGAACACCATAGAAGTTAGAAAATGAAAAAATGAAACTCTACACCTGTTTAAAGGAAGTCATAGTTGCAAGGTGAAACATGAAGTATTACACCACATCCATAAGGAGAGAATGATGAACTACCTTGAAATAACGGAAATAAGTGAGCTTATTTCCATCTGCACAAGGTTAGTACTGAATGACCGGACCCAGTTCTCTTGCTCGCCACTTGTCACTGCAGATACTATTCATAATCCCGTTCAGGCCATGTTGTAAACTACGCCACTGCCTCATATGCCTCACCTTTTCTTTTATTTCAAATATTATAATTTCTCTTGCCCTGCTAAAAAAATTTTACTGTGTATAGTCACAGCTACTTCACTTACCTGCTTAATATTATGAGTATGTGTTATACGTTTGGAATTTAGGACCTATTGAATACAGGATTATTTTGCTCAGTCACTCCCTTGGAACATGCCACCAAAGTTTGTTGTTCAGTTCATTTTCGTCTAGGAACTGTTGTAATTTGTTGTACAGTTCATTAATTAATCTGTCACATATATTACCTTAGTTAAATAATCTTGCACTGCATTTTGTACGAAACACTTCCTCTCGATTTATTCCTAAATCTAACACTAACTACTTTCATCTTAGGAAACTGAGATACAATGTTAGATGCAGTAGTTTAAAATATTAATCTCTGATCCACAAAAATTTTAATGAACCACATTTTATCTTTGAATCTGATGACGATGTCACGCCCCAAAACCGGTTTGTGAAATAAATAATGAATACCTTAGAATACTGCACCAGTGTGTTGTGTTTTTCCATTCATAAAGTTCGTAAGATTTAACATCATTTTCATGCATGGCCCTGAGGTGACTATGAGATGACCGTAACGCAGCGATGGTCCTCAAGTACAGGGCTATTTATCCTTGATCCTTGCAGCCCAATTAGAACTGATATTAATAAGTTACTAATTACCATCAGAATGAAGATTTCCGTTAGTACTAAACTTCGGAGAGAGGAAGCCCTCATTCAGACACACGATTCCTTCTGCACGGTGAAATTTTTGGTATAAGAGTCGGCAAGGCGTAACAGCCTACCACCAAACAGTTGTTCCTTCAGAATTTGCCGACCAAAAGCCCCAATAATGTTGTTTACAAAATGTAGTTCTGCCTTTGTCAGTTGACTGTTTTCCTCTACACAGAAGACGTTACATAGAACGAAGAATATGCAGTCAGATTGACTGCAAAGCTGTTTGCTAGTATCTATAAGATTACTCCACACACAATATAAAAACTAACAGAAAAACTTGGTAATCTAGACCTACATCATATAGTATTGCTGCACGCATGAGTTAGCTAAGATTTTAAAAAAAATTCCTTTTCAATTAATGTACACTCCTGGAAATGGAAAAAAGAACACATTGACACCGGTGTGTCAGACCCACCATACTTGTTCCGGACACTGCGAGAGGGCTGTACAAGTAATGATCACACGCACGGCACAGCGGACACACCAGGAACCGCGGTGTTGGCCGTCGAATGGCGCTAGCTGCGCAGCATTTGTGCACCGCCGCCGTCAGTGTCAGCCAGTTTGCCGTGGCATACGTAGCTCCATCGCAGTCTTTAACACTGGTAGCATGCCGCGACAGCGTGGACGTGAACCGTATGTGCAGTTGACGTACTTTGAGCGAGGGCGTATAGTGAGCATGCGGGAGGCCGGGTGGACGTACCGCCGAATTGCTCAACACGTGGGGCGTGAGGTCTCCACAGTACATCGATGTTGTCGCCAGTGGTCGGCGGAAGGTGCACGTGCCCGTCGACCTGGGACCGGACCGCAGCGACGCGCGGATGCACGCCAAGACCGTAGGATCCTACGCAGTGCCGTAGGGGACCGCACCGCCACTTCCCAGCAAATTAGGGACACTATTGCTCCTGGGGTATCGGCGAGGACCATTCGCAACCGTCTCCGTGAAGCTGGGCTACGGTCGCGCACACCGTTAGGCCGTCTTCCGCTCACGCCCCAACATCGTGCAGCCCGCCTCCAGTGGTGTCGCGACAGGCGTGAATTGTGGGACGAATGGAGACGTGTCGTCTTCAGCGATGAGAGTCGCTTCTGCCTTGGTGCCAATGATGGTCGTATGCGTGTTTGGCGCCGTGCAGGTGAGCGCCACAATCAGGACTGCATACGACCGAGGCACACAGGGCCAACACCCGGCATCATGGTGTGGGGAGCGATCTCCTACACTGGCCGTACACCTCTGGTGATCGTCGAGGGGACACTGAATAGTGCACGGTACATCCAAATCGTCATCGAACCCATCGTTCTACCATTCCTAGGCCGGCAAGGGAACTTGCTGTTCCAACAGGACAATGCATGTCCGCATGTATCCCGTGCCACCCAACGTGCTCTAGAAGGTGTGAGTCAACTACCCTGGCCACCAAGATCTCCGGATCTGTCCCCCATTGAGCATATTTGGGACTGGATGAAGCGTCGTCTCACGCGGTCTGCACGTCCAGCATGAACGCTGGTCCAACTGAGGCGCCAGGTGGAAATGGCATGGCAAGCCGTTCCACAGGACTACATCCAGCATCTCTACGATCGTCTCCATTGGAGAATAGCAGCCTGCATTGCTGCGAAAGGTGGATATACACTGTAGTAGTGGCGACATTGTGCATGCTCTGTTGCCTGTGTCTATGTGCCTGTGGTTCTGTCAGTGTGATCATGTGATGTATCTGACCCCAGGAATGTGTCAATAAAGTTTCCCCTTCCTGGGACAATGAATTCACGGTGTTCTTATTTCAATTTCCAGGAGTGTAACATGAATTACATTTTGGAAACGATCTATTTATTTTAGTAAATTACGCATATCATATTATTTGGACTTAAGGTACAACGCGCTTTTCCGCGACCGATGCAGCACTACGATTTAGGTGCCATGATGTTAGAAGCATATTCGGAGTGATGAAGCCTTGGAAGAATACGAAATCAACTAATTGCATGAGCAGTTTTTGCACACGTTTCAGCTGTTTCAAAAATGATTCAAATCGCTCTGAGCACTGTGGGACTTAACTGCTATGGTCATTAGTCCCCTAGAACTTAGAACTACTTAAACCTAACTAACCTAAGGACACCACACACATCCATGCCCGTGGCAGGATTCGAACCTTCGACCGTAGCGGTCATGCGGTTCCAGACTGTAGCGTATAGAACCGCACGGCCACTCCGGCCGGCGTTTCACCTGCCAAATTTGTGATACATCACCCGTTTCATTAATGAGTGAAGTGCCAAGAGGTGATCGTCAGAAAGCATCGTGATCAGCTAAGCTATGGGTCTGGTAACCAAGAGGTTCAGCTGCAAATGAACCGTTACTCATCGATTTCTCCCTGGTCCACTTGCCTCACTGTTAAATCTTTCTGGTAACCAGTAAAGTCCTATTACTAAATTACACTGTCTGACGAAAAATGTGAAGCACCCAGAATACCCTATCGGATGTAAATGTTACTTGCACACCATCGGTGGGTATGTAAATGATAGCCGGCCGTTGTGGCCGAGCGGTTCTAGGCGCTTCAGACCGCAACCGCGCGACCACTACGGTCGTAGGTTCGAATCCTACTTCGGGCATGGATGTGTGTGATGTCCTTAGGTTAGTTAGGTTTAAGTAGCTCTACGTTGTAGGGGACTGATGACCTCAGATGTTAAGTCCCATAGTGCTTAGAGCCATTTGAACCATTTTCTTCATGTAAATGATAAGAATTAAAAGGAAGGTCAGCGTTGGTAGTAATATTGATGTTTTATTAATAGCAGAATCGATTTTCGATCACTTAGTGATCATCTTCGGTGCACCGAAGATGATTACTATGTGATTACTATGTGATCAATTGTGATCGCTTCTCAGTTTTGGTTATTGATAACTTGATACCAGAGTCTGAGTTTAATGTGTAGAGCACCGGAGATGATTACTATGTGATTACTATGTGATCAATTGTGATAGCTTCTCAGTTTTGGTTATTGATAACTTGATACCAGGGTCTGAGTTTAATGTGTAGAGCACCGAAGATGATTACTATGTGATTACTATGTGATAAATTGTGATCGCTTCTCAGTTTTGGTTATTGATAACTTGATACCAGGGTCTGCGTTTAATGTGTAGAGCACCGAAGATGATTACTATGTGATCGAAAATCGATTCTGCTATTAATAAAACATCTATATTACTACCAACGCTGACTTCCTTTTTAATTTAACATACATGGTCGTTGTGCGCACAGCACTTCATGGAGTCGCCAATCAGTAAATGATAAGAGTTGTAATTCTCTGTCGATAGTAGAAGGGCCATCACAACGCGTTAGTGTTGCTCAAGATTACTGTTGTTACCAGGTCTGGTTGGGTATGTGAAGGCGTAAATAGCGTCAGGTGTCGAGTGCTCAGTGTGAAGGAAGTGGAGACCCCATATACTCGAGTGAGACAGCGTTATCGGCACCTGGTAGAGTTTGAAATGGACATCACCGCGGCCCTCCTTTAGGTCGCCCAGTCGAATCTTGCAATGTCCAGACTTTTGGAGCTTTCGGACTTGAGGATATGCATTGGCCCAATGTTGGACTGCATACGCATACTCGTCATCACAGCCCCAGCCGCCAACGTTCACCGTACTGTGCGCCGCGCACATCGTAATCTGTTCGCTTCTTTGCCTGCCATCAGAAAATATGTAACAATCTGTATCAATATGTGTCATCCCCACCATTGATCGGAGACTTTCAGCAGCTGGACTAGGGAATTACCGTAGGCTGACGTTAACAGCATGGCAGAAGTGACTGTGTTTTGAGTGTTAACATGACTGGATAGCATATACTGCTGATGAATGACATCACATTGTCTTCAGCAGTGAATCACGGTTTGCACTGTTCCAGGTGACCATCATCGGTGATAATGTTGGCGACCCTCTTTTTCCAGTGATTTCGAAAGTCACAGCAGTGTTACTCTGGGCTTCGTGGTGTGGGAAGCCATCGGTGTTGGCTTCGGGTGAAGGCTTTTAGTGACTGAGGGCACTCTGAAGGCACGACCGTTTGTCACGGGCATTGAACGTCCTTGTAGATCACCTCTCATCATCATTATCGAGGTGCCCTTTCTTATCAGAGCAATGCTCTTTCACACATGGTACGTATGGTGATATTAAGGTACTATTATGGCCAACAGCATCAACACAAATATCCCCAGTAGAACAAGTGTGGGACAAGCTCACACGTCAATTCCACACCACCGTCAGTGTTCACAATCTCAAGAGCCACTTGAAAGGTGGCGGTGCCTTCCGGGCAAGCCACTACTGTGGTAATGCCCATCAGGCACTTTCCCTTTCATTTGTTTCGGTGATTATCATACATTTTCATTCGCCTTTGGTGTATCTAAATTTTCCCTGATTGATATTATTCTGATGGACTATTAGGGTTAGTGTAAACCACTGACTGACCTCACAGTACATGCATGACTTGAGTAGTAGTAGTAGTAGTAGAATTAAATTCGGTGATAGAGACCGATTTTTGGATGCTCGAGGTGGGCATTGCATCAGGGGCAGCTTTAGAACTTTCCTCAAGCAGCAAGCGAGTTTACCCCCCTTTATAGTCACTGAAACTGGACTTGGGCTCCGCAGGGCAGTATTTTACGGACCGCCAATCTGGCGGTCGGGCTTGTTCCACTAGCGGCTGAAGCAAGAGGGTGGGAACGCCGTGGCTGAATGCAAAATGACACTTCTTTAGAAGTGGCGCCAGACTAGCCACTTTATTAGCGAGTGATTGTGTTTTGGGAGTCTGGTCTCCTTATCCCATGTACGGGTCCAGGTAAAGCGCATTCAGGCTGGCACCCGACTAGCTTGTTTATTACAAAAGGTGTTATACCACTGAAGTTTCTGTTTATATGTTTGTTCTCTCTTGACCTTGAAATTAGTTAATAAATCACTTTGTGATACTGTAGGTCCTCGTTATTTATTTTTCAATAACACTCATTCTCATTTTCTACGATGTCGTTTGTTTTGTTGTGGGTTTGAAGGCATTAAATTAATTTTATGTGAAGTTAGTCGACTCATTAGGTGATCCATACAGGGGCCACTATTTTCGAATGTCATTCAAAAATGTTCAGATGTGTGTGAAGTCTTATGGGAATTAGCTGCTAAGGTCATCAGTCCCTAAGCTTACACACTACGTAACCTAAATTATCCTAAGGACAAACACACACATCCATGCCCGAGGGAGGACTCGAATGTCATTTCCTAGCGGTATTGATAAACGTAGAATCTGTTGCATGTGATGGTTACGACTTCTTAGTCATTTGGCAGACGGAGAACTGCCGCCCCCATGGGCTAGCTTCCGCAGTTACAACAGTAGTTGGCCAACTTGCCTCATCAGAAGCTAAGTCGGCTTTATGATACGCTCACCAACGAAGCCAGTGAATGCAAACAGGCCAGAGAGGAAGCAATGTCATATGGATAAGAAGGGTCACATTGCCAAATACTTCATAAATTTGATTTGATATTCTTATCACTGAATAACAGCACTTACCTCTTAACTCATGATATTTTAATTTCTATTCCTCCTCTGATTCTGGATGTCTGGCTTTCTTTGTCAGGTACTGAATTTGAGCTCTGTGTGTTGTATTTGTTCTTGCTTTCATGTTTTACGTATTGTACACTCTTTTCCATCTTTTCAGTGCTGTTATTAATCAGTCAGTGTTCTCCAGATAATCATACATCAATTTTTACTCTAAGTACAGTTGTTTTCTGACTGGTATTACACAGCTTCCTTACGGCAATATAATTTATTTTCTTCCTAATCATGTCACATGTGACAGAGCAGAGAGTGAAACTCAACCCTCAAGTAGGAAAGATGTTGAGAGAAAAAATAAGACGACAACAGCTGCAAAAGTCACTACAGAACTGAATGTTGTACTCTTGATCCATTTTGGCACAAAATCAACATGAAGGGGCAAAGCTGCCCAACACAGTCCATCAAATTTGGTGTCAGAAGAGTTACTGAAGATGAAGGTGGATAACAAATGGAAGAAAGAATCCAGTTGATGGCTCTGCAGTAGGGCCTCCTTCACAGGAACGTGGGTGATTGCCTCTTTTAGAATTTTTTGGGCCTATTTGGTCGTGTTCGGCATATTTTACCCTTATTTCGGGTATAATACCTACTTGTGGTGGTACATGTAAACAATACATCCTGACAGATTTTGGCACATAATGCAGTGCCGAGACTTGCAGCAGAAGCGCATGTGCTTGTGCAGTGCATGCACAACGACAACTGACTGCAGCACATGTGACGGTGGGGTCTTAAATGAGGGAGCTTAGTGTATTTTGTCGTGTTGTCATCCAGTCAGCAGCATAACCAAACTATTAGGACTGAGTGGCTGGCATGTCTGCAATATGTAAGACAAATACTTGTGGAGCTAGGACCGAGCCTTGAGGTAGGTCATTGTTAAGGATCTTCTGGTCGTTAGTGGTGTTGTCTGTAATTACCTTAAATGGCCTGTCAGTTAGCGTATTGGCAAGAAGTTGTGTTATTCTGCTGTAGGACATTACATGGAGAAGCTGACAGACTACCTCCTGTCTCCACACGGTATCATAACTTGCAGACAGGTAAAAAAATGAGTGAGAAGTCATTAGCTGTTTCTGGAAGCGAGCTTCCACGTAAGTTGTCAATGAAAGTACTTGATGACACAACTACAGTTTGGTGGGAATATAGCCTGTTCAATAGGAACCTTTCCAAATATCTCGATAAGTATTCCGTTATACTAGAGTATCTCAAGTAATATGCACCTCTTACTCAGAAGGGCAACAGGAGGATAACTTTGAAATTTGTTGATGAGATTATCTGGTTTTAGGATACCATGATCTTCGTTTGTCTCACAAGCGGTGGAATGGGTCCTGTCTGAAGAAGCACGTGAAACCTGATTAAGAGTCTGTATCCTGCTGTAAAGGGTACATGAAGACAGTGCGTAGTGATTACTAAGGGAATTAGAATGCTTCTGGGGGGCAAATATTTTCGTGATTCTTATTCTTACCATGTGTTTTTCTCCCTCTCTGTACTTTGTAATGTGTTTCTCGTTCACGATAATGGTTAACAATTTACTTTTTTTCCTTTTTTGATGTATGTTCGTATAACATTGATTAAGGTGAATGCTGGGTGGAGTAAGTGACGTTCTGAGGCAAAGTCCTGCATGCCACCCTGTCAAGCGAAACAATTTGGTAAAATTTCTTTTTAGTTAAAGAGGTAGGAAGCACTTGAGATGGCGCACAGATGCACGCATTGTTATCAATGAATAGTGAGAAAGGAATTTTATATTTGGGCTCCGTATGCTCATAACATTAACTCACATTCTAAATGTTACAGCATGGCAAAATTTCAACATGCGCAATAAGGTAGTAGAGGAAAGGACATGGAACATGGCTCTGACAAGCTGGATTAGGAGGAGTGGACTAAATGAACTGGAGTGTGTAGTAGGTGAAGAACGTGGTAGGTGACCACTGTCGTCGATGTGTAAGGAGTGTCTTTTGTGTGTGTCCGAGTCGTAGGTGGTTCCAACTACCGTGAAGTATTTGTAATGTTGATTTCTGTCCACGTGAGAGTACGCCTGGACCGCCGAAGTATGTATGAGGCTTGACATAAACCGTCCACGCCGCAGTGTGTTGGGATTGCCAGTGGTCTTACTGAAGGTCAGGAACCTGTTACCGTATCTGGTGTTCATTTTGTAGCTGACTGATCTTACTAAACTATGAGAACAATTAGAGCCCAATACTACTATCCACGACACATACTAGGAACAACATCTAGCCATAAGGGATACTATATTACTGACAGCATAACTGAATGTTTTGTTAAAGTATTTCTTAGAGCTATGCTTTAGAAGTGTGCTGCAGGATCACAAGCTCCAAAAGGTGATAGAAGATGATAGAAGAAAGACTCAACAAAATCATGTCGGTCCAGAAAGAAACCGAGGATGAATTATTCGCAAGACAAGGAGAATTTAAGGACCACCTACGCACATCAAAAAAAGTTTTGCGTCATCTTGGTTCAGAGAGTTCCGGAACCTGTACAGAAAAATGAAATAGAGATCAACATAAACATCATTTCTGCCCTTTTTATTGCTCATGAAAACCACACATTGCATGTTGTACCACCATGCAGCGAGACCTTCAGAGGTCGCGGTCCACATTGCTGTACACACCTGTACCTCCAATAACCAGTAGCACGTCCTCTTGCATTGATGCATGCCTGTATTCATCGTTGCATCCAGACGATAGTTCAACAAGACTCTTTGGGGCCAGATCGTCCCACTCCTCAACAGCGATTCGGCGTAGCTCCCTCAGAGGGGTTTGTGGGCCACGTCGTCCATAAACAAGACTTGTCAGCCTATACCAGGCATGTTCAATAGGGTTCATGTCTGGAGAACATGCTGGCCGCTCTATTCGAGCGATGTCGTTATCCTGAAGGAAGCCATCCAGAAGATCTGCACTATGGGGGCGCGAATTGTCGTCTATCAAGACGAATGCCTCGCCAGTATGCTACCGATATGGTTGCACTGTCGGTCGGAGGATGGCATTCACGTATCGTACGGCCATTCGGGTGCCTTCTATGACCACCACCACCAGCAGAGTATGTCGGCCCCACATAATGCAACCCCAAAACAGCAGGGAACCTCCACCTTGCAGCACTCGCTGGACAGTGTGTCTAAGGCGTTCAGCCTGACCGGGTTGCCTCTAAACACGTCTCCGACCATTGTCTGGTTAAAGGCGTATGCGACACTCATCGATGAAGAGAACGTGATGCCAGTCCTGAGCGGTCCATTCAGCATGGTGTCGTGGTTGCAAAGATGGACCTCGCCATGCACGTCCGGGAGTGAAGTTGTGCATCATGCAGCCTCTTGCACACAGTTTGAGTCGTAACACGACGTCCTGTGGCTGCACGAACGTGTTGGCGTTGCTGTCAGGGTTCCTCCGACCCATAATCCGTAGGTAGTGGTCAGCCACTGCAGTAGTAGCCCTTGGGCGGTCTGACTGAGGCATGTCATCGACAGTTCCTGTCTCTCCATGTCGGAAAAACATCACTTTGGTTCACTCCGTGACGCCTGGACACTTCTTTGTTGAGAGCCCTTCCTAGCACAAATTAAAAATTCGGAAGCGATCCATCCCCAGTATTGACCGCCTATGAATGGTTGAACTACAGACAACACGAGCCTGGTACCTCCTTCCAGGTGCAAAGATTGGAACTGATCGGCTGTCGGACCCCCATAGGCGCTGCTCATGCACGGTTGTTTACATCTTTGGGCGGGTTTAGTGACACCTCTGAGCAGTCAAAGGGACTGTGTCTGTGGTACAATATCCACAGTCAACGCCTGTCTTCAGGAGTTCTGGGAGCCGGGGTGATGCAAAACCTTTTTTTTTTATGTGTGTATTTGATAACAGAAATGGATATTGCATATAAGAATTGCTTTGCGAAGTTTATCCGGAACGACCATGCAGATGCACTTCTATGATCAAATAATGCAAATCCCGCAATATTTCGTCAATAAACTCGTCGACATCTTCGGGCAGTGGTAGTTGTTGCTGTCAATGCTGCAAGATGAGACTGATGATAATTGTGTGGCGGCGTCGAAATTCATCATCTCAGGACCAGGAGAAACGCATGTGTGGCAAGGTACTTCAGTTGGAGGAAAGGAGTCTCATAATATCTCTTGCCGAGAGCAGCAGAAAGGCCTACTGATGTGCGTAACTTAGTTTAAGTTAGATTATGTGGTGTATAGGATTAGGGATCTCAGCAGGTTGGTCCCATAAGACCTTACCACAAATTTCCAAAATTTCTGGCGTTACGCAGAACATACATTTCTGGTGTAGCCCCTCGAAACCAGAGACATTGCGTATGTGTTTCGGGCATCTAAAGTCACTCTATCCGAATATGCAGTTCATTATGGAAATGGAAACAGATGACGTATTAACATTCCTGAATGTCATGGTTAGAAGAAAAGCGGATGGTACACTGGGATATAGTGTCAACCGCAAACCATCTCACAGAGACTTATATTTGCAGGCCGCGAGCCATCATCGTCCTGCACAACACGGTTGTGAATTACGCACCCTGGCATATAGAGCATATGTTGTGTCAGTTAAAGACAGTCAACCTCGTGAGCTATAACATCTAAGAAAGATATTCGAGCAAAACACCAATTCTGACAGATAAATACGTCATGTATTCCATTTAAAACAAATCAAAGTAGGGTTTCAAACGAAGATGCGCAGGCATCCATTGCTACAGCGTCCTGCCCGTAATTTAGATGCATGTCTTCAAGAATATAAAGAATCCTCAAAAGAAACGAGAGCTAGCGTGTTTTTGGGCCATCAGCGAAATTGAGTAATTTGTTGTGCTCAGTCAGAGATGGTCTTGGCCTTAGGAAACGTGGCGTATACAAGACCCCATCCAACGTGGGAAATCTTAAACTGGGCAGACCTGCAGAATTAGCCATAATGTTGTGTTGATCGCCACCATCATACTATGAATTACCAAAGATACTGGTATAGGCATGCGTATTAAAATACACAAATATGTAAACAGGCAGAATATGGCGCTGCGGTCAGCAGTGCATATATAAGACAAAAAGTGTCTGGCGCAGTTTTTAAATCGGTTACTGCTGCTACAATGGAAGGTTATCAAGATTTAAGTGAGATAGAACGTGGTGTTATAGTCGGCGCAGGATGTAACAATGAAGTGGGCATTTTTCCGGACGACCATTTTCACGAGTATACCGTGAATATCAGGAATCTGGTAGTATATCAAATCTCCGATGCCGCTGCGGCCGGAAAAAGATCCTGCAAGAACGGGACTAACGACGACTGAAGAGAGCTGTTCAACGTGGCAGAAGTGCAACCCTTCAGCAAATTGCTGCAAATTTCAATGTTGAGCCATCAACAAGTGACAGCGTGCGAAGCATTCAACAAAACATAACCGATACGGGCTTTCGGAGCCGAAGGCACACTCGTGTATCCTTGAGGACAGCGCAACACAAAGCTTTACGCCTCGCCTGGGCCCCTCGACACCGCCATTGGACTGTTGGTGACTGGAAACATGTTGCCCGGTCGGTCGAGTTTCGTTTCGAATTGTATCGAGTGGATGGGCATGCAAGCGTATGAGACAACCTCATGAATCCACGGAACCTACATGTCAGCTGGGGACAGTTCAAGCTGGTGGAGACTCTTTAATAGTGTGGGGCGTGGACAGTTGGAGTGATATGTGTCCTCGTATAATCTAGATGCTACTCTGACCGGTGACACGTGCGTAAGCATCCTCTCTGATCACCTGCATCCATTCACATCCATTGTGCCTTTCGACAGACATGGGTAATTCCACCAGGACAATGCGACACCCCATTCTTCCAGAATTGCTGCAGATTGGCTCCACAAACACTCTTCTAAGTTTAAACACTTCCGCTGGCCACCAAACTCCCCAGACACGAACATTATAGAGAATGTCTAGAATGTCTTGCAATGTGCTGTTCAAAAGAGATTTTTGCCCCCTCGTACTCTTACGGATTTATGGACAGTCCTGCAGGATTCATGGTGTCAGTTTCCTCCAGCACTACTCCAGATATTAGTGAAGTCCATACCACATCGTGTTGCGGCACTTCTGCATTCTCGTGGGGGTCCTGCACTATATCACGCAGGTCCATCACCGTGTGGTGTAGCTGCTTGGTGTAGGGTGCCTTGCCACGGTTCACGCGACTCCCACTGTCGGAGGTTCTAGTGCTCCCTCGGGTATGGATGTGTGTCTTGTCCTTAGCGTAAGTTAGTTTATGTTAGCTTAAGTAGTGTGTAAGCCTAGGGACCGATGACCTCAGTAGGTTGGTCCCACAGGAACTTATCACAAGTTTCCAAAAGCTTTCGCAGGTGCACCAGTGTGTATGCCTGGGCCAAGCTGATAAATCAGCGGTACTGGAGCATTGCTTGGGTGATAACACGTAGTTATACCAGCCCGTGGTCATCAACGTTGGCAAAGGAATTACAAGCTTCCATCCGACACCAATGACCTGCGCCCGCTGAGACACGCCTCCAGTGGCTCCGTACCATGAGCGTCCTCTGCCGCCGTAATACAGGACGGCCAGCAGCAGTGATACAGCCCACTTGTTCTCAGAGACTTTTTTTGCTACATAACGATATGCAGACTTCACCTAGTCCTGCCTCCAAAACCATTGTTCGTGCTTAGCTCACAGAGTCTCTTTCTTGTTGACACTGAGAGCTGGACTCTCTTTCTTATTGCATTATTTGTAATGAGTCTTCCTACACTTTGGGGAATACAAGTTAAGTAAGTCATCTGTTTACGTGTTAACATGCTCGCTAACCAGTTCTACTCCTGTCTAGCTTTCCTCCGACAACAGTTGGCTCACCATCTATAGCCCACCCGTCCTTGCTGTTGCATACAAAGTCATACACAACGGCCTGAACACGGGGTATCGTATGTGTTACAGGAGGACTTTATTATGAGCATCATATCTCTGGGACTACGTTGTTTATTTGCTCATACATATCCATATGGCGGACAATCTTATGAACTTTTTCAACTAAGCGTCTCATGAAATCCAGCACAGGCTGCCTTTAAATTAAAACAAGGGAAACAAGAACATCCAAGTCATGACTTGACGCAGCGCACTGCTAAGATTTACTTCACCTTTAACCACAGGAGCGTCCTACAACTGCCGATGAAATGAAGTGAAATGAGCGTTTGGCTTCAGTAGCCGGAAAGCCACTTGCAGGGCAGGTCCGGCCGCGTTGGTGAAGGATTTATTATATTCGATGCCACATTGGGCGATCTGAATGCCGGATGGGGATGAAATGATGAAGACAACACAACACCCAGTCCCTGAACGGAGGAAATCTCCGACCCAGCCGGGAATCGAACCTGGGCCCCTAAGAAGACAATCCGTCACGCTGACCAATCAGTTATCGGGGCGGACAACAGACCGATGATCTGATTGTTTAGTCCCCCCCTCTCCCCCCTCAAAGAAAAAAAATCAACGCAAATCATCCCGTGCATGCGTTTTATCCGCTCCTGTTCTGATTATCATCAGTTGCTTTTTGCGGTAGTTACAACAGCAACTACCGTTACCAGAAGAGGGCGACCAGTTGTATCGACGAAATATTCTGGGATTTGCACAATGTGATTCGGCAGCAAATCCGAGAAGTATATTTGCAACAGGTGCGTTGGGAAAGCCGGAATAGTCACATCAGGAACCATCACAATTTTCTAATATTTTGACTTGATTACTGAGTAAACCTGTATTTCTTTATCGGTGTTTGTGCTTACCATTTTTTTTTTGTTCAAGTAGTTACGGGTGTGACAATACCCGCACTTCACTATTTTTGTTACCATGGATGTTATGCAGATGCGCATTGACTTTTGTTGCATTTATAGAACGAGATTCAGAGGGGAATCTGATAATTTTTAGAGTAGATTTTACGTTGTGACGCGTAATAGGAGAGGGAGATGATTGATAACGATAGTTGGCCAGCCATTAATGCCGTAGTGTAGGGCACATAGATGAGGCAACAAAATTAAGAGAGCCGCATGAAGAGAGTAGATGTATCGAAGATTTTCGTCTTGTACATGTGTAATAGTGACACTAGCGAGTACTAGTTTATATTGCATGTTTCATGAGGCACGTAGTAGATTTACTTGACGCTTTTATACTTTACGCGTGAAGGTTCTAGCTTAGAATTAAGGATATGAACGAGGAAACACTATTAGCGCCTGTCATAAAACAACATTAAACATAAACCAACTAACAGTGTGGGTGGATTTATAGGCGAGTGACTACGTGTGACTTCATTTTAAGCTCTTTTTAGGTTTCTCTGTAAGTGCTTGGTTAAGGTGTACAGGTTTTCTTTGCTTATGATGTTATATTTTTCAGTATTCTCGGACTATTTTAACATTATTGTGTCAGGAATTGTGAATTCACCAAAGATTTATGACTATCAAAGTTAATGTAAAGTTAGTTAAGGAAGGCACCCAAGGTAGTGTCAGAAATTTTGTTTGTTTGTCAATTTAATTTGTTTCTAGAAGTCGCAGTCATTGTAAATTTCATGTATGTTTTATTTTTCTTTCTTTGTAATGTTAAATAGTATGACACAGTCATCTTAAACGGGTTTTGTATCAAATGGTTCAAATGGCTCTGAGCACTATGGGACTTAACATCTGTGGTCATCAGTCCCCTAGAACTTAGAACTACTTAAATCTAACTAACCTAAGGACAACACACACAACACCCAGCCATCACGAGGCAGAGAAAATCCCTGACCCCGCCGGGAATCGAACTAGGGAACCCGGGCGCGGGAAGCGATGACGCTACCGCACGACCACGACATGCGGGCTGTTTTGCATCAGTGGACTTGTATAATTAGATCGTATAAGTGTGTGTCTGTATGTGTGTGTTCGTTCAGATAATGGAAGGCGGCATGAGGACTGGTATCTACAGGTGACGGTGGCGACACAACATGAGGCGAGGAATCTGGCTTAAAGAGAGGAGCAACAGCACGTCACTATCAGGGCAATGACTGTCCGGCTCAGATGCTGGTAGCAAGATCAATAGTCGGTGGCGGCTGCGCATCTCATTTCAACATGGCAAGAGAGACCTTTTCGCACTTATGCACGCGGCCACCAGTGGTGAATGGACAGGGGTTAAGAACTCTTGGAGATGACTGCAGCGATTCAGCATGCCCGACTGCTTCACAACAGGCGTCAAATTTTCACAACAATGAGTCAACTGAGAATGGCACGCAACACTAAGGAAAAGTACTTTTCTCCCACGATTGAGAAGCAATTTCCATGTCATTTCCTACACGCAAAGATGAAGCACGTAGGAAAGTTATATAAAAGGTGTATCCTAATTAATGACGTAAGCGCATACATAGAAAGTACAAGAAACTAGAAGCAAAAAAGTATCGGTAAACATAGGGTCGACAAATGCGTACCTTGAGAGCTACGAGCAAGTATTCATCGATACTGTGAAACAAATCCCTTCTAGTGCAAGTTCTTTGCTTTCCGTATTTTGAGAACTGCTAGTATGGACCAAAATTAGAAAAAAATGTGCAGCAAACATATGCTCTAAAACGCATACCTCAAAGGTTACGAGTACTTGATCATTAAAAGAGTTTCCAGAATGAGATTTTCACTCTGCAGCGGAGTGTGCGCTGATATGAAACTTCCTGGCAGATTAAAACTGTGTGCCCGACCGAGACTCGAACTCGCGACCTTTGCCCTTCGCGGGCAAGTGCTCTACCAACTGAGCTAACGAAGCTTTACTTCTGCCAGTATCCGTCTCCTACCTTCCAAACTTTACAGAAGCTCTTCTGCGAAACATGCAGAACTAGCACTCCTGAAAGAAAGGATACTGTGGAGACATGGCTTAGCCACAGCCTGGGTGATGTTTCCAGAATGAGATTTTCACTCTGCAGCGGAGTGTGCTCTGATATGAAACTTCGCAGGAGAACTTCTGTAAAGTTTGGAAGGTAGGAGACGAGGTACTGGCAGAAGTAAAGCTGTGAGTACCGGGCGTGAGTCGTGCTTCGGTAGCTCAGTTGGTAGAGCACTTGCCCGCAAAAGGCAAAGGTCCCGAGTTCGAGTCTCGGTCGGGCACACAGTTTTAATCTGCCAGGAAGTTTCATTAAAAGAGTTGTTTTCCAAAGTAGCAAAGATGAACCAATGCTCATACTTATTAACGAATGCATTTTAGAGCACATGTTTATTGGACTTTTTTTTCTTGTTTAGGTCCAAACGGCTCTGAGCACTATGGGACTTAACTTCTGAGGTCATCAGTCCCCTAGAACGTAGAACTTCTTAAACCTAACCAACCTGAACACTTCACACACATCCATGCCCGAGGCAGGATTCGAACCTGAGAAGGCGGCGGTCTCGCGTTTCCAGACTGTAGCGCCTAGAATCTCTCGGTCATTTCATGTTTTGGTCCATACTACCACTTCTCAAAATATGGAAAGCAAAGTACTTGCAGTAGAAGAGATTTGTTTCACAGTATCGAAGACGAAAAATTTCTCGCAGCTCTTAAGGTACGCACTTTCGACTCTGTGTTTACTGGAACTTTTTTGCTTCTTGTATCGTGTACTTTCATCTGTATGCATGTACGCCATTAATTATGATACACACTTTATATATATTTTCTCGTAAGAGAATTGAGTTTTGAGGTCTGATTTGCCACGGAAACATATAGAAGCTCAGTTCAAGTCATCTCCTAGTGAGATTTCAAACTAGCAACCATGTGTAGTGACACCTAACGACGCGCTCCGTTGACAACTCACAGCCTGTATCAGACTAGCAACTTCCGCACCATACAACCGTCCTTATACTCGAGCTGCCACACTCATATCTGCAGAGAAGAAGAGATGTCTGGGTGTTCCAGATGACATTGTCAGACGTATCCCATCAGAAATCGTCAGCCACTCACAGGATCCGACAAAGAGAGACTAGAAAGTTCAATACAGCGTCAAAATCGGTGAAGTGTGGGGCACGGCTTTGAACCTCACTGCGAGGGGTATGGATTTTGTGGACCTCGCTATGAGGCACATTTCAAGTATTTCGATGATGATTGTTTTTGTACTTTTCGACGGACTGTTGACAAATCGTTCATGACATGTATAATTTTGCTGTAGCCTTTACACTTGTACACTTGCTGTGTTTTTTTTTAATTTTTGTTGTTGCTTATTGTTGTTTGACATTTTGTTGCCCTTAGATAAGAATTATGTGCCAAACCACAAGCGAATATAATACTTATTATTTATTTTTTGTGTATTATAGCACGACGTTGCTGTTTTTTGAAGCTTAATTCAGGAGGTATACAGTAGGGTGATAGGAGTACTTAGGGTGCGTTGCCATTTTCAAGTGATCTGCAGTAATGTAGCGCTGTTACTATATATACAGTTTTTACTTTGTGCATCTGGAACACCTTACAATAATGTGTCGAATTTTATTGAAAATTATGTCGAAATTTTTGAACGCGGTAATAGATTACGTGATACACAAAGACTACTCACACAAACCTATACAAAAAATATATAACTGGCACACAACTCCATAGATGGATCAGATGAACATATAATCATACAGCACCGTTGACTTCTGTCAACTAAAGCTGTAAAACTTACAGAAAACGAAAATTTAAGCAAAATTGCTCAATAATAACATCTACTGTAAAAGTATATAAACAAAACAACTCAGTCTGCATTGCAAATACAATATACATAAATATTTGACAGCTATAACGCCAACTATGTGATATCGAAGTAAGTAGTCGACACACTGTTACAAAATCAGATATATAACCAAAAAATTGTACATGCTAATAGTGCTATATAACTGCAGATCGCTTCAAAATGGCAATGCAGCCGAAATAAGCCTATCGAATAACTGTAAAAATTTTAAATTTCAAAAAATAGCAGCTTCCGGGTACAATACATGTAAAATGTGAATACAAAATGCTTTTTGTTTATGGTAGTACTTGTTCCACATATTTTTACACCTATGTTTACATACACCAATACAAAGAAACTTCCTGGCAGATTAAAACTGTGTGCCCGACCGAGACTCGAACTCGGGACCGTTGCCTTTCGCGGGCAAGTGCTCTACCATCTGAGCTACCAAAGCACGAATCACGCCCGGAACTTACAGCTTTAATTCTGCCAGTATCTCGTCTCCTCCCTTCCAAGCTTTACAGAAGCTCTTCTGCGAACCTTGCAGAACTAGCATTCCTGAAAGAAAGGATATAGCGGAGACATGGCTTAGCCACAGCCTGGGGGATGTTTCCAGAATGAGATTTTCACTCTGCAGCGGAGTGTCCGCCGATATGAAACTTCCGGGCAGATTAAAACTGTGCGCCCGACCGAAATCTCATTCTGGAAAAATCCCCCAGACTGTGGCTAAGCCATGTCTCCGCTATATCCTTTCTTTCAGGAGCGCTAGTTCTGCAAGGTTCGCAGAAGCGCTTCTGTAAAGTTTGGAAGGTAGGAGACGAGATACTGGCAGAATTAAAGCTGTGAGTAGCGGGCGTGAGTCGTGCTTCGGTAGCTCAGATGGTAGAGCACTTGCCCGCGAAAGGCAAAGTTCCCGAGTTCGAGTCTCGGTCGGGCACACAGTTTTAATCTGCCAGGAAGTTTCATATCAGCGCACACTCCGCTGCAGAGTGAAAATCTCATTCTGGAACCAATACAAAGAGTTTTGTTTATTGTTTTATGCTGTCGTATCTATGTAACACACGTTGACAAGCCTATATGACACACAGCGACACAAGCAATGTCAAGTGCTTATGTTTCCTAAGTTGAAATGTGCTGAGATTCGTATGTCTCACGATTTTTGTAATTACTTAGATATTTTATGTTTTGTACATTCATTTGAGTTTTAACATTCACACCAGTAGTTGAGGGCACAATTCATGTATAGTGTTCATATTTTGTTTTCCACAGTGTATACTCACTACTTCAAAATACCTCTTCAAGCAGTGACACTGTTGAGTGGTTGTAAGATTTTTTTTTTTTTGTTTGCCTCTATAAATTTCATTTTATTGTTTGTTCATCTCTGATGTGTGGACTTCTGTTAATGGACACATCCATTAGTTAGTTTAGCAGTCATTGAGTTGAATGTGTTGTAAACAGAAGAAATTATTTACGCTTATACAAATTTCACGTAAAATATCAAAGTAACTATGTGGGAAAACCATGTATTACAATGAATTAGTAATTTCGAAGAGACGTAACAGATACTCTGTGTTTATGTCTTTTTCCACTTTTTTCTTTTTTTTGTCTTTTATTTCTCACTGATTCTCAGGTTGAGAAAATGTTTTTGGCAAAGGTCTCGCCTTTCGCCTTGTTTCTTGGTAAAATCTCTGCTGGCAACAATTTTGAATTGGGAGAGGGTGTAATGTGGGACACCGACCTGTTTAAGGCCTTCTCCTTAAATTTTTATCTTATTTCCATACTTGATTTACATAAGAGATTCTCCTTATTTCATTTACTTTCTGATTCAGTTTCAATTCGCTGACATGTCACTCGTTTTGTATGCTCATTACATGAGTGTTAGTGCCTATTAACAATATAAATAACAGGTGTTTCTCTTTACTGTATCTGGCTTTGGGGCTACGGGAACCCTTTCTGCTTGAGATTAGCACTTTGCGATATTCTACTGCGTTTGGTCTCCAGTCTCCGATTCGGAAGATAGCTATTTGGCCACATGTCCGTCTTTCAACTTTCCCAACTATGACCTTCGATGGGAGTGCAGGGCGACGCTTACACGAAAATTTCCAGAATTTCCCAGAAGTGACTCTGGCTACAGGAAAGTGGCTACACTCATTCCCATTTCCGAAAGCTCGAAGCTCATTGGTGCTAAGTTGTAGAAGATAGTGAACTGACTTAGAGATCCAAAATTGGGGGAGCAGCCGGACCCTTTCTACGATTGGCTAGACGGTCTGTGCCAATCCGTATTTTCCTTGACTTCGGGTTTCTGCTGTATCGTTTGTAGTTTGTGATTGAATTTATTTTGGTTTTTTTCGCCATTGGTAGTCATGAAGATGGTGATGTCCGCAGCTCGCAGTGACAACATTTGAGCCCACACCAGCCGCAACTATCAACCACTGCAGTACGGTGTCGGACGACCCATCCGCAGCCATCGTAATTGCAGCCACAATAATCCTAAGAATGCAATGCCCTCATCAAACTTTGGAGGTCACAAGAGATTGATGGGAGAGATGTTTATTTCCAGCTTCTTTTCTCTGCTTGTGCACCACATACTTCACACACTTATGTGCATGTGGACTACAATTTTTCTGTTTCAAGGGGAACTTTTTCCCTATTCAGGTAACCACTCACGTTCCCACTTATTGTTGTTTTGGTTCTCAGGAGTTCATGGATCTTGCGATTATCTTTCTAATTATTTCATTATTTCTCAATCCATTCTGCACTCTGTTCTGATTCGTACAGTTTTCTTGCAGTTTTGATTACTACAGGAAATTTTTATTACAGTTTGAATTCAATGCTGTGTGTCCTTTGTGTGTCTGGGCACCACTTGAAGCGTAACTGTCCAGCGACCAGTGACATCTCTGAACAATCAAAGGGACTGTGTCTGTGGTACAATATCCACAGTCAACTTCGATCTTCAGGACTTCTGAGAACCGGGGTGATGCACAATTTTTTTTGATGTGTGTATAATAAATTTCTTTGAGACAGAAAATATTATGTTCACAAATCACAACGGGGTAAGGAAGTATCACAGGTGCGAACTTAGCTAGCCCTTTCCGACAATATATCTAGCGAACCCTGGATGAAGGGCAACTGGCAGACTCCATATACCTAGTTATCTGAAAGGCGTTTAACACAGTGACCCAATGTAGACTGTTGACGAAGGTCATAGCGTACAGAATAGTCTCTCAGAGATGTGAGTGGTTCGAAGACTTACTAAGTAATAGAACACAATTCGTTGGCCAGGTGGAGACTGTTCATCAGAGACAAGAATATCGTCAGGAGTGTCCCAGAGAATTTTCATAGGACGATCAGATGGATACGACGAGCTGCATTTTGTGACTGCTGATGATACTGTAGTAAATGGGAAAGTGTTCTCCTTGAGTGACGGTAGAAGGATTCAGGATGACTTCACCAGAATTTCTGTTTAATGTGACAAATAGCAGCTTACACTCAACGCAGAAAAAATAATGTAGCTGAGTAGGAAAAATAATTCTCCGATGATCGAACACAGTATCGGTGGTGTGCTGATTGACGCAGTCACGTGGTCACATGGATTAGATATCTAGGCATAACGCTGCAAAGTGATATGATACGGGTACGATCGGCAGCAGAGAAAGCGAATAGTTGACTTCAGTTTATTGGGAGAATTGCAAGGAAAGTCATCTATAGATCATCTACATAGGACACCGCGTATTTAACACTAGTGTGATCAATTCTTGTGTGCTGCTCCAACATCTGGGATCCCCAAGAAGTTGGAGAAAGGAAGACTTCGAAGCAGTTCAGAAGCGTGTTGTTACGTTAGTTACGGCAGATTGGATCAACATGCGAGTATCACGGAAACACTCTGTGAATTAAAATGGAAATCCGTGAAAGGAGGACTATGTTCTTCTCGCCAAACACTGCTGACAGAATTTAGAGAACCGGCATTTGCGGCTGACTACAGAAGGGTTCTACTGTCACCAAAATACGCTTCGCATAAGGACTGCACAGACTACATAAGAAAAACATACGTTTTAGTTTTTCTCCCGTTTCATTTGCGAGTGTGACAAGGAAGGGAATGACAAGTATTGGTGCGGTGTACTCTCTGCCATGTGCTGTCTGGTGGCTTGCGGGGTACGTATGTGAACGTAGATGAAGCTACAACTGATCGAGGGCTTTCACCCATTGCTGGCATCAAATGGAAGATTAACGTTTGCTCCACAGCAACAAATCGACGTGTAGCATTAATTGGATAATTTTAAAAAGGACCTTTATTGCTGAGAAATTATTTTCGCATTTGCTTCTGGTCGTCTGTCAAAAACTTTGGCGTCTGTAGTGCAGAAAGTTGTCTTGAAGCCATTTCTTTACGAAGTTTATTCTACACTCTTTCGTCTGACGTTCTCTTGGTCCCAGCTCTCTCAATGCACTCCTAACTGCTGTTCTTTCAGTACTACGTTGCGTACTTTTGCCAGACACAGACAGCATGATTATTTATTTTACATTGAATTCATCGCAGAATCAATCCCTTTCCTGACTCTTTTGTTCCCCGACTATGTATCACGCAGTGAACACTTCTGTTTGAATGGCACAGAGAGATGAATTACAGACAGATATCGCCAATGTTCTTGCGTTACAAGGTTCCACATCACGTTCCAATATCCAATATTATGAAGTTCCCGGAGGAATAGAAATTTCTCTGCAAGAATAGATCAGACTCAGGAAAAACCATTCATCTGAAATACAGTTTCCTTTTAGCAGAAACGATATCATGCAATCGGCCGGTGTGGCCAAGCGGTTCTAGCGGTTCAGTATGGAAACGCGCGACCGCTACGGTCGCAGGTTCGAACCCTGCCTCGGGCATGGATGTGTGTCATGACCTTAGATTAGTTAGGTTTAAGTAGTTCTAAGTTCTAGAGGACTGATGACCTCAGGTGTTAAGTTCCATAGTGCTCAGAGCCATTTGAACCACTTGATATCATGCAAATAATACACACAAATGTACATTTGTGTGAGTCCGCCTACTTAAATTTTGTAAAAATCTTCAACGTTTCTTTTCTGTGGGTGGTTGCCCAATGAACAGTATACTTCTTCATGGATATGTACCTCGCTCAGATATACGTAAACTGATGTAACACAGTACTGAAAGGTAAATATTCGAAGGAAACGGATATACAGTTTTAAGCCAACACACTCCACAAATTTGTCTTTTGTTTGGCCTAGTTTTAATGAACGAATGTAAACTTTTTTTCTACAGTTACCTCTGTTTTCACTTTTATGTAGTGTTCACTTCAAAGCGTTGGATTCTACATCAAAAGCAAGCTCTCTTGCTTGTCATTATGGATGTAATCTATAATACGTAGAATCCATGGTTAGATTGAAGATGTGGCCTTATGGCCCTACTCGTGTCAGGATAAACAAATAAATGAAATAAATAAACAGTTTTATCCATGGGTTGCTTATCTTAAGGTTCTAAAACATGAAAAGAAAAATTTGTAGGGGAGAGTGGCGTACCTGGATATACTTTCTCAGACTTTCTTCTCAAGGCAGCCCTGTAACAGAAATTTAATATGTTTCCTAATTTCATTTTGAAATGATACGTGTGCTGCAGTTTTTTTTCTGAAAATACAAACACTCCTGCGGAAAAGTAATGTTTCTCACACGTTAGAAACTGTTTCGAAGTACAATGTGGTCATGGGCCTAGGAACAAATATTCTGTTTAAATTTATTGAAATTGAGAAAATGTTGTCAGTACTGTATTTGAGAGTCTATGTGTAACATGACTCCTCTACTAATCTGAAAGCGAAATCAAATTAAGGGAATGCTTGTGGCAGCCGTTAATGTGTATTCCTTCATGTGATACTATTTTGTCACTAAATTTAAACACCGACATGAAAAATCATGTGTTCCTAGTCACACTTTCTTCCATGTACAGCACTTTCCCCTTCTAAAATCAAAACCATTTAAAATATTTGCTAGTTCTATTAGTTAAAAAATTGAAATATATATCGTTCACATCTTTACGCCATACGCCAAATTTGACGAAGAACGCGATCGCGACATGCGTTGTCGTACTACCAATAACAGTTAAACAAAAACGAAGGCATCACCAAGCAGTGCTTCGCTTTCTTTATTCATTGTGATAAATACCCTGCTCTAACGACGAAGCAGAATTTGTTACATCTTTAATGAAAAACCGAAACTGAAATACAAATGTTGCAATGAAAATAATACTTGAAACTTTCCTTGGATTTCATTTAATTATGCCTGTGCTTATATTTGAGTTTTAAATATGTATTCAAGTAACTTATAATTAACTGAACAATTGCCAACTCGGGAAGCCTAACTCCCTGTTCACTCCTTGATTATTATGAGACAGAACTCTTGTTCATCAGACCAATGACGAGTGAGATAATTGGTCTTGCTCTAGTGACAACATAAATCTCAGGATATACCTGGAGTGAGTAGTGGAATCTATATATTGTGTCCTCGAACTCCTTTGGGGCGGAATGCTTGGACTACGTTTTCAGTCCACATCACTCCGAATAAAATCCTCGAGCGGTTGAGGAAAACAACGCTACTTATTACCAGTAGTTTCATTTCTGCTGAATATGGTGGAGGCAGTTTTGTTCGGAGTGACGCGGCTCTCGAACAGAGTGGATGTAATTCATAAACCACGACTAAAACAGAAAATGTTAAAGTGGCGAATAATGGTAACACCGAGCTCTCAGTGTTATGAGCGTTGGTTTACCTAATTTGCAACATTATACTCCCAGACATGCGTCAAAAACAAATGTTTATGTGTGATGGAACGTTACACTCCAAGACATGAGCCGTGAACACTTGCTAACCGATTGTGGTTCAATATACTGCTGCCCATAACCACTTTCATAACTTTCGCTAAGGACCACAGAATTCTTCCACGTATATCACGCAGTCTAACGTTTCTCACCATCCAAAACCGAATTGCAACTCACTGTCAGAGATATATTAGGTTTGCAACATGGATTTTACCAACTGGCTGCACTCATCACGTTATCAATCCGCTATACTATCTGTTCAAGGCAGGAACATATAAAACAAATGACAATCTGACATGGAATAACTGATCACAGCCCAAGCACAAACTTAGTTAACTTTCTGTATGACATTCACGATATCCAAACAAGCTGAAATAATTCTAATTAATTCTTTGGTATTAGCTAGCGGAAATGAAATCACTTCCCATAACTTTAATACCTGCTTAGTGAAGCGGAAGCGCATTAGGAAGTCAAGCATGCTTATGATCTACTCAGACGTCCAGATCATCTTAGTATAAAATGTATAAATACGTACTTACATTTTCACGTGACTCAGAACTGGTATCGTCATACAGTGTAACACAATGGAACACCGAATCGTCAAGGCCTGCTGCAAATCTGCTAATAGCATCGTGAGACCAGCTAAACGCTACTTCGACATTCTGAGGTTCGTTGCTACGCAACGGAACGTAATACCCGTTAACTATTGTTGATATCCATTTCCATTGCTCTGTGGACGCGCAGTTCATGTTCATAGGATCTTGTGTTATCGCGTCTTAAATACTTGAAAACAACGTTAAATCTAAAGCAGAAATTTCACTAATGTGATTTGTTGTGGTTGGCAGGAGAGCCAACACCGTGTTACTAGAGGAGGCCGAAAGTCATGCGATTTAGCTCACGCAGGCTGGCGCGAGGTCTGGAACAGGACAAGGAAATTAGAATTTAGAAACAACGGGCGTGGCTGGTGGAATACTTAACTTTAATGCATTAATGATGAACGTCAGTTTTGACGGTACATAGTTAACAATATCAATAGTCACTGATAATGGCGCCTTGCTAGCTCGTAGCAAATAACGTAGCTGAAGGCTATGCTAACTATCGTCTCTGCAAATGAGAGCGTATTTAGTCAGTGAACCATCGCTAGCAAAGTCGGCTGTACAACTGGGGCGAGTGCTAGGAAGTCCCTCTAGACCTACCGTGTGGCGGTGATCGGTCTGCAATCACTGATAGTGGCGACATGCTGGTCTGACGTATACTACCGGCCCGCGGCCGATTTAAAGGCTACCACCTAGCAAGTGTGGTGTCTGGCGGCGACACCACATGATTAACATGTAGCAAATTCTACATTCATGTGTGCAGCGGCAACCATAAATTTCACCCCAGTAACACTGACATCTTTTTACGTATGTTTTGTTTCGCTCGCATGTTTGTAAGTCAAATTTGTCAGGGAATTGTTAACATCTCAACCTCTCACATACTTCAACTTGTATTTGGCTGAAAATTAAAGAAGAACGAAGCGGGTTGGATCTGAAACAGCCAAGAGACAAAGATGAAGGAATCATTAGTTTGCGGAAAGCTCTCCATCCGCACTTTACTACATGACGTTCTGGAGTGCTGAATATCCCAGTCTTAGTCCTGAATGCACGAACGCCAATACGCAAACAAACTGTGCTACAGCGATGTCCAGGCAATAAATTTAAACCGTTTCACATCCCAGGGCTATAAAAGCAGCCCGTCCAGCGTACTTAGGCAACGAGCGGAAAGTAACATGAAGCCCGTTTAATAGTTCACCGCATGTATCGATGTTGCGACACTGTCAGAGTTCTGGGAATCATATATGAAATATAAAACGTAAAAAGATTTTTCTCTTTCTTTGAAACAATCTAACATACGTACACAGTTTTGTAATTTTTGTCTGGTACAGTATTTTCCAGCAAAAGGTAAAAAGCAGCTCCTTTATTATGGTTTAGACCTAGACTTTCCGGATGTTCCCCTTGTGTCTAGCATATGCCAGCTCTATCAATATGAGTCCAATGGAAAGGAAGTTCTTTATCCTTCCAAGCTGCCATTTTGGCAGGAATTTCATACATCATTCACTCATTAGACGTCTTATGCTCGATAAATGATTTCTATAGACGTTTTACATACTCAATGATCCCCATTCACGTGGCTCCTCCATGTTTTTTTGGTGTCAACTTACAAGGGGAGGCAACAACGTTTGGAACGCGGATTTACTGTAAACTTCGTACACTCATAGTACTCCATGAGGACAACAAAATGTGTAAACAGTAGCGCGTACTTTTCAAGCGCAATTGAGAAAATCGCACGATGATTTCGGTCGTCAAATATAAATCTGTGCGTGGTCATATTTACCATGAAGCGGCTGCAACCGAGTGGTGCTGGCACGGTAGCTCAGCGTGTTCGGTCAGAGCGTTAGCTTCCCTTTATAAAAAAAAGAACTGAGCGAGATCAACGAACAAAGTGAACGGGTGTCATCGACGTCCACCCAGAACAAATTCAGCGGACAATATAGAACAAAATTAAAAAAAAAAAGAAATACTGGTTGGCGTTCAAGCCGCTGGATCGAGTTCCGTTCGTCAGTTTTTTTTTTTTTTTTTACTTTCAACGCAGTCATTTTCTTTACTATTTATATTACAATTGATTTAATGGGAAAAATACGTGTAATCGGATGAACATTTATTAAATTTAAAATGTTATTTGGCAGTCTACTAATTTTTATTATCACAAATAGTATAATATTCATAACTATCGGCTAGTAAACGACCATAAAATGATACTGAAAATCTATGCTTGTCCGTGTCTTCAAAACTGTTCCTATTTAATTTAAAGAGAACGAGAAATTGCTTCTCGGAAGACGCTATTAAAATACAATCGATACTGCGTAACCAATTATCAGCGCCGATTTTTAAGGAAATACTGTGTTATGAATAGTTTGCTTCCAAACTATCGTCTGAAAGACAGGTTTTTAACGCGTTAACGAGGTTTGTTTTCCACGGAAAACGGCAAAAATGTTCAAATGTGTGTGAAATCTTATGGGAGTTAACTGCTAAGGTCATCAGTCCCTAAGCTTACACAATACTTAACCTAAACTATCCTAAGGACAAACACACACACCCATGCCCGAGGGAGGACTCGAACCTCCGCCGGAAAACGTCAAAAGACCTCGCATATGCGGAACCATAGCATTTATTCAATGCAGCTGGTGCCGTTTAACTTTATGTTTTCCATGTTTTTACGAAAAATACCATCCTGCAACTTGCACTCTTAAGTTCGAAAGCATATTTCGAAAGCCGTCTGTGCCGGTAAAAACTTGGAGGTAAAAGTCGTTTCGGACTCCTTCCAGGTATAAGGGATTTGTCAAATCCCGGACAAGCATACATTTTCACTTTACGCGTTTGGTCGTTTACTAGTCGATAGTTACGAATATTACATTATTTGTGACAATAAAAATTAGTAGACTGCTAAATAACATTGTAAATTTAATAAAAGTTCATCCGATTACACGTATTTCCCCATTACATCATTTTTAATATAAATAGTAAAGAAAATGACTGTGTTGAAAATAAAAAAAAACATGACGAGCTCGGTCCAGCGATTCAACGGCTTGAACGCCAACCACTTTTTTTTTTAAAATTTGTTCTGCATTGTTCGTTGAATTTGTTCAGGGTGGACGTCCGATGGCACCCGTTCAGTTTGTTCGTTGATCTGTTCGCTAACGCTCTGACCGAACACGCTCAGCTATCTTGCCAGCAGCGCTCCGCTGCAGCCGCTTCATGGTAAAACTGGCCAAGCACAGATATGTATTTCACAATCGAAATTATCCTGCGATTTTCTCAATAACGCTTGAGAAGTACGCGCTACTGCTAACACATTTTGTTGTCCTCATGGAGTACTACCACTCTACGAAGTTTGCAGTAAATCCGCGTTCCAAACGTCGTGGCCTCCCCTTGTGAGTGCATTCCAATTACTCGGTCTTTTCGTATCTCGTGGAATTCCTCGCAAGTCAAGTTACATTCCTATATTAGAAGGCAAGCCCTACAGTCATAGAAGTCTCAACTGTCTTGGAGTGAGGCAAAAAGGTCTTCAGCTGGAAAATTTCTGTATATTGCTAAATGTTCAATGTGAAGCACCCGTCACCTTGCGTCAGAAACTGAACTAATAAATCAAGCGATTATTCATTTTATTTAAAATTAACTGAAATTGAAAAGAAACGAGTTTTTATTAATTATAAAATACCCATAAAATCATTTTACTTGGTAGTAAAGGAACGTATATCAATTAATTCAAATAGAAAATAGCGCCATAAGATAAAAAAGAACAAAAGGCATCAGACAGCTTCAAATCTATGCAGTTTTAAACATTCAGAATTTATTTCAGATTGGTATTGTTACCGCGGGAAGTAGAGTTAACTGCCTGTTGGCGTGTCTGTAGTTCGTGCCTGTGTTGCATACGTTGTGCTGCAAAGGTAAATAAAAGTAACATTTACTGTTTATGCGTATCCCTTTTCTATCCAACACACGATTTACACCAGAACCTAAGTCTCCTGTTTATACAGTAAATATAGGCAGAAAGCATAGAGTTGTATATCTCGTCGACGAAACAAGGTGTATTCTAATTACTTTTGAATACATTGTGGGAGTGAACAGTGATCAATGTGTTACAAATACACTCCTGGAAATGGAAAAAAGAACATATTGACACCGGTGTGTCAGACCCACCATACTTGCTCCGGACACTGCGAGAGGGCTGTACAAGCAATGATCACACGCACGGCACAGCGGACACACCAGGAACCGCGGTGTTGGCCATCGAATAGCGCTAGCTGCGCACCATTTGTGCACCGCCGCCGTCAGTGTCAGCCAGTTTGCCGTGGCATACGGAGCTCCAGCGCAGTCTTTAACACTGGTAGCATGCCGCGACAGCGTGGACGTGAACCGTATGTGCAGTTGACGGACTTTGAGCGGGGGCGTATAGTGGGCACGCGGGAGGCCGGGTGGACGTACCGCCGAATTGCTCAACACGTGGGGCGTGAGGTCTCTACAGTACATCGATGTTGTCGCCAGTGGTCGTCGGAAGGTGCACGTGTCCGTCGACCTGGTACTGGACCGCAGCGACGCACGGATGCACGCCAAGACCGTAGGATCCTACGCAGTGCCGTAGGGGACCGCACCGCCACTTCCCAGCAAATTAGGGACACTGTTGCTCCTGGGGTATCGGCGAGGACCATTCCCAACCGTCTCCATGAAGCTGGGCTACGGTCCCGCACGCCGTTAGGCCGTCTTGCGCTCACGCCCCAACATCGTGCAGCCCGCCTCCAGTGGTGTCGCGACAGGCGGGAATGGAGGGACGAATGGAGACGTGTCGTCTTCAGCGATGAGAGTCGCTTCTGCCTTGGTGCCAATGATGGTCGTATGCGTGTTTGGCGCCGTGCAGGTGAGCGCCACAATCAGGACTGCATACGACCGAGGCACACAGGGCCAACACCCGCCATCATGGTGTGGGGAGCGATCTCCTACACTGGCCGTACACCTCTGGTGATCGTCGAGGGGACACTGAATAGTGCACGGTACATCCAAACCGTCATCGAACCCATCGTTCTACCATTCCTAGGCCGGCAAGGGAACTTGCTGTTCCAACAGGATAATGCACGTCCGCAGGTATCCCGTGTCGCCCAACGTGCTCTAGAAGGTGTAAGTCAACTACCCTGGCCAGCAAGATCTCCGGATCTGTCCCCCATTGAGCATGTTTGGGACTGGATGAAGCGTCGTCTCACGCGGTCTGCATGTCCAGCACGATCGCTGGTCCAACTGAGGCGCCAGGTGGAAATGGCATGGCAAGCCGTTCCACAGGACTACATCCAGCATCTCTACGATCGTCTCCATGGGAGAATAGCAGCCTGCATTGCTGCGAAAGGTGGATATACACTGTAGTAGTGGCGACATTGTGCATGCTCTGTTGCCTGTGTCTATGTGCCTATGGTTCTGTCAGTGTGATCATGTGATGTATCTGACCCCAGGAATGTGTCAATAAAGTTTCCCCTTCCTGGGACAATGAATTCACGGTGTTCTTATTTCAATTTCCAGGAGTGTATTTACTATGAAAAACAGTCTTGAAAACACTTTATTTATTACTGTGACCCGTTTCGACCACTACTGTGGTCATCTTCAGACCTACAAGTCGTATACAAAGCTTTAATTGGAGGGCTACATACATTAAAGAAAATACATAAAGTTATAGAGCTATAAAGCTATAAAACGATGAATTACCAATGAGTAAGAACCTCATTCTGCTGGCAAATCGCTACTGGAGAAACCAGTGCACGTCTTACTACATATAATAGAAGCTCCGCCCACTTCTAACGGAATGATGTCGTTACTAACCAATCGGTTACAGGTCGAATAACAATGTAAAATTTCTGAGTTAAAAGAACATTGTCAAAAAACTAAAATAAACACACACCAAACTTAGCTTGTTTAACAGTGAGAAGCCTGCTGCCACTTCCTTGGAACGGCTTCCAACTTCACCACGGCAACCAGTGGTTCCAAATGGTTCACTAACAGGCCTTGAGAGGGCAACCCATGTACTGTCAAAACGAAGTTCATTTATCCTATATGTTTAAATACTTTTAGCGGTTCTTAATTGACAATAGCTGTTAAACAAGCTAAGTTTGGTGTGTGTTTATTTTAGCTCCTTGACAATGTTCTTTTAACTCAGAAATTTTACATTGTTATTCGACCTGTAACCGATTGGTTAGTAACGACATCATTCCGTTAGAAGTGGGCGGAGCCTCCATTATATGTAGTAAGACGTGCACTGGTTTCTCTAGTAGTCATTCTCCAGCAGAAGGAGGTCCTTACTCATTGGTAATTCATCGTTTTATAGCTTTATAACTTTTCTTTCATGTATGTAGCGCTCTAATTAAGGCTTTGTATACGACTTGTAGGTCTGAAGATGATCACAGTAGTGGTCGAAACCGGTCACCGTAATAAATAAAGTGTTATCAAGACTATTTTTGATAGTAAATAAGGTGTATTCTGCTAGCACCGGCCAAGATCAGCCTTCTCACTTATGAGATTTAGGAGGCTATAGACACCGGGCTTAACGTCGACACGTTCTTCGAGGGTGTGCTGAAAAGTAATGTCTCAAAATTTTATTCTGCCTCAACATCAGTTGAGGTACATGTCATCCACATAACTCGGTCGACTTTCTGCTTCGCTAACGCAAGTTGCAACCCTGTGCCGCAAAAGGGTTCGAAACGTAGCGTGTAACATGGTGGTGTGTAACGTAACACATGCAGCTCCCTCTTATTCAGAATGACAGACCACACACGAGCGTTGCGACGTCTGCAACAGTCCGGCGCCTTGATTTCACAGTCATCAGTCATCCTCCACATAGTCCCCACTTGGCCCCTGTGATTTTCATCTCCTAATTAAACTTAAAGAATACCTTCGAGGACCTAACTTCGATAGGGATGAAGGTGTGCCAGCAGAGGAGTGACTGTGGCTAGATCATCAAAGTCAAACATTCTGCGTCGATGTTGTCACCAAATTGTTCTTTCCTTGGGAGAAATGTGTTTATCGTCAAGCTGACTACGTGAAGAATTAAGATGTACAACGTTAACAAAGTTTGCTTTATCTAAAAAGCCTTAAGAGTTTTCACATTAAAAAATCGGAGGTGTTACTTTTCAGAACGCCTTCGTATCTTGACATTCGGGGACCGACCGTGGTGGTCGAGGGGTTCTAGGCGCTACAGTCTGGAACCGCACGACCGCTACGGTGGCAGGTTCGAATCCTGCCTCGGGCATGGATGTGTGTGATGTCTTTCGGTTAGTTATGTTTAATCAGTTCTAAGTTATAGGGGTGCGATGACGTTAGATGTTAAGTCCCATAGTGCTCAGAGCCATTCAAACCATCCATTACTTTGTCTTTCTCTAACAGATCGTAAGGACTTTGCACCGGCCGATAATACTCAAGAGTAGGTAATTGAGTGTTTTCTCGGCGGTGTCCTTCGTCAATCAGTAACAGAATTTTAGAAATCTTGCAAAGCATTTAGATATCAATTATACTTTCCCCGTGGCTAGATTTAACGGTAGTTCTGTGTTAAATTTTTCGAGAAGGAAACAAGTTAATGTTCGATAACTGTAACTGATTACAGTAACTAATCGCTCATATTGCACTCGAATATTATCTTATCTACAAATACAACGTAATTATGTCGTCTCATGCAACTATGTTAAGTCCGTTTCGGGTTAAACGACTTTCGGTTTAATTCAGATCATCATCTGTAGTGACTGTAAACATTATTGCTTAATTTAATATTAAGTTGTAAGGAATAGTTCTTAAATTTAATTCTTTCACTATGTACCAAGCCTGATTAAACATAACTAACCGAAAGACATCACACACATCCATGCCCGAGACAGGATTCGAACCTGCGACCGTAGCGGTAGCGCGGTTCCAGACTGAAGCGCCTAGAACCGCTCGGCCACTGCAAACAAGAGCTGACTGCTTCGTCACAGAAATGCCAATAGATGAGTGCGCCAGGGGGCCGCCGAGACCCAGACAGGTTCTCCCGGGCAATAATGCCATACAGTCATCATCAGCCAATAGATAACGTTACAAAAAATTCACTATTAGTTATGTAAATACTTTTACTTATAATTCCGAGAGTGTATGACGTCTCAATCTTAATTAAGAAAAAGCGATAAAATCTTATAATTAATTATAATAAAGAAAATTAAGTCCCTAGGCTAAAAAATTAATTTAGAAACTTCAGTAAATAATGAGTGGGCATATTTGCATGTCAGTTTTAGGCGTGAATCGAAGGTAATTGATATTTGAGCATCGATAACTATTTGCATTAAAAAGTTAGTAATTACCGCCAGGATGGCGATTTTCATTACAGCCAAGAATAAGCAGAAGCTCCAAGCTTGCTTGTGCAAGGATAAACCTGCATAGGATAATTGGTCATCAACAGACACAATGTGTGTGAAATCTTATGGGACTTAACTGCTAAGGCCATCAGTCCCTAGAAATGTGATTTTAAATAACACTCAAACTGAGCAGTGAATCTTGCTTTTCAGACCGCTGTGAAATCTACATATATTTCCGTGATAGGGAGAAACAGCCGCCTTTGGGCCACATGGACCAATAGTTTCGTCCGAATGTTGTAGCAGTGTTCCGGAGTGCTGAAGCTTAAGGATGACCGCCACTTTTCAAACAACAAATTGCTTATACATTTTGTTTGCCACGACAACTCTGTTCTTAAATACTTTGTCGGAAAAAGAAATAGCTCATTCGATGGCGGCGTATGCCACCTGCGGGATAAGAGATGTACTGATAATGCTTTCAACGTCATCCACCAACAGATAAGGTAGTAGCCTAGCTACAGGTGCGCCATCTTAGTCTACCCTTTAACATGAAATGCTCACTGCCAGAAGGGACAGTGTGGTGCAAACGTGTGAAGCAAGGGGGCAATCATTCCACCCACGCCCGGGTTCCCAGGTTCGATTCCCGGCGGGGTCAGGGATTTTCTCTGCCTCGTGATGACTGGGTATTGTGAGCTGTCCTTAGGTTAGTTAGGTTTAAGTAGTTCTAAGTTATAGGGGACTGATAACCATAGATGTTAGGTCCCATAGTGCTCAGAGCCATTTAAGCCAGTCATGCCACAGAGACGCATTCGTACTTCCCCCAGCCAAATGGGTGAGTCGGAAAGGGATCAAATTGTTGCCTTCCGAGTGGCGGGATGGTCGTTTCGGAGAAATTCCACGCACGTTGGACGTTCTGCACCAGTTGTGCAACGATTGCGATCATTCTCTCACCTGTAGACGAGGTTTTGGACGTCCACACACCACAGACACCAGCCATGATCGTGGTGCTCTAGGGGCAGCAGTGGCAGATCGTAGACGTACCACATCCCAGGTAGGAGGGCCTGAGACAACAGATATGTCAACGCGAACTGTTGCGAACCAGTGGTTTTGGTCCCATCCCAGGCCTTTGGATCTGGAGTGCAGTAAGCTACTATAACTTTCGTGCACCTTTCGTGTTTCTGGAGAGGACTTTAACCAGCGCTCGATACGTGCAGAATGTTCTTAGACCCGTTCTTTAGCCGTTCTGGCAACGGGAAGGTGACGTGTTGTTCCAACGGGACATTGGTCGTCCACGCACTGTCCATGAAACTCGACGTGCTCTGTAAGGCTTGCAGCAACTTCCCTGGCCAGCACCATCTCCGGGCTTGTCTCCAATCTAACACATGCGTTATATGATGGGTACGAGAAGCGACTCGTGCGACTCGTCAACCAACAATTCTTACATAAGTGCAAGCAGGCGTGACATAACGTGTCCCAGAACAAAGTTCGCCATCTGCACGACTGACTGGATGCAAGAGTCAGCACGTGCATTGCCACCCGTGGAGGCTACACCACGTACTTGAAAATGGTTCAAATGGCTCTGAGCACTGTGGGACTCAACACCTGAGGTCATCAGTCCCCTAGACTTACAAGTACTTAAACCTAACTAACCTAAGGACATCACAAACATCCATGCCCGAGGCAAGATTCGAACCTGCACAGTAGCAGCAGCGCGGTTCCAGACTGAAGCGCCTAGAAGCGCTCGGCCACAGCGGCCGGCTAGACCACGTACTGATAAGGATCTTTCAGCATGAGTAGATACTTGGTACCTAAGATCCGGGCGTGCTATTGGTCTGTAAATTTAATCATTTCATGTAATCCATATGCACTGCGGCAACCATAAATCTTGAATGAATCGGAAACCACTTAAAAGGTTGACAATATTTTTTCCGGTAGTGTATTACGATCATAGCTCAAAATTACGATTTAGTTCTGGTCATAAAGTCATCCATGTAGCCACTCAGACAACGCAAGAAGTTTTTCTGCCAATGTAGCATCGTTTGGCAGAACTTCTCCTCACTCACCTTAATTTTCTCGTGCATTTCAACATTTGTTGTTTCCCGCTGTTCACCAAGCACTGAGCTGTACAAACTGAACAGATTAGACAAGCTTTGCTATCCGTTTCACTGGTATCAAATTAAGCAGGTTTCTTGTGTCTGTCTCTGAAGGTAGCTCTTTTCTGAACTTGTCTACGACACTCATTCACGTAGCTATATGATCTCCCCACCTGTCCTTCTTATCCGTTGGTAACTTGATCATTATCGCAGTGATTAACAGAAGGAGCAAGGCTAATAATTCCTGCAAGAACGAGAAAAATGTGATACCAAGGTTACGTTAAGAACAAGAAGCGATAAAACATGGGCGCATTTTAGTTAGAGCAGACAACGGCAGGAGAGGACTTTCGTTAAAATGTTCAAATGTGTGTGGATTTCTAAGGGACCAAACTGCTGAGGTCAGCTGTCACTAGATTTACACACTGCTTAAACTGACTTACGCTGAGAACAACACACACACCCATGCCCGAGGGAGGACTCGAAGCTTCGGCGGGGGCGGCCGCGCAATCCGCGACATCACGCCCTTAAACCTCGAGGCCACTCTGCGTGTGGACTTATGCCAGTGGGGTCACGAAACATGAAACTAACCCCACATACCCTCCTCTCAATTACAACAAAGGCTAAATAATAAAATTCTGCAATACTTGAAGGTGTACTAAACTGTCTTACGACATGCCTTTCGAGTTTGGAATAGTCGAATAAATGTAGTTCCGTACTCAGGGAATGACCCGAAGGGAGCCGATGCAGCAAAATATTGCACCGTCGCTCAGGGTAAAGTCCCAGTCGCGGCGATTTGCCTTTGTCTTCTCCGACTTGGTACAAACTAGCAAGAGCGTACCTTGTCGTGTGGATGACTGTGTTGAGTGGTTGTCAGTGTAGTGTCTGTATTGTATTGAATGAAGGGAAGGAAAAACGAACTCCTCATCCAGGCCCTGAAGACCCAAGGGATGTCTACCTACAGTCTGGAACGGCACGACCGCTACGGTCGCAGGTTCGAATCCTGCTTCGCGCATGGTTGTGAGTGATGTCCTTAGGTTATTTAGGTTTAAGTACTTCTAACTTCTAGGAGACTGATGACCTCAGAAGTTGAGTCCCATAGAGCTCAGAGCGTTTGAACCATTTTTGATGTCTACCGGCCGCCGTCTCATCCTGTGTCTTGTGGCGTCATGCGTATGCGCTATGGTTGGGCACGTAGTCAGCACACCGCTCTCCTGGACGTTCTGCCGACCCCCCAGACCTTGGAGCCGCTAATTGTCACTCAAGTAACTCCTCAATTAGCGTCACGAAGCGGAGTCCACTCGTACCACTCCCGCCCACCATGGAGAAATCATTGGCACTACCGGGAATGGTACCCTGGTCCTCGGCATGGCAACCACCATGCTTATCGCTCAGCTACGGAAGCGGACAGAGTAAGGGAAAGGGATACCAGAATCCTGGTACCGGAAGATAAGCTGCTCTTCTCGGATGGCACTAAGGGAGCTCCCGAGATTAACATCCAGATACTACGTGTCGATCACCATCAACAGTGTCAGCTGTCCATCCTCCTGACGCACCGAGCAAAAGGCTGATATTGAGGATCGTTTTAACGAAACTCAACAAACGCCATCTTTTTCAAAATGCGTTTTTAACGGATTCTGATACTTTACTACGAGCCTCACTTAATGGCTAAAAGAAAATAGGACAACTGAACATTTCCCGACGCAAAAAGCGCCTGAATATAGCGAACGTTCACAAAACTCGACATCTCCATTTTTCAGGATCACGCAAAACTCAACTAAACCTTTCTATGTACTGCATGACTGAAACTTAAGCATAAAATCTAAAAGTTAAATTTAATAGCCTTTACAGTCGCATGTATTTATTGTCAGGTAGTCGAACAGCATCTTACAAGATAAACCAACTGTGTGCTAAGCGTTTGTTGTACAACACTGCATGTGGTCCCTACTGCCCCGCTTAATTCTCTTTCATGTTCAGCCACTATTTTACTTCAAGGTTAGTTGCTGTTGTAGTACTCTCTTATTAGAGCATCACTATTAAGATGTTATTAGATTCAGAATATTATGTAACAGTTCAGAAGGTGAAAAGTGCAAGATAAAGCTGGAAAGGTCAGCGTCAAAGAGTGAGAAGCTCACCATTGCACCCTCAAATGGAGGTTTTAATATAGACTGTAACTCTAACACCAAAGGAAACAACATTCAAAGCAGAATGTTTGTGTTTCAATGGTCTTATGGCCCTGAGCACTATGGGACTTAAAATCTGAGGTCATCAGTCCCCCAGAACTTAGAACTACACTCCTGGAAACTGAAATAAGAACACCGTGAATTCATTGTCCCAGGAAGGGGAAACTTTATTGACACATTCCTGGGGTCAGATACATCACATGATCACACTGACAGAACCACAGGCACATAGACACAGGAAACAGAGCATGCACAATGTCGGCATTAGTACAGTGTATATCCACCTTTCGCAACAATGCAGGCTGCTATTCTCCCATGGAGACGATCGTAGAGATGCTGGATGTAGTCCTGTGGAACGGCTTGCCATGCCATTTCCACCTGGCGCCTCTGTTGGACCAGCGTTCGTGCTGGACGTGCAGACCGCGTGAGACGACGCTTCATCCAGTCCCAAACATGCTCAATGGGGGACAGATCCGGAGATCTTGCTGGCCAGGGTAGTTGACTTACACCTTCTAGAGCACGTTGGGTGACACGGGATACATGCGGACGTGCATTGTCCTGTTGGAACAGCAAGTTCCCTTGCCGGTCTAGGAATGGTAGAACGATGGGTTCGATGACGGTTTGGATGTACCGTGCACTATTCAGTGTCCCCTCGACGATCACCAGAGGTGTACGGCCAGTGTAGGAGATCGCTCCCCACACCATGATGGCGGGTGTTGGCCCTGTGTGCCTCGGTCGTATGCAGTCCTGATTGTGGCGCTCACCTGCACGGCGCCAAACACGCATACGACCATCATTGGCACCAAGGCAGAAGCGACTCTCATCGCTGAAGACGACACGTCTCCGTTCGTCCCTCCATTCACGTCTGTCGCGACACCACTGGAGGCGGGCTGCACGATGTTGGGGCGTGAGCGGAAGTCGGCTAACGGTGTGCGGGACCGTAGCCCAGCTTCATGGAGACGGTTGCGAATGGTCCTCGCTGATACCCCAGGAGCAACAGTGTCCCTAATTTGCTGGGAAGTGGCGGTGCGGTCCCCTACGGCACTGCGTAGGATCCTACGGTCTTGGCGTGCGTCGCTGCGGTCCGGTGCCAGGTCGACGGGCACGTGCACCTTCCGCCGACCACTGGCGACAACATCGATGTACTGTGGAGACCTCACGCCCCACGTGTTGAGCAATTCGGCGGTACGTCCACCCGCCCTCCCGCATGCCCACTATACGCCCTCGCTCAAAGTCCGTCAACTGCACATACGGTTCACGTCCACGCTTTCGCGGCATGCTACCAGTGTTAAAGACTGCGATGGAGCTCCGTATGCCACGGAAAACTGGCTGACACTGACGGCGGTGGTGCACAAATGCTGCGCAGCTAGCGCCATTCGACGGCCAACACCGCGGTTCCTGGTGTGTCCGCTGTGCCGTGCGTGTGATCATTGCTTGTACAGCCCTCTCGCAGTGTCCGGAGCAAGTATGGTGGGTCTGACACACCGGTGTCAATGTGTTCTTTTTTCCATTTCCAGGAGTGTATTTAAACCTAACTAACCCAATGACATCACACACATCCATGCACGAGGCAGGATTCAAACCTGCGAGCGTATCGGTCGCGCGGTTCCTGACAGTAGCGCCTAGAGCCGCTCGGCCACCATGGCCGGCTTCAATGTTCTTATTTGTTTCAGAGATATATATGAATAAAAAATTTTTAAACAGGATGATTTCTTTCTGCAATTAATGTAAACACATTTGAGTTTTACTGGCCAATATATAATTACAAGCTGGAAATAACTTTAATCGATTTTAGGCATGAGTCTGTGACTATTTATAGCTTGTGCTATAACATTCCGGGCCGAAAAACCACCAAATTTTTGATTTTTTTTTCAGGGCTTCGCGTACAACTCGGAAACGAGATATCCTTTAATTTAAAAAAAAAGACAGAATTAAAGAGCTTAACATTTCGCGTAGAGTGGCATACTTAAGAGTTAAAATCGGTTCAGACGTTTAGCCACAACCGTCAAAAATCGGCGGTTTTTACCAGTTTCGAACAATGCATTGCAAACCACCAGCTGCACCAACACCACTTTATTGGTTTACGGTTTCTGTTGATAAAACATTGGTAGCTTATCTCTTTCTTGGTTGACTCTAAGTTTGCTAATCATTACAGCAACGTATGTCAGAAGACCACATCGCACACTTGAAATATTTCGGATTTGTGATCGGAATCTTCTCATGTAAGTTGTAATAATTTGCAAATACTGTGTGAGCCAAAATAGAGGCGAGTTTATAACGAAGAGCAACTGTACCGAAATGAATGTGTTAATCACCAATGCCCATCTTTCCTTCCAGTGACGAAAGTTTTACGAACCGGAACCCTAACAGGAATAAAGTTGTGCTGTTAAAGTTCGTGGTTTGTAATACAGTTATTTCAAGGACTATGCAGCTGTAGATTGTCGCTTCAAGAAAATGATTTTACCACTTTAGCGGGATAATGTCGTGTTCCAACGCATGTAACACAAAACCGGCTACTGCAAATGAAATGTGTCAAATAAGGAAGGTGTAAAACATCAGTTTCTGTGTAAAAAAAATCATAAATTTTAAAATTCACTCACCCCTTCTTGAAGATATAAATATAAATGCGGAAGTAACCGTAGCGCTAAAGAAGAAACACGCATGAAAACGTTTGTATGTTGAGTTCTGTAAAAACAATTTATTTCAAACTTTTCCCTCAATAAAGGAAATTAGTGATGAACTTCAATCATTCCTTCATAAATACCTATCTGTATGGATGACCACTATTAATTTTGAAATTTTTGTCTTACCAATACTGAGTACAATTAAAAAATACCTCTCCTGTAAAATTCTGCAAATGGCCTTCGTTGAGTTCTGTTAAAATGGTCACTAATTTAATCCAGGACACACCGAGTGTGGTGACGCGGTGGTTAGCACACTGGAGTCGCATTCGGGAGAACGACGGTTCAACCCCTCGTCCGGCCGTCCTGATTTAAGTTTTCCGTTATTTCCATAAATTGCTTCAGGCAAATGTCGGGATGTTTCCTCTGAAAGGGCAACTTCCTTCCTCAGCTTTCCCTAATCCGATGGGACCGATGACCTCACTTTTTGTTCCCGTCCCCCAAATCAACCAAATAACCAATCCAGGACATTGGAGCAAAGACTGGTGTTCAAGTACTTTCAGGCATCATCTCTCCTCTTGCCCCTAAATACTGGTAGTGAAAATTATCGTCCACCAGGATTCAAAGAGCCTGACCTCCGAATCGAATGCCACCATACAGGCGTGCATTAGCGACCTCAGCTACGCAGACGGGGGAGACTCTAAAACAGGAAAGAGGTAAAATGGTACTGGTGCCTTAGACACTCTATGACACAAACAGTAAACTACCTTCCGGGGTCTGAGTGTAGATATAGTCCCGAGAGTCATCATAGCTTTTGACGCAAAAATCAGTTCCGTCCGGAAAGCTTCTATGAAATTTAAATCTGTGGTACTGTCTTGTGGTGATTTGTGGCGTTACAATCCTTGACGTTTCAGCAACAGCTGTGTAGAAGGTCAAAATGCTAGCACCGCTACAGCAGGCGTCCTGGTCGCGAATGTAAGAAATTGGCGGCGAAGGCAACATCAAGTTTTGTGTTACGTTAGGCTCATCAGCCAGTGAATTCGACCAGAATACAGAGAGTTAGGGTCCTGGTCACTCCTCCACAACAACGCCCCAGCCTACAAAGCGAAGATCGTGGGCATGTTTTTGGCCAGCAAATGGGTCACAGTCCTCAATCACCCAGTGTTTTCGCTGGATTTGGCGCACCCGACTTCCGGTTGTTCCTCAAACTGAGGTTCGCAATGAAACGACACTGATAAGACGCTCTTAAGGACGCCCAAGAAAATTCTGCTGCAGTATTACACTAAAACGCCAGACTTGCCTGTTCAGATACAGAGGTATGTAAACAGGTAGAATACAGCGCTGCAGTCGGTAACGCCTCTATAAGACAACAAGTGTCTGGTGCACTTGTTAGATCGGTTACAGCTGATATAATGGCGTGTTATCAAGATTTAAGGGAGTTCGAACGTGGTGTTATAGACGGCTCACGAGCGGTGGGGCACAACATCTCCGACACTGGACTCGCATTAGGGAGGACGACGGTTCAATCCCGTGTCCGGCTATCCTGATTTAGGTTTTCCGTGATTTCCGTAAATCGCTCCAGGCAAATGCCGGGATGGTTCATTTCAAAGGGCACGGCCGACTTCCTTCCCCGTCCTTCCCTAATCGAATGAGACCGATGACCTCGCTGTCTGGTCCCTTCCCCAAAACAACCAACCAACCAACAACATCTCCAATGTAGCGATGAAGTGGAGATTTTCCCGTATTACCATTTCACGAGAGTGCCTCGAATATCAGGAATCCGGTAAAACATCAAATCTCCGACATCGCTGAGGCCGGAAAAAGTTCATGCAAGAACGGGAAAAACGATGACCGAAGACAATCGTTCAACGTGTCAGAAGTGCAACCCTTCCGCAAATTGCTGCAGATTTCAATGGGCCATCAACAAGTGTCGGCGAGCGAACCATTCAACGAAACTTCATTGTGGGCCTTCGGAGCCGAGGGCTCACTGGTGTATCCTTGATGACTGCACGACTCAAAGCTTTACTCCTCGCCTGGGCCCGTCAACACTGACATTGGACTGTTGATGACTGGAAACATGTTGTCTGGTCAGATGAGTCTCGTTTCAAATTGTATCGAGCGGTTGGTCGTGAACGGATACGGATATGGAGATTACCTCATGAATCCATGGACCCTGCATGTCAGCAGGAGACTGATGAAGTTGGCGGGGGCTATGTAATGGCGTGGGTGGTGTGCTGTTGGAGTGATATGGGTCCCCTGATACGTCTAGATACGACTTTGAGATGTGACACGTACGAAAGCATACTGTCTGGCCACCTGAATCCATTCGTATCCATTGTGCATTCCGACGGACTTGGGGAATTCCAGCAGAACGATGCGACACCCCACACGTCCAGAATTGCTACAGAGTAGCTCCAGGATCAGTCTTCTGAGTTTAAACACTTCCGCTGGCCGCGAGACTCCCCAGTCATTATTAACATTATTGAGCACAACTGGGATGCCTTACGACGTTCTGATTAAATCTCCACCCTCTCGAAGTCTTAAGTGTTTATCGACAGCCTTGCAGGATTCACACTGTGTCAATTTCCTCCGGCACTACTTCAGACGTTAGATGCCACGTTGTGTTGCGGCGCTTCTGCGTGCTCGCGGGGGTCTTACACGATTTTAGGCAGGTGTACCAGTTTCTTTGGCTCTTCAGTGTAAACGCAACTCCACGAAAGGACTACAGTGACTGGTTCAAACATTTTTAAAGCAATTTTAGCTGTGTAGTGATTCGAGGGGAGACGATTTTGAATAAATACAGTGATTCTGTGAACATAATCCATAAATTTTAATGTGTTTCTTTTTTTTCAGATGCAGTCCTAACCTAACTGTGACACACTGCGTATCGTTTACTGGTGCCCTAGAAGCGCCCGTGTACAGGACGCTCTACCCATGGTCCGCCTCTCGCCTGTACCGAGCTACTGGCCGACGTCCTTCGCCCCTCAGACTTTCGCCAGGGCAGCGGCCTGTCCGCAGCGATATCCTGCAGCTCGCCGTTCCCTCCCGTCCCTGCCTCACGCCCACTTCGCCCTCTTCCCCTAACTCTCCCGCTCACACATAGAGGAGATGATAAACTGGAGGCCGAAAATCCCGCGCGGCTTTTTCCTGCTGCCGGGAGGATCGTAACAACCGCAAACTAATAAACCAATTACGGCCCCCACCCCTCTTCCCCTCGAACCCCCTGCCAGGCAGCGGGAGGCCGCTCGGTCCTCGGGGATTTATAAACTCGGCCCATATTGCTTTTTATTGTGGCCGCCTCCCCTGGCGCCAGACTCCGACCACTTTTGTTGCCGACCAGCCACACTGTAAATTGGTTCGCAGTGTTATTAGAATTGGAGGAGAGATAGGGAACGAGCCGGTGCAAAGTGCGGACGAGAAAGAGCGGTCAGCCAGGAGATTCTCCAACATCTCTCTCTCTCTCTCTCTCTCTCTCTCTCTCTCTATGTGTGTGTGTGTGGGGGGGGGGGGGGGGGAGGGGGCGGGCTACGAATCACTGAAAACGAGCTACTGGAAGCGTTCGGAAATTCATTGATCACTACGCTGGGAAAGCGGTCTGCGTGGCGTCACCTGGGGGAGGTGTGTTGCCTTCCGAAACTGGGTTAAAACCGCCAGGAGACCCTCTGATTCCTGGAAATCCTCAGACACGTCTGAAGTGCTCTTGGCTCAGAGGAACCTGAGTGGGGCGGGGACCGCAATGTCCTATCCCGTGGCCTTGACGTGGCCCTGGCGCTCAGTAGCTCCGTCGAAAGGAGTGAAGCTAACACGGGAAGGGCCGTCCATGCATGACGTTAAAAGGCTAGCCCTTAACTGGGTGCAATCCTCACGGTCTGCACTGGCCCACCGTGAACTAGCAAAAGCGGTGGGTGAGACGTGGTCGGTCATGATCCCCCGGTACGTGTGGAGACCCCCATGGGGAACGTAACTCGGGCTTGAGTGCCGCACCGTCTCGATGATGTCGAACTCCACAATATAAGACCCAGTCATGTCTATCTCTGGGCTGTGGATTCGTGAGGGTTGTCGTGTGTCAAGGAAGGACGTTAAACTCCCGTCATGGTAGGACGTAAAACGCCCCCAACCCAGGCGAAAGCAAAGGGTGCATGGCGCAGGGGTAGCTGCGTTACGGGAGACACTCCACCTGTCTCCCTTGAGTTGAGCCCGGTGGTCGGGCGAGGGTATGAGGGTGAGCCTCACGGCTTTCCTGGGGCCCTGCAGTCCGGCTGCCGACGTTCCTCACGTCCTGGACGACGTTAAATGTCTCCCAACCCAAGGCGAAAGCAAAGGGTGCATGGCGCAGGGGAAGCTGCGCAAGAGGGACACAACATCTGTCCCTGGGGAGGAGAGGGTCGAGTGGGGCTGCTCGGGGGTGGGTGATGGCGCCTTGGCGACTCCCCACCACTGGGTAGCTTCTGCTCCCCTCCCCTCCCCTATTTTTACGCAGGGCACAGACCATCAGGTGCCCCGCATGCTGGCGACCTCTTTTGTCGGCGTGGGACCTCGGCGCGATTCGGCAAGGGTGCTTCGCCGCGCCTCTGGGTAACCGAGGCGTGGTCCGCCAAACCCAGATGGTGGTGACATCGTCTGGGCCAGGTTAGCTGGGTCCAGACCGCCGAAAGACTGGGTGACCGGCCCGCCACCTGAGTAGGAGCGGGTCCTTGGCCGAAAGGTGGAAGCTCGGGCGAGTAGGCGGCGAAGGACGAGAAGTGCATCCGCTTCTCCGGAGTGCGGGGTGCACTTGCCGGTGATCGCTGGGTGAAATCGTCGATGAGGAGGCCGCTGAAGAGGACCAGTGCGTTGGAAACGGTGCGCTGAACCTGACAGCTCAGGAATGCTCTTGACCTAGGGGCGAGGTTGGTGAGCGAGCTGCAGTCTTAGTCCCCCCCCATGCCAGAGGAACCGGTCCGGGGAAAGAGACGGGTTCCCAACCCCTTTTTTTTTTCGCTTGTCAAATAATGATGGCTACAAACGAGACAAGCGATTTGAGTGCGCCTGCGAGGCTTTCGATGCTAGCTGATCCCTCGCCACAGGAAGGCCTGGGTCAGGCAATGGTAGAATGCAGCATGGAAAGGCATCTCAGATTAAGCCAGTTCCTGGACCATAACGTAAAGAACGGTAAAATCAGTCAAACCGCGGTACAGGCATTGAAAAACGAGTTGGCGGCATGGGCAATAGCCAACGCCAAACTCGAAGGACGACTAGAGGAGCTCGAAAGAGAGAATGAAAGGCTCCGGAAACAGCCTGCTAGGACATGGGCCGGGGTCGCGGCGCAAGCTGCACCCAAGGCTCCCACAACTAGAGAAACTATTGTCAAAGTGTCCAAGCGGCCGGAAACAGCGGTCTTTTTGAGACCAATGCCTGGCCAGAACATAAAGAAGGTCCAAGAAGTCTTCGCGACTTCAGTCAACCCAGTTAAGGACAAAATTAAAATTAACAGGATTAAGGCTACAAAGAATGTAGTGATTGTCGACGTTGCCACTGAGGAGGACAAGAACAAGCTTTTGGCGAATCAACAGCTATGTAAGGCAGTCAGATGTGAACCCCCCCGTAAGAAGAACCCCTTGGTCATTCTCTATGATGTGCCAAAGTCCATAACGGACGAGGACCTGTGTAAGACGATCTATGAGCAAAACTTTGACTCAGAAAGCAACATGGAAACTTTCCTAAAAGACTTTAAACTTAGGTTTAAAACTGGGCCTAAGGATAAAGATACAGTCCACCACGTAGCAGAAGTCACAGGATCCCTATGGAGGAAATTGACAGCTATGGGCAGGGTATACATAGGTTTTCACTCTGTTAATGTCAAGGACTACCTTGTTGTCCCCCGGTGTCAGAACTGTGGGGATATTGATCACATACACAAATACTGTAGTAGGAAACCTGCTTGCTCCAGATGCGGAGAGGAGGAACATATGAGGAAGGAATGTAAGAAGTCCGTGGTGTGCATTCCCTGCACACGGAGAGGAAAGAAAACCTGTGGTATGGCAGGAAGAAACTGCCCGACCTACAAACTGCTAGAGCAGAGACTCATATCCCGAATTGACTATGGCTGATGCTGGCAACATAAGAAGGACGAACATCAAAAGGAAGTCTCCCAGCAAAAGAAAAAGGGACGCTGGAAGGGCAGAAAGGTTTAATAAATTTTTGAAGTCTCTAAAACAAATGCAGGAACGAAAAGCAACGATGATTGACTTCAGTACACAAACTGACTCTGATCCGAGATTCGAAGAGATAAGAGAAATAATGCACGAAATAAAAGAAATTGAGGTAATTGTAGACGACTTCTGGGCTGCTAGTGAGTCTCCACCCTCAACATCTCCAGCTCCTCACTCAAAATTAAACCCTGAAGCTGAAACTTTCGTCTCAAAGCTTGAATTAAAAGGGACACAGGAAGTAAAAATGGTTGATCTTTGTATTCAAACAGAACCTGAAGAAGAAAATGAGGAGCATGACGGAAAAGCAGTTAACCCAGGCTCACAGCCTCAATCTTTACCCAGAAGGAACAGCTCTGCTCCTGTCCCAGGGAGTCTTCCAACTTTTACCCTGCAAGACAGCACAGTCACAAGCACCACTACGAGCACAAGTATGGCACAGCTGCAAGACGATAAACCGGCTGTAGGAGCGGACCCAAGACGGATCTATCCCAACTTGGAGTTCGCGATGCAGCTATCGCGTCTGGAGCAACCAGCGATCCTCACTACAGCTTTGAGGCACGTCGTACGCGTAGGTCATGAACATGGCAGAATGGTCACCTTCACGGCGATGGAGGCTGTAGATAGAATACAGCTGAAGTCAGTGAATCTTCCCACTGATTTCGGAGCCCTGCGTGACCTGGTGAAGAAAGTATTTGAGAGAAGAGGTGAAGAATTCAAGCTGGACGAAATTTATGCACAGGCTGTCCTAGCTAATGGTAGAGTAGCATTCGACTTTAACAAATCATGGCCTGAATGTTACTTTCACACTTATTTTCCTTAATGACAACCCTAAAGTCAATCACGGTAGGGCAGCTAAACACTCATAATAGTCGGTTGGTCATGCAGGAACTCCGAAAAGTAGTGGAGGAGAGGAGACTAGATGTACTCTGTCTACAGGAGCCATACTACTGGGCCGGGCAAATATCATTCATGTCGAAAACATGGCAAACCATCTTTTCAGGAGAGGAGCCAAGGGCGTTAATAGTAATAACAAATAAGGCCCTCAGAGCCACAAAAATAGCGCAACTCTCTGATTGCCACTGTAACGTCATCGAGTTGCAGTCACCCGCTGGGATATTATATATTGTCAATATGTACTTTCAGTACGGGGGAAATTTCGAACATTTCATAGAACATCTCTCCAGGGTAATGATGGCGTTACGTGGGCGTAAGGTAATAATCACAGCAGACATGAACGCGAAATCCCCCCTATGGCACAGCGGCACTAGGGACGAAAATGGTGAAAGGGCAGAGGAAGCAATAATGGCGTCACAGCTGGTGGTAGTAAATAAAGCAGGGAACCCCCCCACCTATGCAGGAGGAGGGGGACAAGGCACCAACATCGATGTGACGTTAGCGTCACCGAATGCTATAAACCTTATCCACAGCTGGAATGTGATAGAGCACGCTACCACAAGCGATCACAACCTGATTACTTTTTGCATAGGAGATGAAGAGTGCCGCTGGGACCTGGGGTGGGAGATTCAATATAACTATCACAAGACAAATTGGGAATGCCTGGCTCAGGAGTGTGACGTTCCTCCGTTGCCTGAGGGTGGCCTGGATGTCGACAGGTACGCCGAAGAACTGGTAGGCTCCATCGTTAGGGCGGTAAAGGTCGCCGTGCCAACCAGGAGGAGGGCCGTGGCGGCCTCACCATCACCATGGACTGCCGAACTGGAAGGTATGCGTCGGTCTGTTAGACGGGCGAGGAGGTACTACCAGCGAAGTGCCGTCTGGCAAGAGAAGCAATACTGGCTGCAGCGCTACAGAGATGAGAAAGAAAATTTTCAAAGGGAATTAAAGGAAGTAAGAACAAGGAGTTGGGAGAAGTATGTGCTAAATCAGCTCGATACCGATCCCTGGGGAATACCCTACAAACTCGTAAGGGAAAAGGTTAAATCCCCCGCGGTTCTCTCGACCATCCGAGATGGAGACCGAGTGACAGAGTCGTGGAAGGAAACTGCTGAAGTTCTCCTGCGCACTCTGCTACCGGACGATGATGAACATGATGATGATGACTCTCAAAGGCAAATCCGCAGGGAGGATTCTCTAGAATATACCAATAATACTAGAGTGTACCCTTTCTCTGAAGCAGAAGTCGCAGCACATATCAAATCATTAAAGAAGGGGAAGGCGCCAGGACCGGACGGCATTGTAGCAGAGGTGGTACAGTTCCTCGCCCCACAGCTGGTGGCTCCTCTAACGCGGCTCTTCAATGAGTGTCTCACAGCTGGGAAATTTCCGAGAGTATGGAAGACTGCAAATGTAGTAATCATACAAAAAGGAAAGGACAAGGACCCTATGGATCCCAAATCCTATAGACCTATATGCCTGTTAGACACCATGGGGAAGCACATAGAAATGATTGCACAGCGCGCGATAGAAATCCTTAATAACTTAATAAACATAGGACATAAAAGATTTCACTTACCCCCCCACCTAATAAAATTATATCATAATAGTATTCTGACTTCCTTAGTAGGGTATGCCAGCGGGGTCTGGGCACACAGGCTCACGAGGGTGGCGCCTGCCATGGCCGTGAGGAGGGTGCAGCGAAGTATGCTACTAAGATCTGCTGGGGCATACAGAACTACTCCTGGGGGGGCGTTGCTAGTTATTATGGGACTATGTCCCCTTGATATAAAAATTAGGGAGCAGGCAGCGTGGTATTGGGTAACAAAGGGGAAAGTTGAAAAGACTAGGGAAATCATGGGTGTGCAAGTAGGGGACAAATACGCAATCAAGAGAAGGGGGGAGGAACTATGGCAGAGTCAGTGGGAAGGGGAAGGAACTGGGAGGCGAGTTTTTGAGCTACTTCCAGATGTTGCAGAAAGATTAAAAATGGGATACTTTCAGCCAAGTAGGGGTCTGCTGCACTTCCTGACAGGACATGGGCCATATCCGGCATACCTTTGCCGATTTGGTAAACAGGCGACACCAGCGTGTGACTGTGGTGCTCCGGAAGGAACTCCCGAACACGTCATCTACAACTGCACGTTGTATGATGGAGTGGCAAGTGAACTTAGAGCGCAACTTCCTAGCCAAGATACATATACCTTGCTGCGGCGTGCCGACACTTTCAGAGTCCTCAACAGTCTGGCAAATGAGATCTCAATGAAAGTCATGAGGGACTTTATTAGGGCAAGGAACTAATCAAGTACCAAACCGAACTTGACCGAGTTGCACCTGCACTACCGCCAGGCGCGGATCTGGCCAGCCATTTCATGGCTGGAATCCGCCGCGTCTTCGGACAAGGATGGCAGGTGCACTACCCGGAATTGGAATTATCGCACAACTATTTTTTGAGTAGAAAGTAGTTTAAGTAAGAATTAGAAATACTAACATACTAACAGGTAGGGACTGCAGTGAAGTTAAAGTCGTAGCCAGCCCAGTGCCAGGGGCACGCCCACTGGGGTTAGCTCGGTGGGCAGGCTAAATAACAGTAGGTTTGTATGCATAACTTCTGGCACATACTGTAACACTGCAGATCACACTAGAATAGTCATGTAAGGTAGTCTAACAAGTAACTTATTAATCATGCCCGTAGTTAGTGCCACACAAGTAATACACTGCCAATTAGTAGTTTTGTAATAAGGACCCACTAATTATTTGAGGTGGTGGGTTAATAGTATGGGAATAGTTTCTTGTATTTGACTTTTTGTATCATACTTAGTTATATATTAAGATGTTGTATAATTAAATTAATGTTGTTGTATTATTAATAAAGTGTTTTTTTTTTTTTTAAAAAAAAAAAAAAAAAAAAAAATATTGTAAACTAGTCAGTTACTTTATACGAGATCCGTTCAATAAGAAATGCCCCACATTTTCTTAACCCTAGACCTGATTTTTTATTTACTTATCAAAAAAAGTCTGACATCATTTTTACTTTCAGGTGAGTCTCCTGACAATATTTTTCTAAGAAAAAAATTCGTATGATCTCTAGTTTTCTAGATATTTAATGTGCACAATTGTGTTCATCAGGTCTCGAGCTTCATGACATACATTACGGAAGTCAACACTATGGATCAAGTATGCCAGTCTTTATTTCACTTTAAAACAGAAGAAACAATAAAAATAATTCCAAATTACAGTTCTTATTTAAACAGCAATGGTCAAAACACTGATTTTAAAGTTTCGCATGAAACTGCAAAAAAAAAAAAAAAAGTTTGTCCTTTTGGAGACATAAATGTACTTTACATTTTCTGCACTGAATTCTAGAACGCCCTGTACATTTTGGGAATATGCAGCGACTTGGAGCTCCTACATCATGCAAAAGCAAATGGTCAATGGAATCAAACTGTATCTCTGTAGCTGGGTATAATTCTCCTCTTCTTTTTGGTATGACTCTCATGTCTGAAGCCAGTTCTTCATCAGACATATGCCCCCTCTTCTTTTCAGTCACTTTCTTCTGGCACAGTATCAAACCATCTGCTACGAAAGGAAATAAGGTCTGTTTGCTTCTTATTGGATAAACGGTTGTCTGCATATTGTCTGTATGCCAACCAACTTTGCACAATGGCAGAGTCAACAGCATGAAAAATCATACGGAAAGCTCATTTTCGAGATCTGATGAAAACTCAGTACTAGCTTATCAATTGGTCAAATAGTTCCACACCATCCATTGCATAATTATATCTTCTCACTATTTCAGGTCTTTCTACTTTCACATATTTATGGAGTTTTTTGACCCAACACTCAATTTTATCCATTGAGCCTTTACCAACAAAGTTTGAACACAATACAACTGGCCTATAATCCAACCACTTACACATGGTAATGTCATCAGCACTAGTGATTTCTTCCCAGTAACCTTTGGATTGTTTCATTATTGTTTTATCATCTCAAAAAGGCAAGTTCTTTCCAGATCTGTTTTGATGGGCAGTACCTGCTGCACTGATGCCTTGAGAGTTCAGAACTTGAAACAGATGATAAGGTAAAAAGAATTTGTCAAAGTATAATTTATGACCATTACCTTTTGAGAGCGGGATAGAAAACTCTAAGTCAACAGCAGGACCTAATCCAAATTTTACACAGTATGCTGTATTTAGTTCAGTTGTAGCACCTTGATACAAAAGGAAATCATGCACTATTCCACCCTTTTCACATGAAGACTTTGATTCCCCATGGACTTGGTTTCCCCTTGACATACTGCTTTGAAGAAAACTTCCCAGTGAAAGGAATAATTCCTTCACTGACACAAACACTCTCTTCTATAGGAAGTTCACTGCAGCATTTTTGAATGGCTGAGTAAATTGACATTACTTTGTAAAATTTATCTTTATTTTCAGGTGTTTTTTCCAGATTGTTCACGAATGTAAATATGTTCATAATTCTAAAAATCTGTCTCGTGAGATGTTTTCCAAAACACATTTACCTACAAGCTTGTAGCCCAATAATTCATAATCTGGGAAATTTCAAGATGCCAGTCAATATATGCTAACCAAATAGCATCTCTTGTGCTTGATGAGTTGTCTGCTTGAATGAGGATTTGCCTGGTTGTAAAGCATAAATATGAGTATGTGCTGCCATGCTAGTGAACAAATCATCTGGTATATATTTTTTGAAGTATTGCATTGGAGAACACAAGAGAGATTCTTCAAAATTTGGAGTTTTGTATGTTTCTGCAATGGTACTTAGAGGCTTGCATTTCCATTTTATGGATTCTTTAGGTGTCACCATCAGGTTGTCACACAGGTTATTCAATTCTGAGTTGTTTTCACTGCATAAAAAGTTCATTTCAGTATCCAACACCTCTCCATGATCTTCATCTTCCGATATGGTGTCTCTACACACATCATTCATGCCCACTTTATTTTCTTCAGCACGTTTTACTATTTGTGGTGCTTGCCTTTCAATAAGTGGTACACTGTCATCCTCGTCTCCTCTCAAACTAATGCCAGAAACGCCACTATTTTCAAATATGTCCATAATCAAGTCCCAATTTTTCCTCACAGAAAGATATTCCTTATCCATATTTCTAACTCAAAAGCCAGCAATATAAAATAAAATTATATGTACAGGTCAGTTTTTCTCCTTTCTTGCTGCTGGTACTAAAATTAATGGAAAAATTATCATACATAACTACCACAGCCATGCAAATGTAGCTGACACACATTTTAGGTTATTTTTTCCTATTTTACACCATTAAGGACCTGTTGTACACAAATGTGTACATTAATCTTACCTGATACATAACAGAAATACAAATAAAATTGCTGAAAATTACACGGAAAGAATGTCTAATGTTTCCAAAAGAAGGAAACCACACAAAACGTTCATAAACAAAACCCACAATGTGACTATTACAGCAATAAAGTCAACGAGTAATGGCTTCCCACAGAGAGACAACACCAGAGAGTATATTTTGCTCTGTGGTTCACAGACTGCTCACAGGAGAGCAGGAGCAGCTGGAGCATGGCTAAAAAAACATACACAAATGTACAAAGTAAGTTTGGATGCACCTCACATTTATTGTCAGCGAAATATTAGTGAACAACTGTGACCACCAGGTCTGAAAGGGTTAAAAAACATATTAATATACATAGGCAAACGTCCGTGTTGGTGCTTCACTTTTGATGTTTGTTCTGTGCGCCGGTGAAGTTTAGAACCGTTCTGGCAGATGGCAGAGCCGTAGTACAGCATCAAAATGGCGTCTACATATAACTCCCGTTAGAAGCAGCGTGCAGTTATTGAATTCTTGTGTGCAGAAAAAGAAACAGCGGTGAACATCCATAAACGTTTGTGTACAGTGTATCGCGATGCTACCATTAATAGGAGTACAGTTGGGCCAAGGGTAAAACTCGGTTCTATAGTCGTCGGTGAGCATTGGAAGTGCGTTTTCAACGATCGAGACTTTCGGATATTCAAAAAGGTGCGCACAATGGGTTCCACGAATGCTCACAGCAGACCACAAGATTCGACAAAAGGCCATTTCATCTGAATTGTTGGAGCGTTTTGATACCGACGGATCGTTATGGGGGACGAAAGCTGGGTTTTGTCGCCGGAAACAAAAACGCAGTCCATGGAGTGGCATCGTCCTCATTCAGTACAAAAGAAGAAATTCAAGACAACCGACTCTGCCAGAAAAGTCATGGTGACAGTCTTCTGGAATTGTGATGGCGTTAATCTCGTGGATGTGATGCCAAGAGGGTGTACAATCGATTCAGAGGCATACGTGAAGACTCTGAATGAACTCTAGAATCGTTTCCGACGTGTTCGATCGGACAAAAATCCAGCAGAAATCTTGCCTCAACACGATAATGCACGCCCACACACAAGTCTGAAACCCCGGGAACACATCGCCAAATTGGGTTGGACATCATTGCCTCATCCACCCTACAGTACAGACCTGGCATCCTTCCATCTCTTTGGCAGCTTAAAGATTCTCTACGGGAAACAAACATTGAAGATGACGAGAATGTCAGTCATGCAGTGAAAACATGGCTACTCCTACAGGACAAGAGCTTTTACCAGAAGGGAATGCATGTTCTTTCACAATGTTGGCGTTCAGCCTGTAAAGGAACTGAAAATATTGTGATTTAATCGCAGAGGTGCTGAAAAATTGTTCCAGTGACACACCAGAGAAATATCTGGTAAACTTTTTATCTTTGAGAGACATAGGAACAATTTCGCCCTTCGTTTTTTATTTCTTGTATGAACGACTACTTTTTGTTCTGATGGGCTGGTGGGATGTCGTACTGTCTAATTACTAGTGTGTGTGTGTGTGGTAAATGAATGAGTTAAAAGACGCAAGATGTGTTTTATATTATTTTCATCGCACAACAAGCCTTATTCCCATGCCTATGGAGTATTTATGTTAAGCAGAGAAGGCGAGTTTTAGATGGAACCGAAGATCTTCAAAACGGCGCTGCTCAACAATAGAGGTACGTGATTGTGCTCTCTACTTTCCTTTCGTGGCCGCTAAAATTACTTCCGATTCGTTTTGCCGAGACATTCAGAACCTGCAATCTTCTTTTTCTTATAAAAATACTAGTCCGATGCAAAAGAAATACTCTTAAATTTAAATAATTGCCATTCTTTTACCCAGGCCACGGGGAATGATAGAACGTACGTGCCTCTACTCTGAATGCACGTTCGCAATCTCCGAGTGTGTTACGACGAAATTATTTCACAATGAAAATTTCTCATCAGACCGCAACCACTCGCACGCGAATGTACGTACCCTCTGAATGTATCTAGTCAGTCACGCGCGTTGTTCAAAAGCTTTACTTTTAATATTCAGTGGATTACAATTCCGAAATTAATTTTTGTTTATGCTGCAAATCGTACTTCACGCGAAGTATTTATTACGTAAGTTTCAGGCTCAATTTAATAAAAAAAAAAGATTCCGAATAATAGAAATAAAGAATAACAATCAAACAAATCAAACCTAAATAAACAGAAAGAGGGAACGTTACAAGCCATAGAACGTGATGGAGACTACGTAGAAAAGTAGGACATGGACAAGACATGTTGATGTATATTGTCACCAAATTCTGACTCTTAACAATAAATATGTTCTGAGAAAAAGAAGTGTGGGGCATTACTTATTGAATGACCTCGTACATTACAATTTTGAAAAATGTACCATTATTCACAATATTGAAATTAAAATTACAGCCTACAAGTACACAAAGGCCTTTTAGAATAGATGTAGAAGCAATTGCTTTCAGTCTATCTTTTGTAACAAGCACTCCAGTGCTGCTCTTCGTTTCCATGTACGTAACTGACTAGAAGGCAGCAGTGCAATGACGGCGCAAGTCGACGACGAACGGAACACGGCATGGCTCAGCAGCTCCACTGGATGCAGTTGCCTGTGCGGCAGCCAAGTAAGTCACTTACCCTTACTGAGCCCCTTAAATGTTTTAAATTTTCAGTTAAGCTTAATCAGAATATCTAAGTCTGAGTTCAAGATGTCACTTTCCATAATGAACGTCATTTAAGTATTTTAGGTTTAAGGCGTTTCCTACATATCAGTAGCTCTTTAGAAGTATGAGTGGAAAGTCAACCACAATTAACGAATTGCGCCTTTCTAATTTTTTGTGATCATTAATTACCTCAATCGTGGTAGGACACGTTCTTCAAAATGCATTGATATTGAAAAGAGTGTGCTGAAAAATACTTTCTGGTTCTGGGCCCCGCCTTACACATCAGTGTTGCTTTAAAATTATATTGTTAATATAAGTCAACAACATGTTACGAATTTCTTTTCTCTAAACTAGTTGGTATTGCTGGGGCTAAGTTGCACAGCCCATCCAAGACCGTTCGCCGACAACTGAAGTAATGAAGCACCACACGTCCGCAATGATAGCTCCGCTGTCAGCTCGTTGGATTGCTAACCGCAGGGGCCCCTGCCGCGTCGGCGATTTTCTGCGCTCAAAGGTAGGGTGTCGTGTTATCCTTACGTTCGTATCGCCATAACCGACATTCCGCTATTGAGATGCCTGTATCGGCTCGTCTCGAAAGCCAATAAATAAAAAAAAAGCACCCCACGTCTCGTTAGATGCTTTTGATCCGCAAACAGGACATTACGCCAGCTCGCCGACAAAGCGTTACGGCACAGCGTCGCCGCATACCAGCTCCCCCAAACTCTTACCGTAACCAGGAGCCATTCGGATTGCTGCGAGACATGACTACCGTACTTGCAGCACCACAACAGAGCCATTATTGTAAGTATAAGTAGTAGCCATTCTGCCTGATAGGTCATCGGAACATCATTGAAACACTGAGTCGTGTACAGTCGTCGCGCCGGCATCTGCCCTTGGGCCCGCCGCCAGCCGGGTCCGAGGTTCATACCCGGGAACCACCATCACCTCGCATCAGCCGACCACCAGCAAGCCTCGCCTGCAGTCGACCCAATGAGCGCTACATGTTGGTGTCAGAATAGCGTTGCCAAAGGTGCTACAGTCACAGACCACGCAAGTCAGTGGCAAATTGTGCGTTTTTTTAAACCACTGATGGGGTTCTTGTATACATTGTTCTCTTCATTGCGTTCTTCCTGCGGTCCCACTTTTCATTATGCGTGATACAGACTTAGTTATGGTTCCTAGGAAGGGTGCCAAGAGATGAGCCAGTGCCGCCAAATCTCTTTACGCTCTGTAACCTACCAGGAGTTGTGGCCTCATACATTGAATCTCACATGTTGTGTGCTGGGAATTCCGGAGGGAAGGACATTACACCAGGCAGCGCAGGGAGACTAGTAAAACTGTGTATGCTGGGAAAGTATAAGTCAACGTATATAGTAAACGACTATAATCATTTTTCGTTGTAAGTAGTCTTGATACGTGAATCAGGAATTTAAAGAGTTCTGCACCGATGTAAATTAGCAGATATGTAGTTTGACATCCACGGAGTGCCTGAGTCGTGTGCGGAGCTTCAAAGATGCCTGTTTACACAGCATTTTAATTTCCCCACTCTACATCTTGTTTTCAATGTATGGTAACATTTATATTCGCTATACTCTCTGTGAGTATCATGTTACCAATTTCGATTAATCGAAACTAGCCCTATATCTTTAGAAACCTCTTTGCTTTGTCACCGACACAGTTTTAAGTCTTTTGGGGTCAGTTTTGCTTATGACCATCTGGATTCGGCAGCGGGTGTTGGGTCACGTGGTCCTGCTCTTTTAAATGTATACGCCTTTACATTATTTATACGCTTTCTGTTCTGACACAGTGTTGCGAAGTCGAAGAGGCTGTCTGCTGTGTTCTGATGCTGAGATGAGGGTTGTCTTTGCCTGACAGAGTTTCATGCTGTTATGCAGATACGACAATGCCGGAGGAATCGGTTGAGATCACTGCAATTTATTTTTGTGATGAACGTTTGCATTCGTGTTGAGGTTAGTGTAACACTGTTTACTTAAGATCATTCCGAGTGTTGGTACTGCTGCGCGTTCTGACACAGTGTTGCGAAGTCGAAGAGGCTGTCTGCTGTGTTCTGATGCTGAGATGAGGGTTGTCTTTGCCTGACAGAGTTTCATGCTGTTATGCAGATACGACAATGCCGGAGGAATCGGTTGAGATCACTGCAATTTATTTTTGTGATGAACGTTTGCATTCGTGTTGAGGTTAGTGTAACACTGTTTACTTAAGATCATTCCGAGTGTTGGTACTGCTGCGCGTTCTGACACAGTGTTGCGAAGTCGAAGAGGCTGTCTGCTGTGTTCTGATGCTGAGATGAGGGTTGTCTTTGCCTGACAGAGTTTCATGCTGTTATGCAGATACGACAATGCCGGAGGAATCGGTTGAGATCACTGCAATTTATTTTTGTGATGAACGTTTGCATTCGTGTTGAGGTTAGTGTAACACTGTTTACTTAAGATCATTCCGAGTGTTGGTACTGCTGCGCGTTCTGACACAGTGTTGCGAAGTCGAAGAGGCTGTCTGCTGTGTTCTGATGCTGAGATGAGGGTTGTCTTTGCCTGACAGAGTTTCATGCTGTTATGCAGATACGACAATGCCGGAGGAATCGGTTGAGATCACTGCAATTTATTTTTGTGATGAACGTTTGCATTCGTGTTGAGGTTAGTGTAACACTGTTTACTTAAGATCATTCCGAGTGTTGGTACTGCTGCGCGTTCTGACACAGTGTTGCGAAGTCGAAGAGGCTGTCTGCTGTGTTCTGATGCTGAGATGAGGGTTGTCTTTGCCTGACAGAGTTTCATGCTGTTATGCAGATACGACAATGCCGGAGGAATCGGTTGAGATCATTGCAATTTATTTTTGTGATGAACGTTTGCATTCGTGGTGAGGTTAGTGTAACACGGTTTAGTTAAGATCATTCCGAGTGTTGGTATTGCTGCGCGTTCTTTTGCACAGTGGAATAGGAGCTCATAGACTGCTAATATGTAACTGTTCACAAGCCGGTTATTGCATCACACATACCTTATATTACTTCGTGATATTGTAAATCCAAAGACTTTAAAATCTCCTGAAGTATAAGGATTAGATTTACTAGCAGCCAGAATTATGTGTTGTGAAAACTAAGTTACTTCCGGCTCTGAAACTGAAATTCGAAATTGTAAGCCGAACTATTTCTATGACGTTGTGAAGTTGTTTTCTCGCATTTAGTGACAAATACCATTTCTTAATTCACTACTCTCAGCTTCATTTCGTCATTAACATTGTCGCCCTTTGCATACAATCATTTGAGTGTGCCATGATGTTCGGACGCCATCTCGTTATTTACGTGAGCTGAGTACACGTCCCAGAGACACACTCTGATGGATAAGCATTCGACCACTGAGCTGTTAGTGGGAAATATTCAAAGCAATTAGTTCTTCTCTGCATGCTATAGATATCAAGTGTGGAAAAATATAGGTTGACGTGTGCTGTAATGCTGACTGCTCTTTCTAAAGTATATTTATTACGGGATTATGTAGGAACGTCAATCAACACTAAAGTACTTACTCTGATGATTAATAATTTTTTACGTATCAGACCTATATTTACGCAAAAGGGAGGACAGCCTCAATGCACAACTGGACGCTACAAGCGGAAGGATAAGACATGTTTAAACCTGTCCCTTGCTTTTACGAACCATATATTTATGTACAATACACAAGTGCTAGATATGCAGAGGCCTCCACTCCTGCCTTTTCATTTGCGTTCCGCTGAATTTCTGGAAGTGCGTGTGTTGTGTGGCTATTTTCTTTCTAATGTAAGCGTCAACTCGCGTTAGCAAATTGTTTCTCTGGGGCGTTATAATTACACACTTTGCGTAACTTGAGCGTATCAGGGCTTGCATATAACTCCTTATGGGAGTAGTCCTTGCTTTTGAAAACAAACAAGCACACATACACGCACACCTTTCAAGCTTTGTGTTTCCTTTCCTTCTCTGCCCCGTACTCCTTCTTATCTTTGTTCTAGTAAGGTAGATGTAAGCCGTGGTAGAGAGGTGACGAAGTATGATGTAGATCAATGTCGCAACATTGTATTATGGCTAGAGTTTTTTGTCTCTGTATCACGCTACGCTAGCTCAAAGCGGCTCAGTAAGTGACGAGACGTTCGTTGGACGTGGTATCCTTATTCCGTTTCAAGTCCCTTGAGATTCAATGTTTACCACATCAGAAAATCGACCCATTCCATTCAGAGTAAGGTATGGAGCGAGAACGTGTAACGAAAGAGGGAGCTATGACGAAGAATAATGAATTATTATTGGTTGTTATTAAGGGAACCATGGACCATGGACCTGTTCGTTGGTGGGGAGGCTTGCGTGCCTTAGCGATACAGATAGCCGTACCGTAGGTACAACCACAAAGGAGGGGTATCTGTTGAGAGGCCAGACAAAGGTTTGGTTCCTGAAGAGGGGCGCAGCCTTTTCAGTAGTTGCAAGGGCAACAGACTGGATGATTCATCTGGCCTTGTAACAATAACCAAAACGGCCTTGCTGTGCTGGTACTGCGAACGGCTGAAAGCAAGGGGAAACTACAGCCGTAATTTTTCCGGAGGGCATGCAGCTTTACTGTATGATTAAATGATGATGGCATCCTTTTGGGTAAAATATTCCGGAGGTAAAATAGTCCCCCATTCGGATCTCCGGGCGGGGACTACTCAAGAGGATGTCGTTATCAGGAGAAAGAAAACTGGCGTTCTACGGATCGGAGCGTGGAATGTTAGATCACTTAATCGGGCAGGTAGGTTAGAAAATTTAAAAAGGGAAATGGATAGGTTAAGGTTAGATATCATGGGAATCAGTGAAGTTCGGTGGCAGGAGGAACAAGACTTCTGGTCAGGTGACAACAGGGTTATAAACACAAAATCAAATAGGGGTAATGCAGGAGTAGGTTTAATAATGAATAAAAAAATTAGGGGTGCGGGTAAGCTACTACAGACAGCATAGTGAACGCATTATTGTGGCCAAGATAGATACGAAGCCCACACCTACTACAGTAGTACAAGTTTATATGCCAACTAGCTCTGCAGATAACGAAGAACTTGAAGAAATGTATGATGAAATAAAAGAAATTATTCAGATAGTGAAGGGTGATGATAATTTAATAGTCATGGGTGACTGGAATTCGGTAGTAGGAAAAGGCAGAGAAGGAAACGTAGTAGGTTAATATGGATTGGGGAAAAGAAATGAAACAGGAAGCCGCCTGGTAGAATTTTGTACAGAGCACCACTTAATCATAGCTAACACTCAGTTCAAGAATCATAAAAGAAGGCTGTATACATGGAAGAAGCCTGGAGATACTGACAGGTTTCAGATAGATTATATAATGGTAAGACAGAGATTTAGGAACCAGGTTTTAAATTGTAAGACATTTCCAGGGGCAGATGTGGATTCTGACCACAATCTATTGGTTATCACCTGTAGATTAAAACTGAAGAAACTGCAAAAAGGTGGGAATTTAAGGAGATGGGACCTGGATAAACGGAAAGAGCCAGAGGTTGTACAGAGTTTCAGGGAGAGCATAAGGGAACAATTGACAGGAATGGGGGAGAGAAATACAGTAGAAGATGAATGGGTAGATTTGAGGGATGAAGTAGTGAAGGCAGCAGAGGTTCAAGTAGGTAAAAAGACGAGTGCTAGTAGAAATCCTTGGGTAACAGAAGAAATATTGAATTTAATTGATGAAAGGAGAAAATATAAAAATGCAGTAAATGAAGCAGCCAAAAAGGAATACAAACGTCTCAAAAATGAGATCGACAGTAAGTGCAAAATGACTAAGCAGGGATGGCTAGAGGAGAAATGTAAGGATGTAGAGGCTTATCTCTCTAGGGGTAAAATAAATACTGCCTACAGGAAAATTAAAGAGACCTTTGGAGATAAGAGAACCATTTGTATGAACATCAACAGCTCAGATGGAAACCCAGTTCTAAGCATAGAAGGGAAAGCAGAAAGGTGGAAGGAGTATACAGAGGGTCTATACAAGGGCGATGTACTTGAGGACAATATTATGGAAATGGAAGAGGATGTAGGTGAAGATGAAATGGGAGAAACGATACTGCGTGAAGAGTTTGACAGAGCACTGAAAGATCTGAGTCGAAACAAGGCCCCCGGAGTAGACAACATTCCATTGGAACTACTGACGGCCTTGGGAGAGCCAGTCCTGACAAAACTCTACCATCTGGTGAGCAAGATGTATGAGACAGGCGAAATTCCCTCAGACTTCAAGAAGAATATAATAATACCAATCCCAAAGAAGGAAGGTGTTGACAGATGTGAAAATTACCGAACTATGAGTTTAATAAGTCACAGCTGCAAAATACTAACGCGAATTCTTTACAGACGAATGGAAAAACTACAATAAGCCGACCTTGGGGAAGATCAGTTTGGATTCCGTAGTTATGTTGGAACACGTGAGGCAATACTGACCCTACGACTTATCTTAGAAGCTAGATTAAGGAAGAGCAAACCTACGTTTCTAGCATTTGTAGACTTAGAGAAAGCTTTTGACAACGTTGACTGGAATACTCTCTTTCAAATTCTAAAGGTGGCAGGGGTAAAATACAGAGAGCGAAAGGCTATTTACTATTTGTACAGAAACCAGATGACAGTTATAAGAGTCGAGGGACATGAAAGGGAAGCAGTGGTTGGGAAGGGAGTGAGACAGGATTGTAGTCTCTCCCCGATGTTATTCAAAATGTATACTGAGCAAGCAGTGAAGGAAATAAAAGAAAAATTCGGAGTAGGTATTAAAACCCATGGAGAAGAAATAAAAACTTTGAGGTTCGCCGATGACATCGTAATCCTGTCAGAGACAGCAAAGGGCTTGGATGAGCAGTTGAACGGAATGGGCAGTGTCTTGAAAGGAGGGTATAAGAAGAACATCAACAAAAGCAAAACGAGGATAATGGAACGTAGTCGAATTACGTCGAGTGATGCTGAGGGAATTAGATTAGGAAATGAGACACTTAAAGTAGTAAAGGAGTTTTGCTATTTGGGAGCAAAATAACTGATAATGGTCGAAGTAGAGAGGATATAAAATGTAGACTGGCAATGGCAAGGAAAGCGTTTCTGAAGATGAGAAATTTGTTAACATCGAGCATAGCTTTAAGTGTCAGAATGTCGTTTCTGAAAGTATTTGTATGGAGTGTAGCCATGTATGGAAGTGAAACATGGACGATAAATAGCTTGGACAAGAAGAGAATAGTAGCTTTCGAAATGTGGTGCTACAGAAGAATGCTGAAGATTAGATGGGTGGATCACATAACTAATGAGGAAGTATTGAATAGGATTGCGGAGAAGAGAAGTTTGTGGCACAACTTGACCATAAGAAGGGATCGGTTGGTAGGACATGTTCTGAGGAATCAAGCGATCACCAATTTTGCACTGGAGGGCAGCGTGGAGGGTGATAATCGTAGAGGGAGACCAAGAGATGAATACACTAAGCAGATTCATAAGGATATAGGTTGCAGTAGGTACTTGGAGATGAAGAAGCTTGCACAGGATAGAGTAGCATGGAGAGCTGCATCAAACCAGTCTCAGGACTGGAGACCACAACAACAACAACATTAAGGGAAAAGGTAGAGCTGGCATAGGCTGCAAGTAAGATGGTGTTGGACGTTTTAGCTGTTAGTGACATTCGGGTAAGGGGTGAGAAAGAAGAGGACGTGGGAGAATATAAGGTCTACCTGTTAGGAGTCAAAGCAGGAATAGCACAATGGGGTGTAGGGCTTTACATCAGGAAAGAAATGGAACCCAGCGTAAGTGCAGTAAGGTATGTAAACGAACGACTGATGTGGATAGATTTGACTGTGTCTGGCAAGAAAATTAGGATTGTGTCAGTATATTCGCATTGTGAAGGGACAGATAAAGATAAGATGGATAGTTTTTATGAGGCACTCAGTGATGTAGTTGTTAGAGTAAAGGACAAGGACAGTGTTCTGCTCATGGGTGATTTTAACGCCAGGATTGGAAATCGAACAGATGGGTATGAAAAGGTTATGGGTAAATTTGGAGAGGATATGGAGGCTAACAGGGACGGGAAACAACTCTTGGATTTCTGTGCCAGTATGGGATTAGTAATTACAAACTCCTTTTTTAAACATAAGAACATTCACCGGTATACGTGGGAAAGCAGGGGAACCAGATCTGTCGTTGACTATATGATAACAGATCAGGAATTCAGGAAGGTTGTGAGGGACACATATGTATTCAGGGGATTCTTTGATGATAGTGATCATTATTTAATCTGCAATGAAATTGGGATTATGAGCCCGAAAGTGCAGGAGGTCAAGTCCATATGTAGGAGGATAAGAGTGGAGAAACGTCAGGACAAGGAAATCAGGCACAAGTACATAACAGCGATATCAGAAACGTGTCAGTTAGTTGAATGTAGTCAACTACAGTCATTGGAAAAGGAATGGACAAGGTACAGGGACACAGTACTAGAAGTGGCTAAAGAATGTCTTGGAACAGTAGTGTGTAAAGGTAGGATGAAGCAAACAGCTCAGTGGAACGACACAGTCAACGCAGCCTGTAAAAAGAAAAAGAAGGCGCATCAAAAATGGCTACATAATAGAACTCAGGTAGACAGAGAAAGGTATGTTGAAGAAAGAAACAAAGCCAAACAGATAATTGCAGCATCCAAGAAGAAATCTTGGGAAGACTTTGGAAACAGGTAGTAGATTTTGGGTCAAGCTGCTCGAAAACCATTTTGGAGTGTAATTAGCAGTCTTCGAAAGGGAAATAAGAAGGAAATAACAAGTATTTTGGACAGGTCAGGAAAACTGTTTGTGAATCCTGTGGATTCCTTGGCCAGATGGAGGGAATATTTTGAAGAGTTGCTCCATGGAGGTGAAAATATGATCAGTAATGTTTGAGATTTCGAGGTACAATGGGATAGGAATAATGATGGAAATATGAGCACATTTGAGGAAGTGAAGAAAATGGCCAATAGATTACAGTGCAATATAAGCAGCTGGGGTGGATGAAATTAAGTCGGAACTCATCAAATACAGTGGAATGACAGGTCTTAAATGACTACACAGGATAACTGAAATGGCCTGGGAGTCGGGACAGGTTCCATCAGACTGGACAAAAGCAGTAATCAGACCAATCTTTAAACATGGAAACAGAAAAGATTGTAACAACTACAGAGGCATCTCTTTAATCAGCGTTGTGGGTAAAATCTTCTCAGGTATTGTTGAAAGGAAAGTGCGAGTATTAGTTGAGGACCAACTGGATGAAAATCAGTGTGGGTTTACGCCTCTTAGAGGTTGTCAGGACCAGATCTTTAGCTTACGGCAAATAAAGGAGAAGTGTTATGAGTGGAACAGGAAATTGCATCTATGCTTTATAAATCTAGAAAAGGCATATGAACGGGTTCCTAGGAGGAAGTTATTGTCTGTTCTACGAGATTATGGAATAGGAGGCAAACTTTTGCAAGCAATTAAAGGACTTTACATGGACAGTCAGGCAGCAGTTAGGCTTGACGGTAAATTGAGTTCATGGTTATGAGTAGTTTCAGGGGTAAGACAAGGCTGCAACCTGTCGCCACTGTTGTTCATATTATTTATGGATCATATGTTGAAAACAATAGACTGGCTGGGTGAGATTGAGATATGTTCACACAAAATATACAATCTTGCATATGCCGATCACTTAGCTCTGATGGAAGATTCGATTGAAAGTTTGCGAAGTAATATTTCAGAGCTAGATTACAAATGTAAGGACTATGGTATGAAGATTAGCATCTCCAAAACGAAAGTAATGTCAGTGGGAAAGAGATATAAACGGACTGAGTGCCAAATAGGAGGAATAAAGTTGGAACAGGTGGATGGTTTCACGTACTTAGGATGCATATTCTCACAGGATGGCAACATAGTGAAAGAACTGGAAGCGAGGTGTAGCAAAGCTAATGCAGTGAGCGCTCAGCTACGGTCTACTCTCTTCTGCAAGAAGGACGTCAGTACGAAGACTAAGTTATCTGTGCACCGTTCAATCTTTCGACCAACTTTGTTGTATGGGAGCTAGGATGATTGCAGGTACTAGTAGATGGGAACAATAGCAGGAGGGTGTTCACAATGAGGAAATCAAAGAAAAACTGGGAATGAACTCTATAGATGTAGCAGTTAGGGCGAACAGGCTTAGATGATGGGGTCATGTTACACGCATGGGAGAAGCAAGATTACCCAAGAGACTCATGGGTTCAGCAGTAGAGGGTAGGAGGTGTCGGAGCAGACCAAGGAGTAGATACCTGGATTCGGTTAAGAATGATTTTGAAGTAAGATGCTTAACATCAGAAGAGGTACAAATGTTAGCACTGAATAGGGGATCATCGAGGAATTTTATAAGGGGGACTATGCTCCAGACTGAACGCTGAAAGGCATAATCAGTCTAAAATTATGATGATGATGATGATGATGATGATAAGGGAGACAGGCTACAGCCTACCAGAAGTATTATAAAGCTTTTGTATAAAAATTATATGATGTGAAGCACCAAATATCTTTAAAAAATTTTGAATGCTATGAAAACCAGTTTCTTCTAAATGTTCTATGTAATAGTACAAACTTGTGATGACTTTAATTTTTTATGTAATTTAGTGTAAGTGTATCTACAAAGCGTTAACGAATATTAAATGGACAAAGACATTATACAGATCCACCTTAGCACTATCAGTAACTTTGTACAGTTGGTATGAGGTGTTGCTGACATGGAACGCGCTAAAACAGTTGTTACCTGTGTGCCACAAAGCAGAAAAAAAGACTGAGACGTTGGGTAACACGTCGTGGTTGGACTATCATATTTTCAGTGTTGTCCCGTAGTTAAATCAGAGGTGTGACAAAAGGCCTGTCTGAATGTGGTCACAATATTGCGAAAAAATTCAGTATATAGCTGAGCAGTGTTAGCAGTGATAGTTTTGTCCCATAAAATGAAATGTATGTACGTAAAGCATTGTGAAGCGTGACTTAAAGAGAGAAGAACATTTGTGGAGGCTTTTCCTACCCTCAAATTAATATTTAACAGCATATAATGGATGTTCATTAACACATTCTTAGAAGAATAGTACGTGATCATCGTCTTCTGGAGACAAAGAACATATCATAGTTACAGCATGAGCAGTCCGAGTAGTTATACGTAAAAAAAATAAAGCCACGAATACGGTGAGACCATAAGATCTATAATTGTTTACTTTGGAGTAAAGGTGGATCGTAATTATATTTACTTTCTTGGAAAAACGTGTTAAGTAAAGTGCTATCATTCTGTTGCCACTTATATCTGAATTCAACTTATAGTCAAAACTGTTTATTAACAAAGTATAAGTGCGGCTCTCTGAAATTTTACATTAATGAGGCAAAAACTTTGTGAGCAGGAGGAAGTATAATTTATGTAAACGTTTTTCACAAGTCAATAGATTTGTAATTATTCCTTATACATATAATTTAAATAAATATTTAGATATAGCAGTAAAGTCATGATCCTAGATGTTATCTGGTCATGCTGAAAGTAATTCAAATAGCAGCTTGCCAGTATTCCATGACAAATACAATATTAAGTTTGCAATAGTATATTGACAAGAGTTAAAGAAACACTTTTTTGGTTATAACTCTAAAGACAAGCAGAGTTTGTTCCACAGCTTAAGTAACATTCTGCTATTTACTGTTAATGCCTGTACTACTATATCAACAACGATCTTAGAACATTACTGAAACTAATAGTGCTTATTTTGCTTTTTTTATAAGGGAACCATCTTAAAGTCAATATACACACTCATGCAGACTCCATGTTGTTCACACTTGTCTTTGCTACACATTAAACTATAAGATCAGTACTGTAAAAAAAGATATATGTTAGTGATTTTCATTCATGGCAGCAGTATTAGAATTAAAGTGACATTAGCCAGTTCTTCTTGTTACATAATTAATACAGTGTAGCATTTATCGTTTCATGAACCTAGAATGAAAACACTAACACTTAGTCTGCATAAGTAAAGAATTAACAACACCTGATAGCCAAAAAGATTGTGCTGGTTTTGAACAGCAAATTTCAGTTATTGTTTAAGATCACTGGCAACGCTTACAGTTTCAGAAACTACCAGATCTTTTAGTTAAAGATAACAATTCGAAAGGGCTAGGATCGTCAGACTTTTAGGTGGAAACATTAACGGTGCGGAACAGTTTCCTGTGAAAGCGGTGAGTATACTGCACTGTCCCACAAAATTGGGTCTCTGAAGAAGAAGATAATAAGCAGGTGGTAAGTGGTTATCTGTCAGAAGTGATTGGTATAACAACGGCCACCATACGGTGTGAAGGGTCTATCTGCCTATTTGTCAGTTAGGTCACGGTCCAGGCACACTGTAGTTATACATCAGTTATCGGGTTAGTAACTGTGTGCTGTGACAAAGTAACTCTCAATTCCGTAATCATTTAACAACAGAGCAACAAATTGTTTCTGAATTATTTTTCATGCTACACACAAAAGATATTCTGTGTAAATAAATTACTGAAACGCGACACTTTTCTTAAAATTATTAGAGAGATTTTTAATTATTTCACAATGGCACGCAAAGCTAATTGGTTAATTACGAGTTATAGATTCATCAAAATATATTTCGTAAAGCATTAACAGCAAAATCAGTAGGTTCAGTAAATATGATAAAGGGCCGTTCCAGCTTGGAGTACAGGATTCGCCACGAACCGCACATGGGAGTCACGATATACTTCTGAAATTGAAGCTAGTGAGAGACTGTTGAGTGGATGACATCTATAGATGATTCTCTTCAGAAAACGGATGGCAGTGCAGTGCTTTTAGCTGTTGGTGCCCTCAGAATTAAGTGAAGGTGAACTCAGAAAACAAACCTCGGGAAACTGAAATACAGGACAAATCAGATAAAGATCAAATTTAGAAAAAGACCAAGGCCAAGCACAAGAGCCGACCCAAGGTGGTAGCTACGCAGCTCGTTAGCTTGGGAGACTGTTGGTCTAGTACTCCAGCCAGATAATGGTCTTTAGGTGGTTTTTCAAATGAGTCAAATGACTCTAAGCACTATGGGACTTAACATCTGAGGTCATTAGTCCCCTAGACTTATAACTACTTAAAGCTAACTAATCTAAGGACGTCACACACATCCATGCCCGAGGCAGGATTCGAACCTGCGACCGTAGCAGCAGCGCGTTTCCGGACTGAGGGTGGTTTTTCTCTCTCGTTTAGGCAAATGATGGTCTGGTCCTCTATCTTCTTGTAGATACATAAACAGATAAAACACAACAAATAGGCAGTCAGTCAACAGCTTTCCCTAACGTGACTGACGACTGTCATGGCAGCAGGCGCAACCGGTCACAACGTTAAAAATGTAATAAATTTGCTGAAATGTGAAATAGTGCACCCCGTACCACAGAAGAAACGGTATGGAGGGAGAGAGAACGAGAAAGAAAAGGAGAAAAATGTAACGACACCTTCAGTACCCACCGCCGTACTCTTGAGTTTGCTAGATGAGTATGAATGCTCAGTACGTCCTAGAATTCCCAGTACCCTAAATCAAAACAGTGTATTAGAGTGCGCGCATATGAGAACAATGTATGCAACATATCAGATGTACACCGTCGTTCATCTCCAAGCTACCTTGACATCTCGCTGTGCATTTCAGCGTTTCCCCATTTACATCCACATTTATATTCCTTATGGTGTGTGGCGGACGTTACTTCGATATCAAAATCCGTACTCCTTCTCCTGCTCCTTATTTCCTAGTTGGATCATTTCGTCAGACATTAGTGGGAAAAAGAAATATGTTAACCAGCTCTTCCCGAGAACTGCTATCTCAGAATTTCAGTAGCAGACCTCTCTGTGTTGTCCACCCTCCCACCCTCCCTCTTGTAGCATCTACACTGGAGTTTGTGGAGCGTCTGCGTAACACTCTCTCGCCGACTGAAAGAACGCGTGACAAAGCGCACTGCCCTTCGTGGGATCTACTCTATCTCCACTGCTAACAGTACTCGGTTAGGGTCCCAGAATGATAAACAGTATTCAAAAATCGATCGAACTAGTGTTTTGTACGCTATTTCTTTCGCGGATGAATTACACTGATTAGGCAAAACGTTATGGTGGCATTGTGGGCAGGTGACGTTGTAAAAGAAGTATGATGCAGACACAGGAGGACCGACCACCCTAGCGAAGATATGGACCGCAAATGGAGAAATCCATTGGGATAAGCGATTTTCAGAAAGGACAGTTTGTTATTATGCAAAGCCTGTGAACGAGTATCGCCGGCCTTGTGACCGAGCGGTTCTAGGCGCTTCAGTTCGGAACCGCGGTCCTGCTACGGTCGCAGGTTCGAATCCTGCCTCGGGAATGGATGTGTGTGATGTCCTTAGGTTAGTTACGTTTATCAGTTCTAAGTCTAGGGGACTGATGACCTACGATGTTAAGTCCCATATGATTAGAGACATTTGAACGAGTATCTCGAAAACGGCGAAGATGGTCGAAAGTTCACGTGCTACTGTCGTGAGCATCTACGGGAAGAGGCGCTAAATGGCTGGACGTTCACGACTCTTCCCAGAACTTGGTTTTCGGAGGCTTGTTTGCTCTGTAAAGTAGGACAGATGCTGATCTGTGGCATCTCTGCCGAAAGAGCACGATGCTGGTGCACTGTTCGTCGTACATTGTTGAATATGGAGCTCAGCAGTAGACCATCCCTACATGTTCACATATTGACCCTATGACATCGTCAGTGACGATTGCAGTTGGCACGGGACCATCGGGATGCGATCATCGCAAACGTGTCCGCTCTTCGGGTGACTCACATTTTTGGAACACTAGGTCGAGTGTCAGCTTCACAACTGGCTTCATCGAGGTGAACGACCGCTCGAAATACGCTGGCACGACAGGCGCAGGCTGATGGGAGCTTAGGGAGACATCCTCATGCGTTTGAGTTGGACCTGTGGTAGTTAATCATTAAGCAGAGTAATTGCCCACGTTTCGGAGCCAGAACCGTGGTACAGTGGTGTGAAAATCATTATAGTGAACTCACTTTGATGTCTCGGCGACCAAATTCACCTGATGTATACGCTGTGTAACCCATCTAGGTCGCTATCGGGCGCCGTCACCAAGCACGAAAATCAGCGGTCCGTCCGTTATTTATACGAATTACATGCCCTATGTGTAGACATAAAATGCGACATACCTCCAGAAACCTACCAACAAACCGTCGGATCCCTCACACGCAGAATCAGTGATGTATTACGTTGCAAAGACAGACAAACAAGCAATCAAGCAGACTGTCGTAATGTTTTGGCTTATCAGTGTGTTTTTCCTTAAGATTTTACGGTACTTAATGTTTCCAATGGTGAGTTTCTGACAATCTGACAGTAGTGGATCTCTTCGCATATTTAAGAGTAATGCATTTCATTCATTAATATCTATCCTCAACTGGCAGTCCTTACAACAATCGCCAATCCTCCTGCGTTTTGCTACCGTCTTCTGGAGTTACAACCTTCCTATAGTCGGCGCCGTAATCCAGGCATAGCCTCGCGAATATTCCAACCTTATCCATTAGCTATGCTTCGAAAGTCGTTAACATTTTTTTCGGAATTTTTCATTAGCCTTGCACTGACTTTGGGCCACGTGAGACTTGATTTGTTTCACATTACGATTTGTGTGTCGTAATAAGATACGTACTTTGTGGTGGCCACTTCCATAGGGCTGAATATGTGCTGAGCAACGCCTAATAAAACGCTCTCGAAACCGTTCATAAAGGTACTGCTCACATGAATAGCAACGTGTGATGTAACACCGTCCTTCTGCAAGAACACGCAGCCCATGATATACGTACTTGTCTTCAAGCTTAGTTATTAAACACTTTGATACATGCTCAAATAAGAATTTCCGCTTGCATATCTTTAAAAAACACTAAGGACGTTCAATAAATCACGCAATACGTTTTTTTCTGAAAAAATTTTGCTTTTATTCAGGACGACAAAACACCATATTATTCCCCACTATTTTGGCTACTAAACCGTATTTTTCAACATAATTTCCCTTCAAAGCGACGGCCCTACGCCACCTTACAGGGAGGGCCTGTATGCCCGCACGACACGACTCTACTGGTCGACGTCGGAACCAGAGTCTTGCTGCATCAAATCTCCCCATCATACACGTACTGCTTCCCGCAGAGTGCATCCGTCATTGGGTCAAACAGATGAAAGTCCGAAGCTGTGAGATCCGGGCTGTGGGGTGAGTGAGAAACCTAGAGGGGCACACATTTGAGTATCCCAACTGCTGGATAACGGTGTCAGCACTATCTACAGAGACATCTAGTTGTGCAGCGATGAGTCTGAATCCGCACGTTCATCATTGCAAAAGTCACAGCTGTGTGCCGATGTCTAGTACGCGGGAGATCGGACAAGTTTGCGCGACCTTGTTGCGATGATGACAGGAACCTCGCGCAACGACTCACCGTGCTTTTGTTCACTGCGAGGTCTGCGTAGATATTCTGCAAGCGGCTATGAATATGTGCGGTGTTGTGGGTTTCCTCCAAACGAAAGTCAGTGACAGCTCTCTGCTTGCAACGCACCTCCGTGGCAGACATTTTGAAGGTTGCGTATAGCACCGCTAACCATCGAAACTTCATGAAACTATAGGGGCTGAATTCGGAATATTTTACGATTCGTCCAGCAAAGATAGGTCGAGAAAAAAATTGTTGAATGACTTATTGAACGCTCCTTGTTTCGTACGACGCCTCGTCCCATATTCTAATAAGAGGCACGTTGGTTTCTAACTATTACACATGGTGGGGATTTTCCTTAGGCTAGTCAGAAACATTCCTCATACGGCAACTGTGAAACGTTCAACAGAGAGTAACATTCTGGAGCTAGTGACCGCATTTGAAAGTGGAGCAAACATAACACAGCAGTCTGAAACTCCGTGCTCCATGTCGTGATATACTTCTTCCACAAATTTCTATCAAAAACGTATCGTTTGCAAATCGTTCTAATGTGGTAGTGCATTGTTGACGGCAGTACGTGAAACTCACCTGGTCTTTGGCGAATGCGTTACTGTTTATTCCCTCAACTGTACAAAGTCAATAGGGTTACAGGGCTTACCGGACACTCCGTATTTGTAGAACGCATTTCGCAAACCAATACTAAGTTCCTCGCCCGAAAGCGGAGGTCCAGCAACTGATGTAACTCCCCAATTTTTAATTCATGACTTCTCAACTGCAGCGGTAAGTACAACGTCGCTAAAGAGATTTACCGCTAGGAAATGGATTACTCGGCGTGGGTAGGCGGCTTGTGAGGTCTGCCGGTTGAAAATCGCGTTAACCCGCACTGGAGAGGAGCGTGTCTTTGGGGGAGAGGGTCGCAGACACAAAGCGCTGCCCGGCGCCCCACACGTGGGGCGGGGGAGGGGTGTGTTTTCCACCCCAGCCCGCGGCAGAAGCCCATTACGGGCGCGCGCCACTCTTAATCAGGCGTTATTGTTGTAATCCCGCGGCACCCCGGCGCTCCGATACTATCGTCCCGCCACAAAAGTTAATCCACGCCGGCAGCCGCCTGCCGCCGCGATTGTGACGTCATTTATCGCGACACGTGGCCCGCGCGCGCGCCGCTGCCGATAAGAAACAATGAAAGCGCGCCGAGCGGCGAAAACAGGGGCGCCGGCGGCGTTTTTATATGCGGATTGATGAGGTGTTATGCGACGCTGTGAATGGCCGGCGACACTGGTATTTACATAGGGCTCAGCTGCTGGTGATTCACGTGAAATTAATTTTAATCTATAATCGGTCCACCCTTCCTCGTACGCCGCCGGAAAGTCACGACGGCAACCTTGTACTGGTTCCTCTCTCCTACCACTCCCGTTTAACAGAGAAGGATTACACAGTGTTACCGAAGCTGAAATGGAGTGGGGAGGCGGGATTTAAGATTGTGTGTAGATATGAGCACAGCCATTTAAGCAGTACTAAAATCGATTGCTAATCTATTGGGAGCCAGTTTATACAGTTCTTTTTTCCGAGGAGGAGAGAATGAGACTACGTGATGAGGTTACGAAACATATCTAAGCACGTACAGTGTGACTCCGTGATATGTTACGATCTTTCAGGGATAAAGAAAGTGCCGTGTGACTAGGGCCTCCCGTCGGGTAGACCTTTCGCCGGGTGGATGTCTTTCGATTTTATGCCACTTCGGCAACTTGCCTGTCGATGGGGAAGAAATGACGATGATTAGGGCAACACAATACCAAGTCCCTGAGCGGAGAAAATCTCTGTCCCAGCCGGGAATCGAACCCGGGCGGTTAGGATTGATATCCTCTCCCGCTGACCACTCAACTACCTCTCTTTTTTTGTTTTTTTCGATGCATCTGCTCGGGCCGGACGTCGTAAGACATCCGTTTAAGTTCGTTGTTGATCCATTAACTCGGTGTTTTTTTATTACAGAGGGCAACTAACCCTCTGACCGAATACGTTGAGCTCCGGTGTTGGCAACTGCCGGGGGTGGACACTTTCAGGGATGATGGAGAAGGGTAAATGTATCAACTTGGGGTAAGGGACTCTGGTCCGGAAACAATCGACCCGAGAGTTACAAGCGAAATTCGTCGTGGTACCTCTAACAATGGAATATGTGTACCGGTTCTGTTCCTACGCTCCTTTGGTTGGCAACACCCATAACCAGTTAGGTGTAGAGACTGGGATAATAACATGACAATCCAACGGAGGTGGCGTACAGTGTGCTGACATGAGCAGCCCTGGTGTACGATGTGTTTAACGTAGTAGATTGCAGCCTGTGGTTACAGGATGAAGTACTAACGTCGGTCAACCGTAACCTAATAGAGGTCTACCTGAGACGGAAATTGTATGATTTCAGTGCAAGGGGAAAGAAATGGAAACACGAGAAAAGCGGTAAGGTTGCACAGAACCAAATACCCGCCTAGAAGACATCGCTCTCACATAATAGTTCGAAGAGTAGTGAAACAGGCCAATTTGGGTCAACAGCACAACGATCGAAGAGGACGACGAACTACACGTACTCCCGACTTAAAAGATGCAGCGTTTGTGCACCAGGCGCCTGCAATCAGTGCTCGATCAGCTGAAAGTGAAACGAAAGTTTCACAGAGTACTGTGTGGTCCGTATTATGGCAGAAGCAGCAACACCCTATATCCTCAGAAAGTGCATTCCTTGGCGTATACTGACTTCTGACCTCGTGTTTAGCCAATGGTCCTTGCAGCGGCTTACAGTCGATCCTCACTTACCTGCGCATGTATTTTTCGCAGACGAAGCCCGCTTCGCTAGAGACGGAATGCAAAACGGTCACAGTAGCCATGTTTCGGTCGATAGTAATGCCCGCGCTACAGCTGTGAACAGTCATCAACATAAATTATCGGTCAACGTGTGGGCAGACATAGCTAACAACGTGACTTTTAATATTTTCCAGGCGAATTGGAAGTTCAAATTAATTTCGGGCTTGCAACCACCCGTCCCTCTATACATCCCACTATATTTGGACTGGGCACCTGCCGGTCATCCTCAGGTGCGCCATCGAAGACATCGACTGCTCGCCTCAGGACGACAGGCAAGCGCTCAGTTGAAATTTCGCGGGACGTATTGAAAGACGACCCGCAGCTATACCAAAATTTGTTTGAAGTCAATTATTACGTATTAGGTCTGTTACTTCTTCTTAAATGCACCAATGTACAAAGTGTTAATCAAAAGCATACTATTGAGATTCGTGGAACATACCCCAGTTGTTATTCCTCAACAGGCGTGGTTCTAGCGTGATGGGGCCCAACCTCACTTTGGACTGAGGGTTCGTGAACACGAGGATCGGACATTCCCTGAAAAGTGGACAGGAAGAGGCAGACCTAATTCATGGCCAGCATGTTCACCTGATCTAACACACTTGATTTCTTTTTGTGGAGACATGTGAACTTCATTGTGCCAGGGACACCTGTTGAGACTGAAGATGATCTGGCAAGAATTTGCTCTGCCTGCGACACTGTTCAATGAATTTTATATTACAGGTACAACAGAAAAAAGCATTGAAGCTGGGGGAGGTCATTTTGACCAAGTGATGTAAATGTAGCAGCTTGTGGAACGTGAGCAGGTAAATGGAACTCATTATGACTGTACCGTAGACCGGGATTTTCGATAAATCTGTCAACAAATTACGCTCGCTGTTACTTGTCCATCAGCACAGCAAACTTCTTAGGGTATTGGGGAATAACCAGCGGGAATTCTGTACGTCATGATCAGCATTCGGAAGTTGAGGCTCTCGATTTGGGTCCTCTGAGAGGCTAAGGGGGATCTTAGTAGATTTTCGCTTATATCTTGAGACTCGATCGGTACCGCGCTAGGGTCCCTCATATTAAATTGATAGGTTTTCACGTATCCATCATAATCCTTGGACGATTGTACATAATGACGAAATGATCGCGTGTAGTAAACTAACGAAAATGGAGATTGCTACACCATGAAGCACAAGTGCAATATTAAACAGACAGTGAAAATGTTCATCACGTAAGGAATATTAAATGATTCCATTCTGGAACGACGTGTGCCAAGAAAAAAAAAAAAAAACAGCCTCCGAACAGCATCTCGATGAATTTCAAGCCGCGCCTGAAACATGTGCGATTTGTTAATGCGTTGGTTGATTTGGGGGAGGGGACCAAATAGCGAAGTCGTCGGCCCGTCGGATTAGGGAAGAATGAGGAAGGAAATCGGCTGTGCCCTTCGAAAGGTAGCCAGCCTGCCATTTGCCTAAATCAGAATGGCCGGACGCAGGTTTTTGAACCGTCGTCCTCCCGAATGCGCCACTCGCTCGATTCGTTTTTTGCGTTCACGACGATTTTTGACCGGAGGCGGTATGAATGTATACGACTACGTCTTACCATCGCGTTCCACGCATGCTCTATAGGTGCCAAATCACGGGCCGAGCATACCAATCAAAGATCCGGAGAGTCCTCAAGGCTTTTGCGATGTGAACTGCAAAGTGAGACCTTGCATTATCCTGCTGCAATATGCATTTTGTCACCTTGATCATTAAGGGCACGACGTCGGAGCTAACAGTACTCGTCTCGTACTGACAAGTATTCAGCCACTTTTTACAAATAATCAAATCAGTCTTCTTGTCATCTCCGACAGCTCCGCATGGTGATCCAGGGTTTGGTGAGATATGTGTCTCGAGAATCACAGTATCCAGCCTCTGATAAAGCCGCCGGCCGCAGTGGTCTAGCGGTTCTAGGCGCGCAGTCCGGAACCGCGAGACTGCTACGGTCGCAGGTTCGAATCCTGCCTCGGGCATGGATGTGTGTGATGTCTTTAGGTTAGTTAGGTTTAAGTAGTTCTAAGTTTTAGGGGATTGATGACCACAGATGTTAAGTCCCATAGTGCTCAGAGCCATTTGAACAATTTTTTTTTTTTTTTGATAAAGCCGTTTACAATCTTCGTGTTGTTCTGTCCGTCAGAAAAAGAAACGGGATTGAGCACTGAAAACCACAGGATGTCACTTAGTCACGCAGTTGACTCTGGCTCTGTGGCAAGCTGGTTTACATGGTAAGGTGTCAGCGCACAGCAATTCTATATCTAAATCCCATTCTCCAATAATAACTCTGCCTGTGACTTCTCCTCAGATTTCAGTTGTTCTAATTTGTTTGTTCGTCACAGCCAGTCGAACATTCCAGGTGCATTCCTTCTGGAGGGACCATGGCTACACTTCTTGTTCTGAGTTTACAATGTCACCACTGGTTATGACGTCATTGCACTTCAAGAAATTGCAGTCTATCGGTATGATACTCTCTTGTCTCTCACACAAGTCATTCGGCCTCTTTTAGAGACATTAGATTATTGTAAAATAAGTGTGAAAGCTGCCGATTTTTACAGATTCATTGACATAAACTGCGAGTTACTCATGAAGAAAAATTTCCAAATATGTGCCTAATTCAGCCTACTGTGCTGACACGAAGAGAATATAAATACATATTTCAGGTAGGAGAAGCATGTATTTCTGTTGTTCTGTGTTTTTATTTTGATAGACACTTTGCTACGCACTTAAAATTTGTTTTATGGCGTGTAATGATTCGCCCATGCTTACACATCATTCAACTTCCTAATACACGAATATTTTTGTATATGTAATTGCCTTTGCTTAAAAAACGAGTATGTTGAAGATTTTTACGTCTATTGTTCCAGTGGCTCTAAGCACTATGGGGCTTAACATCTGATGTCATCAGTCCACTGGACTTAGAGATACGTAAACCTAACTAACCTAAGGACATCACATACGCCCATGCCCGAGGCAGGATTCGAACTTGCGACAGTAGCAGCAGCGCGGTCCCGGACTGAACAGCCTAGAACCGCTCGGCCACAGCGGCCGGCCATGGATTCAGATCACGTTATCTTGCGGGCTACACACCTGGAAAACCTCTGGAGGTAACATATTCGTGGAACGCTGCATCAAGCAAACCTTTCACTGGGTGAGCGACACGAGGTGTTGCCCCATCTTGCATGAAAACAGTGGTTTCCACACAGTTGCGCTCTTCCAAAGCAGGGATCACATGTTGTATGAGGTAGTGTCTATAAGGTATAGATGTCACGGTACTTCTGACAGGCGCTCTGGGAGTATCCTCTTTAAAGAGGAACGGACCGAGGATAAAGCTGCTTGTGAATCCACGTCACACAGTCACACAGGGAGAGTGTAATGGCTGCTCGTGCACAATACGCGGTTTAACGGTACCACAAATTTGGCAGTTCTGTGTATTCACTGGACCCTGTAGTGTAAAATGTGCATTGTCGCTCTGTAGAATATTTTTCGGCAACATGTCAGCAACGTTGATCCACGCCAGAGAAAATTTAGAACTTTGCTGTGGATCATGGGTTTTCAGTTGTTGGACCGTCTGCATCTTTTTCGAGTGCTAATGCAAAATAGACCGCAAAATTTTCCGACTGTTGGCCATGGGATGGACAGTTCTCGTGACACTGCACGAGCTCTAGCACTACCCGAGGCAAGTGCTCTATAGTAAGTTACAGCAACAGCAACCTTGTCTATAACTTCCACCGGGATAGGGCGCCTTCCTCTTCCAGGTGCCACGTCAAACTCACCCGTGTTTTAGAATTTCACTATCATCTTCTTTAGACCATTTAATGGCGTCGGACATCTCCTCAGATCTTCCAGTCGGCGTTTTTCTCAACGCAGCGTTGCAATACCTGCCGTCCACATAAAACAGTTTGACTAACAGGACGCGGTCATTCCTCTCGATGACCATAGTGGCCACTGACGTTACGCATGCCCAAAGCAACTTAGCATCGTAATCAGAATAACACAGGCACTGCAGAATCTTGTTTATGCGCCGATGCCGTGCAAGCGACTTTCAACAACGATGTGGGAGCAGTAGGGAAATATACAGTAAGTAATGAAAGTAGGAGTGCCGGCCACAGACGCTTGATTGATGACATATGGAAGTGTGGGTCAGGCCTTGAGTCGAGAGCGGATAGCCAAATGGTAAGTCGACCACTCGCGATAAATGGGAAATCGGGGCTCGAGTCCCGATCCGGCCATTTTCATCGACGTCATTCCATTCCACAGCCAATCGTTGTCCTTATTCGCAATTGCGAATTCATTTCATGCACATTATGGCTTGTGAAATGACAGTGTGGAAGCCATACGGTCATACACTCCTGGAAATTGAAATAAGAACACCGTGAATTCATTGTCCCAGGAAAGGGAAACTTTATTGACACATTCCTGGGGTCAGATACATCACATGATCACACTGACAGAACCACAGGCACATAGACACAGGCAACAGAGCATGCACAATGTCGCCACTACTACAGTGTATATCCACCTTTCGCAGCAATGCAGGCTGCTATTCTCCCATGGAGATGATCGTAGAGATGCTGGATGTAGTCTTGTGGAACGGCTTGCCATGCCATTTCCACCTGGCGCCTCATTTGGACCAGCGTTCGTGCTGGACGTGCAGACCGCGTGAGACGACGCTTCATCCAGTCCCAAACATACTCAATGGGGGACAGATCCGGAGATCTTGCTGGCTAGGGTAGTTGACTTACACCTTCTAGAGCACGTTGGGTGGCACGGGATACATGCGGACGTGCATTGTCCTGTTGGAACAGCAAGTTCCCTTGCCGGTCTAGGAATGGTAGAACGATGGGTTCGATGACGGTTTGGATGTACCGTGCACTGTTCAGTGTCCCCTCGACGATCACCAGAGGTGTACGGCCAGTGTAGGAGATCGCTCCCCACACCATGATGCCGAGTGTTGGCCCTGTGTGCCTCGGTCGTATGCAGTCCTGATTGTGGCGCTCACCTGCACGGCGCCAAACACGCATACGACCATCATTGGCACCAAGGCAGAAGCGACTCTCATCGCTGAAGACGACACGTCTCCATTCGTCCCTCCATTCACGCCTGTCGCAACACCACTGGAGGCGGGCTAAACGATGTTGGGGCGTGAGCGGAAGACGGCCTAACGGTGTGCGGAACCGTAGCCCAGCTTCATGGAGACGGTTGCGAATGGTCCTCGCCGATACCCCAGGAGCAACAGTGTCCCTAATTTGCTGGGAAGTGGCGGTGCGGTCCCCTACGGCACTGCGTAGGATCCTACGGTCTTGGCGTGCATCCGTGCGTCGCTGCGGTCCGGTCGCAGGTCGACGGGCACGTGCACCTTCCGCCGACCACTGGCGACAACATCGACGTACTGTGGAGACCTCACGCCCCACGTGTTTAGCAATTCGGCGGTACGTCCACCCGGCCTCCCGCATGCCCACTATACGCCCTCGCTCAACGTCCGTCAACTGCACATACGGTTCACGTCCACGCTGTCGCGGCATGCTACCAGTGTTAAAGACTGCGATGGAGCTCCGTATGCCACGGCAAACTGGCTGACACTGACGGCGGCGGTGCACAAATGCTGCGCAGCTAGCGCCATTCGACGGCCAACACCGCGGTTCCTGGTGTGTCCGCTGTGCCGTGCGTGTGATCATTGCTTGCACAGCCCTCTCGCAGTGTCCGGAGCAAGTATGGTGGGTCTGACACACCGGTGTCAATGTGTTCTTTTTTCCATTTCCAGGAGTGTACAACCAGTGTACAGCGGCAAATTTGTACCTGGTTGCTATGGTTGGAACTAATTTGTTTTTCGGCATAAAGCGGTTCCGAATTAATGCATTGACATACCCAGTGCTGTTTTTCTTGGGGAACGCTGCGGGATGCGTACCCCTAAACTTTTTCTTCGACAATGTAATTTTTTTATTATGTTGAGAGCTTGGAAGAGTGCCAACGATTTAGTTCAAGGACGTAAATTTTTTATTTCTTTTTTTCTTGTTGGTAACTGCAATACAAACGATACCAGCGCAGCTTTTGGTGGGAAAAGCGATGTTGGTTCATGAAAGGCAGACATCTTGTTACTGATAGCAAGAGTAAAGTAAGAAGGCACGAAGACTATAGCAGCCATGAACTAAAGTCAGTTTGGAAACAGTTGTAATGTTATTAATGTAAGTTACAGTGTAGTTTTATAGGTAAATAAATTTTCAGCTGTATAAAAAAATTGGGTCAGTTGAAGCACGGGATACCACCCAACATCTATGCCATTTCGGGAGCCAAACAAGGTTCCAAAGATTTTTGTAGTGTAGTTTCTATTGTTGTTGATGATAGGTGTGGATGGTTTTTGTTGTATTGTGTGTTTTAGTCGTGTTTTTTAGGTTAAAATATGTGTTCGGTAATATTTCCTTGTATTGTCTTGTATGTCTGAGGGTTGATTGGCCTCACCTGTTTCATTTGAGGTGTATCATGGGTCAATTGAAGTGTACGATACCGTTTTCTTTTATTGTTCAGGAGTTGATGGGAATTGCATGCTTCATTTGAGGTGATGTAGAGTGAAGTGTTCGATACCACATTCTCTTGTATGTTTGTTTGTTTCTCGGTATCGCCTGCTTCATTTGAGCTGTAAAGTCACCTGAAGAGTCCGATACAATTTTTTAATTTTTTTATTTTTTGGGTAGTTCCACAAACGTATTTTTTAGAAAAAAAAGCGCTTACATACCTACCAAGTTTCACTACCATACAATAATTACAGCACACACGAGACTCCTGTGTGCAGCTGCACTGTAACTATAACCATCCGGTATTACGTCCTCTTGCCTTTCGTAATTTCTTCTTTGTCTATGGTGATTGCAGCTGTTCGTGAAATCATGTTGAACATTGGTGCTATAAAATCTGGTAAGGAATATTAACAAATCGTAGGTATTGCTTTACAAAATCTAACGATAGTCAACATTATTGTGAGTGAGGTTGCTCTGTACATGCAGCGTTACGCGTTGCTCGTGGCTAATTAGTATTAGTTTTCACTGATTCTAAAGTGTTTCAGTACAGTAATAGTTAACTCACAATCATATCATTATCGTGGCATCTTTATTTGAGTTTCCAAGTGTGCGTTTACCGTCACCGCCGTTCACACGTCAGTAATTGTTACATAATATCTTTTTCAACCAGAAAGGTAAAAATTCATAACTTTTGCTGCAGCATGAGATGGCTTCCATATGATGTACTCCAATAACTAATATTTCAAACAATTTTAGTTATGTAATTCGTTAAAACGTTGGCTGACTGCCCTAAATTAATTACCTTGAATTAAATAACTGTTTTCGATCGTTGTTATACAACATTTTTAATTGTTCGATAACGATAAATGATAATCTTCCTGGCATTCTTTCAGAGGAAGTTTATTTTTCGGAATCGATGCCTTGGCTGTCAATTACAGCCCATTGGGTTGCACGGGTCACTAATATAAGGCGGAGTGTGGTTGTGTTATATAACCTATTTGGAGAACGTCTAAGAAAATAAATAATCGATCAGCGAACAGAGTTGAGAGAAAGATGTAATAACACAGTATTTATAAGGAATAGGATGTGGGACAGGACATGAAGCCAGGTGAAAGGATGGTGGATGGGGCAACAAATGTATTTGTTGGTTTCCACAAGACCAGAAAAGAGCCGACATGGCGACCTAACGGAAAAAGGGGAGACGAAATTTTAAATTGTGTTGTAGCAGCATGGACGAGTGCTGCTGAATATCATGACATACGGTATGTTTCACCGGTTCGAGAACATTTTTCTGAAGATTCTACATATCATTTCACGCCTCTCGTCCCGTTTCTTCAGTCATTACATGCCTTTTCTTTGGTAAGCTCTTTAAAATAAATCTAAATCTAGGTGTGTTGGCAATGAAAATGAGATGTTTTTCTTCTGAAATAAGTGCTTCATACACATTCCTGTGAAACAGAAATAAATTTCTGAACCTTTTTTACTGCTAATTATTAAAATAAGAAACAGTTCATTTAAACTTCAGGTAATTCCTGATGTCTTTAGAGGCTTTTGGGCTTCCTGTCATACTGCTCTACCTTCGATAAAAATGTGCTAGCCATTAAAGAGTGGAAAGAATAAAAACATAAAATTTATGCTATTTTTTACTCAGTAACAAAAAATTTTAATCCTGTAATATACAAATTATTTCACTTACCATCGGAAAAAGTGCGAAAGAAGTATATTTTATACTGATGTGATAAAATAAGGTACTGTTTAGCTGCTTACGTAGCGTATTAAATGTGAAGAAAACTCAGGAGTAAACAGTACCATGTAACATGCTGAAGTAGTGTTGTATTTCTTGTTTAGGTAGGTTTACGGTGATATTTCAGTCCAGTTAAAGGGACTTAATCGAAAAGCTTACAGTTCAAATACATTTGTACCAAATAGTAGAATATTTGATACAGACACTAGCGGCAATTCGTAACCACACACTTGTAGTTATCTCAAATGCGACTCGTTTGCGGATCCACATTTAGTGGAAAGTTTTTTCTTGTGCAGTTTGGCGTAATTTTCACCGATGTCAGTTTTCGCTATTAATTAAGATACAGCTAGCATACAGGTTTTGCACTCCCTTGAATGCGATGTCGCAGGTTCAATCTTTAGCAGGGCTCATTTGAAAATGTTGTGTTAACATTTAAGATAGAAAAAAAATATATTCCTTGCTAAGGTACGGAGGTCTACCTTCAATGAGGTGTATGTATTACACTTCACAAAATGGATATCGCCGACAGTCAACAAGTAAAGGAAGTTTCATATCAGCGCACACTCCGCTGTAGAGTGAAAACCTCATTCTGGAGTCAAGAAGTACTCAAAACAAACCATTAACCTGCATCGTGAACACCGAATAGAAATGGCGCGCTACTGTGGTCACAAGGGATCTCACCATGAAGATCGAAGATGAACTCCTTGGGAGTTAATAGAATGTGATGGCATGGAACCAAATGCGAACAAGTGTGTTGTGGAGCTTATCGTGAAGCTGGCTATCCTCTAAGCCGTAGCTGCAGACAGTGAGATACTATGTTCTATACGAACGGAAAAAACAGGGGTTCAGGGTGATATGAGCTGTAATGTCACACACTTTCCAGGAGGGACAGTTTGCGCTGAAAGAGTATCATTTTTATACGCAGATCACCAATCAAGCAAAAGCAAGATATTTTGACGATATATTGGCCAAAAGCAGCGCTGATACCGCAGTTTTAGTTCTCTTACGCCCAGTTTCGCACTCTTGCATGCAGTGACGTAATAACTCCCTACTGCCCTTGGAATATCACACACACGAGAAAGTCTCGTAGGGGACAAGGCATATCCAATTTCTGACAGCACAATAAATAACATTCTAACTAATTTATCATCCAGAGTAACAGTCTATACGAATGCGTTAAGGCATTGATGTTAGCTGATCTTGACACAACTCTCTTGATACCTCTAATTTCCAGGGTTCCTTTCATATGCACTTCCTCTTCAGCTCCCTATTGGTCGGATTTGGGAACAAATTCCGTACTGAACTCTACGATAAGTTTGTTTATTTCACCTACAAATTTTCTGGCCGATTCCGAAGTTTCCTGTGCATCGTCAAGTTGACACTTTGAAATTTCATTATCTTACGTCTCCCAGTCCCGTTGCACTGTTTGAATTTAAGCAACCATCCACTGTTTCCCTTGCAATTTGTGTAGTCAATGTCGCAAATACACTCCTGGAAATGAAAAAAAGAACACGTTGACACCGGTGTGTCAGACCCACCATACTTGCTCCGGACACTGCGAGAGGGCTGTACAAGCAATGATCACACGCACGGCACAGCAGACACACCAGGAACCGCGGTGTTGGCCATCGAATGGCGCTAGCTGCGCAGCATTTGTGCACCGCCGCCGTCAGTGTCAGCCAGTTTGCCGTGGCATACAGAGCTCCATCGCAGTCTTTAACACTGGTAGCATGCCGCGACAGCGTGGACGTGAACCTTCTGTGCAGTTGACGGACTTTGAGCGAGGGCGTATAGTGGGCATGCGGGAGGCCGGGTGGACGTACCGCCGAATTGCTCAACACGTGGGGCGTGAGGTCTCCACAGTACATCGATGTTGTCGCCAGTGGTCGGCGGAAGGTGCACGTGCCCGCCGACCTGGGACCGGACCGCAGCGACGCACGGATGCACGCCAAGACCGTAGGATCCTACGCAGTGCCGTAGGGGACCGCACCGCCACTTCCCAGCAAATTAGGGACACTGTTGCTCCTGGGGTATCGGCGAGGACCATTCGCAACCGTCTCCATGAAGCTGGGCTACGGTCCCGCACTCCGTTAGGCCGTCTTCCGCTCACGCCCCAACATCGTGCAGCCCGCCTCCAGTGGTGTCGCGACAGGCGTGAATGGAGGGACGAATGGAGACGTGTCGTCTTCAGCGATGAGAGTCGCTTCTGCCTTGGTGCAAATGATGGTCGTATGCGTGTTTGGCGCCGTGCAGGTGAGCGCCACAATCAGGACTGCATACGACCGAGGCACACAGGGCCAACACCCGCCATCATGGTGTGGGGAGCGATCTCCTACACTGGCCGTTCAGCTCTGGTAATCGTCGAGGGGACACTGAATAGTGCACAGTACATCCAAACCGTCATCGAACCCATCGTTCTACCATTCCTAGACCAGCAAGGGAACTTGCTGTTCCAACAGGACAATGCACGCCCGCATGTATCCCGTGCCACCCAACGTGCTCTAGAAGGTGTAAGTCAACTACCATGGCCAGCAAGATCTCCGGATCTGTCCCCCATTGATCATGTTTGGGACTGGATGAAGCGTCGTCTCACTCGGTCTGCACGTCCAGCACGAACGCTGGTCCAACTGAGGCGCCAGGTGGAAATGGCATGGCAAGCCGTTCCACAGGACTACATCCAGCATCTCTCCATGGGAGAATAGCAGCCTGCATTGCTGGGAAAGGTGGATATACACTGTACTAGTGCCGACATTGTTCATGCTCTGTTGCCTGTGTCTATGTGCCTGTGATTCTGTCAGTGTGATCATGTGATGTATCTGACCCCAGGAATGTGTCAATAAAGTTTCCCCTTCCCGGGACAATGAATTCACGGTGTTCTTATTTCAATTTCCAGGAGTGTAGTTTGATGTGGAAACGTAGTAGGTCATCATCATGCAAATGGTATAGAACATCCTTGAAGCGCGAAACATCAGTTTTAGTAATAAGTGCACCTTGTCCTCTATTGAACGCCCGTATTTTTTTATGCACTACACGGTCGTATTGCTGCGGACTTATTAGAAATCTGTTGACAGTTGTTCTCTTACTATGTTGCGGATAATCTACCATGTACGTAATTTCGTTTAATGTTCTATACTACGTTCCACTGAAGACGGGACTTGTGGGTCCCTGTCCCCAAATATGATGAACTACACGGTTCAATACGTGTTTCAGTATCACTTTCACTTGTTAAGCGCGTATCGCTATCGTTGTACTGCTCATGTACATTGTCCGCACAGCCGAGCGTATGCTACACCACACATTCAACTGACTCATCTTACAGAAACGCTAATATTTCATCTAAGACTTCATTCTCACTCTCAAAATTCGTTGGATTCCTTTCTGACGAAATGTCAACTTTTGCAACTGTTGTTGTAGATATAACGCAATGTTTGCTTTGTTTATCGTTACCAATGCTTTTTATCAACATTACTATGCACTGTGGTACTGTTGTGAGCTACAATGTTTGCTTTGTTTATCGTTACCAATGCTTTTTATCAACATTACTATGCACTGTGGTACTGTTGTGAGCTGCAATGTTTGCTTTGTTTATCGTTACCAATGCTTTTTATCAACATTACTATGCACTGTGGAACTGTTGTGAGCTACAATGTTTGCTTTGTGTATCGTTACCAACGCTTTTTATCAACATTACTATGCACTGTGGTACTGTTGTGAGCTACAATGTTTGCTTTGTTTATCGTTACCAATGCTTTTTATCAACATTACTATGCACTGTGGTACTGTTGTGAGCAACAATGTTTGCTTTGTTTATCGTTACCAATGCTTTTTATCAACGTTACTATGCACTGTGGTACTGTTGTGAGCTACTCGTCGACTAAGCAATTCAACTATGCTTCGTAACCTCATGTTGTGCTCACGATTGGATTGCTATTATCAGGCAATATTGTGGTTGCATGGTCGACAAAGTGTGGGGCGCTGCATGCGTTAAACATCATTGGCATTTGGCGACCTCACACTCAAAGGGTCCCTTGTCAGCTCGGCGCCTCAAGGGACCGCAGTCGTCACTTGGGACTCAAACCGGCGCTGGACGTATAGTAACGTGTAAAGGAGACGTTCGGTGGTGGATGCCAAATGAACAACGGTGTTGATAGGACTGTGCATTACTTATCACTGCTAACTGTCAGGTTAGAAGTATTCAAGTCTTTATAATATACAAGGTATAATGGTTTTAAATCTACATGTTTCTATTGGTGAGTGAGGACGATGTACTAAACACCATTACATCAGTATTCACCTCATTTACACGCTAATAATGATAGCGTTTACAGGTTGTTTTTATGTTGGTTAGTGACTTCAAGTATGAGTGGCAGGAGCATGCCATTAATGGTTATTTTCCTCTGAGCGGCAGTTCAGGTGTTGAAGTGTGGACTCAAGGACGCAAAACGGTCAGTCTATACAGACAGGCGTAGTCCACTTAGACTTGCAATTACACCATACAGAAAACATCAATTCGTTAAGTTTGTGACTTGTTTGGGGGACGACAGTTCGACTCAGGTATAAAACAACCAACACAATGATGTTTGTACATTTTAATTTACCATATTGCAAGTAGGCTCTTTACGTTTTTATGTTGGTAACGTCACCTAGCGTCTGTACGAATATCACTGGCTGTGCTGTGTGCAGTCTGTGGCTGGTGGGCATTGTTGAAATAGTTGTTATAGTAGTGTTGGGCAGATGGCTGTTAAGAGCGCGTAGCGTTGCGCAGTTGGAGGTGAGCCGCCAGCAGTGGTGCATGTGGGGAGAGAGATGGCAGAATCTTAAGAGCGGACGATCTGGACGTGTGTCCGCCAAAAAGAGTAAATTTGTAATACTGGATATCATGAACTGATACATATATTATCACTTTTGAACACTATAAGGTAAATACATTTTTTGTTCTCTATCAAAATCTTTCATTTGCTAACTATCCCTATCAATAGTTAGCGCCTTCAGTAGTTTGAATCCTTTATTTAGCTGGCAGTATTGGCGCTCGCTGTATTGCAGTAGTTCGAGTAACGAAGTTTTTTGTGAGGTAAGTGTTTTTTTAAAGGTATAGATTAATGTTAGTCAGAACCATTCCTTTTTAGGGATTACTGAAAGTCAGATTGCTTTGCGCTAAAAATATTGTGTATCTGTTCAGTGTTGATCAGAATAGGTAAAGAGCGAAATGTCTGAGTACGTTCAGTTCTGCTCAGCTGTTTGAAAATCAAATAATGTAAGAGGTTTATCAGCACAGTAATAATTAATTTTTATAAGGGGACGTTTCAATATATAAAAATATCTGCTCTTATATCCGTTACCTTGTATTTACAACATTCCACAACACATGTACAACTCTGCTCAGTACATTTTCGGTTACACAGAATAAGTTTTTAAAGAATATATTAATTGTAAATAAGTGCTAAAAATGTGAACATTACCAAAGCATCATCTTAAAAAGTCGTGGTTACAAAATACTGGCACAAACTAAATTGATGGAAAACAATCACAACTCTGTGTGTGACATAAATTAAAGTCAATAGGCGTGTTTCTACAACTGATAAATGACGTCTATTCAAATTTCTCACCAGTAGCATAAGAGTGGAGCTAGCAGTTCCACGATGAGGATGCAAATCAGGTTTGCATTACATACACGCTGTAACGTCGTAAGCGTTACCTACCATTAAAATTGGACGCTGTGAGTGCTTTTAAGGCGACAAAGACGCAGTTGGCAACACTTCACTGAGATTTAAGGAGAGCACTTAATAGGGCCACAACAAGCTGAATGTTCCTCCTTCAATAATGCAGAAAGGCTTGGCAGGAGTGTGGCCACTGCTCATTACTGCTGGCAACGGTGATCACGAGAATTTGCGGTTGCAAGAGGAGCGGGTTCCAGACGGCCACGTGGCACTACAGAGAGGGAAGACCATAAAGTTCGGCGTATGTCTCAGTCGCATCGTACAGCACATGCAGCAGCAATATGAGCAGCATTTGGCACCACAGTGACACAAAGAATTCTTACTGATCAGTTACTTCAAGGACAGCTCCGAGCCAGAAGCCCTGTTGCGTCCCTTCCACTGACTCCAAACTACCGCATTAGCGAATTCAGTGGGGTCTAGCGGGAACTCGTTGGAGGGCAGGGTGGAGATCTGTTGGTTTTTCTAATTAAAACTGGCTCTGTCTGGGGGCCAGTGATGGCCATGTGTTGGTTAGAATGGGCACAGTTGAGGACCTGCAACCAACCAGTCTACGTCCTAGACACACTCCTACACCTGGAGTTATGGTCGGGGGTGCGATTTCTTACGACAGCGGGAGCACTCTCGCGGTTATCCCATGCACCCTGACTATAAATTTGTCCATCAGTCTGTTGAATTGACCTGTTGTATTCCAACAGAATAACGCTCGGTCACATGCCGCTATTCTAACCCAGCATGCTCTACAGAGTGTCGACATATTTTCTTGGCCTGTTCGACCACCAGCTCTGTTTACACATGGGACTTCTTCGGACGACAACTCCAGCGTCATTCACTAACAGCTTTAACCGTCCCCATAGTGTCTGACCAAGTCCAATATGGCTCAGAGCATTATGGGACTTAACTTCTAAGGCCATCAGTCCGCTAGAACTTAGAACTACTTAAACCTAACTAACCTAACGACATCACACACATCCATGTCCGAGGCAGGATTCGAACCTGCGACCGTAGCGGTCGCGTGGTTCCAGACTGTAGAGCCTAGAACCGCTTGGCCACCACGGTCAGCCCGACCAAGTCCAACATCCATGGAACTCCAACTCACAAAGTGACATTCGACACTTGTAGAGCATATTGCATCCACGTTTGCATTCTTGCATTCAACATTCTCCATTGTAGTGTTGGGCAGTTGGCTGTGAACAGGGCGTTGCGCTGCGCAGTTGGAGGTGAGCCGCCAGCAGTGGTGGATGTGGGGAGTGAGATGGCGGATTTTTGAGAGCGGATGATCTGGACGTGTGTCCATCAGAGAGAGTAAATTTGTAAGACTGGATGTCATGAGCTGATATATATTAAGACTTCTGAGCACTATTAAGGTAAATACAGTGTTTGCTCTCTATCAAAATCTTTCATTCACTAACTATGCCTATCAGTAGTTAGTGCCTTCAGCAGTTAGAATCTTTTATATAGCTGGCTCTCGCTGTATTGCAGTAGTCAGAGTAACGAAGATTTTTGTTCCATTGTGTCTAACTTTTGATGCTTTTGCTGTGTTTGTCTCTGATTTTGTTCCATCGTGTCTAACTTTTTAAGATTTTGTTCCATTGTGTCTAACTTTTGAAGCTGTTGTCCCATTTGTAGTATTAATTATAATAACAACGCACTGGTGTCTGAAACATGTTCCTCAGTGCTTTTCGGCAGTGCATTTGCACCGGCAACATTCACATTTTGACAAGCTGAAAATCTGTCTTGACTTATTTGTGAAAGCGGTGAGGACACAAAACCTGAATCTACAGTATTTGCGAGATTGTGTCCTGTCATTTCGGATTCCTGAGGCGAGCTGTTGCCGACCGATCGATGGATAATGCTTCCCTGTTCACTAATTGTTTCACTGTCTACACAATTATTTGCAGCCCGCTACATTTCCCTTTGCACAATTACCTAATTACTACTTTGAACATTAGTTAATTCATTAAACGGTGGCTCTAACACACTGCTTTCGTCTTCACTGTCATTTCTCAGTTTACTTTGGAGCCAAGTATTACGTGTTTCAAACACCATTATTGTCACAATATTTCACACGATAACACAGAAAAGCACAATTTGGAGAGCAAAATAAGAAAACACATTAACATAGCATTGAAAATGATATCTCGTTTATTGGAAGCGCAGCTGCGAAGTACTTGGTGCAAATCTACATGCGTGCCACAACTGTTTTACTGTACAATTACGCGCTAGCAATAAACAATAGCCACACTAATTAAACAAACTACAATAAAAAATCAGAAGATTCCAGTGAGGTATCCTCGGCTAAGGATCGACATATGAAACGTCCCCTTAGAAATATTTATGAATGATTGTGCTGATAAACCTCTTACATTATTTGCAAACAGCTGAGCAAAACTGTACGTACTCAGACATTACTCTCTTTAGTTATTCTGATCATTAGTAAACTGACACACAATATTTTTAGCGCAACGCAATCTGACTTTTAATAATCCCGACAAAACAAATGGTTCAAATGGCTCTGAGCACTATGCGACTTAACTTCTGGGGTCATCAGTCACCTAGAACTTAGAACTAGTTAAACCTAACTAATCTAAGGACATCACACATATCCATGCCCGAGGTAGGATTCGCTCCGACAAAAGAATGGCACTGACTAACAATAACCTATACCTTTCATGAATCACTTACCTCACAAAAATCTTCGTTACTCGAACTACCGCAATACAGTGAGTGCCAATACTGCCAACTAAATAAAAGATTCTAACCACTGAAGACACTAACTACTAATAGGCATAGTTAGCGAATGAAAGATTTTGATAGAGAACAAATACTGTATTTACCTTAACAGTGTTGTTCATGACATCCAGTCTCACAAATTTACTCTCTCTGATGGACACACTCCAGAACATCCACTCTCAAAACTCCGCCATCTCACTCCCCACATCCACCACTGCTGGCTGCTCACCTCCAACTGCGCAGCGCAACGCGCTGTTCACAGCCAACTGCCCAACACTACAATGGAGAATATTTCACCAATGTCAACCAGCCACAGACTGCACACAGCACAGTCAGTGTTTTTCATACAGAGCGCTGCGTGGCGTTACCAACATAAAAACCTAAACAGCCTACTTACAATACTTTTGTTCATGTCTCTCAGTAGGTAATACCTTTGCTTGTCAGTTTCCTTCTACGAGCTAGGCACGTAGTACCATCGGTCTTCCTAAAGTATAAACACAGTATAATTGATTTTAAACAATTGTGTACCGTTGAACATTACTAAACCTGACAGTCATAGGACTTTTTGTATTTTTCTTCCATATCCTTAATCGTTATTACCCATGCGATTAGTAACTCTTAATCAAAACTCTGGAATTCACTTTCTGCGTTTCACCATCGAGAAAGGTGGCCTGATGGTGGAGACAGTGAGGGAGCGTTAGAGGAACCTAGTGATTCTGACGGAACATACTTCTGTTGATTTCTGTAAGTTATTGTATACGAATGCTGGGTTAATTTTGTAACGAGTCTGCGACTACTACCATTTCCCATTTTTCCCCACAAGAACCAACCTGTAATGATATCGATATCGACGAGGTGTGAAATACTCTAACCTTCGCTTTTTAATGTCTTCCATTCTAGCAAAAGCCCATAATAGTTAGCTTTCAAACGCACTAACTCATATTCTAGCCTATAAGACATATAATACAAACGAATTCGTATTTGGAAACAAAAAACAAAATATGGTAAATCAGTCGCAGTGCAGAGCAAAGCAGGGTCCCGAGATGACTGTTCTACGTACAAGCATTTACTCGCAGATGGAAATGGATGATGGTGATACGAGTGTAATATGTTTTCAAAACAAGCGGCCGCACTTCTTTTCCACACACGGGCCATAAATATAGTTCTGCCAAACACACACACTTGAAAAAGTAGTACTTACTCTCCAGACAGAGTGTGATAAACTGTGGCACCACACACAAAGAAATTAGTAAATAATACGTGCTGAACCAGCTATGCGAAACCTCCAAAGATTCTCTTGGCTCGGAATCTTTATATTGCATTCTTCCTTCAAAGCGAAATGAATGGCCAGATCTCACCCGCCCGTTTATTAAAGCAATCCCGTCGTCGAATTAACGGCTCGCCTTTAGTCTGTTGACTTAAGTAAGCCATAACAGCCCGCGGACAGCGGGCCGGCGGACACTAAAAAAAAAAAGAAAAAAAGAAAGATAGTAAAGAAAAAAAAAAGAAATGGAAACAAGAGCTACAAGGAAAAATAAAAGCGAGGGGGAAGTAGGTGGAGGAGGTCTCGCTAGAGCTGCTCGTGGGGCCGGGCGAGTTCTATATAAAAGTTGTGTCTTAATAGTGGCCGTCGCCGTGCGGGCCTTTATATAGTTGTCAGGGGACCACTTTATGCTGGATGCGCTATGTAATGCCCGCCAACAGCGGTATAACTCTGCCGACGGGGCGACGTCGCTTGGGACCGCGCGATGCCGCAAGGTGGTCGAAGGAGAAGTGGTGCGGCGAGCGGGCAAGACAAAGCGTGCGCGCGCTCGCGCGCACACACACGAACACGAACACACGTACACAGGCGCACGCACACGCACGTACGCCGCCACGGACGTACTCGACCGCCACGCCGGCCCGCTCGCGCCATTGTGCACCCTGCGAGCGCTTGTCATTTGTCAGTTTCTGGCCGCCTCCAGCGCGCCTAGCGGTCATATACTGCTACGCTATATATATTCCTCTTCGCTGGTCCAGTCGTGGCACCGCGGTGAGTCTTTTTTTGAGTTCGTGAGAGGAAACGCGACTCCGTCTTGCGGGTGTAAGGTGATAAACGACTGCAGATCTCATCGTGGTGAGGTAGTCTCTCTCTTATTTCAGTGCGAAAAGCGGGAGAGAGAGAGAGAGAGAGAGAGAGAAACTCTCATACTGCTCTTGGATCACGGAACGTGACTTCGAGTAGTTTTATTGCTATAATACTGTGGCTGTCATCGTAGGCCTTAGTGATAATTATTCGTACTGAGGTTTCAAGCAGATGATGGAAAGCTTACAAGAACTTCACAAATGACGTCAAATAGCTCTGTGAACGGATGTTAAGCGTATTCTTTAATAAGTGACCGGTTTCGATGAAAGGCCATTTTAGAATACAGAGCATACAGGTGGAAAAGTATGCCCCACAATTGTAGTTAAAATACAGACTACTTTCATTGTCTATTAACAGCATGAGTTATTAGTTTGGTGCAAAAGTTCGTAACGATTTTGTTTCGCGTGTTGGTATACCTGTTGCTATGAATTTATTTATCGATTATCATATTCTCTACTGGCCATTAAAATTACTATACCTCGAAGATGACGTGCTACAGAAGCGAAATTTATCCGCCAGGAAGAAGATGTTGTGATATGCAAATGATTAGCTTTTCAGAGCATTCACACAAGGTTCGCGTCGGTGGCGACATCTACAACGTGCTGACATGAGGAAAGTTTCCAATAGATTTCTCATACACAAACAGCAGTTAACAGGCGTTGCCTGGTGAAACGTTGTTGTGATGCCTCGTGTAAGGAGGAAAAATGCGTACCATCACGTTTCCGAGTTTGATAAAGGTCGGATTGTAGCCTATCACGATTGCGGTTTATCGTATCGCGACATTGCTGCTCGTGTTGGTCGAAATCCAATGACTGTTAGTATAATATGGAATCGGTGGGTTCAGGAGGGTAATACGGAACGCCATGCTGGATCCCAACGGCCTTGTATCACTAGGCATCTTATCCGCATGGGTGCAACGTATCGTACAGCCACGTCTCGGTCCCTGAGTCAACAGATGGGGACGTTTGCAAGACAACAACCATCTGCACGAACAGTTCGACGACGTTTGCAGCAGCGTGGACTATCATCTCGGAGACCATGGCTGTGGTTACCCTTGACGCTGCATCACAGACAGGAGCACCTGCGACGGTGCAATCAACGACGAACATGGATGCACGAATGGTATAAAGTAATTTTTTCGGATGAATTCAGGTTCTCTTTGGAGCATCATGATGGTCGCATCCGTGTTTGGCGACATCGAGATGAACGCACATTGGAAGCGTGAATTCGTCACCGCCATACTGGCGTATCACCCGGCGTCATGGGATTGGGTGCCGTTGGTTACACCTCTCGGTCACCTCTTGTTCGCAATGACGGCACTTTGAACAGTGGACGTTATATTTCAGATGTGTTACGACCAGTGGCTCTACCCTTCATTCGATCCCTGGGAAACCCCACATTTCAACAGGATAACGCACGTCCGCATGTTGCAGGTCCTGTATAAAGAAAATGTTCGACTGCTGCCCTGTCCAGCACATCCTCCAGATCTCTCACCAATTGAAAACGTCTGGTCAATGGTGACCGTGCAACTGGCTCGTCACAATACGCAGGTCACTACTCGAACTGTGGTATCGTGTTGAAGCTGCATGGGCAGCTGTACCTGTAAACGCCGTCCAAGCTATGTTTGACTCAATGCCCAGGCGTATCAAGGCCGTTATTACGGCCAGAGGTGGTTGTTTTGGGTACTGATTGCTCAGGATCTAAGCACCGAAATTGCCTGAAAATGTAATCACGTGTCAGTTCCAGTATAATATATTTGTCCAATGAATACCCGTTTATCATCTGCATTTCTTCTTAGTGTAGCAATTTTAATGGCCAGTAGTGTATTATTGGTTGTTCGCTGTTGCTATTTGAGTTTACATATTCCCATTTTGTCATTTGAAGGTTGTGAGTGTCGCTGTGGATGCTAGAAAATGGAGTGTCAATTGGAGAAATTTGAATGTTTCCTATATATTCTTCTGTTTCATTTGAATAGAGGGGTGACATAAGGTGAGGCAGCCGCAAGCATCGTGAGTCTTGTGTGGGAATAATGCCACTGGACAGAGCACTGCTAAGAAAATGGTTTTCTAATTTTTTGGAGAGTACTTTTGACATTAGTGACTCTCAACCCACAGGAAATCCTTCGGTGAATGATGAAAGTGAAATAAACGCATTAATGTACAATGACCTACGTCATTGCACTCGAGAACTGGCAACGTGGGACATTAGCATACAGAGGGGAAGGTTCAAAACTGGGGTGTATATGTACTGCATACTCCAAGCCAAGATTACAGACAACAACAGATGCCCATTTGTGCATCTCTGGTTGCTCGTCATCAATTGGCTCGTGAACAACACCGACCATTCCTATCCTGTATCATTACTGGTAAAAAGAAATGCTGCCTTTATGCTAACATAAGGGAAAAAAAAAGGAATGTCCGAGCCCAAACAAAGCACCAACTCCCCATAGGAAGATCCGCATGAATCCTTAAAAGAAAATGTCAAGCTTCTGGTGTAATAGCGACGATTTGGTGCACTTTGAATTGCTTCCCCGCGATGTAGCCATCACTGGTGACATTTATTGTCAACAACTGATACGTTTTGCAGGCGCGAACTAAGAACAACGACGATAAAGATGCGTGAACCAATGCTACTCCACGATAACGCCCTCTTGCATTCAGCTAGATTGACAATAAATATTAAAGACGAGCTGGGTTGGGAAACCATTCCACATCTATCTTATTCGCCTGATCTTGCACACTCAGGTTTTAACGTTTTCTGCTCTCTGTCCAACAACCTTCAAGGAAGTTCTTTTCCGGACGAAAATGAGCTCCCAACATGACTCGATGAGTTCTCGACGGAAAACCACGTGATTTCTGCAAACACGGAATGGAAAAGTTACTCCATCATTGGCAGAATGTTGTAAATAGCGGAGGAGAATGTACGAGGGCTATTCAGAAGGTAAGGAACGATCGGTCGCGAAATGGAAGCCACAGTGAAAATCCGATGAAGTTTTGCACAGGTTTGTTGGGCAGTGTCTCTAGTATGCCCGTCGCTCGCATTAAGTCGTTCTTTTTAGTTCTGAGCACACAGGAAACGCATAAAGATACCTAGAACAATAGTATCTCCTGCCAAGTACGAGGGCCTGGTGAAAAATTTCGCCTGAAGCTATGCAGCCAACATTACATAGATGTCATGCGTTTTCTTCTTCAAGACTATTCTCAGCTGCATTGTGCAGGGGCAATGAAGATGCTCCTGCATTGTTTTCAATTGGAAATGTTTCGTTACCCACAACACAGCCCTTTAATTGTCACCCTCTGAGTTTCATCTCTGTTCACATGAACCGCTGGTTGTGAAGACAACATTTTGGCACAGACAACCAGCTCTAGGCCAGCGTAGAGAACTGGCGGAAAGCGCTGACGGCTGCCTTCTATAACGAAAGTATTGGAACGTTGGTACAATGCTACGACAAACGTCTAAGTCGAATCGGCATCTATGGTGATAAGTAGCTGGAAGTTGTAGCTAACTGTTGCAAATAAAACAGTTTTGATTTTCACTGTGGTTTCCATTTCGCGACCTATCGTTTCTTACTTCCCGAATAGCCGTCGTACTGTTGATGACTGAAGTCTCTGCCACGTGAATCTGTTGAGTTCATTAAACTTACGGATAAACGCTATGAACCTGAACTGCGACCCAATACATTTGAAGGCAATGACTTAAAAAAAAAGTTGTACACTTCAAATAGGTTCACTGGAAACTAGACCAAGAAACAGGAATTTTCAGCCAGCAAATTGCGTATACAAAATGTCCGATAGTGAAATATTTTACTTTATCTGAGTAGGGAGTAAACATGCTTATATGGTACAGAATAGGTAAATGATAACAATCAATAGAAAGTGTGGTACAACGCATCGGGAGTACATGTAGGGCCAGTCTGAACATATTCGAGACTCAGACGTTTCGTACTACACCCACTGTTCATACTCCGTTACGTACTCAATAGCATGTAATCACGTTGACGCTCTATGCAAGTAATGTAAAATGTTTGGTTATCAGACATCTAAAGTTCGCATATGTAATCTCCTGCTAGCTAACTAATGCTTCCTGGAGCAGTTTTCAGTCGACTTCTTGAGAATGTGCTCGTTTTTTGACGCCATTTCTCTCCATTGTAACACCTGAAATTAATGCACGCTGTGTTGGATAATGATCTTTGATCGAAACTGGTCGCTTGTTATAGAATAAGGCCAGTGTTCCATGTATAGCCTGTCCAAACAGTTTTCAGTAATTTCTCCCCTCCTGCTGCAGTAAATGAAACCAGAATCCAGTAAATGTTACAAATGACTGTCCTGCATTATTCCCCAAACGTCAAGTCCCTTCTAATACTTACCTAGGAAATTTTACTCACCCGAGTTCAAGAAAATCGAAAATAGGATTTTGCGAAAGGGTATTCCTAATTCCGCAAATTCCTGTTTCCAACACCGTCTACCAGGCGGAATTAGGAGCAAGTGTGTTATGCACATGGATCATCCTCCTAACTCCTTTTCTAAAAATATAAACAGATATTAAATTTGGTCACACGTACCAGGTCATTTCTCAGCTGGAATGGAGGTCAAAACAATGATGAACAAGGACAGGGAACTTCCAGCTCCGTCAGTATCTTGCCTGTCAATGCGAAGAAGTTCGTTGCTAGAATGAGATTTTCACTCTGCAGCGGAGTGTGCGCTAATATGAAACTTCCTGGCAGATTAAAACTGTGTGCCCGACCGAGACTTGAACTCGGGACCTTTGCCTTTCGCGGGCAAGTGCTCTTACCATCTTTTTCGTTTTCGTTCGTTGTATCTGCTCTGGGCGGACGTCGAAAGACACCCGTTCCAGTTCGTTGTTGATCCACTAACTCAGTTTTTTTATTACAAAGAGCAGCTGGCCCTCTGACCGAACACGCTGAGCTACCGTGCTGGCGGCCATCTGAGCTACCGAAGCACGACTCACAGCCGGTCCTCACAGCTTTACTTCTGCCAGTATCTCGTCTCCAACCTTCCAAACTTTACAGGAGCTCTACTGCGAACCTGCAGAACTAGCACTCCTAAAAGAAAGGATATAGCGGAGACATGGCTTAGCCACAGCCTGGGCGATGTTTCCAGAATGAGATTTTCACTCTGCAGGAGAGCTCCTGTAAAGTTTGGAAGGTAGGAGACGAGATACTGGCAGAAGTAAAGCTGTGAGGACCGGGCGTGAGTCGTGCTTCGGTAGCTCAGATGGTAGAGCACTTGCCCGCGAAAGGCAAAGGTCCCGAGTTCGAGTCTCGGTCGGGCACACAGTTCTAATCTGCCAGGAAGTTTCAAGTTCATTGCTGTGTGTGGAAGCTTGTCCAAGCTCGACGTTCATTGCATGAAATAACAGACAGCGTGCCTATTTCCTCCAGGAAGTTTGTGAGTGGTGTCAGGCATAGAGGAGCTACTTGTGGCATTCGCTTTACTTTCAACACCAGCTTACGATGTTGCACGACGTCATTTCTAAAGACAGAGTTTAGCGTTGTGCAAAAATCATGCTCATTACGCAAAATTCTGCATGGCCCGCTAAAGTGTCGCAACATCGATGATGTCGATGACCACCTGAATGGCGGTTTTCAGCTAAACAATGCTTTTGGGGTTATTGCTCTACACAAAAAGGAGTCGCATGTGTTCAGATCCGGAGAATATGGCCGCCAACCGAGGTCTATTCCAGTGGCCTCTGGGTACCCCAGAGCCAAAATGCGGTCCCCAAAGTGCTCCTCCAGGGCATCAAATAGCCTACTCTCCTGCTTCGATGAGGTCGATCACAGTCATGCATGAACCACGTCTTGTCGAAATGAGAGTCACATTGGATGATGGGGATAAAATCATCTTCCAAAACCTTCAGTTACTGTTCGGTAGTCACCGTTCCATCAAAGGATTGGCCTATCGCATCGATTATACCGTGACTAGACATTGCACACCACACAGTCACCCGAGACTTCTCGGTCATGAAATGTGGGTTCTCCATCTCCTAAATACGCCAATTTTGCTTATTCGCGACCACATCCAAATGAAGGCGGTCTTCGTCGCTAAACCAAACCATGCACGCAAATACTGATTTCCATCATGCCCTTCGGCCAACCGTGCAGTTTGAACGTCTTAACGTAAACCGTTCAGAAGTTATGACAATTTTATTTCATATAGTTCAATAGTTGTCACCCTTTACAATCTCAATTGTGGAACAGATGTTAGAAGAAGGGAGTCCGCCAATTCTACTATTCAAGTGCAGTCATTTAGAGAAGTCAAACTTCAATCAGTAAGGCTGGACAGATGTTTCAACTAAGCTGCTCTCAAATACGACTCCGGCGTGTAACTGTAGCACTGTCAAAATAAATTTTTAGTTCCGCTGCTTAGCAAAGTACTCCAAATATGCAGTCTAGAATGAATCTCATTATTTCACTTACATTAGCTATTATTTACTTTCACCAAGGAAATCAGATTCTTACACTTTTATCTTGAGTTTCTATACTATCTTAGGTCTAACTGTCATGGAAACAGTCGGTCCCTCCTCCAAAGAACGTCGACAGATATTTTCTAAACTGTAACAGGGAAATTTACAGTTCGATAAATGTGGGATGTGTAATGAAATAATAACAAGTATCTGAAATATACGTATGTGAGTGAAGTCTCCAGTGTTCAAGCCATTGAAGTTTTTCGCATATTTTCATTTGAAACGGAACTATCACCTAGTATGTGCCATTTAAACGGAACATTTAAACAGAATCTCTAGGAGACGAGGCAGTGGCAGGAGTAAAGCTGTGAGGACGCGCTGTCAGTCGTGCTTGGGTAGCTCAGATGGCAGAGCACTTGGCCGCGAAAGGCAAAGGTCCCCCGCTCAAGTCTCGATCCAGAACACAGTTTTAATCTGCCAAAAAGTTTCAGAAGCAGTAAGCTCTGAGATGTATCCTGTAAGTCGTTATAGAAAACCTGTGTTACGTAATATAAATATCACTTATCATTTGCTAGTGTGACGTTATTTCTTATGATTATTGGAAAACATCACTTACAATCAGTACTACTGGCTGTACCCGACTAGTTCATAGGGTTTTACTGTATCGCATCCAGCAGCTCTGTCTGGTTGCCTTGTTAAAATATGGATATTTTGCTATTATATCGTTATATTGAAGTGACGGTTATTGTCTGCATGATGCCAGTATAGATGCTACAACACGGAGTCACTACCCATACATTTTTGCAGTCATCAGTCTTTTGATTTGTTTGATGTGGCCGGCCTTAATTTCTTTCCTTGTGTCATTTTCCTCATCCCACTGTAGCTGTTATAACTAATGCACCGAATTATTTGTTGAGTATAATCCAGTTCCAGTCCAATACTTCAATTTGTGCCCCCTACAACTGCCTCTGATAACATGGAACTTCTGTCCTGATGTATTTAATACATCTTGTTCCTTCTTCTAAACCTTTGACCATTCATTTATTCGCCGATTCTACCTTCTCATTTCCACTCTCGTAGGTCCAATTAATCTTCAGTATATTCTTGTACACTATGTCTCTTCTATTCCAGTTTTCCCTAGACGCACAACTCACTTCCTTACAATGCTGAGCTCCAGATGTAAATTATCAAAGCCTCTTGCTCAAATTGAGACTTACGTCAGATACTATCACAATTCATTTGGTGGGCAATGCTCTTTAGGCATTTTCAGATCTCCTTCTTTCGTCCTCCTAGCTACTTCTGTAATGAATTTTTCTTTATGTTACCAAAGTGACAGAATTTCTTCACTTCATGTGACCATGCGGCACTTTGGCGACGATACTTGACACTTCTGACGCGAGAATATAAATTCTTTGAGATGGCCTACAATGTGGTGCATTTTTCATTACCGAGCGAGGTGGCGCAGTGGTTAGCACACTGGACTCGCACTCAGGAGGACGACGGTTGAGTCCCGCGTCCGGCCATCCTGTATAGGTTTTCTGTGATTTCCCTAAATCGCTCCAGGCAAATGACGGGATGGTTCCTTTGAAAGGGCACGGCCGACTTACTTCCCCGTCCTTCCCTAACCTGATGAGACCAATGAACTAGCTGTTTGATTTCCTCCCCCAAACCACCTAGCCCCCCCCTCCATTTTTCATTGTCGTATCTACTGTGGTTTTCTCTCCTGGGATGTTTTAGTGGGACACCCTGTATAAAGGAATAGCAAAAGGCATTTTGCTAACTGCAGTTCTGGTAAGTTTATACAGACTGCAGTCGTGTCTCGCCTTGAGTAAGATTGCTACTGAAGACAGAATGAGGATGAGACTTCATACTTGAAGCTAAGTGCTGAGTAAAAACTGCGTACACTATCACGTAAATTGTATTTTTAAACCTGAATTCTTCAGGGACACGGCAATGTAAATACGTCCAAGAAGCTGAAGTTCCATTTGTAGTTATTTCAACTCAAAGCATGATCGTTGACAGAAGAAAGAGTGCATAAACTGTATGTGCTCCACGTGGAATTCAGGTCCGTCACATAAAAAAGAAAAAAAAGAAGAATTCCAGCAGGAAGGTCCGTCGAATAAACAAATAGAAAAATGTATAAAAATTACAAAACTTCGAGAAAGTTGGTGCTTCTTCGTTATTTTTTGCTGATGTCCTACAACTGTTATAATATGGGGCTGTCACGCCTGCCTCGCGAACGGAATACTGGAAATCAGTGAAACAAGTTGGCGGCACCCTTACAGGTTGGCACCAACGCATGACAGTAGAGTGTCATTAGATCCCTGTTGGCTGAAGGATTGAAACCAATCGAAATTCTACGTCAGATGGCAGTTCAATATGGTGACAATTGTTTCATCCGAACACAAGAGTGAGAGTGGACATATAAGTTCAAACGGGATGTAACTACTGTTGAAGATTCGCACTTCCAGCATGCTCTTTCTCTGCGGTCACGGAGAAAAACATTACGTGAATTGATGAGTTATGCGGGAAAACAGGCGTTACATTGTGACTGATGTGTCAGCAACGATGAACACAAGTGTTCACCAGATTGTTCATGGTGTACTGATGTTCAGAGAAGTCTGTTCGAGATGGATAAGAAAACATTTGACATCATAAATGAAAGAAAGCAACATTGATAGGTGCAGGAAGACCTTATGTTCATCTGCTAGCCCACTCCCCTCTCCCGTTCACTCCACCGTTCTCCCGTACACCTCCCATGTATTTCCTGGATCTCCGGATCTGGCAATTTCAGAGTATCACATTTTGAGCACACTGAAAGAATCTCTTACCGGCTCAAGGTTCGCTGATGATGAGAAAGTCCAGACAGCGTTGTATAGCTGGTTACGCACAGCCCCCCATGAATGCCTTGTATGTGGAACTGGGAACCTTGTCCTGTCCTATATACGTGCACAGAAATTGAGGAGGATTCCGTTGAAAACATCCATCCCGTAAAAGAAGTTACCGTTTTTTAACACAGTCACCCTTATGCATCAGGAAATCCTGAAATACACTGAAGCGCCAAAGAAACTGGTATATGCACGCATATTCAAGTACAGAGATATGTAAACAGGCAGAATACGGGGCTGTGGTCGGAGACGCCTATATAAGACAAGTCTCTGGTGCAGTTATTAGATGCGTTACTGCTGCTACAATGGCAGGTTATGAAGATTTAAGTGAGTTAGAATGTGGTGCTATAGTCGGCGAACGGGCGATGGGATACAGCTTCTCCGAGGTAGGGATGAAGTGAGGATTTTCCCGTAGGACTATTTCACGAGTGTACCCGACTATCAGCAATCCGGCAAGGCATCAAATTTCCGACATGGCTGAGACCGGAAAATGATCCTCCAAGCGCTCAATGTGACAGAAGTGCAACCTTTCCGCAAATTGCAGCAGATTTCAATGATGGGTCATAAACAAGTTTCGGCGTGCGAACCATTCAACGAAACATCATCGATGTGGGCTTTCAGACCTGAAGGCCCACCCGTGTATCCTTGATGACTACACGACACAAAGCTTTACGCCTCGCCTGGGCCCATCAACACCGACATTGGTATGTTGATGACTGGAATCATGTTGCCTGGTCGAACGAGTCTCGTTTCAAATTATATCGAGCGGATGGTCGTGTACGGGTATGGGGACAGCCTCATGAGTCAATGGACCCTGCATGTCAGCAGGAGACTGATCAAGCTGATGGTGGCCCTGTAATGGCATGGGTCGTGTGCAGTTGGACTGATATGGGACCCCCGACACGTCTAGATACGACTCTGACAGGTGACACGTACGTAATCATCCTGCCTGGTCACCTGCATCCATTAAGTCTCTGTATGCCCATCTTTATAGCGGTGGTCGCGGGACTCGGCTGTTCGATTGAGGATATCCAATTAAACACATTTCAGCGATCAATTTTCGACCCTACTTTATAAGGCAACCAGTTTCAGCGCTTCATTACGCCAGCTGGTTCCCTAATAAAGTAAGGTTGAAAATGGACAGCTGAACGGTGTTTAATTGGACATTCTGAATCCATTCATGTCCATGTGTATTCCGAGGCACTTGGGCAATTCCAGCAGGACATTGCGACACCGCACACGTACAAAATTGCTACATAGTGGCTCCAGGGACACCTTTCCCAGTTTAAACACTTCCGCTGGCCACCAAACTCACCAGATATGAACATTATTGAACATATCTGGGATAGTTTGCAACGTGCTGTTCAGAAGAGAACTTCACCCCCTCGTACTCTTACTGATTTATGGAGAGCCCTCAGCCCTCATTTCGCTCCAGCACTACTTCAGACATTAGTCGAGTCCATGCCACGTCGTGTTGCGACACTTTCGCTTGTTCGCGGGAGCCCTGTACGATTTTAGGCAGGTGTACCAATTTCTTTGGCTCCTCAGTGTATGCACGTCATTTACCTGCATCTGGTGTTGCGCATGTGAAAGTGAGCAAAAGTTTTCTCCATGTTTTCAAATCGTAGACATTCAGTATCTCATGTTAGTCGTATTTGGTATTTGTCCTATACACTTTCTGTGCCAGGATGGTTCGTATGCATTTTTTGTTAGCAGCATCCTTTGTAGACACGTCGCATTTTCCTATTGCATTTTCTTTCATTGGTTCATATAGCTTGAACAGTAGAAGAAAGTGACTGCATCCCCATCTTACGTCCCTCCTAATTCCATCTCTCTTCGTTTCCCATTCTCCTAGTTAGTACACTTATTCTAAATTACCAGTGTTTCCCTAGATTATACACCTACTTTTCTGACGATTTGAAACACCTTACACATTGTCAAACGCTTTCTCCCGCACGACAAAATCTATTAAAGTTTATTGATATTTCTTAAGCCTTGCATTCATTGTACAGCATAATGTGAGAACGTCTTTCTTGTGTCATTATCTTCCCTGCAGGGGGTGACGCAGTTTTGGACATGACTCCGGAGGACGAGCAGTGGAGTGATCGGCCAGTGGGCCCAGTAACAAACTGGTGATCGAAAGACATATTGTTTTACACTTACGTTACTCATTTTGTCGTTGACAATGTGAGACAGACACGCACTATTCCACAGCGGCAGGACAGCTATAGCCAGCGGATGGCTGGCTTCCGTCCGACCGAAGAGTTACATCTATCAGCGCCCTGCGATGCTGACGTTAGGCCGACAACAATGCAGCTTCCGCTCAGTTGGCGAAAGCTCTGTGGTCAGCGGCGCTCTCTTTCTTGTGCTGCAACTGCGATCCACAGCAGAACGCCCACACAAAGGCGACTCAGGCCTGGATCACATCTACCGTGCTTATGAAGGAAGACTGCTGCGCACGGGAGATGACCCACTGCTTCCTGGCAGGAGTCTGGTGAATGCAGGCGTGGACGGCAAGTCCCACAGGATGGACTTAGTGCAGGAGGCTCAAATGGCTCTGAGCACCATGCGACTTAACTTCTGAGTTCATCAGTGGCCTAGAACTCAGAACTAATTAAACCTAACTAACCTAAGGACATCACGGCCGGCAGTGCAGGAGGCAGCTGACCCTACCCGCTCTCAAATCTATGGCTGCACCTTCTGGTGTCCATTCGTCTTGTCATCTAGTGAAGACCTGGTGTCGCTGTGATGCTGCGTGACTCGAAATGAATCTGCTTCAAAATTAACGATTATTTATGTGGCTCTGGGGAGTATTTGTTGCGCTATTACCAACGCCTGGTCACATAGCTCATAATGTGGTTCTTGACCTGGTGTGATGACACTGTCCTGCCCACTCCAGCTATTATCACTGTGCAATACGGTTTTCACCGAACGCAGGTTGACTGTCCTTTTGCGTACATGTTGCTATAATCTCCATGTCGTCACATTGCATTTATCGGCCAGCGGTAGCTAACGGAACACTTCATGGGGGCTTTCTTACAGATTTCCACATCACTTAAAACTAGGTAACAACGCTGCGTTATCTCCATTCAACGGGGAAGATCAGCTCCTCAGGTGTTGCTCAGACTGGTTTCCCACCGTGATTACCTCCACCATCGATTTGCTGCATAGGTGACACAATCTCACGATTGTACTAGCTGGACCATACATTTCTTACATTACATTGAACTCTATGGCCATCGCCTTGTATTTCCTTCATGTATCATCTACTGTGTTACTGTGTCTACGCGGTTAGCACATCCTTCCTCCTACAAAACTTCCTCTATGCTTCCAATCTTCCTCAAGCTCTAACAAGTTCATTCTCCATGTCTCACTCAGTGGATCCAATCCACTGTGACCTGGAGTGCCCACGGATTGGGTTTCTGAAGGGCTCGTCTTCTCAGATAAATGAAAGCTATTCAAAGAAAAATCGAACTCACTATGGCACTATGAACTGTGACACTCAACTTCACGTTAACTCACTGCCTACCATCCTGATGCTGTTCAAGGTGCTGCAACAGCTGCTCTGCAGTGATCTCTCCTTCCAGGCGGGCTACCATATGAGAATTAGACTTGGTTTCCAGGTATCGTCCGAGAAGGTATGGTTTGCTTAAGGAACATTTCCAAGGATCGCTACGGCTAATACATGTGTGGTCGTGTAATATTTAAAATAATAACTCAAATCATCGTAGCTGGTAAATGAAAGAATCGACTCATAATATCGTACGTGGCCCCATTGATTGATAACTCACTACCTCTTAATGACAAACATCTTGCTACTTGAAAATCTTGCACCACCTGTATCAACCTCAGATCATTATTCATACCATTGTTACTAATTACATGACTAAAGTAATTTACTTCTTCCTACATACAATGACACTTCTCAGTACCAAATGTCAAATTTGCAGCCCACAACCTCTTGAAGACTTTTTCCAGTCGCTGCCTATCTTTCGAATATCCCTTGAAAAAATAAAAATTTTGCCATTCCATTGTGCCAGGTTGCTAAAGCAACCGGTTTCGAAATATTTCAGAATAAAAACAGTCTTGATTGCGAATTTGTTTAATATTAGTAATGCATTTCACCCATTTGAGGCATCGTCAGATCGAGCAATAGCTAGATGTGTAACCCATTCGTCATAAAACCATATGAAATCGTAAATGGATGCAGCTGTAACTAGACGTGTTATCCATCCATCATAGAAACATGTAAACTGCGAAGGTGACCTTCAGCACACCAGCTGCCTCCGCTGCGGCAGTACAAGATACGGCGACGCTTACAAAATGAACGCGGTATGAGCCATGCACAGCACAATGCTCGTTAGGCGTTGGCGTTTATTTTGTAAGCGTGTCCCTATTTTGTACTGCTATAGCGGAGTCATCTGGTGTGCTCCAGGTACACTCTGTATTTTATTTGTTGCTACGAGGGACAGAGTCCAAAACCAATTACAGTTGCATCCATTTACCGTTTGATGTGGTTTTATGGTGGATGGGTTATACATCCAGCTACTTTTACACAATCTGATGTTGCCCAAAAGCGTGAAAAGCGTCATTAATATTAAATGTTTTTAGTCTGAAATCTTGAAATAAACATAATTAATCAAAAATACTAAACTTTGACGAGACTTTAATCCTTTCAACACTCCATCCAACAAACGCTTGAATGTTGCTGGTGCATTCTTCAAATGGAATGGCATTCTTCTACGATGATCAGCCGCAAAAGTGTTACCACCGATCCGCTATCGATATAAACCCGTCGAGGCGATAGCAAAGTCACCTCGCGTGGAATGACTGCTCGTTAGACAAACGGAAAACAGTGGCGGAAGTAACACCAGACTAATGTTGGACAGGGTACAACTGTGACTGAAGACACAGTGTTTCGAACACTCCTAACGATGGGCCTCCTCTGCCAACGACCCCTCATGTGCCAATGCTAACACCATGACATCGGCAGCTACGAATGAAATCGGCACATGACCATTGGCATTGGACGTTGGCGCAGTGGCAGAGCATTGCATGGTCTTATCCCGTACCTTCTTCATCATGCTGATGTGAGGGCGCGAATCCGTCGCCTTCCAGGTGAACACCTCCTTCACATCTGTACTGCAGGACAGTGACAAACTGTCGGCGGCTCCATTATGCTCTGGGGAACATTCACATGGGCATCCATGGGTCCAGCGGATCTCGTGCAAGGCACGATGACGACCCAGAAGTATCGCACACTGGTTGAACACTACGTTTACCCCTTCATGACGAACACATTTCCCGCTGGCAGTGGCAGTTTTCAATGTATATATATAATATAATGAGCCATGTCACTAGACCAGGAATGTGATAGAGTGTTTCGGGGAAACAGTGGCGTTTCCATTCGATGTGCTGGTTCCCATATCGTCAGATCTGAATCCAATCAAATATATCAGGGACGTGATTGTACGTGGCATCAGAGCTCATCGCCTCCGTCCCCGGAATTTAAGTGTATTAGGTGACTTGTGTGTGCAGGTGTGGTGCCAACTCACTCCAGCGACCTACCAAGGTTCATTACTTCAACGCCACGACGCATCGCCACTGTTATTTGTACCAGAGTGGAATACGAGTTATTAGGCAGGTGATTGTAGTGTTGTGGCTATCAGGTATATACTGGTCCCCCAGTTGCTGAAAACTATCTTCGATCTATCCTCTGGAGCCACCTCCAATTGATAGTACCCTCTTGTAAGTCCATCTTCGAGAAATACCGGCACTGCTCAAGATTATCAATGGTTTCCATGATGTTTAGAATGGGGTAGCATCTACTGTTATTTTACAGTTCAAATGGCGGTAGTCACAACAGAATCGATGCTTCCTTGAGCCGTGCGAAGACTTTTTCGGTATTATTACAATTCCTGGCCCCCATGGACTGCTGCTCTCTTCTGTTACGCTGTCATCTTCTAAAATCGACTGCAGAGACTGTGGTATTCTGCATGGCCTGCAGTACACATGTACTTCATTGCCAGCCGGTGTGGCCGTGCGGTTCTAGGCGCTTCAGTCTGAAACTGCGTGACCGCTACGGTCGCAGGTTCGAATCATGCCTCGGGCAGAGCCATTTCAATCCTGTGTCGATTGTGGTTGTTGCAGCCATTGGTCCTCTTGGAAAGAACTATTCTTAAAATTCTTACAACAGTTCTTCCATCTCTGCCCTCTCCGTTCTCTTCAAATGCTTAACCTTCTCAGGCCATGCAGTCTTAGCTGCATCCTGTGCCCGTTCAAAGCTCACACTTCGTGTCGGGCAATCTCCCTATTCCGGAATTTTCAAAGTTGCTACTAATGTTCCCTTCAACAACTTAACCTCCTCGGTGCCGAGGACATTCACGGGTATTACCCGTACATGTACAACACTTTGTTCCAGTGGGCATCACTCTACACACCGTGTGCTATACATCACTACCCTCCAGCAGTTCCACTATACGTAGCATACCAACAGGTACGTCAGGGTCCCCTTTCACCCACAGTGACTTCCTGATGTGACTCGACACACTATCATGTGAATGTCCTTAAGCTCATTGCTCGATGTTTCACTCGACTGCCTTGTACAACAGACGATGCTCATGACAGGTCAACATTGACGATAGCTTCCTCCAGCTTGAAGGTCTTCTCACTAACTTCCACCAACCGTCGGCGAAGATCAATTATGGCATAATCCTGATGCAGGAAATCTAACCCTGGGATCATGCCGTAAGCCTCACTTACAAGAGGCACCACTTCCACACATTGGCTGAACTTAGTTTCCCCAAACTGAAAATTCACCATAGTTGACCCAAGTGACTATACAACATTATCCTCCACACCATACAAATTATAACATGGTGGGTCCCATTGCATCCTATCAAATAAATCTCTCGATCCCCCTGACATATGCACCTCTGTGGCCAACGAAAAATTTTATTTCTTAACATCTATTACATTCATTATGACACATTCCGTCTCTGTATTCATATCTACTGCATTTTCTTTTACTGGGAAGACCTTTCTGCAGTTCCTAGGTTTTCTTCTGAGTTTATGAGGTGAATGGTTGCTCATTACCATCCAGACCACAATTACTGTTATTCCCATAATACTGCTGTTTGTTCGTACCACTCCTCCTGCTGTTGCCGAAACACTGCTGCTAGTTCATACCACACCTTTTATTTCGTGTCTGGCGGCACTGACTTTGCACTTGTCCCGTACACGCACAGTGAAACCACGTTACATTAGCTGCAAGCAGATGTCCCCTGTCACGGCAACAACCTCTTCATAGTCCACCACTGCATGGTGATCCCTTGGCACACCACTTCCCATCCTTCTAGACATTTGCGGTGCTAAACTTCTGAGGAAAGTAGCTAGTGCACTCTGCTCGACTCCCTGCAACAGTATCATGTTTGCCTCATCATTCTGCGTCTGCCTGTATGCACATTATTTTTTCTAATCCTGTTCACAAAATCCTCTATGGCTTCATCACGACTCGTAGAATTACAGTTTACTGCTCAAGAGTAAAACGCGCACTATTCTGCTCCTTATACCTTTGCACCATACCTTGCTGAGCTGTTCAAAAGTTTCCAACTTGTTCAGTACCTCCGTGCATCGTACAAAGGACTTCACACGAAAGGCTCGATCTTGCTATTTGCAGTAACTGTTTGTCCGACGAGGCCCCTATTTTAGAAGATGACAAGAAGTCCTCCACAAATGATAACACATCCTCGGGAGACCTAATGGAAATGGGCGTAACAAGGTCCGCAGTAGCTGGATATACCCCATCTACGCCTACACTCTGTGATTTCAGCTAATTACTCACAGATATTGCCAGAAGGCGTGTGCTCTTTGAGCACTACCTCTAAGGCAACGGGTGCTCCTTTGACACGCAAATTAAATTTAATACCAGTTCTGCCACCCCAGATCATATGAGGTGATAGATTACCCACGTGAAGTAAACAGCCTACTTGAAAAATCAACTACCATGCATACCTAAAACGCCGTAAAATAATTTCCTGAGTGTATCAACGGCTTCTCCTGTTGGTATGGTTGGGGGATCTGGGCACTCAGATAAGTTACTCTATTAGTAAAGCAATAAAAGGGTTCGATCCAGTAAACATAATATTTATTCATAAAAAGTAGAAATATATCAAAGTACCTTAGAAGTGAAATTAAGAAGAATATTACAATGATCTGATTTTATCCATTACAAATGGCTTTAGAAAGCCTGCGACTGTGAAAACAACAGGTTTGTTTATAAACAAATCTTCTGCTCTCAGTCATGATTTTTCTTTATTTACTTTTCGTACGACGCATTTCGGCTAATGATTCCCATTTTCAAGTGCATTTGTTGTGTGTATTAAATCATTTTTATTTATGTTGTCAATGTGTGAGAGTCTGCTTCATTTCGTGGACTTTTACTGCAATATATAAGAAACACGCGAATTTTTAGATGGTTATCGATTCTTTGGGGAAATTAGTGGCAAATCAAGAAGAATTTGTACTTACAGTTTTCTAATGCTCCATTGGTGCAGAGTCTCACACACACTAAACATCGCACGCAACTTGTTGTACACTTTACACATCGAAAATACCTGATATAAACGAAAAAGTTACAAAGATCTTCTTACAAGTACTCCAAAGGTCTTCCACAGATTATGATATACTTTCTTAAAGAGGTTATTTATCTCAAGAATTTGGCTGATAAATTACTTATATCGATTTACAATTGTGCTTATCTCTATGTTTTACTATTTTTATTTAAGTATGCTATCGAAACATCTAAGGAAATTCACTGATTAACTTCCAAGTTTTTCGTTTAATATTTTATCATCATATTTTCTGTGATGTGAATATATCTCCAGTTCTTCTAGCAAATCCATTTTATGTCCTTTATTTAGTAAGTGGAGTACTTTGACATTTTGCTCTGCTTTTCCAAATGGGTGACCTGTATTGAGTATGTGTGTTGCTATTTCTGACGTAGTGTGTTCGTTGTGTGTTTAGGCTTTAATATTTTCTGTGTAAGTGGTATTGAAATTTCGGCCTGTTTGTCCTAGGTAGAACATGGAGCATTCCTGGCATGTTACCTTGTATATTCCAGACTCTCAATATGGATCATGATTACACTTTATATTATGTATTAGTTTTTGTTGTAGTTTATTAGATGTACAAAATCCAATTTTTACTTTGTGATTTTTGAAAATATTTGGAATCTTCTGTGATACTTTGTCTATGTATGGGGTACCAGATACACATTTTTTTTTCTTTTTCCTCTGTGGTGCAGTTTGCACCTAGATCATTCTTCACTCTGTCTAGGATTGCGTCAACCACGGAAACATTGTAACCATTGGCAACTGCTAATAAACACAGTGAAAAAATCGAAAGATGAGTGGTTTTTTTTGGTCATCAGTCTACTGACTGGTTTGATGCGGTCCGCCACGAATTCCTTTCCTGTGCTAACCTCTTCATCTCAGAGTAGCACTTGCAATCTACGTCCTCAATTATTTGCTTGACGTATTCCAATCTCTGTCTTCCTCTACAGTTTTTACCCTCTACAGCTCCCTCTAGTACCATGAAAGTCATTCCCTCATGTCTTAGCAGATGTCCTATCATCCTGTCCCTTCTCCTTATCAGTGTTTTCCACATATTCCTTCCCTCTCCAATTCTGTGTAGAACCTCCTCATTCCTTATGTTATCAGTCCACCTAATTTTCAACATTCGTCTATAGCACCACATCTCAAATGCTTCTATTCTCTTCTGTTCCGATTTTCCCACAGTCCATGTTTCACTACCATACAATGCTGTACTCCAGACGTACATTCTCAGAAATTTCTTCCTCAAATTAAGGCCGGTGTTTGATATCAGTAGACGTCTCTTGGCCAGAAATGCCTTTTTTGCCATAGCGAGTCTGCTTTTGATGTCCTCCTTGCTCCGTCCGTCATTGGTTGTTTTACTGCCTAGGTAGCAGATTTCCTTAACTTCATTGACTTCATGACCATCAATCCTGATGTTAAGTTCCTCGCAGTTCTCATTTCTACTACTTCTCATTATCTTCGTCTTTCTCCGATTTACTCTCAAACCATACTGTGTACTCATTAGACTGTTCATTCCGTTCAGCAGATCATTTAATTCTTCTTCACTTTCACGCAGGATAGCAATGTCATTTGTGAATCTTATCATTGATATCCTTTCACCTTGTATTTTAATTCCACTCCTGAACCTTTCTTTTATTTCCATCATTGCTTCCTCGATGTACAGATTGAAGAGTAGGGGCGAAAGGCTACAGCCTTGTCTTACACCCTTCTTAATACGAGGACTTCGTTCTTGATCGTCCACTCTTATTATTCCCTCTTGGTTGTTGTACATATTGTATATGACCCGTCTCTCCCTATAGCTTACCCCTACTTTTTTCAGAATCTTGAACAGCATGCACCAATTTATATTGTCGAACGCTTTTTCCAGGTCGACAAACCCTATGAACGTGTCTCGATTTTTCTTGAGCCTTGCTTCCATTATTAGCCGTAACGTCAGAATTGCCTCTCTCGTCCCTTTACTTTTCCTAAAGCCAAACTGATCGTCACCTAGCGCATTCTCAATTTTCTTTTCCATTCTTCTGTATATTATTCTTGTAAGCAGCTTCGATGCATGAGCTGTTCAGCTGATTGTGCGATAATTTTCGCACTTTTCAGCTCTTGCCGTCTTCGGAATTGTGTGGATGATGCTTTTCCGAAAGTCAGATGGTATGTCGCTAGACTCATATATTCTACACACCAACGTGAATAGTCGTTTTGTTGCCGCTTCCCCTAATGATTGTAGAAATCCTGATGGAATGTTATCTATCCCTTCTGCCTTATTTGACCGTAAGTCCTCCAAAGCTCTTTTAAATTCCGATTCTAATACTGGATCCCCTATCTCTTCTAAATCGACTCCTGTTTCTTCTTCTATCACATCAGACAAATCTTCACCCTCATAGACTCTTTCAATGTATTCTTTCCACCTATCTGCTCTCTCCTCTGCATTTAACAGTGGAATCCCCGTTGCACTCTTAATGTTACCACCGTTGCTTTTAATGTCACCAAAGGTTGTTTTGACTTTCCTGTATGCTGAGTCTGGCCTTCTGACAGTCATATCTTTTTCGATGTCTTCACATTTTCCCTGGAGCCATTTCGTCTTAGCTTCCCTGCACTTCCTGTTTATTTCATTCCTAAGCGACTTGTATATCTGTATTCCTGATTTTCCCGGAACATGTTTGTATTTCCTCCTTTCATCAATCAACTGAAGTATTTCTTCTGTAACCCATGGTTTCTTCGCAGCTACCTTCTTTGTACCTATATTTTCCTTCCCTACTTCTGTGATGACCCTTTTTAGAGACGTCCATTCCTCTTCAACTGTGTTGCCTACTGCGCTATTCCTTATTGCTGTATCTATAGCGTTAGAGAACTTCAAACGTATCTCGTCATTCCTTAGTACTTATGTATCCCACTTCTTTGCGTATTGATTCTTCCTGACTAATGTCTTGAACTTCAGCCTACTCTTCATCACTACTATATTGTGATCTGAGTCTATATCTGCTGCTGGGTACGCCTTACAATCCAGTATCTGATTTCGGAATCTATGTCTGACCATGATGTAATCTAATTGAAATCTTCCCGTATCTCCCGGCATTTTCCAAGTATACCTCCTTCTCTTGTGATTCTTGAACAGGGTATTCGCTATTACTAGCTGAAACTTGTTACAGAACTCAATTAGTCTTTCGCCTCTTTCATTCTTTGTCCCAAGCCCATATTCTCCTGCAACTTTTTCTTTTACTCCTTCCCCTACAACTGCATTCCAGTCGCCCATGACAATTAGATTTTCGTCCCCCTTTACATACTGCATTACCCTTTCAATATCCTCATACACTTTCTCTCTCTGTTCATCTTCAGCTTCCGACGTCGGCATGTATACCTGGATTATCGTTGTCGTCGTTGGTCTGCTGTCGATTCTGATTAGAACAACCCGGTCACTGAACTGTTCACAGTAACACACCCTCTGCCCTACCTTCCTATTCATAACGAATCCTACACCTGTTATACCATTTTCTGCTGCTGTTGATATTACCCGATACTCATCTGACGAGAAATCCTTGTCTTCCTTCCACTTCACTTCACTTCACTGACCCCTACTGTATCTAGATTGAGCCTTTGCATTTCCCTTTTCAGATTTTCTAGTTTCCCTACCACGTTCAAGCTTCTGACGTTCCACGCCCCGACTCGTAGAACATTATCCCTTCGTTGATCATTCAATCTTTTTCTCATGGTAACCTCCCCCTTGGCAGTCCCCTCCCGGAGATCCGAATGGGGGACTATTCCGGAATCTTTTGCCAATGGAGAGATCATCATGACACATCTTCAATTACAGGCCACATGTCCTATGGATACACGTTACGTGTCTTTAATGCAGTGGTTTCCATTCTGCAACCTCATGTCGTTGATCATTGCTGATTCTTCCGCCTTTAGAGGCAATTTCCCACCCCTAGGACAAGAGAGTGCCCTGAACCTCTATCCGCTCCTCCGCCCTCTTTGACAAGGCCGTTGGCAGAATGAGGCTCACTTCTTATGCCGGAAGTCTTCGGCCGCCAATGCTGATTATTTATCGAAATTTTGACAGTGGCGGGTATCGAACCCGGGACCGAAGACGTTTTGATTATGAATCAAAGATGCTACCCCTAGACCACGGGTTATCAGAATACGTAAACAATGCCCTTGAGAGATAAAATTAAACTATAGAACAGATGCACACAGATGTGTGAGGTACGGAGAACGCATGGTACGCTAGCAAGTCCGAAATGAACTTCTCACCATTCACTCTGTCACTGTTTCAAAAGTTTGACTGAAATCGGGGTCTTATCGTGGTTGTTTTTGTTATGGTTGCTGGCGGTTCGCTGTGCGTCGTACTATAATGACTGCTAGATGTGGCTGGAGGAGGCCGATATGTTGTGTTTGTGAGCCATGGACCTCATTATCTTCACGATTACTGACTGGAGATGCAAAAAAAAATCTTTAATTCACGAGTAACTTCAGTCTCAAAATTAGAAGACTACGTAGATGGTCGAAGTCAAGAAAACACAGAGGAGTGCGTAACCATGAGTCGCTTCCAAACCAAGTGCAAGTCTCCCATGAATTTTTCACAGCCTTCCTTCAGGCCTCCAGAAAGTATACTCCGCTCAGTCTTGCTATCCATTCCCAGGAAGGTCCTAAGTACTCCTCCAATGACGAATCTCCAAGCCAGTTAATTAGCATCCACTAACCAATTAATCATGTATCTTGCAGTGAGCTTCGTGTTTTCGGAAACGAGAAAGGAGTATCGCCACATTCCCTCAGTTGGACTCGTGTATAGGAGATTGTACCGACACATGTGCCGTCACACTTCAGCTTGCAGAACAGAGTCTGTCGAGCAAACACGGCTGGATATCAACAAATTGTCAGCGCAAGATTTCACGGTAAGTTTACCAACTGGCAGAACTCTCATCCCTACCACTGCTGGCCTCCCTGTCTGTACTGGATGCTCCCTGAATCTTGCTTCCATCCTGTTGCCTAGGTACTGGCAGGATTAGCATTGAAAGGCTCGCTCAGCTGCCTGTGTGGTCTACTACTGCAGAAACCATAAGTTTAGTGATGACTGAATTCTCGACATCGTGCAAAAGCTTCACCTGTAGCCCATCCAAAGTGAAGGGAGTTCCCGAAACCAGATATATTACACAGAGTAACAACTGTAAATGGTTAAAGTAAATACCGAGAGATTAGTTTTCTACATTGCAATAAGCTATGCCGTAACACTCATGTAATCAGTGCGCAGTTTGAGTGACATGTCAGTAAACAAAAACCGTCCTTGAGAGTAAATGAAGTAAGAAGACTCTCATGTTAAAATTTACTACATAAATAAGAAAATATCTGAGGAGAGGGGCTAGAACAGGCTGCCGCCTCACACTGTATTGTCTGGTGTTAAACGCACTACCTGATCAATTAACGAAAGCGCAGTTTCTTCACTGGTGACACCTCATGTCTCTGACTTCGCCACTGACTCACCGTTACTTATATAGCGAATTACATAATAACAACTAACAATAAAAATATCAGAACACTCCTTGGTTACTAACACTAACAAACTTACTTCTTATGTCTAATAGTAAGCCACCCTGATTACGTGCAATGCCTCACCATATGGCCAAAATGATGACATGTAAAACAAACAGCTGTCACAGATATGGTACAAGGGGCAGTATGCCCAAGTAAATTACACTGTACGCAATGCTGAAAATGACTTACAAGTTCTTGGCGCCCTTGATCGGTAATGCTGGTTGGTGGTAGCCCACCATTAGCCTTGATGACAGCTACCACTCCCGCAGGCATACGTTCAGTCTGGTGCTGGAACGTTTCTTGGGGAATGGCAGACCATTCCTTCACTGAGTGTTGAATTGAGGAGAGGTATCGACGTCGGTCGGTGACTCCTGGCACCAAGTCGGCGCTACAAAACATCCCACATGTGTTCTGTAGGATTCAGGTCCGGGCTCTGTGTGGGCCAGTCGATTACAGGGATGTTACTGTCGTGTAACCACTTCGCCACAGGCCGTACATTATGAACTGGTGCACGTTGGTGTAGAAAGATGCAATCGCCATCCCCGAATTGCTTTTCAACAGTGGGAAACAAGAAGATGCTTCCAACATCAGTGTAGACCTGTACTGTGATAGTGCCACACAAAAGAACAAGAGGTGCAAGTCCCTTTCATTAAAAACACGACCACACCGTAACACCACCGTCTTCGAATTTTACTCTTGGTACTACACACGCTGCCAGATGACGTTCACCGGGCATTCGCCATACCCACGCCCTGCATCTGATCGCCACATTGTGTACCGTGATTCGTCACTCCACAAAACGTTTTTCCACTGTTAAATCGTCCAATGTTTACGCTCCTTACATCAAGTAAGGAGTCGTTTGGCATTTACTTGCGTAATGTGTGGCTTATGAGCAGCCGCTCGACCATGAAATCCAAGTCTTCTAACCTCCTGCCATAGTGCTTCCACTGAATCCTGACGCAGTTTGGAATTCCTGTGAGATGGTCTGGATAGATGTCTGTCTATTGCAGATTACGACCCTCTTCAACTGTCGACGGTCTCAGTCAGCCAACAGACGAGGTCGGCCTGTAGGCTCTTGTGCTGTACGTGTTCCTCCACGTTTCCACTTCACTATCACATCTTAATCAGTGGACCTAGCGATGTTTAGCAGTGTGGAAACCTCTCGTACCCACATAAGATACAAGTGACACCCAAATGCCTGACGACGTTCAAAGCCCGTGAGATCTGCAGAGCGTCCCATTTTGCTCTCTCACGACGTCTAATGACTACTGAGGTCGCTGATATGAAGTACCTGGCAGTAGGTAGCAGCACAATGCACCTAATATGAAAAACATATGATTTTGGGGGTGTCCGTATGCTTTTGATCACATAATAAACAATTAGTCTTATGCTGTGAGACATCCACCAGTTCCTCCAGCCACATAAAAGTAACTTTGCAGTTATGATAGCCCCTAACCCTCATCCCCTGATTTTCATCCAAAATACAAACATTGATCTCACCTAACACGCAGTGGAAATACCGTAGGCTACAGTTCGGACGTCGTTCTCACGGAGTGATACACCCTCCACTGACAGCGACGTTAGCCCTCATGAATCCACTCTATAGGGGGCGACAGAGAGTTTGGGCACCACTCTGTGGTGTGCACACTGGAGAGATGGACCTGTGAGGCACAGCAACAGACTGGTGGTCGAGAAAATTATTTTATTAGACTCCAGTTAAACATCTCATCGTCGACAATGCGAAGCAGAAGCACCCCACTACAGCAGCCGAACGACGGCCAGTGAACGGCTGGCTATCTCCCCGGTGAGGAGGTAATAGCGTCAGCCCCTGCGATGACGACATCAGGCCAACAGCAATGCAGCGACCTGTCACTCGCTCAAGGCCCTACCATCAGCGATACTCTTCTTCTTGCGATGCGACTGCGTTCTGCTGCAGAATGTCCACACCCAAACGATTCTCGCACGGTTTGAGTCCATCGCAATGACGAGGGAAGACGGACGTGCACGAGACATGGAGTCTTTTGGCGGCAGACACGGACGCCAGGTCGGCTGTGCAGTGGGACCCAATCCCACTGGGTAGACTTAGGGTAAGAGATGGCTGCCCATGGTGGCTGCTGTTAGCACCCACTCATCTCTTCGTCTAGCGTGGCTCTGGCGTTGTGGTGGCGCTGCCGGACTCGAAATGAATCTGCCTCAAAATTCACAGTTATACAGGGTGTTACAAAAAGGTACGGCCAAACTTTCAGGAAACATTCCTCACACACAAAGAAAGAAAATATGTTATGTGGATATGTGTCTGGGAACGCTTACTTTCTATGTTAGAGCTCATTTTATTACTTCTCTTCAAATCACATTAATCATGGAATGGAAACACACAGCAACAGAATGTACCAGCGTGACTTCAAACACTTTGTTACAGGAAATGTACTCCGTTAGAGAGGATACATGCATCCACCCTCTGTAGCATGGAATCCCTGATGCGCTGATGCAGCCCTGGAGAATGGCGTATTGTATCACAGCCGTTCACAATACGAGCACGAAGAGTCTCTACATTTGGTACCAGGGTTGCGTGTACAAGAGCTTTCATATGCCCCCATAAATGAAAGTCAAGAGGGTTGAGGTCAGGAGAGCGTGGAGGCCATGGAATTGGTCCACCTCTACCAATCCACCGGTCAACGAATCTGTTGTTGGAAAGCGTACGAACACTTCGACTGAAATGTGTAGAAGCTCCATCGTGCATGAACCACATGTTGTGTCATACTTGTAAAGGCACATGTTCTAGCAGTACAGGTAGAGTATTCCGTATGAAATCATGATAACGTGCTCCATTTAGCGTAGGTGGAAGAACATGGGGCCCAATCAAGACATAATCAACAATGCCTGCCCAAACGTTCACAGAAAATATGTGTTGATGACGTGATTGCACAATTGCGTGCGGATTCTCGTCAGGCAGCACATGTTGATTGTGAAAATTTACAATTTGATCACGTTGGAATGAACCCTCATCCGCAAAAGAACATTTGCACCGAAATGAGAATTGACACATTGTTGGATGGACCATTTGCAGAAGTGTACCCGTGGAGGCCAGTCAGCTGCTGATAGTGCCTGCACACGCTGTACATGGTACGGAAACAACTGGTTCTTCCGTAGCACTCTCCATACAGTTGAAACGTCCCCTTTGAAAAATTATACACGACTGTGCTTAAACTGACACACAGTAATTTTAGAGCAATGCAGTTTGACTTTCAAAAATCCCTACGAAAGAATGGTCCTGACTAACATTAACCTATACTTTTCACAAATCACTTACCTCACAAAAATCTTCGTTACTCAAGCTACTGCAATACAGTGAGCGCCACTGCTGCCAGCTAAATAAAAGATTCAAACTACTGAAGGCACTAACTACTGATAGGCATAGTTAGCAAATGAAAGATTTTAATAGAGAACAAACAATGTATTTACCTCACTAGTCATAATATATATAGCAGTTCATGACACCAATTCTTACAAATTTCAAAACTCCGCCATCTCTCTCCCCACGCCCACCACTGATGGCGGCTCACCTCCAACTGCGCAACGCTACGCGCTGTTAGCATCCAGCTGCCGCTGCCCGACACTACAATGGCAGACAACAATGCAAACCAGCCACAGACTGCGCACAGCACAGCCAGTGATTTTTCATACAGAGCGCTATGTGGCGTTACCAATAAGAAAACCTAAACAGCCTACTTACACAGTGACGTGGTCAACGTTACCTTGTACAGCAACAACTTCCCTGACGCTGACATTAGGGTTATCGTCAACTGCACGAAGAATTGCCTTATCCATTGCAGGTGTCCTCGTCGTTCTAGGTCTTCCCCAGTCACGAGTCATAGGCTGGAACGCTCCGTGCTCCCTAAGACGCCGATCAATTGCTTCGAACGTCTTCCTGTCGGAACACCATAGTTCTGGAAATCTGTCTCGATACAAACGCACTGCACCACGGCTATTGCCCCGTTCTAATCCATACATCAAATGGGCAGCTGCCGACTCCGCATTTGTAAACATTGCACTGACTGCAAAACCACGTTCGTGATGAACACTAACCTGTTGATGCTACGTACTGTTGTGCTTGATGCTAGTACTGTAGAGCAATGAATCGCATGTCAACACAAGCACCGAAGTCAACATTACCTTCCTTCAATTGGGCCAACTGGCGGTGAATCGAGGAAGTACAGTACAAACTGACGAAACTAAAATGAGCTCTAACATGGAAATTAAGCGTTTCCAGACACATGATCACATAACATCTTTTCTTCATTTGTGTGTGAGGAATGTTTCCTGAAAGTTTGGCCGTACCTTTTTGTAAGACCCTCTATATGTGGCTCCGGGGAGGATCTCTTGCACTATTGCGTAGTCTCCAATCGTGTACCTCGTAACATGTTACTTGCTCTGGTATGGTAACGCCGTCCTACCTGCTCAGGCTGTTACTGCCGGCCGGAGAGGCCGAGCGGTTCTAAGCGCTACAGTCTGGAACCGCGCGACCGCTACGTTCGCAGGTTCGAATCCTGCCTCGGGCGTGGATGTGTGTGATGTCCTTAGGTTAGTTATGTTTAAGTAGTTCTAAGTTCTAGGGGACTGATGACCTCAGAAGTTAAGTCCCTTAGTGCTCAGAGCCATTTGAACAATTTCAGGCTGTTACCACTGAGTGGTGCATGTCTCGCTGACCTCATCTAGTTTGTCTCGCAATCCTTTTGCGAACACGTTGCTATAACCTATATGTCGACCCAAGGCACTCTCTGGTCAGTGGTAGCTGACGCAACGCTCAGACGTGGCTTTCTTAAAAATTTCTACAAGTTTCAGTTAAAACTAGGTGGCAACACTACATTCCACATCGTCATCAAACAGAAAGTTAGCCTTCTTTTTTTTTTTTCTTTTTTGAGCTTTTATTACGGCCACCAACTGGGATGTACACTTTGTAACCTGTCATGCTGATTGCGCCGTATTTCTCGCACTTATATGCCCTTGCAATATGCGAAAGAGTGTGAGTGATATTGTGACTAAAACACAATAGTATTTGTTAAGTCACACACGTTTTAAGCACCAACTTGAAAATCATTATTGGGTTTCAGTTTCCCCACATTATCTTACTTGGTCACTGATGCCTTTCTCGCGTCCGTCGGCCTTCGTAGTTTAATTTATTGTATACTACACAAATTAATTGGTAATGGTGATGGTTGCCGACTTACTTGGTGGGCCTTAATCAAAATGATATGTCTTTCAATTTTGATTTACAATTAAATGCTTTTGTGAAGCTTTCTCTTTTTTAACAATATTAACCTTCAGTGGAAATTATTTGTTACGTTGATGACTGTAAGACTCGCTGAATCTTAAAACATGAGCATTTAAGTTGTACAATGAAATAACCTTTTTATTAATTTCCTCGGCTAATCAGTTCACGTTAAAGCAAAAAATCTTTAGTTATTAATTGCAAGTGCGGCGCACACACGCACGAGGGTATTTTTTCTTACCTCCGTTAACCATTGCATTGTAGTCGGAGTCCTGGCTCTAGCTCTCGGTTGTTGTGCTGAAAATAGAAATCTTAAATCTACGTATTTTCAGCAGTGACGGGCGGCTGTGGAGGGAAATGTATATTATGTAATAGCGGGCGAGTTTTTCGCTTCCGCTAATTTTTATAAGTTAACATCGCCACATAATGGCGTCGTTGGCTGCATCGGCCGCTGCGATTGTTGCACTGTGAATTACTCGAATGCAGGTTAATTCATGGAAGGCGTGCATGAAATCGGGGTCACCTCTTACAAATTAAAAGAGGATATAAATATTAAATTAATATATTATCTGCTGAATTAGTACAAATATGCTTACATTTGCCAGCACTCACAAGATGTCCGTCTACCCGCAACCAAGACAAGAGAAGAAGTGAAGACTACTAAAAAATTAAAAAAAGAGCGCATCTTGTCGTCTCTTTAGATCATTTTGTTCCGAGTGCATCTATTTCTTTGCCCTCGGAACTTGCACAGAGAAATTATTATAATACGGATACATGAGAAAATTACATGTTCACCTGAGCAGCTAGTGTCCACTTATTATTCAATTTTTAAATGTCTCTTCTTTATAAAGACTGTTTTTAAGTCTTTTCTTAGTATTTCATTGGGGACGGTATACCGTGTTTGACAGTATGTCTATCAGAGCTCTGTCAAACTGACCTTAGTACTGTCCTCCACATCTCCACACAGCCTGCATCTACAACGTTAACAGAAAGTTCTTCCATCTCGTTGAAGCACTGTTTCCACCTGTCCTCTCTCTGCTCGGCAGTTAATTTATGGTATTAATTGATAATGTTGCCCAGATCAGAGTGAGCACACAAATGCATTTCAGTATCTACCATGCGAAGATTTAAGTTTCGATGCATATAAAGTGTTACAAAAATATTCATACATGTGAATGAAGATGGAAACCTAGAGTACATTTTAATATATGCACTGAAGGTAAAGCTTACTATTGGCGGCCGTTATGAGATCCCACTTCATGTGGTGCGCTGTAGGACTCTTCCAGGTGTAGCTAACTAGCTCTCTCTCTTGTCGGCTCGAAATGGTGATAATAAAGTAACAGAAGGCGTGTTGCGTTGTCCGCTTCAACAGCTGTAGTTTAGCTAAAACTGTGTGAAGTGATTTCCGTCACGAGTACGGCAATGCACATCCTGAAGTTCAGACCATTCCCCAACAATGGCATCAGGAGTTTCAAGACATTGATTGTGCAGAGAACATCCAATGATCGTCCAAGTGTCCTCGTTTAAAATGTATAGCACATTGAGCCGTTATCCACGTTATAAACAGGAGTCAATTCGTCGCTTCATCCGAGAATTAATCAGTCCTCATGTTCCACGGCGGCATTTGCATTTAAAACAATGCAGCATCCAGTTGCTACAACATGATGATAAACAACAACGTCTAGTGGCACAGTAATTCATTCTGAGCGTGGAGACAGAAGATAACAGTTATCTTTCACGTTTAGTGTTCAGCGATGAGCCTACCTTCAGCTTAAGGGGAAAATGAACAACCATAGCCTGAAAATACAAGCAACGCAGCAGTCACATACAACCTTGGAGTACGTGCCAGACTCGCCAAAATTTCACCCCTTTTGCTTCGTTCCACGAGGAAAGATGTATGACCGGATCTTCCCTGCAAAAAAGATATTTACATTAATCACGCACATGGATATGACAAAGGCTTTTCCTACACCTGCGAGGACACACAAATAACATTTTTTAATAGTGCGTGACACCACCTCACGAGCACTTAGAGGGAAGAAAATTTCTTAACAAATGGTCTGCCTCAGCTATGGATCAGTCATAACGCTCGTACAGATCTCGCATTATACCATTTACCTGCAAGGCCGTTCAAAAATGTTCAAATGTGTGTGAAATCTTATGGGACTTAACTGCTCAGGTCATCAGTCACTAAGCTTACACACTATTTGACCTAAAGTATCCTAAGGACAAACACACACACTCATGCCCGAGGGAGGACTCGAACCTCCGCCGGGATCAGCCGCACAGTCCATGACTGCAGCGCCTAAAACCTCTCGGCTATTCCCGGGCGGCTCCAAGGCCGTCTGAACTCACATTGTGTGCTTCTTATTGTGTGGGTTTGTGGAAGACTCCATCTATATTCTTCCTCATTCCAACAGCTTCGGTTAAGTCATACGCTGCATGGCAACAGTAGTGAATGCTCGCAAAAGTATGTGACGAGTGTAACTGTTGTTTGGTTGTTTGTCTAACGACCGATAGAAGGCACATTAAACACCTGTGGAGGATGAGGTAGGTGGGGGTAAAAACATACATTTTTGGTTTTAGTAAATATTTAAACAGTACTTTCAGAAATATTACCTCAGTTGCGCACACAGTACCTAGTCTAACAGCTTGGTAACACGATGTAAGAGTTTCATTGACATCTAATGATTATTCGAGCAGTAACAAAAGTTGTCCTAAAAAGTAATTTTGCGTACTCTTACCCGACGATGTGGGGTAAGAATGCACAAGTCTGGGACAAGAGTGCAGTGCATACTTTTACCCACAACTGAAGAAAATGAAAAGCGTTAAACATAAAAACATGGAAAAACAAAGCAGAAACTTTTTATATTTCGGCCAGATTCAAAAAGTAAATATCGTAATGATCCGAGGATGAGGCTGAAAAAAACTTTTATCTACGGAAATATTGCGCAGCACTACTGCTTGTTCTTCGTCCAACGAAAAAATTTTTGTGAATCTGCCGAGATGCTCACTACTTTTGGGGGTTTTAAAATGTTTTCTGAAGACTCAGCTTCTTCGGATGCTTGCAGTATTGAGCTCGCGTTTTCAATAAGGCCAAGAACCTGATGATAGAGCGGCTCTGTTGACGACTCTTCTCGGTCGTTTATGAAGAAAAGAAAAATGCTGCTTTGGAGGACGTGACTATATTGAAAGTGAGTTTGAGGGGTAGGAATGTTTCAAAAAACCACTCCCCAACGAAAGAACAACTACAAAAAAGAAAAATCAGCTAAAGTTCTCTTATGTAAGTAATGAGGTATCTACAATAAATAAACGCCAACAAAAAGTGCTTGAATGCACAAGAAACGACTACACAAGTTTTGCAAATAGTTTCTTGGTGGGGTAAAAGTACACACCACGATCTTCTACACCAATGGACATACGTACTTTTACCCCATTCCACTATTTTGTTTTCGGGGATCTCCATATAACACACATGAGTAAAGTCATGGAAACCGAGGAGGATATTGGAAGCTTGTGGCCACCAGTTCCGGTAACGAGTTAAAATGTGTGTGAATTCCTAAGGGACCGCTGAGGTCATCGGTCCCTAGACTTACACACTACTTAAACTAACGTACAGTAAGAACAACACACACACCCACGCCCGAGGGAGGACTCGAACCCCCGGGTGGAGGGGCCGCATAGTACAGAATTCATCTAATTTTTAAATGGGTTTAGGTTCACCTAACACTCAGTCAACTATACAATTTTTACACTGAAAACGTTCAAAAGTGACTCACCAAATTTGCTCCAGTTGTATTTTTTTTTTAAGACACGCAATACACTGATGGTTCAAACCAAATATTGTAACACGAAAAATTACGATTTAGAAGTAGCTGGTTTAGATAATTATCCTGCGACCGTGAGTTTTAAAGGTCTTAAGTGTGTCAGTCATATCCTCACTGACGAATCTGACTTCGTATATAATATATAGTAAGCCGGCTCTATATAATTATTGTTGTTAGTAGTTATCTCATTGAGATAGCAGAGTGGTGTCCGCTAAACAGATCACATCCGAACCGGCTAATTCTTTATCATGAAAAAATAAAGAGGAAATCTTAACGACGCTTCCGAAGGATGAGAGGTTCAAAATACATATATGGCATTACTGTCAGGAAAACTTAAAAGTACAATGTGATATATCTATCTGTAGATAAATATTATTATCGTAATAAGATATTTATATAGTTATTACAGACAGAAGCTAGGAGGAGAACAGATAAGGAAGTAACAACAGAAGGAAGAAAGAAAAAAAATGAGAGAAATATTTCCTTTACATGGTTTCAACTCAGTGTCATCAGTATTTCAAATTCATATACAGCATTATGTGAGACTCCTCATTATCATAAAAGAAAATGTGATATTGGAACAAATCATTACATCTGTCCGTATAAACAAATTCACAAAAATATTTTTGTGCTTTCTAGAATGCCAAAAGGTGCCAGAATAGAACTGAGGAGATGATGACATGTGCGCTGCCTGGTGGGAGAATGGTCAACTTCTGTCTTTGTTGTTGTTGTGGTCTTTAGTCCTGAGACTGGTTAGATGCAGCTCTCCATGCTACTCTATCCTGTGCAAGCTTCTTCATCTCCTAGTACCTACTGCAACCTACATCCCTCTGAATCTGCTTGGTGTATTCATCTCTTGGTCTCCCTCTACGATTGTTACTCTCCACGCTGCCCTCCAATACTAAACTGGTGATCCCTTGATGCCTCAGAACATGTCCTACCAACCGATCCCTTCTTTTGGTCAAGTTGTCCCACAAACGTCTCTTCTCCCCAATCCTATTCAGTACTTCCTCATTAGTTATGCGATCTATCCATATAATATTCAGCATTCTTCTGTAGCACCACATTTCGAAAGCTTCTATTCTCTTCTTGTCCAAACTATTTATCGTCCATGTTTCACTTCCACACATGGCTACACTCCATACAAATACTTTCAGAAATGACTTCCTGACACTTAAATCTATACTCGATGTTAACAAATTTCTCTTCTTCAGAAACGCCTTCCTTGCCATTGCCAGTCTACATTTTATATCCTCTCTACTTCGACCATCATCAGTTATTTTGCTCCCCAAATAGGAAAACTCCTTTACTACTTTAAGTGTCTCATTTCCTAATCTAATTCCCTCAGCATCACCCGACTTAATTCGACTACATTCCATTATCCTCGTTTTGCTTTTGTTGATGTTCATCTTATATACTCCTCTCAAGACACTGTCCATTCCACTCAACTGCTCTTCCAAGTCCTTTGCTGTCTATGACAGAATTACGATGTCATCGGCGAACCTCAAAGTTTTTATTTCTTCTCCATGGATTTTTATACCTACTCCGAATTTTTCTTTTGTTTCCTTTACTGCTTCCTCAATATACAGATTGAATAACATCGGTGAGAGGCTACAACCCTGTCTCACTCCCTTTCCAACCACTGCTTCCCTTTCATGTCCCTCGACTCTTATAACTGCCATCTGGTTTCTGTACAAATGGCAAATAGCCTTTCGCTCCCTGTATTTTACCCCTGCCACCTTTAGAATTTGAAAGAGAGTATTCCAATCAACGTTGTCAAAAGCTTTCTCTAAGTCTACAAATGCTAGAAACATAGGTTAGCCTTTCCTTAATCTTTCTTCTAAGATAAGTCGTTATGTCAGTATTGCCTGACGTGTTCCAGAATTACTACGGAATCCAAACTGATCTTCCCCGAGGTCAGCTTCTATTAGTTTTTCCATTCCTCTGTAAAGAATTCGTGTTAGTATTTTGCAGATGTGGTTTATTAAACTGACTGTTCGGTAATTTTCACATCTGTCAACACCTGCTTTCTTTGGGATTGGAATTATTATATTCTTCTTGAAGTCTGAGGGTATTTCGCCTGTCTCATACATCTTGCTCACCAGCTGGTAGAGTTTTGTCAGGTCTGGCTCTCCCAAGGCCGTCAGTGTTCCAATGGAATGTTGTCTACTCCGGGGGCCTTGTTTCGACTCAGGTCTTTCAGTGCCATGTCAAACTCTTCACGCAGTATCGTATCTCCTATTTCATCTTCATCTGCATCTTCTTCCATTTCCATAATATTATTCTCAAGTACATCGCCCTTGTATAGACCCTCTATATACTCCTTCCACCTTTCTGCTTTCCCTTCTTTGCTTAGAACGGGGTTTCCATCTGAGATCTTGATATTCATACAAGTGGTTCTCTTATCTCCAAAGGTCTCTTTAATTTTCCTGTAGGCAGTATCTATCTTACCACTAGTGAGATAAGCCTCTACATCCATACATTTGTCCTCTAGCCATCCATGCTTAGCCATTTTGCACTTCCTCTCGATCTCATTTTTTTGACGTTTCTATTCCTTTTTGCCTGCTTCAATTATTGCATTTTTATATTTTCTCCTTTCATCAATTAAATTCAATATTTCTTCTGTTACCCAAGGATTCCTACTAGCCCTTGTCTTTTTACCTACTTGATCCTCTGCTGCCTTCACTACTTCATCCCTCAAAGCTACCCATTCTTCTTCTACTGTATATCTTTCCCCCATTCCTGTCAATTGTTCCTTTATGCTTTCCCTGAAACTCTTTACAACCTCTGGTTCTTTCAGTTTATCCAGGTCCCATCTCCTTAAATTCCCACCTTTTTTGCATTTTCTTCAGTTTTAATCTACAGTTCATAACCAATAGATTGTGGTCAAAGTCCACATCTGTCCCTGGAAATGTCTTACAATTTAAAACCTGGTTCCTAAATCTATGTCTTACCATTATGTAATCTATCTGATACCTTTTAGTATCTCCATGGTTCTTCCATGTATACAACTTTCTTTTCGTGATTCTTAAACCATATGTTAGCTATGATTAAGTAGTGCTCTGTGCAAAATTCTACCAAGCGGTTTCCTCTTTCATTTCTTAGCCCCAATCCATATCCACCTACTACGTTTCCTTCTCTCCCTTTTCCTACACTCGAATTCCAGTCACCCACGACAGTTAAATTTTCATCTCCCTTCACTATCTGAATAATTTCTTTTATTTGATCATACATTTCTTCAATTTCTTCGTCATCTGCAGAGCTAGTTGGCGTATAAACTTGCACTACTGTAGTATGTGTAGGCTACGTATCTATCTTGGCCACAATAATGCGTTCACAATGCTGTTTGTATTAGCTTACCCGCATTCCTATTTTCCTACTCATTATTAAACCTACTCCTGCATTAGCCCTATTTGATTTTGTGTCTATAATGTAAGTAGGCTGTTTAGGTTTTCTTATTGGTAACGCCACGTAGCGCTCTGTATGAAAATCGCTGGCTGTGCTGTGTGCAGTCTGTGGCTGGTTTACATTGTTGTTTGCCATTGTAGTGTTTTGCAGCGGCAGCTGGATGTGAACAGCGCGTAGTGTTGTGCAGTTGGAGGTGAGCCGCCAGCAGTGGTGGATGTGGGGAGAGAGATGACGGAGTTTTGAAATTTGTAAGACTGGATGTCATGAACTGCTATATATATTATGACTATTAAGGTAAATACATTGTTTGTTCTGTATTAAAATCTTTCATTTGCTAACTATGCCTATCAGTAGTTAGTGCCTTCAGTAGTTTGAATCTTTTAGTTAGCTGGCAGTAGTGGCGCTCGCTGTATTGCAGTAGTTCGAGTAACGAAGATTTTTGTGATGTATGTGATTTGTGAAACAGTATAGTTGTATAGTAAAACAGTTGTGGCATGCATGTAGATTTGCACCAAGTATTTCGCAGCTTCGCTTGCAATTAACTAGATATTATTTTCAGTGCTATGTTAATGTGTTCTCTTATTTTTGCTCTTCAAATTGTGCTTTTACGTGCTCTTCAAATTGTGCTTTTACGTGTTATCGTGTGAAATATTGTGACAATAATGGCGTGTGAAAAACACTAGGCTCCAAAGTAAACTGAGAAATAATAGTGACGACGAGCGTCGCTTATCAGCACCACTGTGTAGTGAATTAACAGACATTCGAAGTAGTAATTTGGTAATTGTGCATATGGAAATGGAGCGGGCTGCAAATAATGGCGTAGACAGTCAAACAACTAGTGAACAGGGAAGCATTATCGATCGATCGTTCGGCAACAGCTCGCGTCAGGAATCCGAAATGATAGGACACAATCTTGCAAATATTGTACATTCAGGTTTTGCGTCCTCGCCATTGTCTCAAATAAGTCAAGACATATTTTCTGCTTGTCAAAATGTGAATGTTGCCAGTGCAAATGCACTGCCGAAAAGCATAGAGGAACAGATTTCAGACTCTAATACATTATTATTGCAATGAATGCAGCAAATGAAACAAAATCAGAGACAAACACAGCAACAGTTAGATACAATGGAAGAAAATCTTCAAAAGTTAGACACAACGCTTCAACAAAATAAGAAACAAATGGGACAAAATCTTCAAAAGTTAGACAAAATGGAACAAAATCAGAGACGAACACAGCAAAAGCTTCAAAACTGAGACACCACACTTGAACAAACACGTGACGATTTAACTACTGAGTTACGTAACATTGAATCGAAATGCAAAAAAATCTGTAATGAGGTAAAAACACAAATCTGTGAGCATTTTCAACCTATTTTTTCGCGGCATGAAAATGCATTACAGAATCATGAAGCAGCCATAAAAGAACTGCAAACTATTGTTCGTGAAAATCACGACACCTTGCAAGCTAAAATGGACTCAGTTGCATCCACCGATTCGGTTACGCAACTTGCAAGAACTCAGGAAAACTTAAAGGACACAGTAGATTCGATTTCAACACAAATGGACACTCTGAAACTTGGTTCAGAAAAACACACTGAGGAAATGTGTTCACTATCGGAGAAAGTAGCCGAACTTTCAGATTAGTTCACTAACTTATCTACAAAGGTAGATAATGATCTGAATGATACAGAAGAGTGCGAACAAATTAGGAAATTCAAACAAAATCAGAATCAAATTAATACGCAACACAGAAGAGAAATCCGGGAAGTGCAAGATCAGCTGACACAGGTAATACAAGAATTACGTATTTCAGAGGACACTCGTGCTCCAGTACAGGATGAGGGACATAGAAATACGGAAAAGCCACAAAATAATAACACAGGGCATTTCGGAAATTGTGAAAGTAATTGGCAAGGTGCAGCGAATTTTGAGATGGAACCGCCGACAAGACGTTACAATGAAAGATATGCTACCCGCCGACACGATGATTTTGACTATAAGCTGTTCATTACTGCACGTAAATTCAAAACATCTAAGAATTCTGGCAACGACATTCATCCACTAGCGTGGCTCCATCAATTCTCTCATTGTTTTCCTCCCAACTGGTCACTAGAGCACAGATTAGAATTTATGTGTGGCTACTTAGAGAATGAACCAGCTGTAAGAATGCGATCGGTCATCCACGATTGTCATAGTGAAGGAGAATTTAATCGTGCCTTCTTCTCAGCATATTGGTCTCAAGCTACACAAGACCGAGTAAAACATAGCATCATAATGATCAAACATTTCGAACAATCTGAATTTTTCAGTCTCATCAAATATTTTGAAGACATGTTACATAATAATCAGTATTTTTCAAACCCATACAGCCCCTCAGAACTCATCCGCATTTGCTTAGTCAAATTACCGGAACATTTACGGCATATTATTTTTGCAGGACGTTGCAAAGACGACATTGAAGCTTTTCAGGGGCTCTTACAAGAATTAGAAATTGACACTGACAATCGCGGAACGCGAAAACAGGAACACAACAATTACAGGTTACATCCGTCGCAATTCCGCGATGAAAGAAATAATAACTGGACACGACAAGGCTATTCTCACAATACAAATCGTGACCAAAATAGACACCACCCGTATGACAACTGTTGGCAGAGTAGTAATAATTACAGAGAAAGATCGCATTTCCGTAGTAATGACTATCACAGAGACAATCAGAGAAACAGACAATATGGAAACCAAAATAATTATTATCAACGGAGACGGGATAACTTCAGACGCAACGGTCCAGCGCGCAGTTACAATTTAGGGAGAAATTCTCCACCACGTGACCGACAAGAAATTAATTACAGAAATTACCGACATGACGACAGACGATATGATCGTAACGACAGACCTGAATTGCATCAGAACTGGCGGGATTCAAACAGAGCAGGGCCCTCTCGGCAAGGTGAATTTGTAGAAGCTGGGTCTCTTAATCCCAATAACGACGCGCGCCAACAAAGAGACAGACAATGACTCGCACCGCAAGCAGCCGCGTGCGCCGGCTGGCTCAGAGAAAAATAACATAAGCTAACCTTGAGCAAAATTCCAGTGTTCCTTACCGACGTAATCACATGATAATTGCTTTTTAGTTGACAGTCTGCGTACTAGGAAGAGTAAAGGTTTACACCACATTTCACATGTATAACCATTTATTGAAATATAATCAGCTTTTTAACTTTGTCTTTGCCATAAAACATTTCACTTCACATTTTTAGTATGCTTTGTCACACTGAGAAACTGTTAACGTGCAACAATGTTTTGAAGTTAACTATCCAGTCTAGAACCTAGGGAACACTTTTAAACAGAAATTACGAATGCATTGTTATGAACAGACGACACAGTGTTGTTATTTGTACATTATTGCTTGTTAGTTGCACGATTACGTAACGACTATAAGGCTTACATACTTAGAACATATATTGCTAATGAGATTTTAATGCAACATTTTGGTTTACTTGAAAAGACATTCCTTATTTCAAGTAGTTTTGTGACATTAAAGATGACTTAGTATTTGGTTTAATTGACAGCTACACGATTTTATCACGACGCTACTATTGAGTGACAATTTACAATGTTGATTTTGCGGTATATCTGTTTTATATCTGCACAGTTTTTCTGAATTCTTCTGGAAAGGAAAACATGTTTTAGTAGTAACTTTGTGGTATAGCTACAATGAGACAGCCTTTTCTGTAGCACAACAATACGTTACAGCACAGTACTTTCTTCATCACGGCAATAAACGTAATAACTACGATATCTGTACGGAAAGCATTTCACTTTCGTTTATGATGAGGTAAGTACATTGACTTCAGCAGAACTTTGCTTACAGAGGATGATAACTACGACAGTTCCACAGAATTATCTCATAGCAAAACGCACATTTAGCACTACAGGGCACGCATTTGAGTGATTAATTTGGTACTTAAACCATTTATTTATCAATATTGTTGAATTAAAAAGAAAGTTTTTCGTGATACATTTCATTCCATTGCTGTAATCTGTAACATCTGAGGGTATAATTACATTAATCCTCAGGGGGTACACGCCTACTTTGAGTACCATGTATGTGGCAAGCACAAGGATCCCTAGCTAATATGGTATTTGCTTATACAACTTTACACATCGGTACCGTATTTCTCTAACACATTAATTACACAGCTATCTGATCATTTAACTGGGAGAGACAAACATTCATTTTACTACATCAGTGACAGATGTTTACGTAATTACACAGTTGGATAACTTCACACTTATGAAATTGTATTAAGTCTGTGCTTTGTTAACTGTTCATATTTTTTCAGAACCATTATGATACTATAGGGGCTTTGCATGACATATTTGGTATGAGATCATGATTTTTAAAGTACGTTTGAGGTAGATGACACTTTTGACATGAGAAGAGAATTTTTTTAGGTTTTGAAATTATTGCAGAAAGCTATGACGTTTTTGAGATTTGACTGAAGTGTTATGATGTTATTATTACGATGACTATGTGTATTATGCTGTTGCGGTATGTTTATGATCAGTAAGCTGATGCTATATGAGGAATTTGATTATGCTTCATATTTATTATGATGAGATATTGAAGAAGTGTCGACGAATATGTATATGTGTAATAAGGTAAGGAATAATGAGTAGTGGTTAGGGACTCTGGTTTGTGGAAAAAGGATGTTGGAAACCGAGAATCGTACTTTAAGTGTTATGAAATGTGTGTATATACGTGAATGTATCACTATGCTGGTGAAAATTTTTTGGACACTATTATATCTAAAGGATTTTGTTTCTACAGATTTGTAACGCAAATTCTCAACCTGTGAAAATATTTTTATATGAGACTGCCAATGTAGCGCAAACTACTGTCGTAAATATTTCGGTAGGAGAGTTAAGTGACCTTCACGTAATGCGTGGTGGGCACCCAGCTGCGCGACAGCCACCTGGAAACAAGCCATCAGTGTGTGCCTTTCAGAGGCACAGGTGGAGAAAAAAAAAACATTATCCTCGCTATTGACATTCCTTTGTAGAAAGCATTGCAATTGCGACACGCTCATTACTTGGAAAGATACTTACATCTGCACACCCGATAATGACAAGCGTCTTTCTACGAGAGTTGAGAGAATTTCTACTAACTTATGAAATGTCACATGACTATTGAATGATATTTATATGCTTTGCTTTTCATAGTTGCTTATTTCATTTGATATCTGGTTTCCAGCAGTGTTGCAGCATTGGCTTAATAAAATAAAATTAAATGCATTTGCTAATGTGAAAACTTTCTGTCAACAGATCTGTTAAATAATACTTTTATGGTCCACATTCTTAAAAAAAAAAAGGAGCACTTGGAAAGGAAAGAACAATAAGAAGGGACTAGTAACAGAAACAGCATACATAATTTTCTTTTCAAGTACTTGGTAATTTATTTCACAGAATTAGTTTTATGGTGCACCACTTTAATCATATAGACATTAAGATGTGAATATACATTTCCCTTATCTGCATTGTTGTCTTTAGTGTAATATTTTTTCTGCTTGTGGGTTTGTCATGATTAGGTATAAGTTGTTACATTTATTGCTGCTTGCTTTGCTTACTTGGATTTTTTTGTCATTGCTGTTTGTATTAATTGTTTTATGCTGCTGCATTGCCTCGTCCCTTAGTTTAGCATCTGAGCTCAGTAGGTTTAAGTTAGCTTAAGAGGTGGTAGACTATGTCAGAAACTAACTATGATGAATTGGAAGAAAAGCATTGAGAAGCTATAAGAAAATGGTTTTCGCCAAAAAAGTAGTGAACAGTGGAGGAAAACTATTTTTGAAAGAGGATGAGAACAGAATACAGAAATAATGCTTGGATATAATTTTTTTTGGCTGGAGCAAATGTTGAAATAAGAGGGGAGATCTATGGAATGAAGTTTTGGGTTGGACTCCAGTACCAAATGTTACCCTGAAAACAAACCCTGTCCTTTCCTTTTGTGTTATCCCACTATGTGTTTGTGTACCCTTGTGTATTTATTTTCTTCCTGTCTCTGTGTACTGTTTCATAGAATTTTTTCTGTTCTAATACTAAGCTACAATCACTATGATGAGGAATACTGTTATCCTAAAATATAATTTGCATCAATAATATGTTATTTACTTTGTAAAGATGTTTAGACATTATTTATTCTATTTTGTTTTAATGCTCATATGTGAAGTTGATGTTTCGAAATTTATTCTGATTTTTTTGTGTATGTGCCCCTGTCATAATTCCTGTAACACTGATGTATATGTTATTTCGATTCTTTTGTAAAGCCTGTATTACTGCAAATGTTATCTGTACTATTATGTTCTTTAACGATATATTTTGTACCTTTGTTATTGTATTCTCACGTTATAAAATTTTAATTGACACCTGTTCATCAAATTAAGTAACTTGTAAATTACATTTCACTGCACACATTTCTGTTGGTCATACTATATGGGCAATATGTGAGAAGTGGGGACTGATAGTGTTTGCACGTGTGTTAATAATTCAGTAAGGGACTGGATAACAGCATTGCTGGTTCTAAGGACATTTCAAAAACAATTTTTGTGAGTACACAAGTGGTGGTTATGAACTTGCTATATTATCCGCTAGACTCTTCAATGGTGACCTCGCGCCTTCACAGTCAAACAGATGGCTGCTGGCCATCTCTACAAGGACTACAGTGGGTCTACACATTTGATGACTCACCAATACTATTATTTCTACAAGGACTGCAGTGGGTCTGCACCTCTAGTGGCCCACCAATAACATAATCTCTACCAGAACTACAATAGGTCTGCTCTGTGATGACCTACCTACCAATATTCTTTAAAACTTCGACTGACTCAGCTGTGGGTTTGCTCTGTTGTTGCCCATTACCTGTTTGCATGTCAAGAGTCAGCACTGTCTTTCCATTGAAAGGACAACACTACTTCTTCAAGACTGCATGGAAATCCACTACTTCCGTGTGCATTTTCTTTTACTACTCAGACTTTGAAAAAAACACTGCAATTTTACTTTGATGAATGATCAGGACTGTCTTTATGAACTGTGAGAAAATTTTAGCTTTTGACCTACATTGTATCAATAAGTGTGTGCATTCGATATCTTTGTTATAGTAATTATGAAAAATTTTATCAAATCATTATTGGCCACTGCTCAAAACTATTTGTAAAAATTTTTTTGTGGGGAGCATGGGGGCTATGTAAGTAGGCTGTTTAGGTTTTCTTATTGGTAACGCCACGTAGCGCTCTGTATGAAAATCGCTGGCTGTGCTGTGTTCAGTCTGTGGCTGGTTTGCATTGTTGTCTGCCATTGTAGTGTTGGGCAGCGGCAGCTGGATGTGAACAGCGCGTAGTGTTGTGCAGTTGGAGGTGAGCCGCCAGCAGTGGTGGACGTGGGGAGAGAGATGACGGAGTTTTGAAGTTTGTAAGACTGGATGTCATGAACTGCTATATGTATTATGACTATTAAGGTAAATACATTGTTTGTTCTGTATTAAAATCTTTCATTTACTAACTATGCCTATCAGTAGTTAGTGCCTTCAGTAGTTTGAATCTTTTAGTTAGCTGGCAGTAGTGGCGCTCGCTGTATTGCAGTAGTTCGAGTAACGAAGATTTTTGTGAGGTAAGTGATTTGTGAAACATATAGGTTAATGTTAGTCAGGGCCATTCTTTCGTAGGGATTTTTGAAAGTGAGATTGCGTTGCGCTAAAAACTATTGTATGTCAGTTTAAGCACAGTCGTGTACAATTGTTTTAAGGGGACGTTTCAATAACCCTTTAGTCATCTGACCAAAAGTCTTGTTCCTCCTGCCACCGAACTTCACTTATTCCTACTATATCTAACTTTAACCTATCCATTTCCCTTTTTAAATTTTCTATCCTACCTGCCCGATTAAGGGATCTGACATTCCACGCTCCGATCCGTAGGACGCCAGTTTTCTTTCTCCTGATAACGTCATCCTCCTGAGTAGTCCCCACCCGGGACTATTTTACCTCCGGAATATTTTACCCAAGAGGACGCCATCATCATTTAATCATACAGTAAAGCTGCATGCCCTCGGGAAAAATTACGGCCGTAGTTTCCCCTTGCTTTCAGCCGTTCGTAGTACCAGCACAGCAAGGTCGTTTTGATTATTGTTACAAGGCCAGATCAGTCAATCATCCAGACTGTTGCCCCTGCAACTACTGAAAAGGCTGCTGCCCCCCTTCAGGAACCACACGTTTGTCTGGCTTCTCAACAGATATCCCTCCGTTGTAGTTGCACCTACGGTACGGCTATCTGTATCACAGAGACACGCCAGCCTCCCCACCAACGGCAAGGTCCATGGTTCATTGGGGGAGACTTCTGCCTTAGGAACCTCAAAATTTAATGTGTATTCTTGCCCAACATGTACTTTTACCGCCATCCGCCCTGAAGTAAAATTAAGTTCCTAAACGTAATCCTAAAAAGTCCATCAAGGTTGTAAATGCTTGCGTGTAAAAATGTACCACTGTAAAACTGACTGATTCTTTTGCAAGAAGAAAATCTTTGTAATCTTCTGCTCAATTATCTATTGATTTTTGAAGCTGTAATAGCAGCCTAGTTACCAGAGTGCATTGTGGAAATTCTTATTCGGCATATGCCTGCCATCACCAGCTGATGCTTTATTCAGGTGTGTAGTATTTAAACATGTTTTAAGTAATTAACTCTTATTTCGTCTATGTTTTCATTTGTAGATGTGAATGAAAGTAAACTTTAATGGCGACTCAATGGCGCCTGAACAATTTTGTGCATTGAAAAGGATAATGGGTGGACCTAAATTCGCATAGTTTCCGATAATAGTAATATCAATGCCGCTGTGTGATTTCTTTTTTGATTTAAATAATGAAAACTGCACCAGTTACTTATTGTTTGATGCTTAGCATAACGCGTCGCGAGTATTTATTCTACATGAATATGTTTGGCGATGTTTGCATGTAAACAATTGGCCTTCAAAAAGAGAAAATATTATATTATGACGAGCATTAAAAAATAAGTAACTGGTGTAGTTTTTGTTATTTAAATCATTAATGACACAGTTGCAGACTTCCCTGAAACATCTAATACCATGAATGAGATTCAATTCTTTTTCTTAATAAATTGGTAATGATATTTAATGTGGTCCAATTCTCTCTCTTTAGTGCTACATCATGAGGTTGGTTTGCAACAGCACGCCATTCCCCTCTTCAGTCTGCCTTTCTCTTCATTTCCGCGTACGTCGTGCATCACACATCACTCTAATCAGCTGCCTGAATTGCATCTTTTATCGTCCCCCGTGTTTCTTTCTCTCAACAGCTGGTTCTGTTATCCTTAAAATGATGTTATTGTGTCTCAAAATGTGTCCTACCCGTTTGTCTCTTCTCATTTGGATGTGACTCGCAGAGATCCGGTTTCCTGCACTCTTCTCAGTGCCTCTTCATTGTTAACTACTCCCCTTCAACTGATCTCCATCTCCTCATCCAGCACCAAATCTCCAGGTCTTCTAGCCATCCTCTATCTCTTTTTCCCTACTGTCACACACGCATAGAGCCACAAGCCAAGTAAGTGCTTTAATGACCCGTATCCTTAATTTCAAACTGGTATTCTTGTTTGTGAGTAACTTCCTCGTCAAATTAAAAACAGTTTTAGCCTACTGCATTGTGCTTACAATTCCTTTCTGGCTTCTACCATCCCTTGTGATCCTTCTTCCCAAATATGTTAATTCCTCTACTACTTCTAGCTATTCTCTTCCAGTTCTTGTTCTTATAACTGTTCATACTCTTTTTCAGCACTGGATACCATTCTTTAGTCTTTCACTTATTTATTCTCATACCATACCGACTTCAGAAAATTTTTTCTATAGCACTGAGCACCTTCTCCAGATCTCCTTTCGCCTTCGCGATCACAGCAGCATCATCTCAGTAACGCAGCATATCTGTCTTCTGGCTTTTAATTTTGATCCACACTTCAGCACTTTCACGAATTTGATCTACAGCTTCATGAATGTAAGCGCTGAATATAAGAGACGAAAGAGCACCTGTGTGTCTCATGCTCTTCTCTTGCTTACTTGCTTATGGTTTCGTTGTTGTTATATAATTAAACTTGATGGTGAGTGTCTAATCCTTAATATTTAGTGACATTAAGTGTGATAAAACACTGAAATGTTATTTTGAAATGGTAATGTGTTTCGACTGTGCTCTTCTTGCACCTCTCGACAAGCTTGTTGAGATTTCTTATTATATCTGATGACAAATATCTGACAATCATCCCTCATCATCAGTTCCATTCCTTAAGAATTTACATACTAATAAACTGTGTGTTTTTGTGAAGATGCACCACAGATGTTTGGGGCTGACACAGCGTACTGTCTCTCCACCACCGCCGCCTATCTTCCTCTTTCTGACGGTGCTGGCAACGCGCTCCTAACGTGGGGAAAAGTCCATTCAACATTACTGTATTCATTATGAAAACCGAAACAACGTCTTCATATTGGTCTCGGAGCTCCGTGACACTTTCATCTGGCATTGTTTGTTTCAGCCGTATCCTCTAATACGTGATCGAAAGTGAGTCAGCAAAAATCTTCCTGAACAATAGAGAGGAAGCACCCGACTAGTTTACAGTGAGACGTTCGGTATATTCTGACGTTTCGTAGTAGTCTGCTGTTTCTATTGTGTTGCTACAATAGCATTTGTACCTTACAAGACACAGATCTCCATGATCATTCTTTTGTTTATTTTTTTACTAGTCTGCGTAGGGGTTCACTACTTTGTATACTTTAGCACTTTATTTTTACCTACTTATATGATAAAGCCTAAACAACAGCTCTTCTTATTCTGTTGTGTCTAAGGAAAGCATTTCAGCCGTTTTCACCACTTCACCTTGCACGCAAGGTTTTCAGTCGCAATACAGGAGAAAGAAATGATGCCCAAGCTGCATGCCGAAAAAGTGGAATACTGAAAGCGTCATAAAAACCACTAAAATCAGTGACCGTAGTTTATACAAAACATTTGTTACACGCCGGAAAAGTAGTGGATCACTTAAGCCTCTGTGAAAATTTCCAAAGTCAATGTGCATTGTTTCTCAAAACATTTGTTGATGTATATCTTTACAAAATGACTCCATACAAAGGAAATCTTAAATTTTTCAGCTAATTTCCATTGAAAGGGCATTACAAATGATATTTCCAAAGCATTGCGCAAACCATAAAATAGACAAACAATATTCTGATTAAAACCAGTCCACAGTCTGCTATTATCTCGAAAAAATGCCCCCTTGTTTTCATTCATTAACGTGTTTCACTTCCATATCCTCATTTTTGTTTCACTGTTCTTCTGTCAAAAACAACAAAATAATTCTATGCCATTAGCCAATTGTGACCTAATTGTTGTATAACTGGTGCTTTAACCATGTCTAACCACGAATAAGTAAAGGCGGCGCACATGTTATATGGTTCTGACCGTGCTCTAATGCATCTATAAGTACGGTAATCACCTACACTGATACAAAGATGGTGCAAATGGGAAAAATGGAGACACGGGACTCTGGATGTGAAAACAATGCAGAGACTGCATGCGAATTTGTTGCGTACATGTTCTGTCACTCACCAGAAGGGTGCTGTGCCCTCGAAGATAGTTATCACTAAAGAGGCTAAAGCTAACGCTACTCCGGCTTTTATGCTGAGTCCCAAGAAGTTCCTGAGACAAGGCCATCGTATGGTTTTGTCCAACGAATAAGGAAGGAGATCGAGTGGAGATAATTAAAACCACATTTTTTTCAAGAGTTATCACCATAGTATTGTGATATTAGATGTTGAATATAAGCCACAATGAATGGAGGAGAATCCAGATATCCTGAGTAACAGTCTGCGGACAGACGAAACCGTGTTCAGTGTGGTTGAGTTCATAGATTGCGGTAAATGCTGTTCTTCGGTACCTAGCGAGAACAATCCTAAATCTACAAAATTACGACCACGTCCATCGTTTACAGTGGGGTATGGTGTTCGTGATGATAGTATTACTGGCCATACTTTCTCCGTCAAATTAATGAGGTGAAGTATGCGCACATGCTGTAAACTTTCACCAGTACTACCTTTGCACACTGGGACAATGTGGACTTTATTCGGAACTGGGCCCCGCTTCCTCCCCCACCCTTCTCCAATTTGCATTGATTTCACGAGAACTGATTGACAGTGCTTTTCCAGTCGGTATTATTGGGCGTCGTGGAAAGTCTGAGTGGCCACCGATGCATACAGAACTGACCTCAATGGAATTCCTTCCACTTCGGCATTTGAAAGAGAAACTGTACGCCAATTGTTCGTGATTTGGACACTTTGGAAGCCGTGATTAGGGAGGGGTGCACACTCGTACCGAACGAAATGTTACAACGATTTGTCACGAGCGTTGCAACCTGACTGCAACGGTGTGTTACGAGTGCTGGTGCCTACGTTGAAACATGAAGTGCAAAAGAGCTTACCACACAATAGATATGAAATTAATCATTGAAAGGTAGCTACACTAAGTCACAGCGCCAGAGATTGCGCCAAAGAGTATTATTCAGCCGCCTCCACTGGCAGTGACCGCTGAGAAGTTGCTGTGGGCAGTGGTAGTTATGAGGTAGGCGTGATCTGTGCTTGTTGAGACGTCGATAGAGTACTAGCTGTTCTATTGTGCAAGACACCATATGTTATTCGATTGGGGATGTTGTAATGATCAAGTGTATTTTTCGTCAATATATATGAAGGCAAAGAAATTTTTTTATTTTATACGTCCTAAATAATAATGCCTCTTGGTCACAGGTTCAGTCAACAAAGCATCTGGCTCGTGTTCTTGTATTTGACTGTAATTCTGGTTTCTATGTGCAATCCTTGTATTTCTGTTTTTTTTTAATTACTTCATTGTAAATGGCGTTTAAAGCATCTTTTCGTATTGAGGAAGAACCGTGCCAGATGTGTACGTTGAATCACACTTCCACACAGAGAACAGTTACACTTGTGCTTTGTTGTTTCGTAGCTTTTACAGTTGTTGGGGGCTTAATTAAATAAAATGCAAATAATTTTAATTTTTGTCGCTGTTTGTCCGGTTACGCAGTCGCGTAACCGGTTGGCCCTGAATAATATTAGTACGCAATCTGACTGCACAGAATAACAACAAAGAATGAAAGGAAATTTCCGTTAAGACACTTAATTAATTAAGTCCCCAGCAACTATAAAAGCTACGAAACAAGAAATCATAAGTGTAACTCTCCTGTGTGTGGAAGTGTGATTCAACGTACACATCTGGCACGGTTCTTCCTCAATACGACAAGATGCTTTAAACGCCATTTACAATGAAGTAATTTAAAAAAACCAGAAATACAATGATTGCACATAGAAACCAGAATTACAGTCAAATACAAGAACACGAGCCAGATGCTTTGTTGACTGAACCTGTGACCAAGAGGCATTGTTATTTAGGACGTATAAAATAAAAAAAATTCTTTACCTTCATATATATTGACGAAAAATGCACTTGATCATTACAACATCCCCAACCGAATAACATATGGTGTCTTGGCCAACAGAACAACTAGTGCTCTATCGACGTCTCAACAAGCACAGATCACGCCTGCCTCAGAACTACCACTACTCTCCAACTTCTCAGCGGCAACTGCCAGTGGAGGCGGCTGAATAATACTCTTTGCCGCAATCTCTGGCGCAGTGACTTAGTGTAGCCACCTGTCATCATGTAACAAATTTTATGATAGACCCATAATGAAATAAAAGTAGGGACATAATTGTGGATTAGCTTAAATCTATCGCTTCCAAAAAAGTCACATGAAAACTGGTAATGAGCATTTCAACAACTAGATAACTAAGGGACCCTCAGATGTCTGTGGATTACCGCATTTTAGCGCAAGCAAGTGCTTGAATTTGTCCTCGCAACAACCTGATTGTACAACTTAAGCATTAACTAAATCAGGAATGGTACAACGTATTGAATTTCTTTCTTAACAACTGTTCCCCAACACAGCCTCGACCGTTTCTGGTAACCTTGTATGTCTACCCAAAAATTATCAAACAGTGAGCGGAGTGGTGTACTTTTAGCAACATTGCCATTTTACCATGCACCTGAAGTTATTCATGAAAAATCATAGAAAATTTACGTGTGTGTGGCTAACAGAAATTTTAAGAGCTTTTGACACTGGTACTGTGTCGCAAACGTAATGAATCTGCACCTGGTGAATGATTTCCATCCTCCATGGCTTCGATAAATCACTGAGGATTGTTAAGATGGTTACACTTACAAGGCCTTCCTCTACTGTTCCTTCCCCTCCACCCCCCCCCCCCCACCCACCCCCGTTCTGAAATCGTTCTCTGGCAGAGTTGGTTCCAAGAATTTTTAGCATATTTGCAGCCACGTCAGCAACTGTGATAGACTACTATATTGAGAAATCCGCTTCAGTTGCGAAAATTTTCTGGTCTTTACCCAGGTTTCGGCTAGAATAATATAGCCTTCTTCAGAAGCATAAAATTACTATAACATGCCAGAGAAAATCATAGTCAATGTCAAAAATTTAAATCTATAGTACCGTGGTACCATGTCAAATCAAAACTACTTAAATGAAGTCCATCTGGGTAAAGACCAGAAAATTTTCACTACTGAGGCAGATTTTTCAATATATTGTAGTTGGTTCTCTTTCTGGTGACGTCGACTACATACTAATCTCTCACCTTGCATAAGAAGTTCGGTTAACTTGTATTTGTGAATTTAAACTGGGGTCTAGAAACGACTGCGAGGTTTCGTCCCGCCGTAACACTCAGTGGTTCACAGCCCCAAAACAGGACACAACAGCAGTCCACCCACCCTACCGCCCCTCCCCATATCGAACCATGGTTACGGTGCGGTTCGGCACCCGGTGGACCCCCACCTCCTCTTCCCCCAGGAACGTCTCATACGATGCATATGTAACCACAAACGTTTGTGTGGTACAGTAATTATGCTGTACGCGTACGTGGAGACAGTGTTCGCGGAGCAATCGCTGACATAGTAGAACTGAGACGGAATAAGGGGAACCAGCCCGCATTCGCCGAGGTAGATGGAATACTGCCTTAAAAACTATCCACAGACTGGCCAACACACCGGACCTCGACACTAATCCGTCGGATGGATAGCCAAATTCTGATAAAACCCCAAGCTTACGATGGCTGCCGCCATCATCATCAGCGATTAAGTCTGACGAGCATCATGGAAGCAGTGATCCAAAACTTGAGATTTTATCCCAGTTTGACTTGGCGCCGGCCGCTGGCCCAGACGTTCTAGGTGCGTCAGTTTGGAACCGAACGATAGCTACCGTCGCAGGTTCGAATCGTGCCTCGAGTATGGATGTGTGTTATGTTCAAATGGTTCAAATGGCTCTGAGTACTATGGGACTTAACGTTTGAGGTCATCAGTCCCCTAGAACTTAAAACTACTTAAACCTAACTAACCTGAGGACATCACATACATCCATGCCCGAGGCATGACTCGAAACCTGCGACCGTAGCGGTCGCGCGGTTCCAGACTGTAGCGCCTAGAACCGCTCGGCCTTACCGGCCGGCGTGTGTGATGTCCTTAGTTTAGACAGGTTAAGTAGTTCCCAGTTCTAGGGGTCAGATGACCTCAGATGTTAACCCCCATAGCGCTCAGACCCATTTGAACCATTTTTGACTTGGCAAGCTAGCCGAGTTCGTTTTATGAAACATTTACATTAAAAAATTTGAGAAAATGGCTACTGGGATGCCAGAAAGCATTGCCTCAGTGTTTGAAAGAGATAACAACACGCCGGCTGCAGTGGCCAGGCGGTTCGAAGGCCTTCAATCTGGTACCGCGCGACCGCTACGGTCGCAGGTTCGAATCCTACCTCGGGCGTGGATGTGTGTGTGATGTCCTTAGGTTGGTTAGGTTTAAGTAGTTCTGAGTTCTAGGGGACTGATGACCTCAGATGCTAAGTCCCATAGTGCTTAGAGCCATTTGGACCATTTTTGATAACAGCACGGGCCGACCTCGAGGAGGCTTGTGACAAACTTACACTGGGAGCTACTGTACACAGAGACTCAGCAAGCACCAGGAACGAGTCTCCACACATGACCAAATGTGACAACGGAAGAGCAGTATGTATGTGTCCAGCTGTTCATAGTGTTCCGGAAGCCGACCTACGGACCATATAAATAGGAGTACATCGGCACACAAGGCAGAGTAGGGCACTGCAGTCTCTGTCACATGTCGCCAGACATCAAACTTCGGTTATCTGGTCGGCCGCTGTGGCCGAGCGGTCTTAGACGCCACAGTCCGGAACCGCGCTGCTGCTACGGTCGCAGGTTCGAATCCTGCCTGGGGCATAGATGTGTATGATATCCTTAGGTTAGTTAGGTTTGAGTAGTTCTAAGTGTAGGGGACTGATGCTTGCAGCCATTTGAACCATTTCGGTTATTTGACTAGCCTCAGAACCAGCCGTTACCATGCTGATAGATTTTCAGAGCAGCAGATGGGCTGCTGATGAGAAGCTACGTTGACAGATGGTGCCAGAGGAGTCTTCGAATGGGGACAGTTAGAATTTCTGATCTGATTCCTTCGTTACCCTCAGCAAGTTCTTACACCACTTACAGCTCGTATCTAGCAGTTGTCGGAGTTCTACATGCAGCCGACACCATCTTCACTCATCGAGTAGTCGGCTGGCGATAGGCCCCTGTCTTTCGTACTCGCTCTCGGGACGCGACACAAGGCCTGCGTTGCGGAAGACTGCGTTGACTAGCCAGCTTGCATTTCCCTGTCGTGACGTACTGTAACACCTGTGCAACCGCTGCCCCGTCGGCCACGCAGCGAGCAACAAGAGCGAGGAGGAGGCGGAGCGCGTGGTGACCCGCGGCGGCAGGTGGCGGCGTGGGTGGCGGCGTGGCGGGCTGCCCCCGGCGCGTCCCGCCGCCCCCGCCCCACCTCCGCCCCCGGCAGATGGACGCCGCGCGGCCGCCGGCCGGACAGCAGAATGCGGAGGCCGCACGACGACGCCGCGATGCCGGCGGCCAGATAACGCCCGGCCGAGCGGCGAGCCGGCGAAACCACGCGGCCGCCGCGGAATTCGGGATTTAGACGTCACACCGGCCTAACGCCGACGTTTCAATTAAAAACCCCGAGCCACGGCCTTGTTCGCCTCCGTGGAATGCTTAATCGCCTGGCAGGGAGCTGCTCCGGAGAAAGGAACTTACTCGCCCGCCGACTCATATCCATTTTTCTCGACCAGCCCCTGAGTCTCTGCTGCCCCTCGAATTCCTCACTGATAAGGCTGTAATGCCACTGGCGTTCCCAGCCTTGCCTTCCATTCTTCCTGCCGTTTGGATGCCCAAACATATTGGTATGGAGCTTTTTTTATTTTATCAAAACGTCCTCCAACCATCTACGTTTTTTAAATACCGTCGCTGATGTAACAACAGAAGTAAACTGTTCCGTAAAAATGTTCGACGACATAACGAAGATGCTTCGTAAGTTTCTTCACCGTGAAATGACTTCTGTGTATCTTTACTATCATCATCACCATCGACCTACCACCAGGGGTTTTACTCCATTTTTGTGTGAAGATACTTTACAAGCGTTACAGTCTTCAAATTTTCGCATCAGTTTTGACCTTAGGATTCTCGATGTCGCCTGAGTTTCTCCTTTTATATACACACATGGATATGGTGTCTGTTCTTTCGGACATCTGTTCTTTCGAACATGTCCGAAAGAACAGACACCATTGATGACCTGCAGCCGTCTAGAACGAAATTAGAATCATGTATTAATACCTTCAGCTGCTGACGGGCGTTCATATATATATCAACAGGGAGAGGTGGTGTAAGTAGGCTGTTTAGGTTTTTATGTTGGTAACGCCACGTAGCGCTCTATATCAAAATCACTGACTGTGCTGTGTGCAGTCTGTGTCTGGTTTGTATTGTTGCAATTTGGTATTGTAGTGTTGGGTAGTTGGCTGTTACCAGCGCGGAGCGTTGCGCAGTTGGAGGTGAGCCGGCATCAGTGGTGGATGTGGGGAGAGAGAGGGCGGAGTTTTGAGAGCGGATGATCTGGACGTGTGTCCATCAGAGAGAGTAAATTTGTAAGACTGGATGTCATGAACTGATATATATATATTATGACTATTAAGGTAAATACATTGTTTGTTCTCTATCAAAATCTTTCATTTGCTAACTACGCGTATCACTAGTTAATGCCTTCAGTGGTTTGAATCTTTTATTTAGCTGGCAGTTTTGGCGCTCGCTGTATTGCAGTAGTTCGAGTAACGAAGATTTATGTGAGGTAAGTGATTCATGAAAGGTATAGGTTATTGTTAGTCAGGGCCATTCTTTTGTAGGGATGATTCAAAGTCAGATTGCGTTGCGCTAAAAATATTGTGTGTCAGTTTAGTGTTGCTCCAGGATAAGAAAAGAGAGAACTGTCTGAGTACGTTCAGTTCTGCTCACCTGTTTGAAAATCAAATATCGTAAGAGGTTTATCAGCACAGTAATTCATTAACTTTTCTAAGGGGACGTTTCAGTGGAAATGTATACCCCGACTGGGACTCGAGCCCGGGATCTCCTGCTTACATGGCAGACGCTCTATCAAACTGAGCCACCGAGGGCACTGAGCGACTGCAGCCACTACCTCGCGCACACCTCCCGCGAGACCCACATTCCCACCTTATATATCTGCACACTACTTTCGTAGTGTCACCCACTGCTCGTGGAAGACATTCTTACCAAGTTGGGTAATATGTGTGCATCAGCACAGAAAAAGTAGGTCATTGCCAGTGTTGGGTGGGGACACAACGAATGTAGCGTGTGGACATATAAGGTGACAATGTGGGTCTTGCGAAAGGGCGTGCGCGAGGTAGTCCCTGCAGTCGCACTATCCTCTGGCCCTCGGTGGCTCAGGTGGCTGGAGCGTCTGCCATATAAGCAGGATATACGAGGTTCGAGTCCCGGTCAGAGCACACATTTTCACCACTCCCCGTTGATATACATCAACACCCGTCAGTAGCTGAAGGTATTAATACATGATTCTAATTTACTTTCAGCTCGACAACTTATTAAAAGCAAACAATTTTTCCAGGACATTTCCAATAAGATCCTCTAGGCGTTTCTGTATCATAAAACTCATCACGATATCCTCAGTGTACAGGGTGTCCGAGATGAAACGCCCTAATTGGAAATGGTTGAAATACAACACTTAATCGTTACATTTAGAAGATTCGTGCAACACAAAATTTTGTTCTTTTACTTGTTCAGCCTTACTCTATTTCTCTCCAGGTATTCTTTAGCAATTGTGGCGTAACTGTCTCTGTCGTAGATCACTCCTCTCTCGAAGCTGTTCCAGATTTATCAATATGGTGTGTTACATCCTTCACTTAGGATACCCTAACCGGCGAGTGATGCCAGGCTACATGGATGGCCTCGGGTTTGGACCACTTCTCCCAGTCCATCTTTGTGAGTTTTCATCATTCAAAGCATTACATCTACACCTACATGGTTACTCTGCAATTCAAACTTAAGTGCCTGGTACAAGGTTCATCGAACCATCTTCATACTACTCCTATCCATTCCACTCTTGAATGGCGCGTGAGGAAAAGGAAAAGCTAAATCTTTGCGTTCGAGATCTGATTTCAGTTATTTTTTATGATGATCATTTCTTCCTTTGTAGGTGGGTGTCAATAAAATATTTTGGCGTTCGGAAGAGAAAATTGGTGATTGAAATTTCGTAAATAGATCTCGCCGCAAAGAAAACCGCCTTTGTTTCTCTGACTGCCACGCCAACTCGCGTATCATATTAGTGACACTCTCACCCCTATTGCGCGATAACACGGAACGAGCTGCCCTTCTTTGCGCTTTTTCGATGTCCTCCGTCAATCCTACCTGGTAAGGATCTGACACCACGCAGGAATATTCAAGCAGAGGACGGACAAGTGTAATGTAGGCTGTCTCTATAGTGGGTTTGTCGCATCTTCTTAGTGTTCTGCCAAGAAAGCGCAGTTTTTGTTTCGCCTTCCCCACAATATTATCTATGTGGTCTTCCCAATTTAAGTTCCTCGTAATTGTAACTCATAGGTATTTAGTTGAATTGACAGCCCTTAGATTTGTGCGATTTATCGTACCCAAAAATTTATCGGATTTCTTTTAGTACCTCGCCCTTTTCTTTGTTTAGTGCCATCTGCCACTTTTTGCACAATACAGAAATTCTCTCTAGATTATTTTGTAATTGGCATTGTTCGTCTTATGATTTTACTAGACTGTAAATTACAGCGTGATCTGCAAACAATCGAAGGGGTTTGCTCAGTTATCACCTAGATCACTTATGTAAATCAGGAATAGCAGATGGCCTATGACACTACCTTACGGAACGCCTGATATAACTTCTGTTCTGCTCGATGATTTACCATCTATCACTACGAACTGTGACCTCTCTGAGAGGGAATCACGAACCCAGTCACACAACTGAGACGATACTCCATATGCACGCAGTTTGATTAGTAGTCGCTTGTGAGGAACGGTATCAAAAGCCTCCTGGAAACCTAGGAATATGGAATCGATCTGAGATCCCTTGTTGACAGCACTCAAAACTTCATGGGAACAAAGAGCTAGTTGTGTTGCACAAGAACGATATTTTCTGAATCCGTGTTGGTTATGTACCAATAAGTGATTTTCTTCACGGTGATTCGTAATGTTCGAGTACAGTATATGCTCCAAAATCCTACTGCAAACTGAGGTCAGTGATATGGGTCTGTAATTCAATGACATTGTGGAGGTGCTTCATGCTGCTGATAGAACAAGTCTCGATGTCAATAGCTTATCTGAGGGAACACAAAATCGACAAACATATCAAGGTACGAGTGACCAGTGATAGTTGTCTCTGTAAAGAAAATAGGTCCAATGTTTGCATCCTCCATGAACCCACGCCAAACATTGACCTACGGGCTCACCCGTAAATACTCCATGGCCTCGTTATGACGTTCAGTACCCAAAATTTGCACAATGTGTCTGTTGACCTTTCCACAACATCTTCGACAACTGTTACTCGTTTGGGCTTATAGTCGGGCTTCACGTCGTGTAACAGTTACACTTCGTGAGCTTGAAGCCTTAGGAACTGGTGAAGCACAGCATGCGTAGCCGATTCTGAGACACCAGGCTCACGTGGCGCCAGACCAACAGATTTCGTAGTACTTCCTGCAGACATACCTGAAATGCTATTTTCTTGATGGTCCACACCATGCTTGATAGCAAAAGGTTCTGTTTCTAGAAACGCTGCTTTCAACACGTTGATTATCTTGAAGTCGATGTGACTTTTGTGGTGCTCTGCAAGGAATCGTAGTTGTCAGAGGTGCTGCATACCACCACACGATTAGTGCTTTTTAGCATTCGTTGCCTTTTAGAGAGGTTTGAAAATCTTTCAATTTCTTCAGTTTCTTAAATAAAAAAGAATAAAATAAAAAATGAATTTAATACGACATTATAAGTAATACAATTCCATAACTAATCAATTAACTAAAATCCAACAAAATTGTGTGGGTTGTTATTTATGCCCAGTGTAAGTGTATTTAATTAGGGCGTTTCGTTCCGGGTACCGCTTATTTATTTGTGTTATTTCGCATATATCTGCATGTGTTTTAGAGAGTTAAAATTATTCTCGGGATAATTTTTTACATAATCACTTATATCTTAGTGCGACAAAATGAAATGTCTGAATATTTTACTATGAAGTATACATTGTAGTATTATACTCTAGTAGATTTATTCATTCGTTGGTCTCTTTTACATAGATATTGAACGTTTTTTGCTATTACAATTTAAGAACAACAAAAATAAAATGATTCACATATATAGACATTCACAGACCTACACATCTTGTGAGACAAGGGCAGGGCAGCAGTCGGCCGTGGCCTTTATAGCAGAAATCATCACGGCATTTGCCTGAAATAATTTAGGCAAACCGCAAGAAACCTAAATCAAGAAGGCTGAATCAAGACTGGAGCCTCCACCCTCCAGAATACAAGGCCACTCTGTTCGAAGCAGTGCTACCTCTTTCTGTTTTCGTTAGTGTACAATACTGTTTTATAAATAAGCTATTTAATAATGAAAAAGGCGAGTGCTCAACTGTTCTCTCGGTTCTCAGTCCCTCTCACTGCCCTCACTACACACACTATTCACACAGTGTTTCATAACCCTGCACACGCTATCAGCTGACGTCAGTACCATTTTATGCACAGCAACTTCCCATTTGCTGTCCTGAAAAACTGAGTCAGCATCCCTCAGTAACGAATGAGATGTTAAGCTCAGAAGGAGGATAGTGTTGTAATGTTGTTGCCTTAATTTGCTATGAAAGCGGTGCTGATATTCATGACCATAATATTGGGATAAAAGCTGTGAGCTGTCTGGGGAAGTTAACCTTTCATTACTGCCCAACTTTTTCACCAGGTATCCAGTCTAGCTTACCAAATTCCTAACCAGACTAACATTAATTATAATATTTTAATAGTCATACTAAAACCGGTGATATATATATAAAAAGAGAATTTAAATAAAAAGAAATAAATCAGCTTATATTTGGAAATTTATTTTAACATTGATCATTGAAATTTCAGTATATTACACTTGAGTCATAACTAAGCTGGTGCCTTATTTAGGATTGTCAAAACGTGAGTTTGTAACCTTACGGAACACATCAAATATGGAGCCAAGATTGGGAGACTGCGTACAACACTGCGTTTATAAATTAACACACGAAGAACGTTGAAACTTATGCGAGAGGAAATTAACCACAACCAACCGATTCAATTTTCACCCAAAGAAGTTACGTTCGTAGCGCAATCCTGTCCGTCATGTAATTACCACACACTGGTATACTAAATTCATAGTAACTCTCTGTGAAATCTTCCCGAAAAGAATAGCTGCGGGCTACTTTGATGGTTACACTGCATGCTTCACGTGGTCAACTTGGTTTACACAAATAGCGTAACTCCACAGTAAGTTTGATAATTAAAATAAATTAGATCGAAAAGCAATTTACAAAAGAAAAACCTCGAACTGGTTACTATCGTCTTACTATTAACCTGTTAGATCAAACAATTGTATAAGCACGTGGTACTGGTCTCACAAAGTACACCCCACGAGGGTTGAACATAAAGAAAAGTTGCTATATTGAAAAATATTGTTAAGGCGAGACGTTATAATCTCACGCAGATTCGCATTTAAGATTGATGATCTTAGAGTTACTGATCAACACGTGGCTCCACTTTACTCATAAAGTAGCTACAAGGCAACTACTGGAAAATATTCTGAAGTTCACACTCGAAATACACTGCGTTGCAATTTAAGATAACGTTAGATATTTTAGAGCTAAACCTGAAATAAAGGTGATTAAATTTTCAGTTAGGCTGAACTAAAGAAATCCATTGTCCTACGGACTTAGCAGGCACGCGCTTAGCCGGAGATCTTACCACTTCAGACGCTCGCCGCGGACAGACTGCCCTGGCCCGCTACCGAACGTGCTTCCCAAATACAAAACGGAAGTGACCAGAGAGGCAGCTCCCTATACCAACATGACAAGGGACGGACAGGACCATACCAAGAATAGAAATCTCTTTGCGTCTAGGAAGCGTAGCTACCTGTTCCGACGTTGGTCCTACTATTCTCTAGCATACAGGCTTGCCTGCTACCCTCCAACACGCAACTAGAAATACATTTGCTCATTCATCCTCTCACACAGAAGGGAAGGGGGATGACAGTATCTTATCATATACAGAATATAAAAGAAAGCGGATGTAAGTTCCGTATGAGACTGTGTGACATGAATTACATATAAACTGTGTTTTAAAGTGTAGTAGCGTGACAGATCGTTCTTGTTTATGTGTAAAAGTAACATGTTTCACTGCTCAGTCTCTTCCCAGATAGTCAGAAACACCACAGTATATTTAGAAGGGGAAGTTATGCCGTAAATGACAACAGATTTCAGAAATTAACATGAAAGGAATCCAACAGAGACCTTTCAAGGTATTAGAGTATTATACACTGCATAGCTCTTGGAGTAAGTTTTTCTAGACAAGGAAAAAGAAGGAAAAACTATAGTGTGAAAGTATTATGTGGAATGTTACACACTGGTGATAGGACTCCAACGGCACAACATGCTGATGACACCTCGTTTGAAAGTATCTTTGAGTGCTCACACCATTTCAGTTGAGAATCAGTATTTCTTCCTTTTCTATCAGCGACTGTAATACAGCTGTCACCGGCAAAGATAACAGAAACGTTACGTGATTAAAATGCACTGTTGCTTTAATAGTAAGGCGGAATTCTGATGGGCAATCTTTCGGTGGTTTGCAAATGTTCAATCAAACATCTCCATCATTCAATCGTATTCTCAATTGAAGAGACTTCCAACAATATCCTTTGAAGAGAAAAATTAATAACATAAAGACACGTGGAGGGAAAACGTTTTGTGGAGACTTTTTAATGAAACTAAACATATCAAAAAGTTTTGCATCAACATTCGTCAGTTCTCGAGTACATTGACATGGATTGTTGTGGGTTACTGCGTTTAAACGATCTTCATCAAACCATGAAGGTCTTCATAAGTATGGAGAGTCGCAATGTCAAAACGATACTCTTTAAAACGAGAAAACAATTTTCTTGCCGTGCTCTGTCCAGTGGCATTATCCTCATACACGTTGCAAATGTTTCCGGCTGCCTCCGATGCTGTGACCCCTCTATCGAAATGTTGTTGTTGTTGTGGTCTTCAGTCCTGAGACTGGTTTTATGCAGCTCTCCATGCTACTCTATCCTGTGCAAGCTTCTTCATCTCTGAGTACCTACTGCAACCTAGATCCTTATGAATCTGCTTAGTGTAGTCATCTCGTGGTCTCCCTCTACGATTTTTACCCTCCACACTGCCCTCCAATACTAAATTGGTGATACCTTGATGCCTCAGAACATGTCCTACCAACCGATCCCTTCTTCTCGTCAAGCTGTGCCACAAACTTCTCTTCTCCCCAATCCTATTCAATACTTCCTCATTAGTTATGCGATCTACCCATCTAATCTTTAGCATTCTTCTGTAGCATCATATTTCGAAAACTTCTATTCTCTTCTTGTCCAAACTATTTATCGTCCATGATTCACTTCCATACATGGCTACACTCCATACAAATACTTTAAGAAATGACTTACTGACACTTAAATCTATACTCGATGTTAAAAAAATTTCTCTTCTTCAGAAACGCTTTCCTCGCCATTGCCAGACTACGTTTTATATCCTCTCTACTTCGATCACCATCCGTTATTTTGCTTCTCAAATAGCAAAACTCCTTTACTACTTTAAGTGTCTCACTTCCTAATCTGATTCCCTCAGCATCACCCGACTTAATTCGACTACATTTCATTATCATCGTTTTGCTTTTGTTGATGTTCATCTTATATCCTCCTTTCAAGACACTATCTATTCCGTTCAACTGTTCTTCCAAGTCCTTTGCTGTCTCTGACAGAATTACGATGTCATCGGCGAACCTCAAAGTCTTTATTTCTGCTCCATGGACTTTAGTACCTACTCCGAATGTTTCTTTTGTTTCCTTCACTGCTTGCTCAATATACAGATTGAATAACATCGGGGAGAGACTACAATCCTGTCTCACTCCCTTCCCAACCACTGCTTCCCTTTCATGTCCCTCGACTCTTATAACTAGCATCTGGTTTCTGTACAAATTATAAATAGCCTTTCGCTCCCTGTATTTTACCTCTGCCACCTTCAGAATTTGAAAGAGAGTATTCCAGCCAACATTGTCAAAAGCTTTCTCTAAGTCTACAAATGCTAGAAACGTAGGTTTGCCCTTCCTTAATCTAGCTTCTAAGATAAGTCGTAGGGTCAGTATTGCCTCACGTGTTCCAACATTTCTACGGAATACAAACTGATCTTCCCCGAGGTCGGCATCTACTAGTTTTTCCATTCGTCTGTAAATAATTCGCGTTAGTGTTTTGCAGCTGTGACTTATTAAACTGATAGTTCGGTAATTTTCACATCTGTCAACACCTGTTTTCTTTGGGATTGGAATTATTATATTCTTCTTGAAATTTGAAGGTATTTCCCCGGTCTCATACATCTTGCTCACCAGATGGTACAGTTTTGTCAGGACTGGCTCTCTCAAGGCCGTCAGTAGTTCCAATGGAATGATGTCTACTCAGGGGGCCTTATTTCGACTCGGGTCTTTCAGTGCTCTGTCAAACTCTTCACGCAGTATCGTATCTCCCATTTCATCTTCATCTACATCCTCTTCCATTTCCATAATATTGTCCTCATGTGCATCGCCCTTGTATAGACCCTCTATACACTCCTTCCACCTTTGTGCTTTCCCTTCTTTGCTTAGAACTGGGTTTCCATCTGAGCACTTTATATACATACAAGTGGTCCTCTTTTATCCAAAGGTCTCTTTAATTTTCCTGTAGGCGGTATCACTCTTACCCCTAGTGAGATAAGCCTCTACATCCTTACATTTGTCCTCTAGCCATCCATGCTTAGCCATTTTGCACTTCCTGTCGATCTCATTTTTGAGACGTTTGTATTCCTTTTTACCTGCTTCATTTAGTGCATTTTTATATTTTCTCCTTTCATCAATTAAATTCAATATTTCTTTTGTTACCCAAGGATTTCTACTAGCCCTCGTCTTTTTACCTTCTTGATCCTTTGCTGCTTTCACTACTTCATCCCTCAAAGCTACCCATTCTTCTTCTATTGTATTTCTTTCCCCCATTCCTGTCAATTGCTCCCTTATGCTCTCCTTGAGACTCCGTACAACCTCTGGTTCTTTTAGTTTATCCAGGTTCCATCTCCTTAAATTCCCACATTTTTGCAGTTTCTTCAGTTTTAATCTACAGGTCATAACCTATAGATTGTGGTCAGAGTCCACATCTGCCCCTGAAAACGTCTTACAATTTAAAACCTGGTTCCTAAATCTCTGTCGTACCATTTTATAATGTATCTGAAACCTGTCAGTATCTCCAGGCTTCTTCCATGTATACAGCCTTCTTTTATGATTATTGAACCAAGTGTTAGCTATGATTAAGTTGTGCTCTGTGCAAAATTCTACCAGGCGGCTTCCTCTTTCATTTCTTTGCCCCAGTCCATATTCACCTGCTATGTTTCCTTCTCTCCCTTTTCCTACTACCGAATTCCAGTCACCCATGACTATTAAATTTTCGTCACCCTTCACTATCTGAATAATTTCTTTTATTTCATCATACATTTCTTCAATTTCTTCGTCATCTACAGAGCTAGTTGGCATGTAAACTTGTACTACTGTGGTAGGTGTGGGCTTCGTATCTATCTTGGCCGCAATAATGCGTTTACAATGTTGTTTGCAGTAGCTTATCCGCATTCCTGTTTTCCTATTCATTATTAAACCTACTCCCGCATTACCCCTCTTTGATTTTGTGCTTATAACCCTGTAGTCACCTAACTACTTGTTCCTCCTGCCACCGAACTTCACTAATTCCCACTATATCTAACTTTAACCTATCCATTTCCCTTTTTAAATTTTCTAACCTACCTACCCGATTAAGGGATCTGACATTCGACGCTCCGATCCGTAGAATGCCAGTTTTCTTTCTCCTGATAACGACATCCTCCTGAGTAGTCCCCGCCCGGAGATCCGAATGGGGGACTATTTTACCTCTGGAATATGTTACCCAAGAGGACGCCATCATCATTTAATCATACAGTAAAGCTGCATGCCCTAGGGGAAAATTACGGCTGTAGTTTCCCCTTGCTTTCAGTCGTTCGCAGTACCAGCACATCAAGGCCGTTTTGGTTAGTGTTAGAAGGCCAGATCAGTCAATCATCCAGACTGTTGCCCCTGCAACTACTGAAAAGGCTGCTGCCCCTCTTCAGGAACCACACGTTTGTCTGGCCTCTCAACAGATACCCCTCCGTTGTGGTTGCACCTACGGTACGGCTATCTGTATCGCTGAGGCACGCAAGCCTCCCCACCAACGGCAAGGTCCATGGTTCATGGGGGGCTATCGAACTGAAAGAGATGATAATGCCGCAAATTTTCCGTTATTTCACCTTGGCACTCAATTTTCTAGCGTCCACAACACCAGGCTCTATCTCCAAGTGACAAAATATAAACTGAAATAGCAACAGTCAACGCCAAATAAAAATGACAAAAAATAACTAAACCCATGGCAACCGAAATACCGCCGGCCGCAGTGGCTCAGCGGCTGTAGGCGCTTCAGTCTGGAACCGCACGACCGCTACGGTCGCAGGTTCGAAACTGCATGGACATGTTTTTGTGTGATGTCCTTAGGTCAGATACTTTTAAGTGGTTCTAAGTTCTAGGGGACTGATGACCTCAGATGTTAAGTCCCATGTGAACCGAAATACCAACATACAAACAAAACCGCTATAAAGCCTATGATCAGTTTCTTGGTAGTTGAAGTATTTTAAATTCCTGTTGACTTTGAAACACTCCCGATTGGTTTGGGTATTATTAAACACCGAATAGTAGCCTAATAAATTAGTTATGCTCACCGTGTCCTAAGGATAAGGGACTGATCGGCTAATACTGTCGTAGCAGTTGTTTCCTATCAGTGTTTCGGCTGCTGAATGATGCATTATCGAATGAGTGTGAATTTCTAAGGCACCAAACTGCTGTGGTCATCGGTTCGTAGACTTACTCAGTACTTAAACACACCCATGCCCGAGGGAGGACTCGAACCTCCGGCGGGAGGGGCCACGCAGTCAGTGAGTGACATGGCGCCTCTAACCAAGCGGCCACTCGGCGCGGCTTTAACATGATCAATAAGATCCTATTGTAAGTACAATCACTACGGTGTTCCGCTGTAATTAAGTGTTGTATTCTTGATTTTACACGAATATGAGTCAATTACTTCCGTTACCTTACAATTCACCGAAAACGTAGTCCACATTGCCGACCCCTTGGAGAAATTGCCCCGACCTACCCTGTTACGTCTTTATGGTTTTCAGTTAGCCAGGAAGATCTAGAGATTTATTGCAAGGTGTGACACAGACGGTAGCGCCACCCAGGTCCTTCACAGGTCAGCTATACACACCACAGTTCTCACAGCAATCCCAATCCAACTGGCCGGCGCCTTGACGCGAAACGAGTTATCATAGTACGACGTAGATAATAAGCCCCTTAGAAATAAACTCTTTGTCACGATCGGTAAATTACTGAGGGTCAACCCGCGGCATCGGGGACTCGTTCAGTTGACAATAGTATTACGGGCGGCCTTCCGCTATTACACCAAGTCGTGCTCGCTTAGGGCTCTCTCAGCGATTTCAACCTGGGCACTGCCTACACTCCACTAAACAAAAAATGCTGTAACTCACTGGTCCTCGGCTATCGATATCCAGCTTACCTCGACCTGTGTGAGGCAAAACTACATTTATCTTTACATAAGGGGCTGTGGATCCCATACAACTCTAAACTGACTTTTGTGCTCTAAATTTTTCTAACACACGCTCTGTAACACGATCTGTTGTGCTGTAGGCAAAAAGGGACCCTCTGCCACACATACCCACCTGCCACACTACACCCTCTGTTATCTCTCTTTTCGGATAATAATATAAAAGCGACTTGTTAGTAGTGATATCACCGTTTTCCGGGTTGAACGGCCGGAGTTGTAGTTCTTTAGGTTATGCTGTCTGCCAAAGTATCCGATAGCTGATAATATGTTACGAGCTCTGCTAACCAATATAAGTATCTTTCTGCCTAAGGAAAGAATATTTAACAAGTAACTTAGAGCACTTGCAGCGTAATAACGTTTATAATACACTTCTGGAAATTGAAATAAGAACACCGTGAATTTATTGTTCCAGTAAGGGGAAACTTTATTGACACATTCCTGGGGTCAGATACATCACATGATCACACTGACAGAACCACAGGCACATAGACACAGGCAACAGAGCATGCACAATGTCGGCACTAGTACTGTGTATATCCACCTTTCGCAGCAATGCAGGCTGCTATTCTCCCATGGAGACGATCGTAGAGATGCTGGATGTAGTCCTGTGGAACGGCTTGCCATGCCATTTCCACCTGGCGCCTCAGTTGGACCAGCGTTCGTGCTGGACGTGCAGACCGCGTGAGACGACGCTTCATCCAGTCCCAAACATGCTCAGTGGGGGACAGATCCGGAGATCTTGCTGGCCAGGGTAGTTGACTTACACCTTCTAGAGCACGTTGGGTGGCACGGGATACATGCGGACGTGCATTGTCCTGTTGGAACAGCAAGTTCCCTTGCCGGTCTAGGAATGGTAGAACGATGGGTTCGATGACGGTTTGGATGTACCATGAACTATTCAGTGTACCCTCGACGATCACCAGAGGTGTACGGCCAGTGTAGGAGATCGCTCCCCACACCATGATGCCGGGTGTTGGCCCTGTGTGCCTCGGTCGTATGCAGTCCTGATTGTGGCGCTCACCTGCACGGCGCCAAACACGCATACGACCATCATTGGCACCAAGGCAGAAGCGACTCTCATCGCTGAAGACGACACGTCTCCAATCGTCCCTCCATTCACGCCTGTCGCGACACCACTGGAGGCGGGCTGCACGATGTTGGGGCGTGAGCGGAAGACGGCCTAACGGTGTGCGGGACCGTAGCCCAGCTTCATGGAGACGGTTGCGAATGGTCCTCGCCGATACCCCAGGAGCAACAGTGCCCCTAATTTGCTGGGAAGTGGCGGTGCGGTCCCCTACGGCACTGCGTAGGATCCTACGGTCTTGGCGTGCATCCGTGCGTCGCTGCGGTCCGGTCCCAGGTCGACGGGCACGTGCACCTTCCGCCGACCACTGGCGACAACATCGATGTACTGTGGAGACCTCACTCCCCACGTGTTGAGCAATTCGGCGGTACGTCCACCCGGCCTCCCGCATGCCCACTATACGCCCTCGCTCAAAGTCCGTCAACTGCACATACGGTTCACGTCCACGCTGTCGCGGCATGCTACCAGTGTTAAATACTGCGATGGAGCTCCGTATGCCACGGCAAACTGGCTGACACTGACGGCGGCAGTGCACAAATGCTGCGCAGCTAGCGCTATTCGACGGCTAACACAGCGGTTCCTGGTGTGTCCGCTGTGCCGTGCGTGTGATCATTGCTTGTACAGCCCTCTCGCAGTGTCCGGAGCAAGTATGGTGAGTCTGACACACCGGTGTCAATGTGTTCTTTTTTCCATTTCCAGGAGTGTATTATAATATGGTAAACTCTTTACATTGAACATAATGGCCCCAGTGTGTCAACTTCCATGTAAGAATATCATTTTGTGATAAGTGACTGTACAAATAACACGCTTTGAGAAAAGTAGTAGAACATAGCATGTACTGTTTCAAGATTTGTGTATAGTTCTAGAAGTACCTGAAGATAATCGTAGTAAGTAGATAAGAAAGCATTTTCTAAAGTAAAGCTTGGACGGCGACACAACAGACACACACGAAAGTATAAATATATGAAATGTGGCACTATAAAGTAATATAAAATCAGTGAAAAACGGTCTTGATCGCGATGGATATTTTATTAAAATGACCGGTTTCGGCCTAGGCTATCTTCAGACGTTACCATCAGATGAAATTGGCGATGTGTACAACAGTAAGTTGACTTCAATCGCTGAGGAGCAGTTTCAGCGACTAAGGTCAACTGACTGTTGTACGCACCGTCAACTTTAGCTGATGGTGGTGTCTGAAGATGGCCTAAGATTAGGCCGAAACCGGACACTTTAATAAAATAGCCATTGCGATCTAGCTGATTTTTCACTGATTTTACATACGTTACATGATTCTTGTTCTAAAAAATGTTACTAACAAATTTGAAATGTAGACCAGAATGACTGTCATAGTATTTTGTCGATCTACGTGACTGTGGCGTTAATTTAAACTGCACAGTGTATTTCATAGAATAACTTTATATTCATAACTTAAAGTTAATAATCATTGAGCTTCAGTGGTAACGGACAGAAACTATGTAAAATATCCAGAATGTGCTACCAAGCGAGGTGGCGCAGTGGTTAGCACACTGGACTCGCACTCAGAAGGACTACAGTTCAAACCCGCGTCCGGACATTCTGACTTAAGTTTTCCGTGATTTCCCTAAATCGCTTCAGGCAAATGCCACTACGGGTTCTCTGAAAGGGCACGGCCGACTTCCTTCGCTAATCCGATGGGACTGATGACCTCGCAGTTAGGTTCCATCCCCAAAGTCAACCAACCAACCAGAATAAGTAAACGTGCAGTCGTGATTGCTGGCATGGTAATACAATTGACAGATAAACTAATTCTAAATGCAAGAACGTTATTTACTTTGAGCAACTGCCGAAGAGTGGCTCACAGAGATCGTGGTAGTGCAGACAACACCATTGCCATATTCTGGTTGGTTGGTTGATATGTGAGGGGGGAGGGAGGGAGGAGGGGGGGCAACCAAACAGCGCGGTCATCGGTCCATATTCTGGTATGACTACCAGTGTGGGTATGTAGAGAAGTTCGAACATGAAATTGAGGTAGATCTGAAACCGAATTACACGATCGGAAGAAGTGTCAGCAACCAGCTGAAATGAAGCTCTTTGCGTTGGACTGAAAGCGGAAATTAGTGTCATGCCTTACATCTAAGAACCGTTGCGTTCTCGTTCGCACATTGTAGATGTATTGAAAAATTCTGTCTGATAATCACGAATGTATTCCATTCACTCTTTACATACACGCAGACTTTTTTTATGTTGACAACAGTGTTGCTGATTAGCCACTTGACACGATCCAGCAGATACACACTGAATTTGAAAAACAGCTTCGAAATACCTTTTAACAGAACAAAACAATACGTCGCTTTCGTTGACGAAGTGGGCCAATAAATTTTTTGTTATGGATATAAGGAATGACAGGAAGCAAATCAGAACTTTCGGGAAGCCTTATATAATGACAGGAAAAATGTAGAAGTAATCTGTGTCTACCGTGTCTCCCATGTTTATCTTGGCGGTAGAGTAAGTGGAAATTATTATAAGACTGTATGGCTACGAAGCTTTTTGAGGAAGGTTATGCTGGGCGTCAAGTGAAAAATCTGACGGAAAAGCCGATACGCTGAGCGGTGTAGAGGGAGAACTTATGAATGAAGTCTGTCGTTCGTGATACATGGGATGCATCACAGTAACGTGTGAACGACATCTCATTAGAAAAAGGGAATGGCGTATTTCCCGGAAACGACGTCGTTTTGTATCCAAGGGAGCTGTGAAAAATATTTCGGAGAGTTACAAACAAGATTTCCGTAAGGAAAATGAAAGTGTTAAGTTGAAAAATACGCTTGACAACGAGATCATTGTAGACGAAAGTAAGCTTGGGGAGAGTACGAAAGAAACAGAACTTCATCTGAGACAAGCAGAGGTCTAAACACTTTAAATAAGTGTTACTAACCACCGACACAGACGCAGAAACGAAGTTAATTTCGCTATTGACATTACAGCAGCATATACGCTTGTTGGTGAGAGTGTGAAACAAAGAAGTTGTAGACGTTATACTCGTTAACCACTTGACTTTCGACGACTTAGTTTTTTCTTTAGAGTGCCTTAAAAATGTAAGTGGATGTAGGTGAATTCTGAAATACGTATAAGCCTCACATATGGCCCATTTGCCTTCGGGGAGGGCAGTGTTCATGTCTTCATACATAAGTCCTGGTTAGAAAGAAGATTAGAGTTTAACGACCAGTCGATGGCAAGGTAAATACAGACGTAAATCGGGATTTTAATTTTTACTAAATACCTTAATTTTTGGCACTGTTATCATGTCTAGGCTACGACCGTTCACGTCCTGCATTATTCAACACCTGAGCTGTTGTTCAGTGTGGAAGGATCTCGACATTGCCTGTACGTTGAATTCTTACCTTCTTTTCCGTCATTTACTCATTTACACGTGTTATCTCTGCTGTATCTTTGAGCCACACCTAATTGTATATTTGGATCTGTAACTTGTCTGTTGCATGCAGCATGTATGTGGAGTCATACTGAAATTTGTTGAGAACTAATGTTTGTGGTGATCGAATATCAGCCTGACTATTAAATATAGAAAGAATGATATTCAGTTGTTTACATTCTGAAGGTATATTTAGAGCACAGCAGCTTTCTGTGCGCACAGCGTGCACTGACCTACGTCACGTACGGGCAGTGGAACCGGATGAAGTGACGTATGCGTGCCACCGTGCCTCATCTTTTAAGTTTTCTCCTGCCAGAGAGGGAGAGATGTACAACAGATGTGTGTCTATTCATGGTTCTCTTCACATACTTAAAAAATTAAATAATTTGTCCCTGTTCAAACTTGCTTTTGCATTCTCACAATGGGTGCGTGTGGTTCAACGAAATGAATGTGGACTTCTTGGAGGATTCTAAAGAGTTTCGTTCCACGTGCTTAGTTATTATGTTGTTAGTAATGGCAGGTTGAGACGAAATGTTTGTCTATAGTTCCTGCAAATTTTTATGCCTTTGAAAGAACAAGGGCAACCTTGAACAAAACGAAAAGCTTATGTTCGTACTTCCGATGAGTAAGCAATGAATAGTTCTCGAGAAAGAAAACTGTTTCTGGGCCCTGAATAGTTTCTCAATTACTAATGGTAATATTACAGTTAGTTCAAATATAAATATATTTTCTAACGAAATATCCTTGATTTACGATTCATACAAAACACCTGGAGGTGGAAGTATCAGTGAACAAATACCTGTTTCTTTCTAAATTGAGTTAGTTTACTTAAAACCCCTCATTCTCCTCTTCTGCATAAACGTTTTATCTCTTTCAAAAGCCACCTATTTCAAGAGTTATTCGTATTCACAATTTGTTTGTGCTAGAAAGTTAGAATTTTAAATAGTGAATACTTCCAAAATTCAGTGTACCTTAATTTTGTAGCCGGATTTTTCTTTTTGCAAAAATGCCTTGTTTGACTGGAATAACTTGTTCGTTTCTTAATTATTCAGTTTGGAAAATGTCACGTTACAGAAACTTTTGACCGGTTTTACGAAACCCTGGATATGTAGAACTCATTTTAATAAACTAGCGCCTATAATATCGCCCTTTCTCAGGTTGTACAGCTCACAGTTAGCCTGTTGTAATTTTGTATCCTATAATTTAGCAGTCTTTTATGTATTTAAAATGTAATATAAAATTTTGACCTTTGACCTTGCACTCATCTGTATATAGAAGTGTAGTAAAATGATTCATTTAGCCGGAGGACTGCTGTCATTAAATAAACACCATGTAGTCGGTATCGCGTTAAATTATATGTTCATTGTTAGTCGCTGCGTTGAATTCATGTCGTCAATAACAGGTAGTCAGTCGGCAAGTTGTATAGTTACTATGTGGGATTATATCTGCGGAACTTTCTGTATTGAGCCATCAATATGTAGCCTATATTTCAGGAACCAACAGCGAAAATTACTCTGCTGATCTGCCGCCGGACAACTGTGTAATACAGTGCTTACGAAAGTAACTGTTCACCTGGTCCATTTGTTCAGACTATTGGTTGTTATACAGTTAATCATCAGACCATGCACACGGATTTTAAATAAAACATGGATAAGTTGAAAATTAATTACTGCAGTGCGGTGTACATTTATTGGCGATGTCTGTGAGATACAAGGGGCTATCAGAAAGTTTCTGTTCGAAGCACGTACAGTCCAGAATCGGTATGCCAATCAGGCAAAATCGCCGTGAACATTAAGGCGATCATCTCAGTGACGCACCACGTTGAAAACACCCGTTTCTTAGAATACCGTGTCCTGGAGAGTGAAGAAATTTTTTTTTCTTCAACCGAAGGCGTGATAATTGCATGAAGATAAATCAGGATTATAGTGCAGGTGCTAGAGAGTCTCCCCCTCCAGTCAGCGTAACTTCTGCTTTGCGACATTTGTGGCACGGGGACGTGCGTTATCACGAAGCAGCAACACCCTTGGCACACCATTCCACAACGGTGGTCTTCGAGAGACTCGCTGCCCCATACTCATTCTTCGTTCTCTGACGGATGTCAATCGGTGTTTGTCCTTCGGCAGCCAAGAAAAGAATAACGGAACGTTGGTTCTGTTTGGAGGCATTTGACAATAACGTCGCCCTAGTTTTTCCGCATTCACCGGAGTGATCTCGGAAGGGGGAATGACACACTAAACCGTTGCCTAAATGTCGGTGTTTATAAACCCTCATCGGAGTTCACGCTACGTTGCATATACGCCGCAACAACGATCTCAGACGAAAACATTTTCATCGCTCCTTATAATTTTACAACATGAAGATCTTCCAAGTCGAGTGACAGTATCGCTACCGCCCGCAGAAAATCAGTGAGCAAAGTTACAAGTGCCTCATAATATTCAAAAAGTTCAGGGCAGATACTAAAACCAGCAATTATCGTTTAATTAGCTCATTATGTACTGCTGAGAATCATCAATACTGTCTATCAATGTTGGACGGAGCACGCGTCAGAAACTGGGTAAAATGTACAGCGATAGGCCGATCGCGATTTGCAGCCGAAGAGGCGACGCCTCGCGCGTCGTATCAGCTGCTGAGAGGTGGCACAGCCGTCTGGCTGCGACTTGCGCCCCGCCGCGATCCGCCGTCGCGATATTACAAAGTGTTTTCCCCGCCGCCGCCCCCCCCCCCCCCACCCACACCCCTGCCCATTATGCCCCTCAGCCCATTTAGCCCATTATATGAACAGGCGCGCCGCCACCCCCGCGATAATAGAGACGTCCCGGCTCAAATTTAGCGTGAGCGCAAGATTAGCCCCGCACACAATGGCCGACCCCGCGCCATCAATTGTGGCAGCGAGCCGAGGCGTGCCGGCGGCGGCCGAGGGTTGCCGAAAAGGGGGACTGCTGCGCATGCGCCACGGATGGGCTGCGAGGTGGAACCAGTACTGCGCTGGAAGCTGTTATTTTGCACAAAAACCTCCCCATCCGCGCGCAGTTATCTCGTAAGTTTAAGAGGGGGCGTTATACCAGTGCTCCAGATTACGAATTAAGTAATTTGACGAATCAAAAACTCTCACAACATACTAAATGCGCCTGCAAGGGAAGAGGGTAGCCATTTGTCGCTACTTGAAATTTGGGTACATGTTGTTTGTTCCTTATAAAACTATCACTAATTTCTTGAGACGGATGTTTGCTACTTCTAACAACCCTACCACAACAAAGGACAAAAATTAATTACGATCGTAGTGTTGCTCACGCTGCTAAATATTGCATTTTTGGGCAACATTAAAGTTATATAATGTGGCAGGTATCATTAGAGCACAGTTAATAAAGTCATTTCATGAAATAATGAATAAACTAGGCACTCATCTTTTCGTGTTTCCCACCCTGGTCTCGTGAACTCATGGCTCAATCGTCGAAGATCTAGGTGGTGATGATTCCAAGCTCGGATGCAAAGAGACCTAGGTGTCATTCTGCGATATTCAAAAGTTTTATAGATGCGTTTCATAAAACGTTCTTGAAGATTAAACTTTTGCAAGTTAACACAATGGTGATGTAAGAAAAGTAATCAGCACTCCGAATTTAAGTTACACTTCTTTTTTATTATTTTTGTTGCAATATCACGTAACTCACAAAACATCACTTCACAATATAAAACATACTTGAAAATATCTTCGTCACTGTTAAAGCTCACATTTCATAAACCGACTACAATTTGCGTCTTTTCAACATAACGACCAAGACTTGACTCTCCCATAACCGCTTACGTGCCCAAAAATCAGAGTTACAAGTACGACAAAGATCATAGTAACAAAAGAAAGAATTCACATAAGAATAATATCATTGCAATATAAACATATCGATGTATCAAAGTACCTCTACATTAATGACATCAAATCTGAATGTTGTCTTAGAAGTATGTTAACTACTTTACAGGAACACAGTAGAATATGCTGGTATCGAGAGGCTGAGGTGAGGTGCCGCAATGGTCACGTAATTCAAGTACAATTACATACTGTACTAAGCTACAAATCTAATATTCCCAAGCATGACGGGGAACCGTGGGACTTCGCTGCACATCAGTGTGTTTCAAAGTCTTTGCATCATCTGTGTTGCGGCGATAGATCACATCATAAGGAGCAGTCTTTGTTACAGACATAAAGTTGACCGACACCTCCCGGTTACGGTACGTGTCCTTTTGTATAAGTTATGCCCCTGATACGCAGCAGGACGTAGGCACTTTAGTGTGTGCATATGCAATACGTGTTGCCTATAATCCAGTCGTACGCTCCGTATAAAAGGAGTTGGTCAGAAGAAAGCAAAGTTTCTGATTCTCTTCTAAAGTACTTTCTCTGCTTAGAGACACTCATTTTCATGTTTTTCTTGTTGCCATTCACTCTGTTAATTTTCTGAGGTAGGCAATATGAAGCACACCTGGTTATTATTCTCTGCTAGTCAGGTGAAATCTTTTCACCTCAGGTCTGGTAAATACTAACGAATGCCCAGCATATCGGAGAACTGTTAGTGAAAATTTTGTCTCTGACAAAAGTTGTTCCCCATAATGTGATCTACCACTTGTAGACATTTGATGCAAAGACTGTGAAGACTCTGAACTCAGATTTTTTTAGGTTGTTACACTGTTCATGGGAAATAATACAGGTGAAGCAGCTGTTTTTCGGATGTTCTGCATTCAGGATGGATTCCTTTACTGATAATGGCTGAAACTGTGCTCTCAACCAGTTCTCAACCATTATTGAGCTGTAGAAGGGGACTTACCCTGCAATCTGATGCCCTGATTCCCAGAACATGAACTTGGCGGGAATGTACATGCCCATCTTCCGTCCCCACTTCCATTAAGTACGCTCCGTCCTCATACTGCTCAGTGGAATACCAACAGCAGTTTATCATTTGTATGTGACGAAAAAAGAATTGTGACAGCTTGCTGAATCTGTATTCAATTTTGCATGACAGAGCTATTGCACTAGACTCCAAAGAACATGTATATGTAGTTGTGTAAGCTATTGCTCTAGTGCATAAGTCAAGATCAGAAAATACCGTTTTATACTTTCGAAGAGTGAGAGAAAAGAAAAGTTCTCATGTCGAAAAGATGTCCTGTCCAGGAACTGGGACTATATCAACACGGTGAAAAAGGGCAAAACGCAGTCACAGAGATAGCAGTTCTACAGATCACTTGGCATGATTCCACAATAATGTGGCCAGCTTCAGATATGAGGACTGCCATGGCTCGGTCGAGTCTACCAGCCAGTTGGAGGACATTTTTGGAAAATTTCTCACCTTTACCTAGTCATGTGCTGGCTGTGGCCTACATTTCACCTAATCAACTCCTAACATGTAGCTTTCGAAGCATATTTTGTTCAGCTTTTGTTATACCAGTCACCATCAAAAAAAAAAAAAGCACAAAGACAATGCAATACTTCCAGTAAAGAAATCAGATGTGAAGTTTTGTAACCAAATAAAACGTTTTAGATGGTATCAAAAGTAAATAAGACGTCTTCAAAGTTTATTTCCTGATTCTTCATTTCGAGGAATATCTTCTATTTGTTATTTTTCGTAACATCCAACAGGGTTTTCTCGATCAGCCTGACAGTTTTTCCTCTATCGGTTCTGTAAGTACTAATTTCAACTTGAACATATGAATAATTTTTTTCTATGAATATTTTCTAGCTTTATTTCAGAACTCTTATTCAATCTGGATTTAAAAATGTGGCATCCATGTTCACAGTAACAATACAAGAAGATGGACTTTGGGTACACTCATACAATGTATACTATTGGAAAATCCTTTAGGCACCAAAGTAATCCACATGAAAATATTTAGTTGACAATCATCGATCGTATATACCACTATAATATTCTTACTTTTTAGGCATCAAGGTAATCTACATGAAAATACTTACTGGATAACAATCAACCGTCTAAGATACAATTAGATTTGTATATTTCATGTGAAATATCGAATTAAGGAAATCGAAACTGCCAACTTCAGAACCTTTCCACCTCTTGGAAAAATTTCAACAGAGGTCGATGCATCAAACTAATTACGTGGGGCGTAAGTATACTGAATTTCATAATTACAAAACAAAATGAAAAGAAATTCGAAAATGTTTGAGAGGATACTTAAGCATACGTCATTCTCAATGGTCAGATTTAATACATATTCATGCTTAAAAATGAGCAATGGCAGCAATTAAGTCGGTGGAATTTGGTAGGCATACATCACTCTCACAAATACACTACTTGACAAAAGAAAGAGAAGCATCCAGCAGAGGTGCTTGGGTGTCTATGGAACTTCGTACTCGTACACACAGTCATCAGAAAAATGATTAGTGTTCCGGTTCTCTGTGATAGGTTCAACGGCCACCAGAGTGCATTACAGTTGTTCGTGTTTAGTGTTGTTACTAGGTCTGCTATAGCATACAAGGAGCGTGAAGCGATCTCTTTGAAGGATACAGAGTTGTTTTGCACTCGTTTGAGGGAGTGTTATCAGCACTGTGTATCTGTCCCAGTTACGATAATGCTGCTATCGTCATACCAACATTACTGCGGTCTATTTCAGCAAGAAACCTGTTCCTGTAGTACCATACTTGACTACATGTTGATAACTCCGCACGCACATAATCAGAAATCTTGTTAATTTTGTCGCTGTACTACTAGAGGTCCAACTTAAACATTTCTCGTTTGAAACTGTGTAACATTCTAGGCTATTTGGTATAGAGATCTAGCATTTAACCCTCACCGAGCGAGGTGGCGCAGTGGTTAGCACACTGGACTCGCATTCGGGAGGACGACGGTTCAATCCCGCGTCCGGCCATCCTAATTTAGGTTTTTCGTGATTTCCCTAAATCTCTCCAGGCAAATGCCGGAATGGTTCCCTTGAAAGGGCGCTGCCGACTTCCTTCCCCATCCTTCCCTAATCCGATGAGACCGATGACCTCGCTGTTTGGCCTCTTCCCCCAAAACAAACCATTTAACCCTCTGAGCTGTACACTGATCAGCCAGACCATTATGACCACCAACCTACTACTATCGATGTAAACCTGTCTAGGAGATAGTAGCGTTGACCTGTCGACTCCTACTCAGGCACAAGCGAGGTGCATGCAGTATCAGTTACAGTGCTGTCCGCGTGTAGAATGGAGAAGACGAGCGATCAAAAAAAAAAAAAAAAAAAAAAAAAAAAAAAAAAAAAAAAAAAAAAAAAAAAAAAAAACGACCTCCTGACGATAGTGACGATAGACGTTGACTGTGGACATTGTGTCACAGACGCAGTCCCTTTGACTGTTCAGAGATGTCACTAAATACGCCCAAAGATGTGAGCAACCATGCGTGAGCAGTGCCTATTACACGGAGGGAATCCGACAGCCGATCAGTTCCAGTCACTCCACCAGGAAGGAGGTACACGGCTCATGTTGTCTGAGGTTCAACCACGCCTAGACTGTCAATACCGCGGTTCAATCGCGTCTGCATTGTTATTTTGTGCCAGGAAGGGTTCTCCACAAGAGAAGTGTGCAGGCGTCTCAGAGTGAACCAAAGCGACGTTGTTCGGATATGGATGAGATATAGAGAGACAGGAACTGTAGATGATATGCCTCGTTCAGGCCGCCCAAGAGCTATTACTGCAGTGGATGACCACTACCTACGGATTATAGCTCGTAGCAACCCTGTCAGCAACGCCACCATGTTGAATAATGCTTTTCGTGCAGCCACAGGACGTTGTGTTACCGCTCAAACTGTGTGAAATAGGCTGCATGATACGCAACTTCACCCCCGACCTCCACACTGAGGTCCATCTTTGCAATCACGACACCAGATGGGCCTAACAACATGCTGAATGGACTGATCAGGATAGGCATCACGTTCTCTTTACCGATGAGTGTCACATTTGCCTTCAACCAGACAATCGTCGGATATGTGTTTCGAGGCGACCCGGTCAGGCTGAACGCCTTACACTGTCCAGCGAGTGCAGCAAGGTGGAAGTTCACTGCTGTTTTGGGGTAGCATTATGTGGGACCGACGTACGCCGCTGGTGGTCATGGAAGGCGCCGGAACGGCTGTACGATGCGTGAATGCCATACTCCGACCGATAGTGCAACCATATCGGGAGTACATTGGCGAGGCATCCGTCTTCATGGACGACAATTCGCGTCCCCTTCGTGCACACTTCCTTCAGGATAACAACATAGCTCGACTAGAGTGGACAGCATGTTCTAAAGACATTAAACCTATCCAATACTTTTTTTGGACAAGATGGTTGTGGAGAGAAGCAGCGATTAGTATGATTAATCAATAATTAAAGAACAGTCTTAATCGCCAATATGTAGACAGGAGTGACACCACCAGCAGTCGACCAATGGTGTAAACGCCCTGAAGATGACCCCTACGTCAAGTTGAAACCGGTTCGCGGTATTATAACAATAATAAATGCGATTAAGACTGTTATTGAATTATTGACCTATCGAATATGCCTGAGATAGATTGAAAACGGCTGTTTATGGACGACGTGACCCACAAACCACACTGAGAGATCTTCGCTGAATCGCCGTTGAGGAGTGGGACAGTCTGGACCAACAGTGCCTCGATGAACGTGTGGATAGTATGCCACGACGAATACCGGCATACATCAATGCAAGAGGACGTGCTACTGAGTATCAGAGTTACCGGTATGTACAGCAATCTGGATCACGACCTCTGAAGGTCTCGCGGTATGGTGTGGTTTTCATGAGTAATAAAAAGGGCGGAAATGATGTTTATGTTGACCTCTGTTACAATTTTCTGTATAGGTTCCGAACCTCTCGGAACTGAGGTAATGCAAAACGATTTTTGATGTGTGTATTTGAGTTTGACCGAGGGCAGATTGTGACGGCCCAGAGGCTCGGCACGATCACATCGAAAACTGCGCGACTTGTTTTTTGTGTTCGAGGAATTCTGTGGTGAGTGTCTTCAACAAGTGTCGATACCAACGTGAAACCATGTCAGGATGTCGTGGGTTTCGGCAGTCATCCTTCATTACAGATGTTTCACATGGTACGCTGGGCAGACTGGGAAAACAGGACAGGCGGCAAACTACGGCGGAACTAACATCAGACTTTAATCCTGGGCAGAACACAAGTATGTCTGAATACACAGCTCACCGAACACTCCTAACGATGGGCCTCTGTCGCCGACGAGCAATGGATATGTCAAAGTTAACACCATGACTTCTATAACTACGACTGAAATGGGCGAGTGAACGTCGACACTGGACGCTGGTGCAATGGCAGAACGTTGCATGGTCTGATGAATCCCGGTACCTTCTTCATCATGCCGATTGGAGGGCTCTAACTCACCGTCTTCCAGGGGAACAGCTTCCTGACATCTTCCCTGTGGAAGAGAGATAAGCTGGCAGCGGCTCCATTATGCTTTCGGGTACATTCACATGGGCATCTGTAGATCCAGTGGACCTTGTGCTCTGGTTGCACACCATATACACCTCTTGATTTCGGACATGTTTCCCGATGCCAGTGGCATTTTTCAATAATATAATGCGTCATATCACAAGGCCGAGAGTTGATGGAGTAGTTCGAGGAACACAGTGGCAAGTCTAAGTGATGTGCTGCCCCCACCCCCACCCCCCACGCCACCAATCTCGCCAGATGTGATCTATCGAACACATCTGGAATGTGATTGAACGTGACGGCAGAGCTCATCGTTCCTTTCCCGGAATTTACGGGAGTTAGGTAACTTGCGTGAGCAAATGTGTTTCAAACTCCCTCCAGCGACCTACAAGGTCTCACTGCCTCCATGCGACAAAGCGTCGCCGCTGTTATCCGTGCCAAAGGTGGACATGCAGGCCATTAGGTAGGTGGTCATAAAAATCTTGCTGATCAGTGTAGAACCTCAACTGATTTTGATATTGACAAAATCCTCCTGAGTAGTCCTCTTGCAAAGATACGAATAGGAGACTATTGTACCTCTGAAATATTTTACACAACAGCAGGTCATCATCGTTAAGTCCTACAGCAGATCTCTGAATCCTCAGCAAATATATTGGCTGTAAGTTCCTCCTGCTTTCAGCTGTTCGCAGTACCAGCATAGCTATACCAAGTTGGCTAATGTCGCAAGCCTACATCAGTTACTTATGCAGACCGTCGCTCCTGAAGATACTAAAAGGGGTAATTACTCTCTTAAGGAAATACGAGTTAGAGTGGTCTCTGCAAAGATATCCAACCAATATCGTGGCTCCTAGGATATGCCTATCTGCATCGTTGAGGCACGCACACGACCGTACAGTGGCGGTGTCTACAATTTTCTAGTGGCAATGGTTAATGTAATATGAACGTAGAAGACAAGGATAAAAGAAATTCTTGCATGTTAAATAATATTATTAGCAGCATTCGATTGTTGTGCTGATCTCATCCAACTTGGATTAAGTTCACTCAGTTTTTGCGTTGATATTTAAGGCTATTTATCTCTATCTTAATAAATTTAGACCTGGTTGCAGAAACATCTGTTCTATCGCTTGCGCCTTGTCCTGCGGTGACGCAGGGTCTGCCGTGGTTAACCGGATGTGGCATATTAATGTTAAGGGGTGACCGGATGCCCTTCCTGCCGCGACGCCATACCCCCCATGATGGAATTACTGTACCCCAGTTGTCTGCGTCTAGTGTAAATCATGAAATAGCGTGAATGTGTTTCAAATATCGGCGAGTCGTGTAACTGAGGTGGGACGTGGGGACCAGCCGGTATTCACCTAGTAGGATGTGGAAAACCGCCTAAAAACCACATCCAGGCTGGCCGGCTCACCGGCCATCCTCGTTAATCCGCCGGGCGGATACGATCAGGGCCGGCGCGCCTACCCGAATCCAGGAAGCAACGCGTTAACGCTCTCGGCTACGCTGGCGGGTTGGTTGCAGAAACATATGGCACAGAAAACCACTGGTAAGATACGTAATGGTAACGTTAGTGTTAGACAGTTTCTGATTCAGGCGTATCAGCTGTATGGCTCCAGTATGTTCTTCACCCAAAAACTGAAAACTTAACCGTTTGTAAGCTGGTTCCTGTGGCTTCATATTTGATACCAAATAGGAAAGTAGAAAGGTCTTTCAGCGGTAATTCAGGAAGACGTCAGGTGCAATTCATAGTTTTTTTTCGCAAAATGGTGACGGTAGACGAAACTTGGAGTCATACTATTGAGTCCATGCCACAACGATGCGCCACTTCTTTCAAACCTCCCGCCGTACGCACAAGAGAACTCGTGGTTCCTCGTTAGAGAGAGCACCTTCCAACTAGGGGACGCGACGGTGCTGCCGCGAGCGGCCGGGAGGTTGCTGTGAGCGTTAGTATGGTTAGTGGCATGAAGTCGGGTTCGGTTCCGCTCCAAGTAGTGGGCTGTGTGGGGCCCCGAGTTTGGTCACGTCTGCAGTTAATATCTGATACGAGGTCTGACGTGATTACCGAGTGTGCACTATTGTAGCGATCTTGGAGCTGTGCATTCCTTGGGCTTTCAAAATTTATTTAATTTCTGTATTTAACTCTTTTTCCTCTTGTTTAGTGGATTAAGTTTGTATGAACTACTGTATGAAGGGTCTGGTATTTTGGAAAGTCTGATTCATTATGTTTTTGGAACTGTGGATTAAGAGATCGCTTTGCTGTCCATCGGTCCAGTGAGCTCAGACCTGGTTAACCTCGTTATACGGGCTAAGTAAGGAGAAGGTATTGACGGTGTCTGGATTTGTTTCCTGTCCCGGTAACTTGCCTTCCAGTGCTGAGCAGAATCAAGAGCTTGCAGTGCCTGAGAAGTGGTTATACACTCCTGGAAATTGAAATAAGAACACCGTGAATTCATTGTCCCAGGAAGGGGAAACTTTATTGACACATTCCTGGGGTCAGATACATCACATGATCACACTGACAAAACCACAGGCACATAGACACAGGCAACAGAGCATGCACAATGTCGGCACTAGTACAGTGTATATCCACCTTTCGCAGCAATGCAGGCTGCTATTCTCCCATGGAGACGATCGTAGAGATGCTGGATGTAGTCCTGTGGAACGGCTTGCCATGCCATTTCCACCTGGCGCCTCAGTTGGACCAGCGTTCGTGCTGGACGCGCAGACCGCGTGAGACGACGCTTCATCCAGTCCCAAACATGCTCAATGGGGGACAGATCCGGAGATCTTGCTGGCCAGGGTAGTTGACTTACACCTTCTAGAGCACGTTGGGTGGCACGGGATACATGCGGACGTGCATTGTCCTGTTGGAACAGCAAGTTCCCTTGCCGGTCTAGGAATGGTAGAACGATGGGTTCGATGACGGTTTGGATGTACCGTGCACTATTCAGTGTCCCCTCGACGATCACCAGAGGTGTACGGCCAGTGTAGGAGATCGCTCCCCACACAATGATGCCGGGTGTTGGCCCTGTGTGCCTCGGTCGTATGCAGTCCTGATTGTGGCGCTCACCTGCACGGCGCCAAACACGCATACGACCATAATTGGCACCAAGGCAGAAGCGACTCTCATCGCTGAAGACGACACGTCTCCATTCGTCCCTCCATTCACGCCTATCGCGACACCACTGGAGGCGGGCTGCACGATGTTGGGGCGTGAGCGGAAGACGGCCTAACGGTGTGCGGGACCGTAGCCCAGCTTCATGGAGACGGTTGCGAATGGTCCTCGCCGATACCCCAGGAGCAACAGTGTCCCTAATTTGCTGGGAAGTGGCGGTGCGGCACTGCGTAGGATCCTACGGTCTTGGCGTGCATCCGTGCGTCGGTGCGGTCCGGTCCCAGGTCGACGGGCACGTGCACCTTCCGCCGACCACTGGCGACAACATCGACGTACTGTGGAGACCTCACGCCCCACGTGTTGAGCAATTCGGCGATACGTCCACCCGGCCTCCCGCATGCCCACTATACGCCCTCGCTCAAAGTCCGTCACCTGCACATACGGTTCACGTCCACACTGTCGCGGCATGCTACCAGTGTTAAAGACTGCGATGGAGCTCCGTATGCCACGGCAAAGTGGCTGACACTGACGGCGGCGGTGCACAAATGCTGCGCAGCTAGCGCCATTCGACGGCCAACACCGTGGTTCCTGGTGTGTCCGCTCTGCCGTGCGTGTGATCATTGCTTGTACAGCCCTCTCGCAGTGTCCGGAGCAAGTATGGTGGGTCTGACACACCGGTGTCAATGTGTTCTTTTTTCCATTTCCAGGAGTGTAGGAAGCATATGCTCAGTAGTAAATCTGACAGCATAAAAGCATTTAGAATTGTATAAATGATTGGTGACTCCATGTGCGAATCTGTTGGAGATCACGCCTGCTAACAGAACCGTTTCCTGACTGAACATCTGATTACGGGATATTGTGGAATGGGCTAATGGTCCCGCAACTTAGACCCTCCTGTAGTTTGTTCCAGTCATACGGCTATTGTGACACACACAGGGGAAATCGAACCTGTTAGCCCCATATTTTTCTTGAGGACTTGCGGCCTGTGTGCATCGGCTGCGAAACCGTCTTCGCCAAGCCTGCCGTCTCCTGCATCACCTCACACCGCAAGGAATTAAGTTACGCAATTCTCTCAGGGTACTCAGACGTAATAATTGTAGTGTTTTCTTTTATTCTCCCTTTTTGAGAGAGACATCATCGCGTCTAGTGTTTTAATTAATGTGAGTTTGAGTTTCACTCCGTTGGGTTAATGTTTTGATATGCCGTGAACGGCTGTGAAACTACCTTACATTTTATGGTCTTGGGCTGGCCAGCTTTAAATTTCTGAACAGCTGTAACAGGCCGTTCCTTGATTTGTTAAGTTTTTCCTTTGAGCTGTTATCTGGCACTGGCCAGGACTTCAGTTAATGGGGATTTCAGATGTAGCGGCAGTATGTTGATGGGGATGCATTTGTAAATAAATGTCTTGATTACCCACCATGTTTTTGTTTTTATATTAGTCAGGATTCCGTTTGTAGATTTGAAATGGGGTATAAGATTCTGGAACTACAGTCCTTGCCTTCAGCAGAATAATTACGCCTCATGTCTTTTCCTAAATCTGTAAAATTCAAAGATAGACTAAATTCTGTTATTTCTTGTTTAAGATTTCTTAAGAGTCTGTGGGCTTGTTTTTAAACTGTTAAAGAATTTGTTGGATCCAGTCTATTTTAAATTTATTGGTATATGCTGAAAGTTTGCTTAATAAGAAACTGGAAATTTGCACCTTGTAATCAGTTTGCATAATGTGGAACTAGAAATTTACACTTTATGATCTTTTGCACTAAATGATTTACAAATAGTAAATTATGTTTACCTGAATCCTGGCCCAGTCCTTCCCCGTAATTTATTCCGGGTGCCTGGGTGCCGCCTGAAATGCAACTCATCGGAAAAGCCTTGTGAGGTACAACTGAATAAGTGAAGACCTCTTTGTCACATGGCAAAGTGGTGGCCATTGCTTTTGAGGTTCTCGTATCCCGCCCCTTGTTTTACCGTGGTCTGGTGAAAGCGACCCGACTAGTAATGGAAACTTGAGAATAAAATTGCAGCACCATTTTCACTTTTATTTATATTTTAAAAACCCTATTTTGGTTGTGGTTTATTAAAACAAAACGGTGCGAGGACTTTATTCAAAATCAGTAATATCATTGAGAAACCTGGAGCAACATACTCCATATACTGGACAAGAAACTGACGAAAATGTTCTGAGTCAAGTGTTTGATCCCACTCTCTGGTGAAATATTGGATGAGAGTCACCAACAGCGGTGACCGAAGGTTTCCGGTACAAGGCGTCACCCTCATTTTGCTGACGGCATTGTGAAAGAGGGGGGAGGAGAGGGTATGTATACAAACCACATTCCTTTAGTTGGGAAATTTCACCTGAAGACAGAAGAATCGGCAACGATCAGCGACGTGAAGATACAGAAGGAAATAGAGATGTATTTTAAAGCTGTATAATTTGCATCCATAGGACATGTGGCCATTAATTGAGAAAAATATCGTGATTATCTCACCACTGGTAAAATCTTCCTTATTAGCCTCCATTATCTTCAAAAGAGGGGGGGGGGGGGACGGAGGAGGGGAAACGCGACGCTGCCAAGGAGTAGGTGAGCATAGGAGGGTGACTGAACAATACGTAACGTTCTAGAAGTCACAGCAAATGTCAGAACTGCGTGTGTAGTAGCGCAGCTAGAAAATCTGAAATGAGGAATGGACAGGCACAACATACTTATGATGGGAGCCAGTGGAGTGAAATGGAATTGAGATAAGGATTTCTTATCAGAGGTTCCTTTAGTTCTGTAACGAATTAGAACTAATAATGGGTTAACAGTACCAAATAATCAGTAGAGAAGATGATGTACTTGTATAAGGTCTAGAGGAAAGAAGGATGCCAGCTGCATTACTTCACGATGGGGCAGAGACTCCGAAAGCGGATATTAGATAATAAGGCGTCCCCAACAACACATACAGATTGAAAGAACGCGTTACCTTAAGAATATCGCCAAGAAGAATCAATGTGTAAAGAAGCAGATACTGAATTACTGAAGAATAAGGAGGGGCATTTTTGAAGGCATAGTGGATGTAAAGATCAATGCACGTCCCTGAGGGCAACCTCAGAAGCTAGACGGACAAATACAAGGAGAAAGAAAGTAACTGCGAAGAAATCTTGCGTAACAGAAGGTATACTTCAGTTGATAGACAAAAGTAGGAAGTAAAAAATATTCAGGAAAAGACAAGATTAGAGCATTATAAGTCACTTTGGAAAGCGATCAACAGGAATTGCAGGGAAACTAAGGGGAAGTGGTTTAAAAAAAATGTGAACAAGTCGAAAAAGCAATGTCCTTTGGGGGACGCATTCTGTATGTGAAATATTCAAATCAATATTCGGTGTAATTAGAAGCAAAGGTGCCAACATTTAGATTGCAGAATGAATCCCTCTTTATACGCAGGGAAAAGACCGGGTAAATAGAGAGAATACATAGAAGACCTCTACAAGGGGCACTAATTATCTTGTGATATAAGGAGAAATGGAAGTCCAGTTGGAGGACATAGTGGATCGGGTATTAGGACTAGAGATTAACACAGCTTTCGAAATTTCTAAAAAGGTAACATCTCTTCGGAATTTCTGAAATCGTTGTGGGAAGTGGTAATCAAGTGACTGCTCAAACTGGCGTGTAGAATCCTTGCTTCTGGAGACATACAGCTGGACTGTCGGAAAAATATCATCCACACGACACCTAAGATAGCAAGGGTGGATAAATGCCAGAACTGTCGTACAGTCAGCTTAACACCTCATCCATCCCAGCTGCTGACGAGAATAATATAGAGCGAAATGGAAAAGAGAATTAAGGACCTATTAGATGACCATGAATTTGGCTTTAGGAAACATAAAGGCAGTTTTGTCGTTTCGCTTCATAGAGGAAGCAAGACTTACGAAAAATAGAGACACGTTTATAGGATTTGTCGAACTAGAAAAGTGGTTCGACACGTGAATTGTTGCAAAGTGCTTGAAACTTTAAGATCAATAGGTATAAGCTGTAGGGAAAGAGGGTTAATGCTCGACATGTACAATAAGTTAAAGGCAACAACACAAATGAAACACAAAGTAAGAAGTTCTGACATGTTCTTCCTCTAATGTTCAAACTGTATACCGAGGAAACAAGGAAAAAAAGGAAAGCTTTCCGAGTGGGATTAATTTGCAGTAGCAGAAACGACATTAGGCTTAAGGTGAAGCGAAGGAGCTCTGCTACCTTGGAAGTAAAGCGACGGGCTACGGTCGCAGGTTCGAATCCTGCCTCGGGCATGGATGTGTGTGATGTCCTTAGGTTAGTTAGGTTTAAGTAGTTCTAAGTTCTAGGGGACTGATGACCTCAGATTTTAAGTCGCATAGTGCTCAGAGCCATTTAAAACGACGGATGCCTCACGAACCAAGAAATGTATAAGAAGTATACTATCAAAGCTCATGAGGGTATTCCTGGTAAAAGAAATCTACTAGTTCTAAGCATGGGCTTTAATTCACGGGAGAAATTTCTTAGGGCGTACGTTTGGAGCACAACATTCTATATAACTAAATCATGGGCTGTGGGAAAAATGGACAAAAACAAGAACCGTCTGTGATAAAGAGGATGAATGCATTGGGGACGGATACTGACAAGTTTCTACGCATTTTCACCGAGGAAGGAATGAGTGGGAAATGAATATCAGAATAGACAGGATGACAGGACATGTGTTAATACAATAGGGAATAACGTCCACGTTATTAGAGGAAGCTGTGAAGAGCGAAAACTGAAGGGAATAACGTAAAACGTAAACACCGCTCGCTGATTAGGCTTGTTCCGGCTGGCAGGATGCTCTGACAAGGCCTTAAGAGGAGCGATCTATGATCGTGGGACATGTGATCAGAATGTCGCCAATCACTCCAGCCGTTATTGCGTGCGGATGAACCCTGGTGAAGCCGCTCCTTCTTTATTCGAGCAGCTCCTTGCTTGGCGTCCAGAGGCTCAGTGGACATCGTTTCAGATCTCCCTACCGGAGAAACATCAATTGGAATGTATCCAACAAAGAACTGAAGACATGGGTATAAATGCTACTCTGAGGTAGACAGTTTTACACTGGAAAGAAAGTCATGGCGATCCTCATCAAGCTAGTCAGAAGAAAGACTGATGTGAGAGAATAAAATATGCCTAATTTATTAATCGAATAAAGGAGGAATCGTTGATAAACGACCAAAAACGCACGTCTTAATTTGAAGAACGCGCGCTGGTGTGAATATAGCGAGACTCTGCAGTGACACTCAGCATACCACAGCGACTTCAGGTGGACAGCTGATCCGTTCGACGAGCTGTCAGCAGAGCTCATGCAATGATGCCAGGAGCTATGCGATCTTCTTCTTGCAGCAGTACAAAGTTCTGTGACTATTGATTTGAGCGTTTTTATTCTTACTTGGTTACCGAAAAACATTTCTTTTTTCTTTATTGTAATTTTAATCACCTCAGACAAGGCGGGCTGGCAGCAGCACATTACCCTGCTCTTCAGCCTTGAGTGGTACAACAACATGACAAATAGGTGGCACAGACAATACAGTAAAAACGGCGGGCAAAAAATGTAGATACAACAAACAGTAAACATGAAGCCGTTCACGCTGGATGAGAAAAACACTAACACTTGTTGACACAGCGCACATAACACGGATGACTGCGACGGCACACGTGAACAGTGGTGGCGTGACGGCGAAAGGACACTGAACACAAAACAAAGGCACACACACGAGACACTGATGGCGATGATCTCCGGCGCGCGAATGTTCACTGAGCGTGTTTGAGTCCGGCGACCTGCCAAGGGAGGGGGAGGAGGAAGGGGAGTGGGACAGGGAGAGGGGAGGGCAGATGCCATGGGCAAGGGAGACAGGGGGAGGGGAGGGAAAAAAAGGGGGGAGCCCAGGGGAAGAGGGGTGGAGGAAGGGGACGGGGGAAAAGGAGAGAGAAGGGAGGGAGGGTGCCAAGTGGAGAGGCCACAGGAAGTGGGGGCAGGTAGGATCAAAGTTGATAGGTGGGGTAGATGGAGGGGAGGAGGACTTCATCAGGGAGGGGAAACTGCCGGAAGCCACCTTGGGAGAGGGTAATGAGGGTGGAGAGATAGAGACCGGGTGGGACGTGGGAATACAGGCGCGGCAGCGGGCAGGGTTGGGAGAGGATGGGTGAGACAAGCGGGTGAGGAGGGTCGACAATACTCAGGTTTTTATTCCTATTATGTCTCGTAATAAACGTAGAAATCGAACAGAGAAAAATTTTGTCTCTCTGTTTCAGGATGCATAGAAGCAAAATAAAAGAAAATAGGCAGACAGAAGAAATCGCCAGTATTCTTCTATTGTTTCTAATTTTTCGAAAGTCTGCTCAAACCTCCTGTGGTAGTCGGGGACTATACCACTATTTAGGCATTACGAGTAGTAGATGCTAAAGGATGAAAACTGAAGCTGGAGAATTCTGTTTCTCGTGTTAATTTGTCCGTTTTCAAGGACTACAACCACATAAAGGCATATTATGTAGACGTAGGGAGCAAATCAGCTATTTTCTGTTTTTATTGTATACTATGAATGAGATTTTTAAAATCTTTAGTTTGTCACTGATATAGTTTCCTCACTCTTTCATTATTTCGTAAAAATGACAGAAAAGTTTTAAATTTGTTAAGCAAATAAACCATTGTACTTCATTGCTAAGTCACTTCGTAAAGATAGCAATGGTACAGTTCTGTAATGCAGCTGATGTACGGGGACGACAGCGACAAACCACCGTATAGACTGGATGGGGCCAAGTATTGCACGCTGCACATACACGCGTACCCTAAGTCAGCCGGTCGTTGTGGCCGTGCGGTTCTGGGCGCTTCAGTCCGGAACCGCGCTGCTGCTACGGTCGCAGGTCCGAATCCTGCCTCGGGCATGGATCTGTGTGATGTCCTTAGGTTAGTTAGGCTTAAGTAGTTCTACGTCTAGGGGACTGATGACCTCACATGTTAAGTCTCATAGTGCTTAGAGCCATTTGAACCATTTGAACCGTAAGCCACGACACACGGCAACGAGCACGTCATTGTCTCAGTTGTGTTATACCGATTCTTACGTCAAGTATTCGTTGCTCGTTTCTGTCAGCATTGTTTTTAACAGCTCTGATCGTTTTCCTATTTTCTACAATAACATACCGGCGGGGTCAGGGATTTTCTCTGCCTCGTGATGGCTGGTTGTTGTGTTGTCCTTAGGTTAGTTAGGTTTAAGTAGTTCTATGTTCTAGGGGACTGATGGCCATAGATGTTAAGTCCCATAGTGCTCAGAGCCATTTGAACCATTTTTTACAATAACATAATATTTTAAACCAATGCAAATTTTACGAATAAAAATTACTTCTTTTTTTAAAAAAAAAGAAGGGTTCATGGTGTGGGTTCCTGTAGTCATGTCCTACGGGCAACGTATGAGTGGCCAAGTAAGTGGTCCCGACAGTCGGGATACCAGTTACTTTGGAATAAGGCAGGGCATCTCGGACATATTCTGAGTCGTGGTTACCTTTGTGCTCATACGGCAAAGACTACCAAATCCACCGGTTAGTCCCTCTACCGTTAGAAGTAAAACTCAATGGGACTCGGGGCAAGTAAGGCTAGCAACCTGCTTCCCCGATACTTTAAATATGATGCTGGCAACAATCAGAGCAAAATGCCTCGGACCTTAGGAGGTGACGGAGTCCCACCTCTAACTGACAAATCAAGGACTCCTAAGATACGACTTGGCAAACAAATGGTAATTAGATGGGGAGCTATTAATATCAATGGGGGCTACCCTGGGAAGAAGGTAGAGCTGGCAGAGGCTGCAAGTAAGATGGGGTGGACGTTTTAGCTGTTAGTGACATTCGGGTAAGGGGTGAGAAAGAAGAGGAAGTGGGAGAATACAAGGTCTACCTGTCAGGAGTCAAAGCAGGAATAGCACAATGGGGTGTAGGGCTTTACATCAGGAAAGAAATGTAACCCAGCGTAGGTGAAGTAAGGTATGTAAACGAACGACTGATGTGGATAGAATTGACTGTGTCTAGCAAGAAAATTAGGATTGTGTCAGTATATTCGCATTGTGAAGGGACAGATAAACATAAGGTGGATAGTTTTTATGAGGCATTCAGTGATGGAGTTGTTAGAGTAAAGGACATGGACAGTGTTCTGCTCATGGGTGATTTTAATGCCAGGATTCGAAATCGAACAGAAGGGTATGAAAAGGTTATGGGTAAATTTGGAGAGGATATGGAGGCCAACAGGAACGGGAAACAACTCTTGGATTTCTGTGCCAGTATGGGCTTAGTAAACACAAACTCCTTATTTAAACATATGAACATTCACCGGTATACTTGGGAAGGCAGGGGAACCAGATCTGTCATTGACTATATAGTAACAGATCAAGAATTCAGGAAGGCTGTGAGGGACACACGTGTATTCAGGGGATTCTTTGATGACACTGATCATTATTTAATATGCAGTGAAATTGGGATGGTGGGGCCGAAAGTGCAGGAGGTCAGGTCCATGTGTAGGAGGATAAGAGTGGAGAAATTTCAGGATAAGGAAATCAGGAACAAGTACATAATAGCGATCTCAGAAAGATACCAGTTAGTTGAATGTAGTCAATTACAGTTATTGGAAAAGGAATGGACAAGCTACAGGGACACAGTACTAGAAGTGGCTAAAGAATGTCTTGGAACAGTAGTGTATAAAAGTAGGATGAAGCAAACAGCTTGGTGGAATGACACAGTCAAGGCAGCCTGTAAAAGGAAAAAGAAGGCGTATCAAAAATGGCTACATACTAGAACTCAGGTAGACAGAGAAAGTTATGTTGAAGAAAGAAACAAAGCCAAACAGATAATTGCAGCATCCAAGAAGAAATCTTGGGAAGACTTTGGAAACAGGTTGGAGACTGTGGGTCAAGCTGCTGGAAAACCATTCTGGAGTGTAATTAGCAGTCTTCGAAAGGGATGTAAGAAGGAAATGACAAGTATTTTGGACAGATCAGGAAAACTGCTGGTGAATCCTGTGGATGCCTTGGGCAGATGGAGGGAATATTTTGAAGAGTTGCTCAATGTAGGTGAAAATACGATCAGCAATGTTTCAGATTTCGAGGTAGAATGGGATAGGAATGATGATGGAAATAGGATCACATTTGAGGAAGTGGAGACAATGGTCAATAGATTGCAGTACAATAAAGCAGCTGGGGTGGATGAAATTAAGTCGGAACTCATCAAATACAGTGGAACGTCAGGTTTTAAATGGCTACACAGGATAATTGAAATGGCCTGGGAGTCGGGACAGGTTCCATCAGACTGGACAAAAGCAGTAATCACACCAATCTTTAAACATGGAAACAGAAAAGATTGTACCAACTACAGAGGTATCTCTTTAATCAGTATTGTGGGTAAAATCTTCTCAGATATTGTTGAAAGGAAAGTGTGAGTATTAGTTGAGGACCAATTGGATGAAAATCAGTGTGGGTTTAGGCCTCTTAGAGGTTGTCAGAACCAGATCTTTAGCTTACGGCAAATAATGGAGAAGTGTTATGAGTGGAACAGGGAACTGTTTCTATGCTTTATAGATCTAGAAAAGGCATATGACCGGGTTCCTAGGAGGAAGTTATTGTCTGTTCTACGAGATTATGGAATAGGAAGCGAACTTTTGCAGGCAATTAAAGGTCTTTACATGGATAGTCAGGTAGCAGTTAGGGTTGACGGTAAATTGAGTTCATGGTTCAGAGTAGTTTCGGGGGTAAGACAAGGCTGCAACCTGTCGCCACTGTTGTTCATATTATTTATGGATAATATGTTGAAAACAATAAACTGGCTGGGTGAGATTAAGATATGAAAACACAAAATAAGCAGTCTTGCGTATGCGGATGACTTAGTTGTGTTGGCAGATTCGATTGAAAGTTTGCAAAGTAATATTTCAGAGCTACATCAAAAATGTACGGACTATGATATGAAGATTAGCGTATCCAAAACGAAAGGATTAGCATCTTCAAAACGAAAGTAATGTCAGTGGGAGAGAAATATAAACGGATTGAGGGCCAAATAGGAGGAACAAAGTTAGAACAGGTGGACAGTTTCAAGTACTTAGGATGCATATTCTCACAGGATGGCAACATAGTGAAAGAACTGGAAGCGAGGTGTAGCAAAGCTAATGCAGCTAATGCAATGAGCGCTCAGCTACGATCTACTCTCTTCTGTAAGAAGGAAGTCAGTACCAAGACTAAGTTATCTGTGCACCGTTCAATCTTTCGACCAACTTTGTTGTATGGGAGCGAAAGCTGGGTAGACTCATGTTACCTTATCAACAAGGTTGAGGTTACGGATATGAAAGTAGCTAGGATGATTGCAGGTACTAGTAGATGGGAACAATGGCAGGAGGGTGTCCACAATGAAGACATCAAAGAAAAACTGGGAATGAACTCTATAGATGTAGCAGTCAGGCAGTCAGGGCGAACAGGCTTAGATGGTCGGGGTCATGTTACGCGCATGGGAGGAGGAAAGCTACCCAAGACACTCATGGGTTCAGCAGTACAGGGTAGGAGGAGTCGGGGCAGAACAAGGAGAAGGTACCTGGATTCGATTAAGAATGATTTTGAAGTAGTAGGTTTAACATCAGAAGAGGCACCAATGTTAGCACTGAATAGGGGATCATGGAGGAATTTTATAAGGGGGCCATGCTCCAGACTGAACGCTGAAAGGCATAATCAGTCTTAAATGATGATGATGATGAAAAAAGGTTTATTTAAAAACGAAAAATTTTAATACTACTGCTATCGCTAATTGATATTTCGTTTTCTTTATCCGGTTATTAGTTAAATTTTTTTAAAAACCACCTGCTATAACCCAGACCAAACGAATACCTAAACATATCGGTAATTCAGAGCTAAAACACCGGTATCGGTGTTAAACGGTCGGTTTCTCCCATCCCTAGCATGAATCCTGATGACAGCTCGTCGAGAGAATCAGCTGTCCACCTGACGTCGCTGTGATCTGCTGCGTGTCGCTACAACTTAAAATGGCCGAAGTGCATTATTTGGAATTTTAATTCGGTCGTAATCATCTTTATTCACATGATTTACCAACACGTGATCCATGTTTCCCAACTGAAAATTCTTATTAGGAAGAGACATTCCCGCCAGACAAGATAATAATTGCCTGTTTATGCAATGTATTTGGCATTTTAACGAAACCTGATTGTCTTGTGTAATATAGTAAAGTGTAAAATGGTCCTACTAGAAATTAAACTCGTCTGTTTTTATTTTTAAGAAACCAAGTTGTAATTTTTTTTTAAATCGAAGATATCATACGCTTCGCACGACACGACGACGCTGCTGCGCTGTTTTTGTGCAGTCATTTCACTCACTCTTAAACTCTGATGGTCGGCCTCGGACGAAGCTGAATTGTCGGCGGCCGCTGCGGCTGGGAGCGGAATGATGAGGCGGGTATCCACACCTGGCTGTGCCCACCCTCGCCGGGGAAATGACTACCTTTCTCCCCAGGGAGCAGGGCTAGAGCCGTAATCATGCTGAGACAGCAATTTATTAACTCGTTTTCGATAAATTGAGATTTATAACCGGCAATTTGTTACTAATATCTGAATTACAAGCGATTGCTGCCGATAAAAAAGCAACCCCGCCCGGCCCAGCTGTAACGTCTTTATAATTACGAAGCCTCATCGATTTCCATTAGAGAGATGAATGTATGATGAGGCACGGTACATCTGAAGTAGGAAAACAGCCACAAAGTACAATGTCATAGCGCTGTCTGGTTGGCCGTTTCAATTATGTATGTTAATCTGGCTTTGAACCGCTCTTTTGTTTGGACAAGATATTAGAATGACTCAGATTTCAATGTTCCAAAGTCGTAAAACACAGTCTCTTACCAGCGTAGGTAAGCTCAGACCCAAAAAAGGCCATAAAATTCATCACCTGCCTTTCAACCAAACTGCACAGGACATGTTCAGTTGTCCATGCACAGTATAACGTACTTGTTAGGCCACAGATGTTCATCGTTGTAAATCAAGAGAACTACGCAACGACATATATGTCTCCACCACGGAAAAATGCAGTGATTGCTCCAGACGATAACCTAAAATTGCAGAAAGAATATGTCTTAAAATGCGAATGTTTTTGGTGAAAAGATGATGAACGAACATTATGCAACAATATTTTGATATGGCTCGTCAGAAATTTAGATCATCCGTGATTCTTCTTGATATATGGAACAGCGAAAGGTTGTATCTTGACTGAATAGCGTGGTACTCGGTGAAACACTAACCCCGAAACAAAAATTACAAACACTGAGGTGTCGTTGGAAGGATATTTTATTTAACACCCAACAATTTATGCCAGGCCAACTCACGTTTGGAGACATCAAGTTGTAGCTTTCCGGATCAGTGATACAATGCTTGCAATATTTTTTTCTGTAGTTTTCAACCTGTACTCATCACAGAGCGCTGTTTTAAACTTGGGAAAAATGTAAGTTGTCGAGTTACACCTGCATTTAGGAAATTCGTCAATGATTTGGCAACCGCATTCTAGAATGTAAGTGAGGAATGTGAAGAAATATATTTCTCGGAATGAGGACACTGATCACTGTCATGTTTATTCACCTACAAAACTGCATATATTGTTTGATTCTGTGGCCTCCAGCAGTTATTTTCAGAACTATAAGAAATGAAAAGCCTGTGATAGAATCTAGACAAAAGATGATAATAAGGAACAAAATACCACAAAATTTGACGTGTTATATCAATTATAGCTCTTGCAGTACGCAAACATAGGACGTTGAATCATATCAGACGTGAAAACTGAACTCAATTACTGGAACCACCTCTTGATTGTTGTAAGACTGGTAGTAACGTCAACAAGGAAACTTATTTGGCACACAGTTAAAGTTTCATGTTAAAAAGTAGATGGGAAATGATACAGACAAATGTGCCCTTAAATACATTGATGGAAAAAATCGCAAACACCAAAAAATAATTAATGTAGACCAATCAAATTTTGGGAATAAATTCTTCTGCGTAACATATGTAATTCATTAACATTGCAAGATTACAATAGTTAATAAGCCGTTGCAAATGTGACAGACTGGTACATTAATAACCGGTGAAATACTGAACGCAAGCATGAAAACGCGCTTTCATTATGTTCTACAAGTGCCAGATGTCAGTTTGCGGAATGAATTCCATGTCTGTCTCAGTTGGTCGGTCAAGATAGGGCGTTGTACTGTTGCAAAAGAACCACCTGGAATGTCGTACTTGAATGGCAGCAGCACAGCTCGAAACAGCAGACTGACGTATAGATTTGCAGTCATCTAAGGAGCAGCAGATATGGACTGTGTGGCTGGTCCCGGCGGAGGTTCGAGTCCTCCCTCGGTCGTGGGTGTGTGTGTTTGTCCTTAGGATAATTTAGGTTAAGTAGTGTGTAAGCTTAGGGACTGATGACCTTAGCAGTCAAGTCCCATAAGATTTCACACACATTTGAACATTTTTTAGCTTTTGCAGTCAAGGTGTGTAGGATAACCACGAGAGTGCTGTTATTGTGATATAAAATCACACCCCAGATCGTAACTCCAGATGTGGGTCCAGTTTGTTTAGCAAGCAGACAGATTGGTTCCAGGACCTTAGCTGGCCCCCTTCTGATCAACACACGGCCATCTCTGGCCAGAGGCAGAGACACTTTTCATCAGAAAACACAGCAGACCTCCACCTTGCCCTTGAATGTGCTCTCGCTTGACACCACTGAAGTCGCAAATGGAAGTGGTTTGGGGTCAGTGGCATGCACCGTATTGGGCGTCTCGCTCGGAGCTGTCGTTGAAGGAAGCGATTTGTAACAGTTCGTTGTGTCACTGTGGTGCCAACTGCTGCTCATACCCCTGTTGCAGATGCAGTACGATGCGTCAGAGCCATACGCAGAACACGATGGTCTTCCCTTTCGGTAGTGTCACGTCTCCATCCGAAGTCTGGTCTTCTTGCGACCGTAAATTCTGGTAAACACCGCTGCCAGCGGTCATGAACAGAGACTACATTCCTGCCAGGTCTTTCTGCAATATCACCGAAGGAACATGCAGCTTCTCGCAGCACTGTCCATGACCTCGTTCGAACTCAGTGAAATGCTGAAAATGGTGTATTCGTCACATCACAGGCGTTCTTATTTAATTATCAGCTCACCACGTGCAAAATTAAAGGTACCAAATACTATTGATAGTCACAACTTGTATTTAAAGCAAACCTGATTTGCAACCTCGTAGTGGTGCCTATAGCACTACTCCTATGCGACTAGCGTGAAATTTTAATAGACATCATCTTTCAGATGTGAAGCACGGATACCAACTTTCGCTTATGTCGCACAGATCCTTCTTGGCGTTGCGATTCCTTTCTTTTTGTGCATTTCTAACATGGTTCAAATGGTTCAAATGGCTGTGAGCCCTACGGGACTTAACATCTGAGGTCATCAGTCCCCTAGAACTTAGAACTACTTAAACCTAACTAACCTAAGGACATCACACACACCCATGCCCGAGACAGGATTCGAACCTGCGACCGTAGCAAGCACGCGGTTCCGGACTGAAGCGCCTAGAATCGCACGGCCACCGTGGCCGACTCTAACATGGTCATTTACCAAATACATGTGATATTACAATTACTGAAATGCAAAAACAAAATCTTCTTTAACAGAGACACTCGTACAATTTTTGATATTTTAATATTACATTGTGGTGTTCGTATTCATAACATTGTTAACAAAATACGTAAATTAATATTATTTATTTATCTTTGTGTAGCTGTCTGTCATTTCCAGTAGTGCTGAGAGTTCGCTCTTGTTTGCCATCTGCCATTAATCATGGTTCCTCAACCATATAGTAAATGTATGTTCTTTGAACTATGTATTTTATGTAGTTGTTGTGGTTTTAAACCCCACTATTCATCCTATTCAACAGTCCCTCCATGTTGTTAGCCATCTCTGACAGACTTACGAGGTCATCTGCAAAACCTCGAAGATTTTATTTCTTCTCATTGAACTTTAATTCACTTCCCAAATTTTTCCTTGGTGTCCTATAATGCTTGCTAAATGTATAGGTTCAGTAATATTGAGAATAGCCCACAACTCTTCTCAGTCACCGCTCCCCTTTAATGTTGTTCTACTGTTACAATTGCTGCCTGGTTTGGGTACAAGATGCAAATTACTTTTAGATCCCTGAATTTTATCGATACTACCATCGGAGTTTCAAAGAGTGTGCTTCTAGTCAACAACGCTGAACTATTTTTCTAAATCCACAGATGCTGTAAACGTAGGTTTCATTTTCTTCAGGTAAGTTGGAGGGTAGGTATTGCCTTCTGTGTCTTCTTTGGACTTGAAATTATTCATTCTTCTGGAAGTCCAAGAGGATTTCACCTGTGTCATGATCTCACTCAACTGGTGGAATAATTTTGTCATAGGCAGCTCTTTCAAAGATCACAGTAATTATGAGGGATGTAGTCTACCCCAGAGGCATTGTTTTTTGTTAAGTCTTTAGGTGCGCTGTCAAATTCTCCTAGTAGTATAAAATCTCCCACCTCATCTTAATTTACATTCTCCACCCTTTCTATAACGTATTTTTCTGATATATTTCCCTTGTATAGTCCTATTACATATTCTTCCTCTCTACAACTTTCCATTCTTTGTTTACTACTGGTTTAACATCTGATCTATTGTTTATATTTTCTCCAAAGATCTCATTTATTCTTCTACAGGCCACATCTAACTTTCCCATAGTCATGCATGCTTCTACAGCCTTGTATATGCCATTTTGCCATTCCTGCTTAGCATTTTTCTCTTTACGTCAATCTCATTATTCACGCGTGTAATTTTCTCGCGCCTGCTTCATTTGCTTCAGTTTTATAGCTTCTTCTTTCGTCAGCAGTTAAACTCAACATCTTCGGTGTTACCCAAGGATTTCTAATTGGTCTAGTGTTTTTACGTATTTGTTACTCAGCTGCCTTCATTATTTTATAATCTAGATCTACCCATTAATCTACTATTATATTCCCATCCCTTGTTTCGATCAATGTCGCTAACAGCCTTGTGTCGTTGAATATACCGATTCCCGTCAAATCACCGAGGTTAAGCAACTCTGGGCGTGGCCGGTACTTCTATGGGTAAGCGTTTGAATTCGTCACGCACTGTTGGCAATTTTTCCTTTGTCCTTCCTACAAAGAGGAGGAAGGGTAGTGGCGTGAAGTTCCTGGTCACCAATCTCTGAGCCAGTGTCCTGGACTAAATTCCAGATCATTGCGCAGTAACTCATGGAGTGAGGCCTTGGGACACAGCTGATGGTAATCCTTTCGTCGGATGTGGATGTTAAGCTCGGCGGTCATTTTGATGCTATTCGAGAGGAACAGGCTATGCACCTGAAAGGGTTTTACCCTCTCCCTTCCCTCATCATACGACGCAAACATGACACAACTCTACATACATAATCATTATATCCACAGATACACTTAAAACACAAATCTCACACTTCATGGACTTAACGTGACACTGTGCATGGGGAACAGGAAAAACCTTTCTAATTAGGTGGCTGAACCCGCATCTCAGGGTCTCCAAGCCAGTCACGCCACGCGAATTTACATTTTTTACCGTCTAATGCTCACTCTGAAGTTCTAAGAGATCTTTGGTTCGTTAAATTTCTCCTGGTTCCATCTCCTTGATTTCATACATTTTTGAAATCTGTTCACTTTCAATCGGAAGTTTACGATCAGTAAATTATGGTTAGAGTCCAGATCATCCCCTGGAAATATCTTACAGTTTAAAATCTGATTTCGAAGTCTCTGTCTTACCATTATACAGTATACGAGGGGCGTCTGAGAAGTCCGTGCAAAAATAAAAACTACTTACGATTTTCGGGTACACCTTTTTTCTTTCTCGACATAGTGTCCTTTTAGACTTATAAACATTGTCCAATGCTGTTCTAATTTGTTGATCCGTTCCGAATAATAGGTATTGTCCAAGTCTCCAAAATAGCTATTAGTTGCTGCAATCACCTCCATGTTTGGATAAAATCTTCGCCCTGAAAGGCCATTTCTTCAAATTGGGGAATTGATAGTAGTCCGAGGGAGCCAAGTCTGGAGAATAGGGGGGATCTGAAACGAGATGGGATCCTATATCCATTAATTTTGCGACCACAACTGCTGAGGTGTGTGCTGGTGCCTTGTCATGATGGAAAAGTGCTTTTTTGCAGTCCAATTGCCGCCGTTTTTCTTGCAGCTCGGTTTTCAAACGGTCCAATAACGATGAATAATATGCACCTGTAATAGTTTTCCCCTTTTTCAGATAGTTGATAAAGATATCCCTTGCGAATCCCAAAAGGCAGTAGCCATGGCCTTTCCGGCCAAAGGAATGTTCTCCGACATTTTTGGTGCACATTCTCTCTTGGTAACCCATTGTTTAGATTGTTCTTTGGTCTCAGAAGTATACTAATGTATCCCTCTCTCATCCACAGTAACGAAACGACGCTTAAAGTCCTGCGGATTCTTCCTGAACAGCTGAAAACCATCCTTGCAACACTTCACGTGATTCCGTTTTTGGTCAATAGTGAGCAATAGCGCAACCCATCTTGCGGATAGCTTTCTCATGTCCAAATGTTTATGCAGAATATTAGGCACTCATTCATTCGAGATGCCCACAGCACTTGCAACCTCACACATCTTAACTCTGCAGTCATCTATCACCATATCATGGATTTTATTAATGATTTTAGGAGTCATAACCTCCAAAGAGCGTCCAGAACGTTCAGCATCACTTGTGCCCATACGGCCACTCCGAAAATTTTGAAACACTTATAAACTGTTCTAAACGAAGGTGCAAAGTCACCGTAATGTTTATGAAACTTCTATTTAGTCTCCTGAGGTGTTTTGACTATCATGAAGTAATGTTTAATCACCACACGAAATTATGTTTCGTCCATTTTTTGACAATCACTCGACTTCCTTGATTCACACGTATGCCAAACACAAAGAAATTGACCAATGTGGCTGAAACGTGGTATACATTCTTTCCAAAGATGCTACTAACTATACCTGACGTCGATACGCGCCGGTGGTGCCATCTCTCGGACTTCTCACGGACTTTTCAAACGCCCCTCGTAATCAATCTGTAACCCTCCAGCATCTCCAGGTCTCTTCCACGTGTAGAGGGTGTCACCCAACATTACCACTGGAAACACCTCCTAAAACACAACAAATACAGAATAACCAATTCCACAGATCGAAAGTGAGGAGAGGGGCTGGTGGAATTGGTTAATACAAACCTCTGAGAAATGCACGGATGATTTTCAACATACACTTGTGTTTTTTTTAAAATTGAGACCTGATGTTATTTTTAGCACAACTGAAAATAGAAACAAATACTTGATAAATGCCGTTTGTTACATTGTAAAATGTTAAATACATCCGGAGTAATTTTTAACGTAAAGTTGATGCTTGAAACCTTAGACGTTCAGCCGCATTTTGTAACGAGATCTGTATGGGTATGTTTACGATGATTACGGTGTTTACGAGTTTGGTTGTCTCAGTGTCCGCATGTAGCACTTGCTTAATTAATCCTTGTACTCAGAATAACTTAGTACACTGTGTTACTGGACTCCTGAAACAGTGTACTGTACACAAGTAAGAACGAAGTACGCACAGTAGGAACGTGAGAAGGTCGCTAGTATAACAATGTGTACAGAGTTGTAAGAACTGTGGAAATGATCTATTCTGACTGTGACAGGCAGAGATGATACTCATCTACGGCGAGTGTAGACAAAATGCAGCTGCAGCCTGCAGGTTGTAAGCAGAAAGGGACCCAGACACAGATGATCCATCGCACCGCACGTTTGAAAACATCTACAAATAATTGTATGTAAGAGGTATGGTCGTAACACGCAAACGGGTCCGTAACAAACCCATCACAGGAGAAGCAGGTGCAGTTGGTGTGTTAGCTGCTGTTGCCGTGAACCCACACATGAATTAACGTGACACTGCTAGACGCATTGCAATGAGACACACATTTCAGCCCTATCATGTGTCGCTGCATGAGCAATTACATGAAGATGACTTTAATAATCGAGTGAATTTCTGTCAATGTGCGTTAACAGAGAATGCGTTGTAGTTGTACCTGTTTACCGATGAAGCAGGTTCACAAACCACGGTGCAGTGAAATTTACGAAACATGCATTACTGGTCCGTGGGCAATCCTCGATGGCTTCGACAGGTAGAGCGACAGCTACCGTGGAATGTAAATGTGTGGTGTGGAGTAATTGGCTACTATCTCATTGGTCCTCACTCGATTGAAGGCACCCAAACAGCTGCAAAATACATCGAGTTTCTACAAAATGATCTGCCAACATCGCTAGAAAATTTCTCTCTGGGAATGCGTAGACGTATGTAGTATCAACGTGACGGTGCTCCTGCACATTATGCAATGAACACTAGGCTGACCCTTGACAGAATGTTATACAGGCGTTTCATAGGACGTGACGGACGCATAAATTGGCCAGGCCGTTCTCCTCATCTTACACCTTTAGACGTCTTTCTGTGGGGTACGTTAAAGGTGAACGTACCGTGATGTGTCTACAACCTCTGAGTATATGGAACATCATACTGAGGCAGCCTGTGGCAAAATTACACCAGATGTACTGCGTCATGTAATACATTCACTACGCGTTAGATTGCAAATGTGTGCAGCAGATGAGACCCGCCACTTTGAACATTTATTGGCCTGAAAAGTCAGGGCACACTCTTTTACATTCTGTAACTGAAAACAAAACAAAAAACAAATTGTACGCTTAACTACACTATCATGTTAATGTACATTTTCATCTAACAAATCATTGCCGTATAGTATTCTTCAGAGAAAAAGACTAGTAAAAATGTTAGTATGTGGATGCAACTTACTGTTCTTGTCTCTTCTGTACCTACGTTTCACTGTTATTTTTGTATCCCTAATTAATTCGGTTCTTTCCGATATACACGATTCAACTGCTGAGGAGTTATTCAAGCGTGAACTTTACGTTACAAATCACTCTGGATGTAATTAAGATCTTACAATGTAAGAGACGGCACTGATTAACTATTTGTTTCTAGTTTCAGTTGTGCTAAAACTAATAACAGGTTTCCATATAAAGAAACATAAGCACGTATTGAAAATCATATTTCCGTGCATTTCTCAATGGTTTGTATTAACCATTTCCACCAGCCCCTCTCCTCACTTTCGATCTGCGGAATTGTTTATTCAGTGTCTGTTGTGATTTGGGCGGTGCTTCCAGTGGTAATGTTAGGTGACTTACCCTGTATAATCTTGTTAAATAATTCTTAGGCGAACCGTCAGGAATGATCAGATTGTGCTCTGTGGAAAATTTTACCAGGTGGCCTCCTCTATCATATCTTTGCTCTAGTCCATGTACTCCCACTACTTTCGCTTACCTTTCGTTTCCTACTATCGAATTCAAGTTCCCCGTAACGTATAAATTTTTGTCCCATTTAACTTTCTCAATAATCTCTTTTAGCTCGCCATACATTCTTTCAGTTTCTCTATCGTCTACATAGGTAGTAGATATGTAAACATGTACTATTGTGCTGGGTGTTGGTTTCTCTTCTGTCTTTGCCTCGATAATGTGATCAGTATGCTGTTCATAGTGACTTGCTCCCGTTCCTGTTCTCTTATTCAATATTAGACTTACTCTTACATTTCCCACATTTCATTTTGTGTTATAATACCATACTCACCTAACCAGAAATCGGTGTCATCCTACCACCAAATTTCACTAATTTCAAACATGTGTAACTTCACTCTATCTTCTTCCCACTTTAAATCTTCAAACATACCTACCAGATTACGAGATGTAAAATTTTACACTCTGAGTCCTCCTGGGTAGTCCTCCGCTAGAATGCCGAATGGGAGAGTATTTTACGTCCGGAGTATTTTGCACAATATGATGCCATTACGATTACGCTAGACAGAAGAACTGAATGTTCTCGGAAATATAACGGCTATACGTTCCCTATTCGTACCATTAGCATTTCCATCTCATTGAGGCCATGATGGCTACTCTTCCAAGGGCAGATACGTGAATAATCCAGACTGTTTACCTCTACAGTTAGAGGAAAGGCTGCTGCCCATATTAACGAAACGTACGTTTTTATACTCTGTCCATAGATACCCATCCGTAGTGGTTGTACTTACAGCACAGCCAAACACCTCAGTAATGTCTGTGATTCGCAGGGCGGATGTATAATAGAAATGTTTTTACGTGTTACTTGACAGAAAATAAAATGAACCTACAGTGTATGGTGAAACTTCACCGATACTTGTATGGGTGCTAAGAAATCATTTGTGTTTACTCAAAGCAGAATCGTATATCGATAATTATATATTTGCAAGAAAACACGGACAAAAAACGAGCTTCAATGACAAGATCAATGTATAACATTCATAATGGTTAGAGTAAACATAACCATCTAACCATGTGCTACATGACAATAGCGCTGAAAAAAATCATCAACTATTTTAGTCAGTCTAAAAAAATCTCCTCAGACAAGGCATTTATGAGGTGATTCTGCAGTGTAAGCTTTCACAGCTGGTACTGTGATCATTTAAAGCTGCCGGGCTATTAGACCGTGGTCGATGTATAAATCTTTCTCCTAAAGTTTCCTCTCCGATTGCGGAGACATCTTTACAGATAAAATGGCAAACTGCAACGAGATATCGAGAGAGCGCCGAATGTATAGGCAGTGTAGAGTGCACCACAGTCTTAGCACGTGACATCGGCTACAAGATTATCGGTGGATTACCAACATTGTCGATTGACAGTAATCGACCGTCCTTCTTACGTTGCTAGGCTGATATCCAAATGTTATCCAATTTAACACCTTCCTCTTTTCTATTAAAATTTTTATGGTGTTTACAGATTTCAAAAGTCTCTACACGTACGCGCGTCATCATGGAATGTTTTAGATAAGACACTCGTCTCATTGAAATTTCACTATCACCCTTTGATAAAGATGTTGCGCTACGGCCGATTTATACGTGTGTTCCAGGCGGCAATTCCTCTTTAGTTCAAGGAGACGAGTGTTAACAACTCTTTTTGTGAGACCAATATAAACCAGTCCACAACTACAAGGAATTTTATATTCGCCCCGTGTAACCAAAGGATGTCGTACGTCTTTAGCAGATCATGAAAATCCTTTCATCTTCTTGGTGGGTCTGAATTTAGTCTCCACACCGCATTTCCTCAACACTAAGGTGATCTGTAATGGTACTGATGAACGGAAGAAAAACTTTTCCTTCGGGCGGGCGTTGTTCCTCATCGGTTCTGATCCCCCTCCTTAGGGCAAGATGATCTATCTATCTCCTTGTTAGAATAACCATTCTCCTTGAATGTTCACAGTAGATATCAAGGCGCATATTTTAAGTAAATCGGTTCACAAATTTTGTGCCCCCTATCTACCAAGGTTATAGTAATGACTCTTTTTTTTGTCTGGGGTGGTGGTTAGAGTCTTTATGCAGGTAACGGTCAGTACGCATGGCTTTTCTGTATGTATGGACCAACGTCCCGTCCCCTCGCTTGAGAACAGACACGTCCTAGAAATTCAGCTGGCCGTTATTCTCGGTCTCCATACTAAATTATGTTTTCAGATTGATACTGTTGAGATGTTTCAGGAAGGCATCCAATTTCTCTGCACCGTGTGTCCATACCACGGAAGTATCATGGACATAGCGATACCACCGCTTTTCCTCGCAGTCTGCAACACCTGTTGTTCAAAGTTCTCCGTAAATAAATTAGCTACAACAGTACTACAAGGATAGTCCATAGCCACCCCGGCAATATGCTCACTAAAATCATTATTGTATTGAAGATACGTCGTGGTGAGGCACTGTCTGAATAATTCGACAATATCTGACGGAAAAATAACAGCTATACATGGGATAGCTTCTTTCACTGCAATCATGCTAAATAAGGACACAATATCAAAAGTAACAAGGATATCATCTTGGACCATGTGCATTTCTTTTAATTTGTCAATGAAATGATGTGAATTTTTAATATGACTATCAGTTCTACCAACATAAGGTTGCAGTAACGAGGTGGAGATATTTAGCTAATACGTGGGTGGGAGATCCTATAGCACTCACAATGGGCCTCAAAGGAATCAGTGATGTGTGCACCTTGGGTAATCCATAGAGCCTAGGCGGGTATCCTTCCGTTTTGCAGAGCAGAATCTTCTCGTCAAAGCACAGTGAAGGCGCTTTCACCGATCACAGGTTTTTTAAAATCTTCATAGTCCGATCCTTCTGAAGTTTTTATAATTAGTGGTATCCAAAATATTACTGATTTTTTCACGATATCAGGATCGTGGCATTACCCTCGTCTGCGGTATGAACGCTATCGTTTTTGTCAGCATTGGTATCCCTCAGCGCCTTCTTTTGTGCGTACGGCAAATACTGCTAGGTGGCTTACATGGACGTAAAATTCTAGTTGTTTCCATCCGAATTACATCAGCCTACTGCTGTGAAAGCGGACGGATCCCTGTCTCAATGTTTGCTATTATATCTTTCGTGGGTACGTTTAAAGGCTTCACAGCAAAATTGCCTCGTTTGGCTAGAACAGAAAGTTCAGCTTCAGTCAAAAATTTGTCAGACATGTTGATAACAGTATAAGAATTATCCTCAATTGATGCTACCGACATGTTCTGTAGACTCGCGAACTTCTTCTTCTTTCTATTAACTGATGCCTCTGTTCTAATTTCCATAGCCCGAAATTAGACCGTCAGCCTTATTCCAGACACAACACTGCATACTATTATTAATAAATAAGTGGAATTGTAAAAGCTTACTGCTGGTTTCCGCCAGTGTTCGCCGCATCTGGTGAATCTTCTTTCGTAGCATTGCTAATTGTCTACCCTTATAAATACGGTGAGCCGGTGCCCAGCGAAACATTCTCTTCATCTTCAGAAATTTCGAATCAATCGCAGAAATGAGGAAGGTGTTAAATTACATAAAATTTGGATGTCAACCTTGCAACGTAAGAATGGTGATCGATTACTTTCAATCGTGAATGTTGGCATTACCAGCGATAAGCTTGTAGCCAACGTCACTTGATAAGCTGTGCTGCCCTCTACACTAAGTATATACCGGGAGATAAAAAAGTCAGTATAAATTTGAAAACTTAATAAACCACTAAATAATGTAGATAGAGAGGTAAAAATTGACACACATGCTTGGAATGACATGGGGTTTTATTAGAACCACCTCATATTGCTAGACGCGTGGAAGATCTCTTGCGCGCATCGTTTGGTGATGATCGTGTGCTCAGCGGCCACTTTCGCCATGCTTGGCCTCCCAGGTCCCCAGACCTCAGTCCGTGCGATTATTGGCTTTGGGGTTACCTGAAGTCGCAAGTGTATCGTGATCGACCGACATCTCTAGGAATGCTGCAAGACAACATCCGACGCCAATGTCTCACCATAACTCCGGACATGCTTTACAGTGATGTGTAACACTGTTGCATTAATTTCATGTGAAAGCGGTGCTGATAGAAAATAAAAGCGGGTTCAAAGCTATGAGCTGTCTGGGGTTAGTTAACCTTGCATTACTGCGCGACTGTTTCACCAGATATCCAGTCTAGCTTACCAAATTCTCAACCAGACTAACATTAATTATAATCTTTTAATAGTCATACGACAATCGGTGATATACACTCCTGGAAATGGAAAAAAGAACACATGGACACCGGTGTGTCAGACCCACCATACTTGCTCCGGACACTGCGAGAGGGCTGTACAAGCAATGATCACACGCACGGCACAGCGGACACACCAGGAGACGCGGTGTTGGCCATCGAATGGCGCTAGCTGCGCAGCATTTGTGCACCGCCGCCGTCAGTGTCAGCCAGTTTGCCGTGGCATACGGAGCTCCATCGCAGTCTTTAACACTGGTAGCATGCCGCGACAGCGTGGACGTGAACCGTATGTGCAGTTGACGGACTTTGAGCGAGGGCGTATAGTGGGCATGCGGGAGGCCGGGTGGACGTACCGCCGAATCGCTCAACACGTGGGGCGTGAGGTCTCCACAGTACATCGATGTTGTCGCCAGTGGTCGGCGGAAGGTGCACGTGCCCGTCGACCTGGGACCGGACCGCAGCGACGCACGGATGCACGCCAAGACCATAGGATCCTACGCAGTGCCGTAGGGGACCGCACCGCCACTTCCTAGCAAATTAGGGACACTGTTGCTCCTGGGGTATCGGCGAGGACCATTCACAACCGTCTCCATGAAGCTGGGCTACGGTCCCGCACACCGTTAGGCCGTCTTCCGCTCACGCCCCAACATCGTGCAGCCCGCCTCCAGTGGTGTCGCGACAGGCGTGAATGGAGGGACGAATGGAGACGTGTCGTCTTCAGCGATGAGAGTCGCTTCTGCCTTGGTGCCAATGATGGTCGTATCCGTGTTTGGCACCGTGCAGGTGAGCGCCACAATCGCGACTGCATATGACCGAGGCACACAGGGCCAACACCCGGCATCATGGTGTGGGGAGCGATCTCCTACACTGGCCGTACACCTCTGTTGATCGTCGAGGGGACACTGAATAGTGCACGGTACATCCAAACCGTCATCGAACCCATCGTTCTACCATTCCTAGACCGGCAAGGGAACTTGCTGTTCCAACAGGACAATGCACGTCCGCATGTATCCCGTGCCACCCAACGTGCTCTAGAAGGTGTAAGTCAACTACCCTGGCCAGCAAGATCTCCGGATGTGTCCCCCATTGAGCATGTTTGGGACTGGATGAAGCGTCGTCTCACGCGGTCTGCACGTCCAGCAAGAACGGTGGTCCAACTGAGGCGCCAGGTGGAAATAGCATGGCAAGTCGTTCCACGGGACTACATCCAGCATCTCAACGATCGTCTCCATGGGAGAATAGCAGCCTGCGTTGCTGCGAAAGGTGGATATACACTGTACTAGTGCCGACATTGTGCATGCTCTGTTGCCTGTGTCTATGTGCCTGTGGTTCTGTCAGTGTGATCATGTGATGTATCGGACCCCAGGAATGTGTCAATAAAGTTTCCCCTTCCTGGGACAATGAATTCACGGTGTTCTTATTTCAATTTCCAGGAGTATATATATATATATATATATATATATATATATATATATATATATATATATATATATATATATATCAGAGATTTTAAATAAAAAGAAATAAATCAGTTTATATTTGGAAATTTATTTTAACATAGATCGTTGAAATTTCAGCATATTAAACTTGATTCATAACTAAACTGGTGCCTTATTTAGGATTGTGAAAATGTGAGATCGTAATGTTACGGAACACATCAAATATGGAGCCAAGATTGGGAGACTGCATACAACACTGCATTCATAAAATAACACACGAAGAACGTTGAAACATATGCAAGAGGAAATTAACCACAACCAACCGATTCAACTTTTACCCAAGGAAGTTACGTTCGTAGCGCAATCCTGTCCGTCATGTAATCACCACACACTGGTATACTAAATTCACACTGACTCTCTGTAAAAATCTTCCCGAAAAGAATAGCTGAGGGCTACTTTGATGATTACACCGCATGCTTCACTTGTTCAACTTGGTTTACACAAAGAGTGTAACTCCACAATAATTTTGATAATTAAAATAAATTACGTCGAAACGCAATTTACAAAAGAAAAACCTTGAACTTAAGAAATCCATTGTCCTACGGACTTAGCAGGCACGCGCTTAGCCGGAGATCTTACCACTTCAGACGCTCGCCACGGGCAGACTGACCTGCGCTCCTACCGAGCGTGCTTCCCAGATACAAAACGGAAGTGACCAGAGAGACAGCTTCCTATGCCAACATGACAAGGGACGGACAGGAACATACTAAGAATGGAAACCTCTCTGCTTTTAGAAAGCGTACCTGTTCCGACGTTGGTCCTACTGTTCTCTAGCAGACAGGCTTGTCTGCTACCATCCAGCATGCAACTAGAAATACATTTGCTCATTCATCCTTTCACACAGAAGGGAAGGGGGATGACAGTATCTTATCATATACAGTATATAAAAGAAAGCGGATGTAGGTTCCGTATGAGACTGTGTGACATGGATTACATATAAACTGTGTTTTAAAGTGTAGTAGTGTGACAGATTGTTCTTGTTTATGTGTAAAAGTAACACGTTTCGCTGCTCAGTCTCCTCCCAGATAGTCAGAAACACCACAGTAAATTTAGAAGAGGAATTTATGCCGTAAATGACAACAGATTTCAGAAATTAACATGAAAGGAATCCAGCAGATACCTTTCAGCTGTTCACAGCATTGTTCCTGGACTACAGCTAGTGTTGAGGAATGATGGTGGACATTGAGCATTTCCTGTAAAGAACATCATCTTTGCTTTGTCTTACTTTGTTGTGCTAATTATTGCTATTCTCATCGGATGAAGCGCCATCTGTCGGACATTTTTTGCACTTTTGTATTTTTTTGGTTCTAATAAAATCCCATGTCATTCTAAGCATATGTGTCAATTTGTACCTCTCTATGTACATTATTCAGTTATTTATTCCGTTTTCAAATTTATACTGACTTTTTGATCACCCGGCATATAGCTCTCCCTGGAGTTCTGGTTGCAGTTCGTTTTACCTCTGGAGCAGTCAGAGGGGAAACGTTAGGAGAAAGTCTTATACATCGACCACGACCTAGTAGTCCGCAGCTCGTGGTCTAGGGGCTAGCGTTGCTGTCTCGGGATCACGGGGTCCCGGGTTCGATCTCTAGACGAGTTGGGGATTTTCTCTGCCCAGGGACAGGGTGTCTGTATTGTCCTCAACATTTCATCATCACCATTCGTGACAGTGGCTAGTTTGGACTGTGTATCAAATTGGACTGAGTAAAAATTGGGACTTGTTACGGGCGCTGATGACTCCGGAGTTGAGCGCCCCACTAGCCAAACATCATCATCATCATCATCACGGCCTAATAGCCCGGAAGTTTTAAATGAGTATTTATGAACTGTCAAACAACTTTTGAAGAACTTTTAAAATTGCTACAAAACTAAATAAACATGTAATTCTCCATTCTGAATGAATGTTTTGCTTCACACTGCAGAGCGCACACTGTCATGGAGGAATGGAAAACGCTGTACGATTTTCCTTTGTAGTGGCGTAACTTTGTCACCAGAGGGTAAGAGACAGCGGCCCTATCGTGCTGAGGGCACGTTTACCGATGCTATAACGACTGAATTACACCTCATGCGCAAGAAGAAAAAATTTTTAATTTTCTAGCAAAAATAGCTGTTGAAAATCCTTTCACGTCTTCCACTGGATATCAAACGATTATTGAGGTTGTCGAACACTTTACTTCAACGTGTCCTAGAGCAGCATTAACAATCTGTCCCCAATGGATCCAAGGGCGCTTAATATGTTCGATAGAAGCCTAGCAAGTTCTATGAAATATGGGGAATCAGCCAAATGACAGCATTTCTCGTCACGAAACGTTTTAAATGCGAACACCGTAAACTAGTATGTCAACTTTGAAAAACGTTTTTTTTATGGACATCAAATGCGCTGGCGACTTGAATCACCAGGGTAAGAGGGTTCGTATGTGCAAATTACCAAATACAGCACTTAAAAACTTCAGAACGTTGGAATCGAATAGGGTGTACGTTCGTTTGTGCGTGGGGCGCCCACGCTTGTTTTCGCATTCGATAAATTTGATATAGCTGATTCTGTCATACATGGCGGATGCCAAGTGATACATTGTTCTTTCAGTGTTGTACCGTTAATAAAAATTTGGTGGAAGTGGTTTGATTACGAGAGCCCTCGTTGCGATACGAGTCACGGAAGTCTCCATTTACTCAGACATCTTGCGTAACGAAGACGGCAGGACAATGAGGTAATTATGAGCCCCTACAGAGGGTCTTGATCGAGCTTTTTCCTATGTTCCGTCAGCGATTTGTTTAGGAAAGGGATGAGAGGGACAACGGCGGGCTACTTTAAGCGCTCCACTACACAAGGCCCTCTACCAGTCGCAGTGTGTTGCGTAGAGGAAAACTTTCAGTAGCCTGAGGTAGTCTCTCTCATCCCTTCCCTAACCCAATCGTTGATCGGAGATCTGGAGGTTCCTCCTAATTTGTACCGGCGCATTTACAAATCGACTGCAAGTGTTTGTCAAAACTGTTTGGACGATAACAACTTTTCCACACCTTGGCAATGCCTTGTGATTGGAGGTTTTCCGTTCCGGACAGTTTAAAGGCACATTTGCATGTTGAGCTTTTATTAGCAGACAATGTAATTATAAGTAATGAAATAAAGAAGTAATTTGAGCCATAGATACAGTGCACGGCTGTATAAATATTGTATGCAGCCGCTGGAAACATCTGAAAATTTTTCAACGACATATTATTAGTGAAAGAAGAGCCTCTTTGGTTTTCTAGGTCTTGTCCGGGTCGGACGCATTATTTTATTAATACATTGACGAGTTGCAACCAAACGGCACTCGTAATTTCGTATGTAAGTGTCCTACTTTAAATTGTGAAAGTCGTCCTGCTCGATCCACGGTGGTCTTGGGATGCAGTCTTTTTACGAAGTCCGATTTAACACATAGAGAAGAAACACGGTTAAACATACATGAACGGACCTTTAACAAACAAAAAAAAAAAGCCATGCTTAAACGCCGAGAGTTTGTATTATTTTTTTTGATAATCATTACTATAATTCATTGTATTGTCTTAATCCAGGAACGAATGAGCAAAAAAAAAAGTTGGCGACTTCATATCTGGATGCATTGTTATAAGTACTATATTGTCTTCCTTTTCTTACAAATTTATTGGATACAACAAACTGGAAGCGAGACCGGAATAGATTGAAGTAAGACGAATTGTATGTTGACACCTGAAATTACGCTGCAATAGCGGATAGAAGGTAAGGCACCACATTTTTACATCAGCAGTCTTGCCCAAGCGCTTTGTATTATCGTAGCTTTCTTGGTAGACCTATCACAATTTTCCGTTTCCGTAACAGTGATTTCAAGCTACATCTCGGTTTCCAAAATTATTTTCATCATTCATAAGGTGCAACAATACATATTTATCAATATGACCGACTTTATTTCTGTGCGACATATGGCGAGCACCCATTAGTGTTCAATATTCCACCATTAATTTCGATAATTATTTTCCTGTTCAGACGTTGTCGCACATCGAGATTAATTTTTACATTTATTCTGATTAGACATACGAGTTTAAATTTTTATTGATTCATACATTACGTGTCGCATGGTGTTGACCAGAAAACAATTAGCAAAGATGGTGAACCAGAGACGGCAAACGCAGGCGCAATCCGACTCTGACATGCCATTAAATAATGAAAGTGACGTTATGGTTGACTCGAATACTAACGAGCGACATATTATTGACTATTCAGGTGACGGAAATTTAGAAAATAGACCATCCACCAGTAATATGCTTAAATATAGTTCCAAACCCATTTAGGTGTCTGCGATCATGTCTAACGAAGTGGTGGAGGCGCAACAGTTGCACATCACTAGTATTGCCAGTATGTTCGATGCTACTATGAAATAGGTGAGAGAACAAAAACACAGGATGACACAACATAAACAGGACATTGACGCACGTATCGACCAACAGATGACGTCTATATGCGCCACTTTGAAAACAGCTCATGACGATATAAAAACACGACATGAAATTGAATCAGATTTAGCAGCACTTAAAACGTCAAACGGCGCTTTGTGTAGCAGTGTTGAGGATATAAATAATAGACTGACTGGGAAAGGGTCCGATCTCAAAGCAAAATTTTCAGAGCTTTCACTACGACAAGAAACATAAATAAAGATGTGACAGATATCCAAGTGCAAGTAAACAATCTCAGTAAAACACGTGAGTCTGTAGTTACTCAGATTAAATCTTATCCGGCAGTGCATGATGATACACAAACGCGTATTGCCGATGTCACAACAAGTTTGACGCAATTGACAAACAGCTTTCTGATAAAGTAAGACTACTCACCGACAACCATTTCTCATGCATCAGTAGAGAATTTCACAATTGGTTAGAGCAAAAAGACAAATATTTTGACGAGTGTTTACAAGAAAAATTGCCTGCTGTTGTCCACGACACTGACGCGGAATTTATAAATAGCAAGAAACACGTAATCAGTCAGGCAGCACAATCTGCCGCTGCGCAAATCGAACCAGTTTGACAGTCACGTACAACCAGTGTGCAACGACGGTAATAGTAACAAAAACACACAGTTTGGGAATGAATACTAACACATTTATGACGCATACACACCCCACAGTACGTATTCACAACAATAACATTCGTACCTCGACATGACACACTGCATTGCTGTCGTGATAATTATCAACAACATTTTCCTTGCCATTAGCCAGTTGAACCTTACAGTAATCATTCAGAGACTAAACATTAGCCCGCATCTCGTGGTCGTGCGGTAGCGTTCTCGCTTCCCACGCCCGGGTTCCCGGTTTCGATTCCCGGCGGGGTCAGGAATTTTCTCTGCCTCGTGATGGCTGGGAGTTGTGTGATGTCCTTAGGTTAGTTAGGTTTAAGTAGTTCTACATTCTAGGGGACTGATGACCGTAGATGTTAAGTCCCATAGTGCTCAGAGCCATTTGAACCATTTGAACTAAACATTACTATAATGCCAAGGAAGAGGAGGGCCTCATAAAACACAGACAATTTCAAGTCATCTATACCTGAAAAACGAACCGTACATCCTGTCATCTTTCTTAAAGCCTTCAGAAAAGCATATCCTCGTACGCGGAGTGGCTGTAAGAGGATATCTTTATGTTGTTGTTTATTTCCAAGGCGACGCAGCTGTATGGGCGTTTAATGGAGCCGACAGATGCGTCACGTACGAACAATTTTAAGACAGACTTTTTTCTAAATTTTGGTCACAATCTGTACAGGAACGACTTCGTAGGCAGATTCTGGATGCTGAACAATCCAAAGCACGGCAGTTTGCGCCGGTATTTTGAGAAATGATTAAATATGGGACATTTCCTCGGCGAGCCGGTGGCAACGCGTGACGTTCTCCGTCCATTAAAGGCGAGACGCCGTATGATATCAGAGTAAAACTTCTGCACATCCCAGACAATCACGCAGAGTATTTTCTCACAGTGCTCGATTCTGCTGATATGCTTTACGAGAACAAGCGTTCCGTACGGTAAAACAATTGCTACAGTGTTTACACCAGCGCCATGCAAAATACGAAGGGTAGCCAACCCAATTCCGGAGCGCCGGCTGCTGTCGGACACGCAAGCCAACAGAATCAACCGCTTCAAATTGAAAACGTATATACACAAGAGAACGAACATGCTCAACACAGCACAAACAGCAATTATAACACATCTTATTCTACTAGAGGCAATCCAAAAAATAGACAGCACAACAACAACAACTACTACTACTACTATAACTGTGAAAATAGTTATCAAACTGGTAACAAAACTTTTAAGAGAAACAAAAATAACTATCAATTCCCACCAAACAAGCAACAGAGCTGACGTAACAACTACGCTGCCCAGTGTCAAAACACCGCGACACCACGGCAGCGCCGGCCGGTGTGCCCGAGCGGTTCTAGGCGCTTCAGTCTGGAATCGCGCGACCGCTACGGTCGCAGGTTCGAATCCTGCCTCGGGCATGGATGTGTGTGATGTCCTTAGGTTAGTTAGGTTTAAGTAGTTCTAAGTTCTACGGGACTGACGACCTCAGATGTTAAGTCACATGGTGCTCAGAGCCATTTCAACCATTTGAACCACCGGAGCAAAATAATACAGGCCAGTGGCAATTGCCGCCGCTGCTAATGCAAACTCAAAACTGGAATGCATCTACAAATCCGCGGGTGAGTCAAAACATTAAAACGCTGCGATCGCCACAGTTCGGTGACTGCTTCAGTCAGGAACCGGGCGACTGCTACGGTCGCAGGTTCGAATCCTGCCTCGGGCATGGATGTGTGTGGTGTTCTTAGGTTAGTTAGGTTTAAGTAGTTCTAAGTTCTAGGGGACTGATGACCTTAGATGTCAAGTTCCATAGTGCTCAGAAACATTTGAGCCACTGGAATAAATGGTTCAAATGGATCTGAGCACTATGGGACTTAACATCTGAGGTCATCAGTTCCGTAGAGCTCAGAACTAATTAAACCTAACTAACGTAAGGACGTCACACACATCCATTCTTGATTGAAGAGCCTAGAACTGCTCGGCCACAGCGGCCGGCCCACTGAAATAAATAATACCCAAATGTAAAGTAACTAGTGATACTCCACCACCGTCTGTACCTGCACCCATTACAAATGTGACGACGTGAAACTACAAACAGCCACTACTGTGCCCCAGGTCGTGGCTGTGGAAGAACTGGGGGGCCATTTCAATTTAAATTTATTGTTTGACACACCCACTTTGCAGCAGCGCGATGATAATGTACCTGACAGATGTGTGCAACAACCATTATTATTTATAACGTGTAATCATGGCGAAAACTTGTCTGATGAACTGTCACAAGAGAACACATAATATCGTTCATCGACCAATGAAATTGTTTTGGCCTAACTACTGGTGTTGTGGGTGCTATTGCAACTACTATAGTTCTGGACACTGGAGCGGCCGTTAGTATCTTGTCCTGTGATTTTTACAAGAAAATGTATGAGTTTGAACCCGTACCAGAATATCCTGTCCAGAACTGTAAAATTTTAAGTGCCATAGGCAATAAGTCTTCTAGGGATAAGAAACAAGTATTTGTGACAGTCAAGGTAGGTAATGGAATCGTACAATGGCCATTCCTCGTCGTCCAAAATCTGAGCACAAATTGCATTTTAGGTTTAGATATATAGTGCGAGAAGAACTGCGCTATTGACTTCTCCTAACGGAAATGTATACTTAGAGACAGGGGCAGTGAAAATTCAACTGACCTGGATTCCAGGACTCTAAAGCACTATAAATATTGTACAGGGTACAAGATCCAGTTAATACAGGACAATGATGATGGTAACACACATACACACGCACCTGATACCGAATTTGTGGACTTGAAGACTTCAATTAGTATTAAGTTATCAGAGACGACAGCTGTCATACATGATGAAAGTAATGAACTTTACGATGTTTTGGCCAATTATATACAAGTATTTAGCAAACGACCAAGTGTGATCAACACATATGTGTATACAATAGAAGTTAAGCTTCACCAGGTTTTCTTCCGCAAAACCTATAATGTGCCACTATCCCAACGACCCTCTGAGTGGCACGAGTTGAAACATATGTTAGTGTGGAAAATTCTCCACGTCACATTACTGCAGCCATTTACTTGTTGTAAAGAAACCCAGCGGGAATATCAGAGTCGTTTTGGATTCTCGTGTAATTAATTTTACCGGTTCGCATGAAACCTGGGAATTTTTAGGAGCAACTCCAGAAATTTTTAGGTGCTCAGTATTTTTCTACGATAGATCTGACCAATCCGTTCTGGCAAGTCGCAATCACACCACATTGTAGAAAGCATAGTGCATTTATATTCGGGGGGCGAACATATCAGTTTTGTGTCCTTCCCTTCGGTGTGAACGTCAGTTCAGGCGCGTTTATCACCGCATTGCGTACTGTACTTGGTGATGAATTGGTTGAATCAGTTACTCAATACATAGATGATCTGCTGATAGCTAGTGGGACTTGGTCTGAATACACAATTACTTTGCAAAAGATTATGCATAAACTCGCTCAAGCAGGAGTGACAGCTAATCTCAAAAAGTCGAAATCTGCTTGCAGTGAAATTCAGTATCTTGGACATATTATTAATGCTCAAGGTATACGACCTGACCGAGGTAAGTTACAGGCAATCAAGAATTTTCATAGCCCACGGACTACAAAGCAATCAAATCTTTCCTTGGACTTTGTTCTTTCTTTCGACGATTTCTATCACACCATCTTTTAAACAGCACATATCAATGGAACCTACTGAAAAAGAATCAGATATGGATATGGTCTGACCACAGTCAGAAGAATTTTGATAGTATTAAGCATGCTTTGGTTAAGGCAAACATTTTGGATCACTCTGATTTTAACTTAGATTTGTGTATGACACGTGACGCCTCATCCTGTGGATTAGGCTGTTGTTTGTTTCAAGTTGTAAAGAATGGGGAACAAGAAAATATGGAAATTATTAGTATTGCGAGCCGCAAACTTAGTGAATGTGAACGCAGTTACTCTACCACAGAAGTTGAAATACTCTCTATAGTGCGGGCCTTTAAGAAATTCAATTATTATTTGTATGGTAACCACGCTAAAATGTATACTGACCAACTGGCTCTCACATTTCTGTTAACTTGTAAGCTTGTACCTTCCAGATTATCACCATGGGCTTTATCTTTGCAAAACTATTCCTTTGGAATTGTATATGTTAAGAGTAAAGATAGCATCATTGCCAACGATTTGTCTCGTGTACCTGAACGCTTGAACTCTGACCTGGAGAATGTGAATGATTACCGAATACTTCTTGTGCAAGATAAGATATATCACCAGTATTATATTGACTTACGTAGAAATATGTCAACGTTGCAGAAATTATATTTGATACATAATGACGTGTCATTCTGAGGCCACTACTTGGTGTGTTTGTATTCCTATGGATTCTGAACACAACCTAATTTTGCACACATATTTTGTTTGAGGTCATTATGGTACCAAGGAGTACCTAGCAAAGCTTATTACCTACAGTTAATTTGGCAATATGAGCTGTAAGGTGCATGGTGTACTCAAAACATGTGCGATTTGTCAAAAATCTAAACTTCTGATCTTGTCTACGAAGACTGATTTGCTTCTATTCTACGCAGTAAACATCTAGAAATTTTAAGTTCTGACATAAGTGGTCCGCATTCCACAAGCAGTGGTGGTGGTGTAGAATATATTCTTGTATTGTACGATTTATTCTCCAAGCATGTTAAAATAATTGCTATAAGATCTGCTACTGCTACTGCCATCATTCGTAGTTTCTCATGTGACTACATTCCTCACGTGGGAAAACCAAAAGCTATTTTATCCGACTATGGTGCATTCTATACTGGGTAGAAGTGGCGTAAATTTCTCAATAGAATTTTTATCTCAAGATATAATCCTCAGTGTAATCCCAATGATCGTGCGTTCTGTAAGGTTAACAGATTTATGAGAACCTACATTTCCACCAAACATGCCAACTGAGTAACATATTTGTCTTTGTAAATCTTGAAACTTTCCTGGCGATATGTTGACATGTTCAAAATCGGGTATTTGCAAGTTATTTGCGTCGTTCTGTCACAATATTTCGATAGTATACCTCACTATCTTCATCAGGTGCTACCTAGTTGTTTGCGTTGTTCTATCACAATATTTCGATAGTGTACCTCTCTATCTTCATCAGGAGCTACCTAAGGCTCAGGTAGCACCTGATGAAGATAGTAAGGTACACTGTCGAAATATTGTGACAGAACGACGCAAACAACTGGCAGATACCCGATTTTGAAATGTCATATTTGTCTTTATTTTAAAGAGGTACACAACAACCTCAATGTTCATTAAACTCCACACACTCCTAATGAGCTCATGTTCGATAGCAAAGAAGACAAAGATTGGATGACACTGTTACCAAAACCTTCTTTTCAGCAAACAACACATGGCGAAAAGGTAAAGGAAGTCTGTGCGACACTGACTGCGGAATCCAAAATTAAAAACAAAACTTATGTGCACACTGGCAAGAGGAAGGAGCAATTTAAGGCTGGCATGTTAGCGCTTTTGCGTACTGCCCACAAGTTGTCATCGCTTCAGCGGCTCAAGAGAAAATGGCGTCTGCTGTAGGATGTTCCTGATGTTATTGTCAGCATTCTGCATCCTGCTGCACATCTACTGCAGCATCCTAAAACAAACAGAATTATTGTACTGTATGCTCACCGTGATCTAGAGTACACCATTCTCAATAGTAAACACATTTATGGATCATGCTTAACTTATACACAACTATCAAATACACGTACCTCACAGTACTTCTACAGTGAAGCTACGTAGTATAAGGGATTTATTTCAGCTGTTCTTGTCAGCAGCAGAAGGAGAAAGTAGAGATTCGTCTTCGCCACTTAAAATTTGAAAGCAAACTTTAAATTAACTTTTGTACAGGTGCGAAGAAGATATATTTTCAGCCTACGAGATTGACTATCTGCACCATGAGTCTTCGACTACTAACGGCTGATTGAAATAAATACTTAATCATTCTCACCCTTACACTTTCACCTTGAAACTGATTGCATACCCATCTCACCATTGAATGCATGCACTTACAAGTAAATAAGGCCATCCTTATACTGCACACTTACACGGGTATTTTTTGTGTTTGATGTTAGTTAATTGGTTTTGTTATTTGCTTATTTGTAGTTGTGCGCTTCGTCTTATTGCTAGTGTGGGATGTCGAGTCTAATCCTCCTCTATTTCATGTGGCATCATTTCAAAAAGCAAAACATAGATCTAAACTTGTAATGATTGTAAATATTGTAAACTTATTTACAGCTATATAAGAAAATATTTCTATGTGACCAATGATACTTGTGTGAAGACAAGAGAAATAAGTAAAGCCAATATGTAATATGTTTTTAGGTAATTTTACCTATGTAAAAACCTATAAGTAGCTTGTTTCTATGTGTTTATTTATATTTAGGTAAAGCTAAATGATATATGCTCAGTTGTATATGTTATCTGTACTTGTTACATGTGCCCATATGCGTAAATACCATTTGTGGACGTTTACTACACGTCGCTGAGCATGTAACTACGAGCAAACTGGTGTGCAAAACAGCATGATTGAAAAAGACTATTCATGATAGATTGCTGTGTATATAGGTGTAACGAACTATTTTATGGTTGAAATTTGTTTACAAACTGTTGCTCGAAAAAAATTTGAACGTCCTTTTGGAGGTTTCCTCTTCACCCAAGATTTATTGTTGTGACAGTGGCTGTGGAGTATATGAAATGATTAAATTTACGGATGAACAGCAAAAGCAATTCTGGGATACCATGTGTCGACCCATTCTGAAACACCTATATTGGTCCTTGGTGTACTCGTAGTCTCAAAGGGCGGCAATGCGGGCTCTGACAGCGTCACCCAGTCGATCGTACAGGTGGCGAATACTGCCCTGGGATACGTTATTCCACGCTTCCTAGACCTGATAATGTACTTCTGTAAGGGTATTTGGTTTACGAGTCGCATGAGTCAGTTGTTCCATCACAGACCCTCGTCTTGCAGAGCACATTGAATTTCACGGTCAGTGTGTGGGTGAGCGTTATCCTGTTGGAACCAAGATCACGTTCATGTTGCTTAAAAAAAAAAAACAATGGCTCTGAGCACTATGGGACTTAACATCTGAGGTCATCACTCCCCTAGAACTTAGAACGACTTAAACCTAACTATTCTAAGGACATCACACACATCCATGTCCAAGGCAGGATTCGATCCTGCGACCGCGGTTCCAAACTGAAGCGCCTAGAACCGCTCGGCCACACGGGCCGGCGTTCATGTTGCAAGAACGGCAAAAGAACAGGTCAAACAACATTATAGTCCCCTCCAGAAACACCAAATGTGAATGAGAGTTGCAGCTTACCGCGCCCCAGATCATAAGGGCTGTGGTGGGAGAAGTGTGTCTTTGACGAATGGACTCTACGAGATGGCTCTTACCAGGTGCACGTCGTACGCGTAAATGACCGCCACTAGCGTACAGGCAGAATCTGCTTTCATCGCTGAAGACCACGACTCGGAATTCCAAGTGATCCTCTGACGGCAGCAGTCGATCCGTGCGCATTGATGCTGTTGCGTGAGAGGAAAAAAGGACGGAGATATGCGCATCTGTAGTCCCATTTCGCAACAGGCCTTTTTGACATGTCTGGACTCACGAGCCCTCTTATCTGTGCTGTGGTAGCTGTACGATATGTCACTGATGCTCTCACAATACGACGAGCCTGGAGGACGTCTGTACTGTGTGGGCGTCCGGAATCTAGTCTACAGGTGTGATAATGTTCATGTGATCAATGCTACACGATCTTTGCACAACGTTGTGTGGAAATGTCCGTAAGGACCATCCAGACTCTCTGAAGGCCACAAGTTTACTCGTTTTGGGCTCCCTCGGTTGGCTGTAGGAAGCATGAGTACGTCACAGTGGCGTGGTTGCATCCTTGCTTCACACGTTTGCCTCACACTGTGACTTCTGGGTGACCATTCCATATATATAATCTTAAATCTGAACTACAACAATTAATTCTTGACTAATGCTTCTATTCAATGAAAGACTATACACAAGCACGTTGGCTCTGAGCACTGTGGGACTTAACATCTATCGTCATCAGTCCCCTAGAAGTTAGAACTAGTTAAACCTGACTAACCTAAGGACAACACACAACACCCAGGCATCACGAGGCAGAGAAAATCCCTGACCCCGCCGGGAATCGAACCCGGGAACCCGGGCGCGGGAAGCGAGAACCAAGCACGTTTACTGCAGCAGACAAATATATTAACTTTAACGTTAACTTGGTATTTTGGTTTTAGTAGCAACTACTAATAAGTTCATTTTTATTAAATTTAAGCCACTCTGCTGATTTATCTGCAAAACACAATACAAAAGTACATGAAGGTAGTATCTGTTCCCGGAAAAGCACATACCATTAATGACCTTGCAGCTTCTCTAGAATGAAATGATAATTACATCGAGACCCTAGCTGCAAACAGACGTTGCTATACATCATTGGGGACATGTGTGCCCCGACCGGGACTCGAACCCCCGGTGGCTCAGATGGGTAGAACATCTGTCATGTAAGCAGGAGATCCCGAGTTCGAGTCCCGGTCAACATCTTCCCAATGATGTACATCAACGCCTGTTTGCAGCTAGGGTGTTGATTTAAATATCATTTCACCAACCAAAAATATTAAAAAAAAATATTGGTTGTAAACTGAATCGTTCTGTATCATCCTAGTAGAATTCACGTACATTGGCTACTGAATTTGTAATTAACTACGTAGTTTTTCGTTCTTTTTACGGAGGTATTCATTTACGTAAGTGCTGATAGCTGTTTCCTCATTTTTGTAATGGTATCTCAAGCGGAATGGTATTTAGGAAAGACCGCCAAAGATAGTCTTGATTGTTGCTTCAGCATTCGTGGCGCCAGTTTTGTGTGTGACGCAGTTTTCGCTCCAAGGAACTCGCCGTTATTGCTGGGGATGATGGTGCATTTCATTGGCACGGCCGATACAAACCGCTACCCCTGGCCTATTGCGGCCGAACAGGGCAGCGCGACCGACGCCGGTGCCGTCCCCGCCACCCTCCAAGAAATTTAAGGTGCAGTAAAATTTCCGAATAATGTCTCTCGTTTTTATAATAATATCTTCGCGCTTGGTTGTCCTCTCCGGGCGCCGCCGTTTACTGTCACGGGGCGGGAGGAAATGAGCGCGCAGCCCGGCGGCGACGCTCCATTTATATAACTGAATAAAAATCTGCTAACAGCCGCCGAGAGAAAGAGGCGGCGTTATAAGGCGGCGCGTAAATGGCGGCGCTGCTTTAATATGGGTTGCCCTCTGCTCTCGTCTCCTCCCCGACCGCAGGCCTTACGTCGCTCGATTCCCCTTATGGTCTCAGATACTTGATGGTTATATCTTTCTTATTACTAAACGCCTTCCACCGCTGCGTTAAATTGCCAGTAACTTTGTGTGTGAGGACTCCTGTACTGCGTTATTTCTCGCAGAGACACAGAACGAGAATTGCACGAAGTCGAGAAGAATGTCTACGTGGAAGAAGTGACATTTTGAGTACGTCTTTCAAATATATCGTAATATTGTCTTGTGGATGGACGGTGGGAGACATTATTTTTTTGTGAAACTGTCATGACGAAGGTGCGACGGAGAGGATATTTACATTTAGATGGTACTATCAGTCGATCACCTAGTAGACTTACTGTCATTCTCGTTGATGGAGAAGTTTTACCTCCCTAACGTGGAGCCGGCCGCGGTTGTCCAGCGGTTCTAGGCGCTCAGTCCGGAGCCGCGCGGCCGCTACGGTCGCAGATTCGAGTCCTGCCTCGGGCATGATTGTGTGTGATGTCCTTAGGTTAGTTTGGTTTAAGCAGTTCTAAGTTTTAGGGGACTGATGGCCACAGATGTTAAGTCACATAGTGCTCAGAGCCATTTTTTGGAAGGAGAGTCGGACGACCTTGTTTGTCCGGTTTCTGATGGTCGTCTACATGCTCTGATGACAGAATAGAGGCGCACGCCGTGCAGTCTTCCTCGGATGACTTTGCAGGAACATTCAGTTCAAATAATTCACTTTTTCGTTATTTGTAGCTTTCAATGTCAGTTTCAAAACAACATACCCATATTTTCGTAAATGGCTATAGTTATTGTGATTTTTACATTTGAGTGAGACTCTAGACGAAACTCGAAACAGTTTACAATGGAAAATAGAGGTCACTCTGATTTTTCGTTGTTGCATGTTACATACAATGTTGCTGGATGTGAAATGTAGTTAACATATTAGGTCTTTCATTAGACTTTGGTAGAGGTATCTATCCATTAACAATCTCAAGAAAAGTGATTTAATGTAGCAAACTCCTTTTGGATCGCACGCATCAGCGATAAAGATGAAATAAGGTATCCACAACATTCCTCATATTTCATGAATGATTCGACATACCGAAATCAGATTGTGCCAAACGATAGCATGCAAAGATGAGAGTATTTTGTCAATAGATATTATGCAAATCTTCATTATCTACTGTGTTGTTCCACTAACTGCAGATTTTTTTCGATGAAAGACAGTAATTTTTAAGAGCCATCGATATCTGGTGAAACGAAAACTGTGATTTTTGGAACAGCGTAAGTGAAGACATTTCACACCTATTTTTGTACTAAGGATGTGCTATTTCGTAAGCTATTGACCTTACTTTTCGTCAGTTCCTCACTCAGTAAACCTAATAAACCATAGTTTGAGAATTCTCTGGAGTTGCATCTATGCAACACGTTAGTAAGGTGAGACTGTGTAAACTCTATTGTGACTTGCCAAAAGAAGTAAATTTTAACACAGCAACAAGAAAAATGTAGGTTTTACTCAAAATTCGCGTCTTAGGGCGCTTCTCTGATTGCTAGAAATGGTTAAACAGCCAGACTGCTTTTGAAGCATTTTCAGCATAATTCTTTCCAGATACTTACCAAAACAGAGGCGACAGTGGATATTTGTGAACGGGCACCATGCAAGCTTTATCGTCGTTGAGTTCCACTTAATATTTACAAAAACAAACTATCATTGGCAACCCCCACCACTACCACTCTCGTCATGCGTACCCCGACGATTACGCAATTACCGGCATCGTTATCCTGTACACACACTGCAGAGGGTGTGTGGAAGACTTCAGTCTCCTCGTTTTATCGAAGGGACAAAGTGTTCCCAGTGAATGAAAAATTTTACTTATCATTTATGTATAAAGACAGGTCCCCGAACAGATGTACATGCTTACAAGACAGGCTTATGTCAATGTTGTTAGTCACTTACACAATTATGTCACACATTTCATGCTTGCTTATCACCTCCTTCCTTCATAGGATTCAACACTGATTGCAGCAACGACGACAGCATGAAACCAACCTCTATCTTCCTCTCCGTACACGAGATGCTGATAACAGTTTCGTCTGACTCCCAGACTGATGCCTTGTTCTTTGGCTTCAAGAAGGCGATCAATACAGTCCGCACTGTCATATTATAATCAAGACACGGAATATCAGTTAATCTCTGAGAATGGATTCGAGAAGCCTGAGCAGACGGCATACAAAATGCTGTTCTCAACGGAAGGAAATCTTCTGACGTATAAGTAGCTTGTGGTGTATGCCAACAATGAGTTATAGGACCACCAGCTTCAGAATACAAATAAACGATTTAGTGGATGACGACGTAATCTGTATGAATTGGTTCGCGGGTGATGCCGTTGTATAAAGGCACTTCGTCTTCAGACCACAAGCGGCCCATCAGGACTATCTGACTAATGTGTCGTCCTCAGCTGAGGATGCAGATAGGAGGGGCGTGTGGTCAGCACACCGCTCTCCCGGTCGTTACGATGGTTTTCTTTCAAAGGAGCCGCTGCTATTCGGTCGAGTAGCTCCTCAATTGGCATCATGAGGCTGAGAGCACTCCGAAAAATGGCAACAGCTCGTGGCAGCTCGGATGGTCACCCATCCAAGTGCGAGCGACGCCAGACAGCGCTTAACTTCGGTGATCTGACGGGAACCGTGTAAGTAGGCTGTTTAGGTTTTCTTATTGGTAACGCCGCTTAGCGCTCGCTATGAAAAATCACTGGCTGTGCTGTGCGCAGTCTGTGTTTAGTTTGCATTGTTGTCTGCCATTGTAGTGTTGGGCAGCGGCAGCTGGATGCTAACAGAGCGTAGCGTTGCGCAGTTGGAGGTGAGCCGCCAGCAGTGGTGGACGTGGGGAGAGAGATGGCGGATTTTTGAAATTTGTAAGAATTGGTGTCATGAACTGCTATATATAGTATGACTAGTGAGGTAAATACATTGTTTGTTCTCTATTAAAATCTTTCATTTGCTAACTATGCCTATCAGTAGTTAGTGCCTTCAGTAGTTTGAATCTTTTATTTAGCTGGCAGTAGTGGCGCTCGCTGTATTGCAGTAGCTTGAGTAACGAAGATTTTTGTGAGGTAAGTGATTTGTGAAACGTATAGGTTAATGTTAGTCAGGGCCATTCTTTTGTAGGGATTTTTGGAAGTCAGATTGCGTTGCGCTAAAGATATTGTGTTTCACTTTAAGCACAGTCTTGTAATAATTTTTCTAAGGGGACGTTCCAACTGGTGTATCCACTGCGGCGAGGCCCTTGCCGCGTTGTATAAGAGGTGATGAAAAAGTTTCCGTTGTAAGGACGAATAGTCGAGAACCGGCATGGAAATCAGGTAAAATTGCTATGTGCAGTGAGACTATCACCCTCTCCGGCGTACCAAGTTTGAGATACTCATTTCGTGAAACCATGTGTCCTGGTACGTAAAGAAGTCCTCGTGCAAAGGAATCGTCAACCCTTTAAGGTCTTTTCTAAGGGGCCGAAGGCGCGATAATCGCATGGGGAGAGATCATGACTAAGGGGTGGGTGCTCGAGTGTCTCCTACGTGAACTGACGTAACTTCAGCGTTACCACATTTGCGATATGGTTTCCACAGACTCGCTGCCCCATACACATTCTTCACTCTCCGGTGTATGTCTACCGGTGTTTGTTCTTCGCCGGCCGGAGTGGCCGTGCGGTTCTAGGCGCTCCGGTCTGGAACCGAGCGACCTCTACGGTCGCAGGTTCGAAACCTGCCTCGGGCATGGATGTGTGTGATGTCCTTAGATTAGTTAGGTTTAATTAGTTCTGAGTTCTAGGCGACTGATGACCTCATAAGTTAAGTCGCATAGTGCTCAGGGCCATTTGAACCATTTTTTGTTTGTTTGTCGTTCAACAGCCAAGAAAAAATAGCACGTTGTTCCTGTTTGGATGCAGGTGTTTTTAACGTTGCCATAATCCACGTTTCCTCTTATGCCGCAAGGACGTCGAAAAGACACGAATGCCACACTGGTCCCTTACCGGCATCGGAGGCGCTCTACGTTGCATATAGCTGTAGCTACGCCCTCAGACGGGAACTTTTTGATCGCCTCTTATCTTTAGAGAAGCCGCAACTCTAGAAAACTGTCGCAACCTGCAAAAACCTTTGCAGAGGGTCGACTCTTGCTGTTGGAATTGGCAGTTGATTCTGAGCACAAACAAATGTAACGTTAAGCATAAATTGTTTGATTACGCAATTGCTGAATAATAACTGGAAACGTGATATCTCTTGCAGTTTGTCGATTGAGCGATGGAAGGTGCTACGAACACATAAAATTAATCTTAGAAAAGCAGACATCATACTCAGATTCAGTGTAAGAATTCTAAGGAGAGTCGTTCACCCACGGTGGGGATAGCTTACAAAACCCTCGTTCGACAGATACTTGAGTCCTGCTCCTGCGTCTGGGATGTTTACCAAAAAGGCCTCATAGAATAAACAGAGGAGATCCAAAGAAGAGCAACGCGTTTCGTCACGTGTTCGTTTAGTAAGCTCGTATCCCTCTCGCAGATGCAGTGCACCCACTACTGACGACGCGTCGTGCATCAAAGTTTGGCTTTCGGCCAACATTCCGAGAGTGTACGTTCGTTGAGGAGTCAACAGACAATTCGCTACTTCTTACATGTATCTTGCGAGAAAAGCTGAAATTGAATTTGGAGAAATTCTAGTACACTGCGAAGTTTACTAACAATCGTCCATTCAGCGCCACTCGAGTTTGCAAAGATGCATTGTCAAACATAATCAATTCTTTTCCGTGCAAACATAATCGATTCTTTTCCATGATATGCCACAGCTGGCGTCGTAATGATATTGTTTTACCTGATTTCGACGGTGATTTGTAACAAATAAATTTTGTCTACCATTCAGCAGTAATTGAAACAACTTAAAATCTAGGATGGAATGCAACAATATTATGAAAAGTAAAGTTGCCACTCACCACATAGCAGAGATGCTGAGTCGCAGATAGGCACAACAGAAAGACTGTCGAAATATACTTCTCTCCCGGATTAACTTCCCCCCCGCCCCTCCCAATTGGGTTCACTGGACTCCGAAAACCGGGAATAAAACCGGCCAAGCGGCTCCAAGAAAATACAGTCATCTACTTTTAACAGTCAGGCTTGGCATGAATGTAATGAAATATGCTGGAAAGTGCAAATTTGTGACTCTGTTGTAAGCATCTGACATAATGAATGTTTTTTCATGGTGGTATATCATAAAATTTCCAAAGTTAATGACACTCATTTATCGAATGTCACAACAATTTGCGGCTGACATCGTAAGACCGCCCCCGTGTCGAGCCGTTGGACAGCAGACAGGTAGTGGCTGCTGCTGGGCCGCCCACGGCCGAGTCGGTGCGGCGTCGGCTGCATCGTGGTTTGGATTTGCTGCTGATTAGAAGTGGCGCTGCAGTAGGTCTAGCTTCTCCTTTCCCACGTCCCTCAGTTTAAGACGGGTACATTAAATAAATGTCAAAATATAATCATCAGTGACAAGATAATTGCTATCTCATCCTGTGGAAAAGTTTATTAGTGTCAATTTCACTCGCAATCACACGGATGAAATTAGACTCTTTATGGAGTACGTTCTGTATTTTGACACTGTTCAACACAATGTAGTGATTCGCATGTAAGTTTATCACAATATGCACATTTTGAACACTGCACCGTTAATCATACAAGTGTCCGTAGTGTGCTTCGTTTATTTAAGCGCAATGTCAATATTTTCGCGACGCGCTGCATAGCCAACATTGCATTACTCTTTTGCCGCGCGGCTGGCTGTACAGTCTCTCACATTAAATTTGGCACGCAAGGACGCTTCGTATCAAACTAATAAAGGTTATCAGTTCAAGTTAATTATTACTACAGTCAACAACACTCAACGTTCATAGCGTTGCTGCTAACTTTGACACTCCAAGAGCGTTCATAAGGTTACGTGATCACAGTTTTTATCACTGTTCATCATTATTCACAATATAAATCGCAGTATTTCATGCGTCCACTAGTTCCTACGAATCACGTTTCACTGTTCTGATTGCTGTCAGTACTTTTCCACAGTACTTAATAGACAATCTATATGCAAATGACACTTTTGAAGTAATGAGGTCTGGTACACTTGCATGTAAGTTCATATTACCATGACTGAATAACAAAATTTAAAATTTTACACTGTCACATAAACATGAGACAATATAAAACTTTCAGAATCTGCTACATTATCTTGACCATGAGATCATTACTGAACTGTCCAGATATAACAGTACATTTCCATTTTTATTACAGATACATATATTTATATATTTCCATTTTATTTTTTATTTTGGGATTGTTATTTACCATGTTTTATGGACAGATGTCCATGTTCGGTTTATTTAACAGGAATGTTGCTCATAAGAGCATTTTGAATAACTTCGTAGTGAAACCGTGTACCTAAATCAGTACACATACAGATTTCGCTTCACTAGTGAAAGCAGTTTTTTTTTTTTTTTTTCAGTCACATAGCTCACACAACACCAACACTCGCTACGTGTGTGGGACTACATGACTCAATCTTATGAAAATATTTTTGTTATATCCATTCTTACACATGAACAAATATATAATTTAAGCATTTTAATCATTTCTGTCCTACGTATAGAAAGGTAAAATTCCTCACATTCAATGTAATAACACTCAAGTGAACTTTTATGAAGTTATTGATCCCTTTTAGAGTAAAATACATTCATTACGGAAATTCTCTACTCCTTCAAATAATTCAAGAATATTACAGTGTAATACCTGACATAAAAGCTTATAAACTAATACACACATAATATTATCACATTATTACTGCTAATTATTTTACCATAAACATTATATTTACAATTATGGGATAGTGCACTTGCACTTCTTATTGGTCCTTTGTATATTCACTTCATTTTTCTTGGTCCAAGGGACCGATTAAGATGCTCTGCAAAAGGTCTTGTGTGGATATACTTTAATACTATGCTAGTTTTTTTTTATGATTCCAGGGCGTTCAATGAATGCTTCGAGGTATCCGGATAATAATTCTGTTAATTGTCTAGTCTCTGAAGCACTAATGCAAGTTGCCTCCTGTACTTTCTCTCCTATTTTTGTGACGATGTCATTCACATTGCTGCGTGCATTTTTATTTCGATTTTTGTGACACATCTGTGGGCGCTTATGATCCAACATTAACAACTTCTGTTTGCTGACAGAAAGATTCATTTTTCTCATCAGGGGAAGGTTCGGACAGAACTCCCGATTCAGCATTAATGATATCGGTCGCTGTTGGTACGTAAGTGCACATGTCCCATGGGCGAGATCAATTACAGCTTCCCTTTCCCTAAGGAACTCAAGGCCCAGAAGCACCGGTACTGACAAGTTATCCATTAGTAGGAACGTGCATAATAAGCGATCGTTTCCCAAGGAAACTTCCACCTGTGTCTGGTATTTTACACTCTGTGCCTTTTTTCCCAAGGGTCCTACAACCTTACAATTTGCAACAGGCAAAATCGGCAATCTTATTATCTCCGACACCTTCTTGAAAACCTGCGTCTTCATAACTGATACATTCGCACCTGTGTCAAGCAGAATAGTAGTTGTTACACCATTTACAGCTCCAGTGACACTTGCTGGGATATTTTCCCTTTGTGGCTTATCACAGACAGCAGGTTCCTGATATAGCTCATCTTCGATTCTGTTGGCATCCGGATGCCGTATCCTGTTTATTTTTTGTTTCGTCGATCTATTGACTTCATTGTTGGCCTCGGTCACCTGGCGAAGGCCTACAGGGACCGAAATTAGTTTGTTGGCTTCTGAGTGTTTGTTTTTCTTCTGGAGGTACCTCCACTATTTTAACATTTTGTGAGTTTTCAGTCGGAGGAGGCCTGCTTGGATCCCACCACGGTGGATATTGATTGCTTGGTATAGGTATAGTCTGTACATAATTTATTGGCTGACCTGAGTTGATAGAATTTTGCTGCTGTTGCCAATGACTTGCCCCTGGCTGTCGCCAATATTCACTGTCACCCCGCATATTTTTAGGCTTCTCTTTATATGGACTGTCTGACCTGTTGTCGTTTCGTCTCTTTCGGTTGCTATTGTTATTGTTAGGATTTGCATTGTGCTACTGCCTCTGATTACCGTTCGGTTGTTGGTATTCTTCGGCCTTTTGATAATTACTGTTATTATTATTATTATGATAACCAAAATGTTGGTTGTATGGATTACTACTATTATTATTCTTATTCTATTTTCCGTTATTGTATGCTTTACTTTTACCTTTCTTTGGACTACCTTCGCCCTTATTTCCATTCCATGAATTATTTCTATTAGGACTATTGGTTATTCTTGATTACGTCAGAATTTTTTCTGGCGTCTTCTTGCACTAGATCCAGAGAATCAATTACTGACAGAAATTCTTTCAGATCGGTGTCTGTAACATTAAACAATTTTTCTCAAATATCTATGTGTAATATAGCTTTTAACATTCCCAATAAGTATCTGGTGGTTACTAACTCATCCCAGTACGGGGTCATGTTAATATATTTTTCAAAGTATTTCCTTAAGGAACCAGACTTCGGATTGTACATTTCTGCATTGTAAACAACTTTACAGAGTCGCTCTTGAGTAGACGATGACCAGAATTGATCAGGGAACGCCTTCTCAAAGTCGTGGAAAGTCTTGCAAGTTTCTGCTGCATTAAATGTCCAGAGCGATGCATCATCTGAAATATGTGAAACCACAAACTGCATTTTCTGTTCTTCCGACCATGATTTTAGAAGAACACTTTTGAAGTTTCGAATGAAAACTGCTGGATGTATTTTTTTTTTTTTTTTGCTTTCTTCGTTAAATATTTGAAACTGTCTATGCTTAATCAGGCTTTCTTCTTGCAGCAAAGTAGTTAAGTGCATGGAATTGCTATCATTCGCAGGTGGTGTGGTTACTTTATTACAAGTACATTCTATTTTACTATTATTGTTCCTTGGTGTTACATATTGCTCTGGTAATATCGGTTGATTACCAAAATTTTGTCTTCCTTGTGGCGCATTAAAATTCGCAGTTAGATTATCTGCGATCTTTTGCCTGTCAGTACCAGTGTTGTCATTACTGCATACTGTCAGGTTTTCAAAGTTTTGCTTTTCAGAGTTCAGCACCCTGGCTACTTCTGTTCGGACTTTCTTTCGGATTTCCGAGGGAATGTCCTCCTGCGTTGTTTCCACAGCGGTAGCGAAAGCTTCTCTAGTGTATCTACTTCAGTTTGAAGGCTATTGACCTGAACTGGAATGTTTCTTAACGGTTCAATAGTGGTTTCTATTGCATCGATCTCGTGCTTAAAATAGGTAGTAATACCATTATCACGATCGACCAACACTTGGTCATCCTACGAACAATTTCTGTATCTCTTTCAGAAATGTATTGTTTATGTTTTCCACAAATTTCTTTTCCTTTTCTTGGTCCCTGAGCTCCTGTTGCTGTTTCTCTAAAGCTTGCCCTGTCTACGTTTTTCCTTTTCCTGCTGACGTTGTCTTTCACGCTCCTGCTCTTTAATAGTAAACTTTTCAAATAATTCTGTTGGTATATCCTGTATCGGCATAGCTTGAGCATTGCTAACTTCTGCCCCTTGCCCAGAAGAGATATTGTCATTAATTTCTAACTGGTTGAATACAGGAGTGTCAGTTTGCTTTGGCAACTCCTCAGTTTTACTATCACTCGGGACATCAGTTACTAAATTATCTTTCATAATTAAATTTTCTAATAATTCGACAGAAGTATGGGTAGATTGTTCTACCTGAGACTCCGATGTCATTTCTGCATCAGTATGCTCATTCGGTGTAATGTTTCTTTTGCTTAACCATTGTATCACCAATATAGCACAACAAATGTATAAATCACTGAGAAGCACCAATTGACACAAAGTAATCCTATAACTAACACAAATACACAAATAACACTTAAAAATATTATTCTCGCAGCCCGAATATTCAATTACTGCTAGTTATCGCTGCAGGTACTAATTTCAAATTTACTGAACATGAACATCTGTTTCTACCTTTGTTCATTGCGAGTGGTGGAGAGCAGTGCTTTCATGAAGTTACTCTTGTCTCACGCACCAGTGCAGATACAGATTTGTACAGCAATGCGGATGGAAGATGTATTGATCGTCTGCTGCTATGTAATTGCTGAACATGGACATCTCTTCCTACCTTTGTTCATTGCTAGTGGTGGAGAGCAGTGGTTTCATGAAGTTACTCTTGTCTCACGCACCAGCACACATACAGATTTGTACAGCAATGTGGTTGGAAGATGTCAATGCTCTTGAAACAAGTAAATATAGAATGATTAATAGTTTGTTTTGGTACCACGCACCTGTAATAGATTACAATTTCAATTTTTGAAATGAATAAATGTGCATTGGTGGCCCCACGTTGAGCGCCAGTGTGGCGTTGGCTGTGTTACTAAGTGGTTTGGTATTTAACAAATTTGTAAATGAAAATGATAATCTTATTTCATTACAGTGAATAATTACTAAATAATTTTTTCTCCCGGCTAAAGATTTACTCAAGTTGCCAAAGAACTCCAAGTTAACGTTGTGTTAAAGTGTTGTCTGTAAGTTGTGTGTCACTAAATCACAGTTCATAGAACAGATTCTATACAACTATTGATTATGATGGAAACAGTTATCTTCAGCAAAATGATCATTAAAACCACAGAATATCAGTTGCGCGCAACACTGACGTATGTTACCTGAAACAATATTCTTCGCAACTCGTGCGTAATTAATTTCAGCTCCATACATCAGCAAGAAAAGTTTGTTATATGGATCGTGCTATGAGCACTGTTTTTAAAGAGCCAATCTGATTCGAATTATTTTCGTTATAATGAATTCGGGACCACCAGTGCACGTCTGTTTTTACACATTTTTATTACCTTCGGTATTTATGTCTGCAGAGTTGCGTAATTTGAATTTGCCGCTGAGATAATTGTTGTGATGGCGGCAGACAGTTGATAGAGACTTTCTATTGTTAGAGCAAATTTCCTTTTAACAGGATAAGTATTTGAAATGCTTATTACTTTACTTTCACATTGTGCACTATTTAGACTAATTTTCATCAAGCAAACCTTTCATACTTTCGTAAGAAACACAGATAAAAACGCGATACAAATCGCTATAATCAATGGCTGCGCTCCTTGCTGGGGAAAGAAATAATTAACACAGATAATTCTTATTGAGAGAGGAATTAAAGTTACAAATAATTATTCACTCATATTTATAATAGTAATGAACTCTATTCTCAAGTAAAAATTAACAAATAATTACTATTACTTAACAGACCTCAGTTTGATATGCGTCTTGCGTCTGTAACGTACAAAAGCCAACCAACAAAAGGTAAAAACAAAGGAAGACAAACGCAGATCATAAAAGCAATTTACAATTATCGTTGCCTTCATATGATACTCATCGATATGTCCCATTACATCATAAAATATTATATGAATAATTAATATTTATCATCGTTTTATTTCACTCTTTTCTCATGTGTCAGATAGATAATGTTTATAACTGTTAGAGGCATAATTTCCTTTCGTCGCACTGTAGCTAAAATTTATCTTGTGGATGTTACAGTTGGCGATCAGTAGCATTATCACATAAAAATTTGATATAACTCTCGTTCCATCAACTAACCCTTCTTTTATATTTATATTTCTAACAAGAAGAACAATGCACTTAGGTTTTAGTTGTAATCTGTGTGGTGGTAAACAACTTCCAGACAAAGAATTCAGAAACTCAGGTGGATAGAAATTACTGTTTTCATATTCATTATCACAAATTGTTTTCTTCTTAGCTGTGATAAATTTTTCCTTCCTTTTTTATAGATAGAATGTTGTTGTTGTTGTGGTCTTCAGTCCTGAGACTGGTTTGATGCAGCTCTCCATGCTACTCTATCCTGTGCAAGCTTCTTCTTCTCCCAGTATCTACTGCAACCTACATCCTTCTGAATCTGCTTAGTGTACTCATCTCTCGGTCTCCCTCTACGATTTTTACCCTCCACACTGCCCTCCAATGCTAAATTTGTGATCCCTTGATGCCTCAAAACATGTCCTACCAACCGATCCCTTCTTCTAGTCAAGTTGTGCCACAAACTTCTCTTCTCCCCAATCCTATTCAATACCTCCTCATTAGTTACGTGATCTATCCACCTTATCTTCAGTATTCTTCTGTAGCACCACATTTCGAAAGCTTCTATTCTCTTCTTGTCCAAACTAGTTATCGTCCATGTTTCACTTCCATACATGGCTACACTCCAAACAAATATTTTCAGAAATGACTTCCTGACACTTAAATCTATTTTCGATGTTAACAAATTTCTCTTCTTCAGAAACGCTTTCCTTGCCATTGCCAGTCTACATTTTATATCCTCTCTACTTCGACCATCATCAGTTATTTTACTTCCTAAATAGCAAAACTCCTTTACTACTTTAAGTGTCTCATTTCCTAATCTAATTCCCTCAGCATCACCCGATTTAATTGGACTACATTCCATTATCCTCGTTTTGCTTTTATTGATGTTCATCTTATATCCTCCTTTCAAGACACTGTCCATTCCGTTCAACTGCTCTTCCAAGTCCTTTGCCGTCTCTGACAGAATTACAATGTCATCGGCGAACCTCAAAGTTTTTACTTCGTCTCCATGAATTTTAATACCTACTCCAAATTTTTCTTTTGTTTCCTTTACTGCTTGCTCAATATACAGATTGAATAACATCGGGGAGAGGCTACGACCCTGTCTCACTCCTTTCCCAACCACTGCTTCCCTTTCATGCCCCTCGACTCTTATGACTGCCATCTGGTTTCTGTACAAATTGTAAATAGCCTTTCGCTCCCTGTATTTTACCCCTGCCACCTTTAGAATTTGAAAAAGAGTATTCCAGTCAACATTGTCAAAAGCTTTCTCTAAGTCTACAAATGCTAGAAACGTAGGTTTGCCTTTTCTTAATCTTTCTTCTGAGATAAGTCGTAAGGTCAGTATTGCCTCACGTGTTCCAACATTTCGACGGAATCCAAACTGATCCTCCCCGAGGTCCGCATCTACCAGTTTTTCCATTCGTCTGTAAAGAATTCGCGTTAGTATTTTGCAGCTGTGACTTATTAAACTGATAGTTCGGTAATTTTCACATCTGTCAGCACCTGCTTTCTTTGGGATTGGAAATATTATATTCTTCTTGAAGTCTGAGGGTATTTGGCCTGTCTCATACATCTTGCTCACCAGCTGGTAGAGTTTTGTCATGACTGGCTCTCCCAAGGCCGTCAGTAGTTCTAATGGAATGTTGTCTACTCCGGGGGCCTTGTTCCGACTCAGGTCTTTCAGTGCTCTGTCAAACTCTTCACGCAATATCGTATCACCCATTTCGTCTTCATCTACATCCTCTTCCATTTCCATAATATTGTCGTCAAGTACATCACCCTTGTATAAACCTTCTATATACTCCTTCCACCTTTCTGCCTTCCCTTCTTTGCTTAGAACTGGGTTGCCATCTGAGCTCTTGATATTCATACACGTGGTTCTCTTCTCTCCAAAGGTCTCTTTAATTTTCCTGTAGGCAGTATCCATCTTACCCCTAGTGAGACAAGCCTCTACATCCTTACATTTATCCTCTAGCCATCCCTGTTTAGCCATTTTGCACTTCCTCTCGATCTCATTTTTGAGACGTTTGTATTCCTTTTTGCCTGCTTCATTTACTGCATTTTTATATTTTCTCCTTACATCAATTAAATTCAATATTTCTTCTGTTACCCAAGGATTTCTAGCAGCCCTCGTCTTTTTACCTACTTTATCCTCTGCTGCCTTCACTACTTCATCCCTCAGAGCTACCCATTCTTCTTCTATTGTATTTCTTTCCCCTATTCCTGTCAGTTGTTCCCTTATGCTCTCCCTGAAACTGTGTACAACCTCTGGTTCTTTCAGTTTATCCAGGTCCCATCTCCTTAATTTCCCACATTTTTGCAGTTTCTTCAGTTTTAATCTACAGGTCATAACCAATAGATTGTGGTCAGAGTCCACATCTGCCCCTGGAAATGTCTTACAACTTAAAACCTGGTTCCTAAATCTCTGTCTTACCATTATATAATCTATCTGATACCTTTTAGTATCTCCAGGGTTCTTCCACGTATACAACCTTCTTTCATGATTCTTAAACCAAGTGTTACCTATGACTAAGTTGTGCTCTGTACAAAATTCTACTAGGCGGCTTCCTCTTTCATTTCTTAGCCCCAATCCATATTCACCTACTATGTTTCCTTCTCTCCCTTTTCCTACACTCGAATTCCAGTCACCCATTACTATTAAATTTTCGTCTCCCTTCACTATCTGAAGATAGAATGACTGAGTATAATATGGAATCTTATAAAATGTTTTCTGCAGTATTGCCAATATCATTAATGATATTATTTTGATCACTGTCTAAAACTGTGGTACTTCAATAAAATTGTCACCAATTGTATAAATTTCATTGATGGTCATCAACAGTTTGTTTCACAGCAACTGCAAAATCTACTTGATATGACGAAATCCTTATATTTTGAGTTAAAGTAACGTGATGCAATTTATGAAACTCATTCCACCTTGGTGCAATCGTTAAGTAAAGTTGTATGTGATCCAAGTGGAACATATGGTAAAACTTGTCGAAAGTCACCACAGTAAACGACAGGTTTACCTCCAAATTTATATGTTCATTACATTCATGTGTATACAAAACGCTAGGTAACTAGTCTGTATGTTTCAGTATTTGAAGTGGATACATGGAAACTCCATAATTAAGAATCAATGGTCATCAATTAATATATTCACCATAATTACTGTTTAATGTTAAATTGGGCACTGAATTTCCCAAAATTTGACTAGGCAATTTAAAAACATTGTGCAAGGTTGTATCTTCAGTTAGGAGTGCTGAATTTCTGCCACTAAAGACTGGTGCAATGCTATGACGGTTCAGTGAATTTAATTTAAGAATAATTGCAGTTTGTATGAATGTTTTACCAAAAACTGCATGAGCAGTTCAGCAAAACGCATCTGAGCCAGTGCAATGGTACTGAACTTCATGAATAACACAGTCAATTATAGTATGCTGTTCATAGTTATCTTTTTAGAAAAGTTCATTAATTTGTAATTCTTCATAGGTTGGATCTTAAGTGTTTATTAGAGGGAATCCAAGAATTAATGTAGGAGCAGGTAATCCAAGTACTCGACATGTTCGATGCACAAATTACACCAAATAAATATTGCATTTGCTTTGGCGAATTCACTTTCTTCGCTTTGGTTAAACATTCGAACCATTCATTGTCATTCGAAGGAACTCTGCGACTGTGACGTGCTTCAGCAACTGCATTGTAAATAATTCCATTATAAGTTCTAACATCTTCAAATGATTTAGGATTACAATCAGGGAATAATAGCAAATGTAAATGAAAAAGTTCTACATCTCTTGGATATATACGATGTAATGATTTTGTCTCTACCACATACTCTCTTGTGCCATTTTTTCAGCTTGAACCAAACATAGTGCAAATGAATGTCAGTATGGTGGTAAACATCCACTGGAGAATCGGTTTTATCTAATGCTGAGAATAACAGTAATTTTTTTCATGTTTTCAACGGTATCCTTTTCTTGACCCACTCTGAAGCAAACATTTTGTATATGGGATAAATGAATATCAAGCCTAATGATAGTGTGTGGCTGAAACTGCACTGGAAATTCACAAATATACCATACCGCTTTGGCTGACCTGACCTAATGGCCAATCTCTAAACTGTTCACTTTATCAACCTGAACTTCTTTATTCCCATGTGTTGTTTCATTTCGTACTTCCATAGTTGAGCTATATTAGCCTTTATGCATATATCTATAAATATATTTAACACTTTTAATTGTAGTTCAAACGTGAACATTATTTAACAATCAAATTTTGCAAATAAATATGTATTGTATCGTACAGTGTAACGATTGTCAGGTTATTGTCCTCAAACATTAACAATAACACCATCATCACACAGTCAGTGTAATGGATATCGATAAACTGATTGTTGTGTGATTTCACAGAGATCTTTAGGAATGTTTTGCTTGCATTTCTCTCTCTCTCATACAGACAGAATTTTGATTAAGTGCGCCACATGGTCCTTGCATCATCTATTTTGCAACATATTTGTTCATTTTATGGTGTGTTCGATTATTTGGAATTTCTACACATACAACTTTATCAGCATCACAAATGTTACTGTTTTATGGATTTCATGTAAAAGTGTCTAAAATAAAGTCATGTGGCAACCCTCTTTTCCGAAATTCAGTTGTGCTAATCATTGTATGGAGTACACAAATGTTACTATTTTAACGATTTCATGTAAAAGTGTCTAAAATAAAGTCATGTGGCAACCCTCTTTTCTGAAATTCAGTTGTGCTAATCATTGTATGGAGTAGACCATGAATATGATTCGTTACTAATGCATAAATTAATTCTCTTAATTTAGCTTTGAATATTCACCCAATAATTTCTGAATGTAAATTAGCAGATTTTTGTGAATATCTGTTGTAAATAATTTCTGATCAATTAGAATTGCAAGTCACAGTAAGAAATAATGAAAGTTTCCTGAAAAGTTGACCAGTGGACTTGCATCCAAACAATTTTGATAGATGTTTCTTGGAGAACTATCAAATGAAGAAGGCAAAATAGCTCTTCTTCCAGTATTTACAATACCATTTGGATTTAGCTGTAAATTATCACAAAATTTATTATAATTTTCTGACCTTAGAAAGGTTGATTTAGCCTTATGAAATGGACTCTCATACCTTCAGCACATACATAAGTACATACGCACATGTCAATAATCCTCTGCAAAAATAGCTCTTGTGAACGATGTAAATCACCTGTAATTGAAAAGCCATAACATGCATATTGCAAAACAGTAACTTTGCTTCCAAGGTATCTCACAGTGGGCGTATTTAGTGTGTTATGAGACAAACTAGCACCCCTCCCAATGTCTCCATTATCAAATATCACTGGGTATGCTAATGGATCCAGTGAGGAATAGAAAACCGAGTTGCTTTGGACTGCACCAATGCTTTTTTAAAAAATGAATCTATTTCTTTCAGATGGGGCTCACCATCAAATATGGTGAAAGTAACAGCCATATCAGTTTGTACTGCATCTCCGTAAAATATTACACATAGTAACCATAAGAATGTGTCTATTTTCATTTTCCACGCACAATAGGATTAGTGCATTCTAATTCAACAACACTTTCTTGCATCATATTGTTTTCAGTGTTGGAGGACTGCTCTAGTTGTTCATTCGGTCTAGAAGGAACAGCAGTGTTAATGTCATAAAAATATAATTGCGCGTAACGTGATAAACGACCATACGCGAAAGTCACTGGACCCAGCCTAGGATAAAAAAAGTCGTGTGTCTGAAAGTGATATACTCGACGTAAAACCGTGTCTCAAACTTTGGCCTCAGAATTAACCATAGAAAAAGCTGCATTGTAACTACGAATATTATTGAAATAATTCTTTGATTTCACTTGAATTCTTTAATAATTTGAAGTGCTTCTTTGATAAAGTGCGATTTAGTGTTAACACTGGCAAATTACCTTTTTCCTTTTGACAACACAACGTGAATGCTATTGTATCACTTGCAGTAACCTCGATGCGAAATATTTTTCATTACAAAATCTGCAATGTAAATTCATTGTTCCTGTCAAAAGTATTCGAAATTATCTTCAGTGCACATTTAAATGTATCCTTCAATAAGACAGTTGCGTTATAATTATGACTTTCCACATTCCTATTTACTTTTTCTAAGCCCAATTTGTGCCTGTATGCCCTGTGTCTTTCACTCCAACTCGTTATCATTCTCCTTCTGGGCATAGCCTTAAGTGTGGTGTCACCGCCAGACACCACACTTGCTAGGTGGTAGCCTTTAAATCGGCCGCGGTCCGTTAGTATACCTAGGACCCGCGTGTCGCCACTATCAGTGATTGCAGTCCGAGCGCCGCCACACGGCAGGTCTAGAGAGACTTCCTAGCACTCGCCCCAGTTGTACAGCCAACTTTGCTAGCGATGGTTCGCTGACTACATACGCTCTCATTTGCCGATATGACTGTTTAGCATAGCCTTCAGTTACGTCATTTGCTACGACCTAGCAAGGCGCCATATTCAGCTACTATGTCTTCTGAACAGATAATATTGTGACTTATGTACCGTCAAGAGCGGCGTTCATCATAAATGGATTAAAGTTAAGTATCAGCTAGCTACGTCCGCTATCTGAATTCTAATTCCTTGTCATGTTCCAGACCTCACATCAGTATAGTCCTTCCCTCCTCACGCCAGACTGCGTGAGCTAAAACCCGTGCATTTCGGCCTCCTCTAGTAACACGGTGTTGGCTCTTCAGCCAACACAGCATTAAGCAAATACAGTTTCTGTATGACAAGGGAAGTTAGAAGCCGCATTTATTCAAAATGAAGAATTTACCTTCAAACTTGCTTCAGATCGTCTGGAAACGTTGGCAAATGAGCACAAAGTAACTCTTACAGAAAAGCAAACGGAATAAATACGCCAACACATTATTTACGAACTTTATTAGTAGGATATTTTGATTTCCACTGCTGAATACATAATCGACCTAGCACCTGTCGCATTGTAGGTGCTCAGTATTCATATGTTACTACAAATGAACCGTGTAAATTCGGATATTCCTAGAAAGCGATTTTACGAAACGTTGTTACTTTCGTGTGTTATTTCTACCATAACACCCTGTCGGTAAACAGGGCAGAAGTCAGTGGAGCTTCAGTTTTAGTTGCTCACGTGTTGTGGATTTTAATACATGATAGGGAAGGTTTAATCAGCGCTATGAATATGGAAGAATCTGCTTAATATTATCACTCTTAATGCCTACATACACACATGATATGTTCTTAGTGCACACATAAGGCAAAGTAGCTTTCGAATTTTATCAGTTTCATTGTCCTCCTTGTATAACTAATATAAAAATCGGTATTTCAATTTTCGCGTTCAGAAAACTGTCCCGACCGGTCGCCGTGTCATCCTCAGCCCTTAGGCAGCACCGGATGCGGAGAGGCATGTGATCAGCAGACCACTCTCCCGGTCCGTCGTTGTATTTTCTTGACCGGTGCAGCTACTTATCCGTCAAGTAGCTCCTCCGTTACCCTCTCAAGGGCTGAGGACACACTGCTTGCCAAGAGCACTCGACTGACCCGGACGATGAACCATTCAAGTGTTCTTAACTTTGGTGATCCGACGGGAACCAGTGTTACCACTGCGGCAAGGCCGTTGGCCAGTTTTCGTGTTCGCGTATGTTAATATTAGGATACCTACACTGAAGATCCAAAGAAACTGTTACACCTGCTTAATATCGTGTAGGGCCCCCGCTAGCAGGCAGAAGTGGCATGTCTGAAGTAGTGCTGGAGGGAACTGACACCATGAATCCTGCAGAGCTATTCATAAATCCGTAAGAGTACGAGAGAATGGAGATCTTTTCTGAACAGCATGTTGCAAGGCATCCTAGGTACGCTCAATAATGTTCATGTCTGGGGAGTTTGGTGGCCATCGGAAGTGTTTAAGCTCAGAAGAGTGTTCCTGGAGGCACTCTGTAGCAATTCTGGACTTGAGGGGTGTCGTATTGCCCTGCAGGAATGACCGAAGTCCGTCGGAATGCACAGTGGACATGAATGAATCGAGGTGATCACACAGGATACTTAGGTACTTGTCGCCTGTCAGAGTAGTATCTAAACGTACCAGGGATCCCATATCACTCCAACGGAACTCGCCCCACACCATTAAAAAGTCTCCACCGGGTTCACCAGCCCCTGTGACATGCAGGATCAATGGATTCATGAGGTTCCCTGCATACCGTACACGTCCATCCACTCGATACAATTTGAAACGAGACTCGTCCGACCAGGCAACATGTTTCCTGTCGTCAAAAATCCTATGTCGGTGTTGTCGGGCGCAGGCGAGGTGTAAAGCTCTGTGCCGTGCCGTCATTAACGGTACAAGAGTTGGCCTTCGGCTCTGAAAGCTCTTATCGATGATGTTTCATTGAATGGTTCGCTCGCTGACACTTGTTGGTGGCCCTGCATTGAAATCTGGAGCAATTTACGGAAGGGTTGCACTTCTGTCACGTTGAACGATTCTCTTCAGTCATCGTTGGTCCCGTTTTGCAGAATCTCCTTCCGGCCACAGCGATGTCGGAGATTTGATGTTTTGTCGGATTCCTTATATTCATGGTACACTCGTGAAATGGTCGTATGGGAAAATCGCCACTTCATTGCTACCTCGGATATACTGTTCCCTATCGCTCGTGCACCGACTGTGTCATCACGTTCAGACTGACTTAAATCTTGATAACCTTCCATTGTAGCAGCAGTAACAGAACTAACAAGTGCGCCAGATACTTGTTGCCTTATATAGGCGTTGCTGATGGCAGAACTATATTGCTTGCCTGTACGAGTTTCTTTGGCGCTGCAGTGTTTGATGATTCAGTGTCTCTCGATGTATGCAGCACGCACTGTAGCGGTCAGAGCACCATCAGTTTAATTGTAGTGGCGAAAAAAATCGCAACGCAAAGAATGAGTGTTAAATGAAAGTTGGTAGGTGTCTTTCTACACCTGAAAGTCTATTCAAACATTGCTCCAGTCGCGTAAGAGGGGAGCTAGGAACGCCTCTATTAGTATGCAAATGTGGTTTGCGTTAAATACACACTCTGATGGTGTTGGTCGTTAGTTAGCTTTGAGATTGGACGTCGTGAGTTTATGTTAGTCAAGAATGCGGCAAAAACGCTATTATCGAAACATCACCGAGTTTGCACGAGGTCGTGAAGTAGAGCTGCTAGAAGCTAGATGCCTGTTCTGCGATGCTCCACAAAGACTTGACAAGAATATAGCCGCTGTGCGATGGCAGCGGTGATCACAGGAATGTGTGGTCGGACAGAGACCGGTTTCCAAAGGGCCTCATTGCACTATCGAAGTCAATCGTGTTCAACGTATAGCTCTGGTGCATCGTACTGCATCTGCAGCAACAATCTGAGCAACGAACTATTAGAAATCAGTTACTTCAATGACAGCCCAAGCAAGATGGCTTGTTACCTGCATTCCATTGACCCCAAACTACCTCCATATGCGACTTCACTTAAGTCAAGCGAGAAGTCGTTCCAGGACAGGATGGTCGTAGCTGGTTCTGCCTTGCCGCCGGTAATGGCCGTGTGTTGGTTAGGAGGCCATTTGAGAGCCTGCAACAAACCTGTCTGCTCGCTAGACGCACTGGTCCTACACCTGGAGTTACGGCCTCGGACCTGATTTCGTATGGCAGCAGAAGCCCTCTCATGGTAATCCCACACAAACGGACTGCAAACCCATATGTCAGTTTGCTGATTCGACCTGTTGTGCTGCCGTTCAAGAACAGCAATCCAGGGGATGTTCTCCAACAGGATAACGTTCGCCCACAAACCCCAGTTGTAACCCAACATGTACTACAGAGTGTCGACATGTTCCCTTGTCCTCTTAAATCGCCAGTTCTGTCTCCAGTAGAGCACATGTGAGACGTCATCGGACGACAGCTCCAGCAGCAACAGTCCCTGTATTGACTGACCAGGTGCTGCAGGCATGGGACTCCATCCAATAAATTGACACAATGCATCTGGGTTCGCTTGCTTGCATTCAACATTCTGGCTGTTGCACCGTTGTTAATGTACCAGCATTTCGCGTTTGCAATGGCTTATCGCGCTCTTACGTTAAACTGTGATCTCGCAATTTTATCAAAAGAAATGTTTTCCCGAAATTTCATTACTCTACATTAATTACTATTCCTTATTGCGATTTTCTTCAGCCAGTGTATAAACACTGATATATGGATGAAGAGTCGTTTGCGTTTTTTGCCTCGCATTTGGTATAAGTTCGAAGACTTCGGAATTTTCTCTATACTTCATCAAAGGGTGATTTCGAGCGCATCAAAAACGTTTTTCCAACTGTTTTTTGCAGATTGTGATCATTTATAAAGTACTTTCTACATCCCATAGCGGACGTCGTAGAGGAATCATCTTTATATTTGTACTTCTGTCGTCTGTCAACGTTCCTATTGACGAACACAACAAACCCATGACAGTAAATAGCCACAAAACTTACGAACGAAACTTGAACGATGTTGTTTCTGTTCAAGCACGTAACAGCAGCGCTGTACGGAGAGAAGAAGACCTGCAGTATAAAATATTCTCCTCCCTTGGTGGATAAGCCTGCCATCCCCTCCACAGCTGCTTGCAACAGCCTGCAAAATGACTAACATTTAGCAGTTATACAAAAAAATCCGTCTAAATTAACCTCAAGAGTAATTGTCAGGACCTTACCGACGTGGTGGCTAGGCCCCGACCAATGGTGCAGGCACACAGCAGTCGCAAAATCTGGCCGAAAATGAAAAGACTGCTTATGTATAAATCAGGAGGGATACGTGATTTTTCCTATCTCTCGGGAATCCATCAGCCTACGATAATAAGCCTTTCGCTCACCCTGCGGCTCTAAACTCACGACATCACAGTCTCATTTTACAATGTCATTTCAGCCCTGTAGCATCCTAAAAACCGACTACCACTGAACATACGTCCACGGCTACTGGTTTATGTAGCTACAGGACGTTCGTTTCACACATTTTGCACATTCATATCTCGTTCATGTTCAACAAAGGAGTTCCAACTGCAACTTCACTACAACATTGTAGGGTATAAAAAATTGAAGAGCAGGTACTAAAGTGAATATTTGGCTGAGGGATGACGATATTCGCAGGTTTACTTCTGACGAGTGAAACGACACAAACGGTGGAGGAAGCAAACAGAAAGGTGCAGGGTATATGTAATTTACTTATCCACCCAGCCAGAACTTTCGCTGCTCCCAAATTTCATTTGGTACGATCTTCTTTTTTATAAAAAGGAATTCGTGAATAAGCCTTTTGTGCCTAATATAACAGTTTGGCTTACAGGTAGCTATATGTATATCTGCGTTGAACACTCGTATAAAAATCATAAGGGCTGCGAGTGTCATCTTGTCGCTGAAGCATCTTGCGTCATAAGACACCGGAAACTACGCTTCAGTTGTACACTGAAGCACCAAAGAGAATGGTATAGGCATGCGTATTCAAATACAGATATACATAAACAGACAGAAAGCTCCGCTGCTGTTGGCAACGTCTATGTAAGACAACAGGTGTCTGGTGCAGTTGTTAGATCGATAACCTGCCATTGTGGCAGCAATTGTTACAGTGGCAAGTTATCGAGATTTAAGCCAGTCTGAACGTGGTGTTATAGTCGGCGCACGAGCGATGGAACACAGCATCTCCGAGGTGGCGATAGAGTGAGGCTTTTCCCGTACGACCAATTTACGAGTGTACCGTGAATATCAGGAATCCGATAAAACATCAAATGTCCGACATCGCTGCGGCCAAAGAAGGATCCTGCAAGAAAAGGTCCGACGATGACTGAAGAGAACTGTTCAACGTGACAGGTGATCAACCCTTCCGCCAATTACTGCAGATTTCAATTCTGGTCCATTAACAAGTGTCAGCGTGCGAACCGTTCAACGAAACATTATCGATGTGGACTTTCGGAGCCGAAGGCCCACTCGCGTACCCTTGATGACTGGACGACACAAAGCTTTATGGCTCGCTTGGGCCCGTCAACACAAACACTGGACTGTTGATGACTGGAAACATGCTGTCTAGTCGGATGAGTCTCGATTCATATTGTATCGAGCGGATGGACGTGTACGGGTATGGAGGCAACCTCATGAATCCATGGACCCTGCATGTAAGCAGGGGACTGTTCATGTTAGTGGAGGCTCAGCAATGTCTGAGGCGTGAGCGGTTGGAGTGGTATGGGGCCCCTGAAAAGTCTAGATACGACTCTGACAGGAGACACGTAGTAAGTAACCTGTGTGATCACGTGCATCCATTCATGTCCACTGTGCATGCCGACGGACTTGGTTAATTCCAGCAGGACAGTGGGACACCCCACACGTCCAGAATTTCTACAGACTGGTTCCCGGAACATTCTTCTGAGCTTAAACACTTCCACTGGCCACCAAACTCTCCAGATATGAACATTATTGATTATGCCCGGGAAGCTGTAGAACGTGGTGTCGCGGCACTTCTGCGTGCTCGAGGAGGCCCTACACGACATTGGGCTGGTGTACCAGTTTCTTTGGCTCTTCAGTATATAATATGTATGTTGTTACCATTCTAGTGCGTGAGATATTTTGACGCATGCTAAACCACCCACAACGCTAAAGTCCATTGCTAATCACATTGCTAAAAGTTTATCTCACGTAATTATTGTATCAAATTTCTATGGGTAGTCAGTCTCACTGTGCCTTCTTTTTATTAAACTTATTTTCAATGTTAAAATTTGTTAAACTTGTGAAGAAGAAATGAAAAAAACGTAGTTTTCGGAAAAGGGGAAAGGGGGGGGGGGGAAGCACATATGAGCAGGTCTGGCAGATGCGCAGGATTTTCTCGGAACTGTACTGGTGACTGACTACCAAAACTTGCGATTCAAGACATTGTTCATGGGCTAGGCTTAAAGAAATTGGAAATAACTGTCAAAGAAATGCCTTCACGTTCACTTTCCACTTTCTCCTAAAACGCACGCTGTATAAAACCCGCAAGCCAATTTATTAGATAATATTTTTTTACCAATAAAATGCCAGTTTTAAAACAAAGGACACCCACACGTCAGTAGCGCCATCTAGTGGCCGCTTGTAAGAATCTAATAGCAGAACCTACTAAAGGGTTGCAACCGCGTATTTTTTATCAACTTATTACGTTCAAGTATTACTCTCCAGTGTATTTAGTGTTGAACAGCGGAAAAGGTACACAATAAGAATTGGCCCTATAGAAATATCGAAAGCAGCATAGCAAAAAAAGTAAGGCACTCAGAAGGAGAGCAGAAAACAAAATCGTAAACTACGTTTTATCCAGTGTGTTTCCGTAAGAGCAAGCAAAAACTTAACAGAACATATATGATGCTCCACTGAACAATTTGAGGTACAGAACCTGGCTCGGAGAGGCCATCTTAATGAGATACTATGGAAAAAAATTTAAAAACCACATTTTTGTTTACATAAGTTAACTGCAAATACCATCACTGACACAATGAACGTACAATTCGTACTGTACCTTACAAAATGTGCTGAAAATGTGTGCTATCAACCTCAATGCAAACATGGCATAGGCGAACATGATTCTGACATACACAGACAAATATCCTTGGTGTGTTCCGAATCACAGCACAGGCAGCTACAATTCTGGCAATTGATACTATCTCCGTATCCACTGAGGTCTCATGCACAAGTGACTTCAGACATCCACGTAGGAAATAATCAATCAGATTCAGGTCAAGTGACCTCGCAGCCCGTGGGACAGGACCACGCCTTCCAATCCAGCGACCAGGAAATACTGCAACCATCGTACTGTGTTGCGAATCTGTGAACAGCATTAAGTAATAAATGGATCTACCCTTGATTCATAGCACGTTCTCTCATGGGACAACGCAAGTAGAACCGAGGCACCTTACGGACAAGTAAAGTAAACAAAGCCTACATCATGACTTCCTCGTATCCGGGCTCATCCTCTCTTGTTTCCTTGCAGGAAATAAAAATGTACATGTAATTAAACAGCGCAGTAAGTGTAAACTTTTACACATGTTAGTTGTAAATAAGCTGGAAAATAGCAATGCTACACAAAGCTGTAGACAACTTTGCTTCCTTATCTTCTTAAGCTGTCTTCTCCGACCCCAAGCCCCTACCTCGTATTGTTCAGTGGATATTCTCTACGTCCTGTTACATTTTTGCACGCCGTTACTGAAATACCCTCTGTATCGTGCGACAGGTGGCGGGTACACCCTGTCATGTGACGGAGCATATAGTCCTCCAGGGGGAGTCCTGTCTGAAGTCTCGCTGTTCTCATGGAGATCCCGCAGTTTACATTCAAGTCCTAAGCCGAGAGTACCCTCAGTCACTATCAGCCGTGACGTGCAGTCATACCCGATGGCGCCTCACACCCTGATGATAGGACCACCTCTTCAAAACACTGGAAGAATGGGGGGTTTTCTCGGCTAGCTGGCATACTCACCGACGAGAGTCGTCTGGGGTGTAACGGCACCACGATTCACCGCTGAACACAATGCGACGCCATTCATAGGCAGTTCCCACTTTCCGGTCACAGCAGCCTTTTATTTTGTGGTGTTAACGGTAGCCTACACGTGACACGGTAAAGGCTTAGAAAAAACGATGCCGTTACCTTCACAGAATGGATTTACCTACTGATGTGCGAGCGGAATTTACTTGGCCCATTTTCTGCAACTCTGTGTACTGACGTGTCCTAGGAAATGGAAATAACCTTCGTCTGTGCACAGAATGTTCATTACCACTTTTTGTCCACTTTCATGCTAGCAATAAGTTCCACAGCGAATTTGTCTTGCTGGCAGTTGAGCAGTAAGTAACTTCTGAATATGAGTAAATTGTATGGATAGCAGTGCTGGATATTTCGTGGAAATTTATGCACCGTGCTCACAGGAATGTCGAAAATTCGTGCAATTTCCCGCGCAAGTTTGCGCAACACCATTCGGCTCCTCCTGCAGTGCTGTGGCCACGTCTTCTATTGAAGTCTTGTCAATTGGTTTCCTCCCTCTCCCAAAAAGCACTTTGGAAGAACCTGTCTTCTCTAATTTCGTAATCATTTTCTCCAAGCCCATGGCAGAGACCGGATCAACGATTTTTTTTCACACTCTTTAGTGTCGGTGACAACGTTCTGATACAGAAATTTTGATTACAGTCACATTACATACACGCTCTAAGACCAAAAAGTGATCTTACAGCCGGCAGGGGTGGCCGAGCGGTTCTAGGCGCTACAGTTTGGAAACGCGTACCTACTACGGTCTCAGGTTCGAATCCTGCCTCGGGCATGGATGTGTGTGATGTCCTTAGGTTAGTTAGGTTTAAGTAGTTCTAAGTTCTTCTTAACAGAAGTTAAGTTCCATAGTGCTCAGGACCATTTGAACCAAAAAGTACTACTTTTTACTACAGAAAGAGCTGCACAAACTGAGCAGGTCAACAACGCGTTGATCCACTTGTGGCCCTTATGCAAGTAGCTCTTCGGCCTTCCATTGATTGATAGAGTTGTTGGACGTCCTCCTGAGGGATATCGTGCCAAATTCTGTCCAATTGACGCGTTAGATCGTCAAAATTCCGAGTTGGTTGAAGGGCTCTGTAGATACTGCTTCAAGCGTTCTCAGTTGTGGAAAGATCCAGCGACCTTCCTGTCCAAGCTCCAATTTGGCAAGCACAAAGACAAACGGTAAAAACTCTAGCCGTGTGCGGGCGGGCATTATCTTGCTGTCATGTAAGTCGAGGATTGCTTGCAATGAAGGGCAACAAAACGTGGCGTAGAATATCGACGCACCAACGTGCAGCAAGGGCGCCACGGATGAAACCAATAGGGTCTTGCTATGAAGTGAAATGGCACCCCAGACAGTCCTTCTTTGTGTGTCCAGACACGTCTTCGACCAGGAATCTGATTGGCTGGAGTAGATTTGTCTTGTGAGCCATTCTTCGAAATGAGCTCCAATGACTGGCGAAGACGTGAGTCGAGACGCTCCCGACAGAGGTGGAATACCAACGTGACTGTTGCCCGCCATACAGTCCGATAACCAGGTGTGATCGTCTGGGATGCCATTTCATTTCATACCATTTGGTTATCACACGCGGCACCATTACAGCACAGCGGCACGTTGACGATATTCTACTCCCTGTTTTGTTGCCCTTCATAGCAATCCATCCTGGGAATACTTTTCAGCAATATAATGCCTGCCCGCACACTGCTTGTCTTCGTGCCTGCCAAACCTTTCCTTGCCCAGCGAGGTCACTGGATCAGTCCCAAATTCGGAACGTCTGGGGCCTTATGAGCAGGGCTCTCCAAGCAGTTCCGGTTTTAGACTATGTAGCATGTCAGTTGGACAGAATTTGGCACGATATTCCTCAGGAAGACATTCAACAATTGTATCAATCAAACCGGATAACTTTGCGTAAGGTCCAGGGGTGGACCAGCTCGTTATTGACTTGCTTAGTTTGTGAAGCTCTTTCTCCTGAAATTGTACTCATTTGTTTTTCTGTACATGTAAATCACATCCGTTGAAACATCCCCTTAGAAAAATTGATGAATTACTGTGCTGATAAACCTCTTACGTTATTTGATTTTCAAACAGCTGAGCAGAACTGAACGTACTCACACATTTCTCTCTGTACTTACTCTGATCAACATTAACTGACATACAATATTTTTAGCGCAACGCGACCTGACTTTCAATAATCCCTACAAAAGAATGGCCCTGACTAACAATAAACTATACCTTTCATGAATCACTTACCTCACAAAAATCTTTGTTACTCGAACTACTGCAATACAGCGAGCGCCTATACTGCCAGATAAATAAAAGATTCTGACTACTGAAGGCACTAACTACTGATCGGCATAGTTAGCAAATGAAAGATTTCGATAGAGAACAGTGTATTTACCTTTATCATATTCAAAAGTGAACATATATAGTACACGCTGTTCACATCCAACTGCCTAACACTACAATAGCGAACATTCCAACAATGCAAACCAGCCACAGACTGCACACAGCACAGTCAGTGATTTTCATACAGAGCGCTACGTGGCGTCACCAACGTAAAAACCTAAACAGCCTACTTACACTGTTTATTTACGGCTCATTCGATAATCCCTTCTTGGTGTGTCATTTTTTTTGTCTTAGCGTGTGCATATAAAATGCTTATAATTAAAGTTCCAGTTTCAAAACCTGTCATGGACTCTAAAGGATATTATTCATTTTCTTAGTCCTTTAGGGATAAGTGAAGGAGGAGAGGAAAATAGGTGCAACTCAATATAGGCAATACCCTTTCCGAGAGCTTGTTCCTCTGCTGAAGGAACAAAAAGGAGGATTGAGTTCTGCGCCGTTCGCAGAATTCATCGCACGCGGCATGCGGGGAAGAAGTAATAAGCAGCAGAAACGAAATATTCCGTCGTTCTGTCTCCGGACAGGAAAGAAGGAATGAAAAGCTCCCATGGGTACGATTTTCACGCGCTCGCTCCGTTCGTGAAATTGCGTAATAATTTTTCGTTTGCTTCATAATGAATAGAACGGCAAGGAATTGTAAAACGCCGAAATTTATGGTCTTTAATTTGGGCTGAGAAAAAGTGGAATTTATTATTCAAACTAATTCCAATTTCTGCCATTTCAACTGAATACATAACGAGACGGCAGGCATGTTACGAGCAGAAAAGAAGTTTATACGACTCGACGACGGGAAATTATTAAGAGATCTGAGTTCAGGACTATGAATATGGAAAGAAAGAGGACGCAGCCTTGCTATACTCTTCGCAGAGAGGAGGCCAAGACGTCGGAGTCGTATAATAAGCATTCATCTTCGGCGCCTCAGCTATATGACTCACATTTTACTGCAAATGATACTTCTCGCACATTTGAAACTTTTATAAATGGAATACATTACGAATTTGAGCTAGCAATAGAATATTGTTGTACTGCTACGTTGCTTCATAGGTGGTGTCAGCAGTAACATCAATTGGCAGTTACAATGGCATACGTTAAGAAATTCCTAAGAAACGTTTTAAATTGTACCACCCTTCTTATGAAAAAGATGAAATTAAATTATGTGTTAAAGTATCTTGTCCCTAGGTGCTCAGCAATTTCATTGTGTACTCGAAGGAAAGTAGTTACAGCCTTTAGATGTAATTTTGGGATACGCAAGAAAGTTGTAAACTAATTGTAGATATAAGCAAGCGCACTAGCCGGCCACATTGACAATGGTGAGGTATATCAGTGAATCCAAAAGTGTTGGTGCTATGCATATAAAGACGAAAATTAGAGACACAGCCGGCCGTTGTGGCCGAGCGGTTCTAGGCGCGTCAGTCCGGAACCGCGCTGCTGCTACGGTCGCAGTTTCGAATCCTGCCTCGAGCATGCATGTGTCTGCTGTCGTTAGGTTAGTTAGGTTTAAGTAGTTCTAAGTCTAGGGGACTGATGACCTCAGATGTTAAGTCGCATAGCGCTCAGATCCATTTGAACCATTTTATTTTAGAGACACAAATAAAAGGACTAAAGTAAGTATATCTTACTATTAATCAAACGGAGACAGGTAACTCGTGGAATTTAAGCCAGTTGCTTTCAACAGGGCGGCTGTAGTAATTAAAATTCAGTCTATAAACACGTTATACTTACGATGGTATAAACGTCCTAGCGAACCTGGTAGTGCTTCGCAATTTCTAAATATGAATATGAATTCGATATACATGCTTAACTCCTTCCTCCCGTCTCTCTGCCCATCTACGTCATACGAGACAATCTGCGTAGCATTGTTGCAGATGATGCTGTCATATACCCTCTTGTAAGGTCATCCGATGATTAACACCAACTGCAAAATAATTTAAATAAGATATCTGTATGGTGAAAAAAGTGACAATTCACTCTAAATAATGAAAAGTGTGAAGTTGTCCACATGAGTACCAAAAGAAATTCGCTAAATTTCAGTTACACGATAAATCACACAAATCTAAGTGCTGTAAATTCAACTAAATACTTAAATTACGAATAAATTCAATTGGAACGAACACATAGATAATGCTGTGGCTAAAGCAAACCAAAGACTGCTACTTACTGATAGAAGACTTAGAAAATGCATCAGATCGACTAAAGAGAATGCGTGCAACACGCTTTTGTGCCCTCTTCTGGACTATTGCTTAGAGATATTGGATCCGCATCAGATGGGACTGACGGAGGATATCGAAAAAGTTCAAAGAAGGGAAGTTCGTTTTGTACTATCGCGAAACAGGGGAGAGAGTGTAACGGAAGTGATGTGTGAATTAGGGTGGCAGACATTACAACAAATGCGTTTTTCGTTGCGGCTGTATATTCTAGAGGAATTTCAATCACCAACTTTCTCCTCCGAATGCGAAAATATTCTGTTGGCTTCCACCTACACAGCGAGAAATGATCACCATGATAAAATAAGAGAAATCAGGACTCGCACAGAAAGATTTAAGTGATCGTTTTTCCCTCGCGGTGTTAGAGAGTGGAACTACAGAGAAATAGCGTGAAGGTGTGGTTCAATGAACCCTCTGTCACGCACTTATTGTGACTTGCTGAGTAGTCATGTAGATGTAGATGTAGATGTATATGTAGACACTCCTCACCCTCTCTTTGTCCGTCTCCTCCTTCTTCTCTCCCCCACTCTGTGTGTCAAGACGTCCCCGCCCCTTCCGACCGTCTCCTCCTCCCCCCTCTGCACTACCTTTACATCCCTCTTCCCGTTTCTGTCTTCTTACTCTTCTCTCTGACCTTAAGCCTTTTTGATTGTTATTGGAAGCGAAGCTTCCACTGGGAATAGAAGTGGCTTGAAATGAAAGGATATATAGACTTGGATCATTAATTTATGTGGTATGAGAGAGACATATACAGTTGCTGAATTTGAGAGAATAGTAACTTCAGTAAGAGTATCTCTCTTGTGCTTAATTTGCGAATGGGTAGGATTAGAAAGTTTAGGACGATTCAGTTTCCGCAATAGTACTCTGCTTACATTACCAGATGCCAAGTTCGCTTTGTTTGCCGATGATACAAACATTGCAATTAATAGCAAATCAAGTGTAGTCTTAAAAAGACCAGCTAATAAAATAGCCGTGGACATTAATCACTGGTTCATAGCCAATTCCTTGTCACTAAACTTTGAAAAAACACACTACATGCAGTTCAGAACTTGTAATGGGTGTCCCACAAGTATATGTCTAACATACGATGATAAGAAGATAGAAGACGTGGACAGTGTTAAATTCTTGGGATTACAGCTAGATAATAAATTCAACTGGGAGGAGCACACCACAGAACTGCTGAAGCGTCTTAACAAATCTCTGTTTGCAATGCGAATTTTGTCAGACATAAGGGATATAAAAATGAAAAAGCTGGCATACCATGCTTACTTTCATTCCACAATGTCATATGGGATTATTTTTTGGGGTAATTGATGAAGTCAAGCTAAAGTTTTCCGGGCACAAAAACGTGCAGTAGGAGTTATATGTGGTGTGATCTCAAGAACATCCCGTAGAAGCCTGTTTAGGGAACTAGGGATACTAACTACTGCTTCCCAATATATTTATTCCTTAATGAAATTTGCCATTAAAAATATATCACTTCTTAAAACTAACAGCTCAATTCATGGAAGCAATACTAGAAATAAGAATAATCTTCACAAGGATTTAAAGTCACTTAGTCTTGTACAAAAAGGCGTGCATTATTCAGGAACACACATGTTCAATAACTTGCCAGCACCCATAAAAAGCTTAGCAACCAATGAAATTCACTTTAAGAAAAGCCTAAAGGATTTATTGGTGGCCAACTCCTTCTATTCCATTGATGAATTTCTCAGTAAAACCAACTGATATAACTTCTGCACAATTTCAGTGCAGTAATGTGTTCATTGTAAATATGTGTGTGTGTGTGTGTGTGTGTGTGTGTGTGTAAGTACAATCTAACTTCTGTTCAGTGCAGTGATGTGTTCATTGTAAATACGTATTATAGTAGATGTATTACATGTTTATTACCTTATAAGTAAATAAAAAACATTTTAATTTTAAATTCAGTGCATTACTATTTCTAAAATGACTCTTTCATATAGTGTTCATTAAAAAATGATGATCATTCCACTTGGGACCTGTGGAATGGCACATTAGCTTATTTGTTTTAGTTGTAAATATTTGTCATATATTGTTGTTTTTCCGACATGTTCCACATCCTGGAGGACCTCCTCACTACGGATCAATTGGAATGAAATTAAATCTAATCCAATCTCTAAGCCGAGCTATAATTACACCTACACAACGCATTGTTGGGTACACTGTGTGTTATTTGTTATGAAGTATTGAGGAATGACGCCATGACACCTTGTCGTCTCGAACGGCATTTGTGAACTAAGCATAGCACTTCAAAAGGAAAGCCGATGGAGATTTTTTGCTGTAAAATGTGCGAGTTTCAAACGTATGAATTTCGATAGTGCTGGATGCATCACTCATTCTTCTGAAAATGCGAAACTAGCTTCCTATGAGTAATTGTAACTCATCACAAAGGATAAGAAATGTCATCGTGTCAGAGAAACACTTGTCAAATCCTGTTTTTTTAAAACCGCTGATCTTGCTTTTTGGACTAAAAAGTTAAAAAAACTTTCACAAATATCAGTTTATAACAACACTGTGAGATGTCGGATTGATGTTGTGGTCGGATCGATGTTGTAGCCGAGGACATGGCAAGTCAGGTAGCGCAGGCCATGAAAGAATAAGAATTTTTCGCAATACAATTACAAGAGAGTACAGATGTTGCAAATTGTTGTGAACTGTTAGTTACCGTTCGACACATACAAAATGAAACAATTTAAAATTGAAATGATATTTTCTACAGGGCTAACGACTACTCCAAAAGCACTTCATAAAATGACAAATATGAACTGTTGTCTCAAAACGTGATCGGCGTATGCACAGACAGCACCCGTCAATGCTTGAATCTCGCTCAGGATTCGTGCAGATGGTCAGAAAAAAGAACCTCAGTGTTATTTTGTGTGTTATACGCGGTCAAGCCTTTGCAATTAAGACACTTCGAAACGAAATTAACGTCGTCTTAAAATTAGGCATCGAAATTGTGAATCATGTTAAAAAGTCAGCGTTAAATAATCGATTTTTTACGGCGCTTTGTGAAGATTTGGGAAAAGAACATAAAGAATTGCTATTTCATACGGAAGTACGTTGACTCTGAAAAGGAAACGTGTTAGCTAGATTGTTTGACTTTGGAGATGAAGCGATTCAGATTTTGAAATTCAAAACCAAGCTGAGTTGTGTATTGAACTCCGAAACCCAAGTGTTCAAGTTGTGTTGGCTTATCCATCAGATTTTTCGTTCCACCTAAGACTCGAGCGCCAACGCTGCTTAGAAACAAAGCCACTGGTGACAACAATTAGTATATCATTGAAGCTATGAGAAATCCTACACAGTGGAAAGTTGGCAAGGTGTGTTGCGAATCATGACGACGTGGGACAATGGCCCAAGTTTTCGCACGTCTACTGTATTCGTTCTCTACGAATGCCAACGGTAGGATTAGTTGCTGCGCTTGCATTCAGGCTGATTATCTTAGACGAAAATGAATCTTTAAACTTTCTTTTATTATTTATGCTGACGGGTTCGTGCATGGATAAATGCTAAGGACTGAGCCATACTTTTTAAAATAATTAAGAAACCTTAAATAATGTTTGTTATATATTCCTCTAGATAATGGCTTTGTGTGTAAGGGATTACGTGATTATTTCACTCGACTGTGGCTATCTCTCCAAACGAAAAATTCTTTATCGAACTTCGAAAATATTTACTCACCGAAGATATGATTCGTATTGGATTATTTATCTGCAATTAACGAAACCGGAACTTTTCGCCATGTGAAGACGCAGTGTAGCCGAGGACAACTTTTAACATAAAATGAAACAAATATTAAATAATATCACTGTTTTCAAGTATCACACATAAGCAATAAATTTACAATGAGGCTTACAATAAATCAGTTGCTGTATTCACAAATACGCGAGTGCGCCAAGTAATATTACGCCTCTGCAAAATATAATATATAAATATAATATATAATATAATAATATAAAATGATAATGGCGGTGTGCCATATTAATCTGCCGTAATCACCGAAACGCGTCCACCTTGGCTCGCTTCTAAAACAAAAAGATGCTGTCCCCTTCAAAAGAACAAGTGAGGGACGTAATTTTACATCTAATTCTGAAGTTGTATCCTACAGTCGACACAACCGTTCATAGTACTTAATTTTTAATTGATAATTTGTTTATTTATTTATTGCCTTTCAAATATTTTGTGCCTAAATTCCGCTCTTCCAGCAGATGCGCCTTTAAATTGCCCTCTGGATTGCAGCGCGAAAGGACACACCTGCAGGCGAGCAATTCATCATGGAGTTCTATATTTACAATTTATTTTCACATACAATACAAGGTACAAAATTTGAATGTGGCGGGTGCGCCAGGTGCATTTCGATGAACATAGCGATTGCCACGCGCATGCGCAGTCATGTATCCTCAAGTGCAGCTAAAAACATTTACTTGGTAGTCCATATCGCGGCACGCGCATTTGTTTCACACACATGAAACGCTCATCTGCTACAGTTACCGATCCTGGTTATCTGATAATGGGTAAATTCCGAAACACGTTATCTGTTTGACTTTTGCTGTTGTGACCCACTCAGTCTGAATCCAGAACTACTGGTTGTTATAATAATGGCACCGTGCTCCTGCATGACTTTGTCGCATTTGTAGTACTGAAGTTAAAACAGTCTCGAAAATCATGGAATCCCTGGAGCCGATATCTTCCCAGTAACCATGTAGATAACAGGCAAAAATTGTCGAAATTCTCTATTCCCGGAATGGATAAACTGTCTACATACATTATTTGGTTTTCACTTAACCCACAGTGCGTGAGTCCTAGTCACTACTGGGAAATTTTTTCGTAAATGATTCGTGTCGCTATCTTGCAACCATAACTTATCAAATAGATAGTTTCGTAATATTCACACCTCACATTACCTGTCTCTTTGTAGTTCGAATTATTACATTCGTTCTGAAGTCTGAGCTGTTTCGCCTGTCTCGTGTATAGAGTGTTTCAAAAAGGACTTTACAACTTTCAAAATTCATATGAATTAATTCATAGCACATATAGAGGTGATTGTTTTGGCATTTTGTTGGGAAACATCAAGTTTTGTCTCGCGTAGTTCGCTATTGCCGAATTGCACCGTAAGGAGCGGTAGCGGCAGTTGAGTTAATGATGGCTACCTTCACTGGACCCGTGCGTGCTAGCCAGTGATCTCTATACAACCTGGATGTAGAAATTTTGTTTCTGAGTACAGAACTGTGGAGTGTCTGCCGCTTGATCTTCTTTGCATCGTCCGCCATGTTTTCGTTTGGTAAATAAATTTCCATCGCTCTGTACATGACAAGGAAATGCAGAATGATTTCTTGTTTTGAACTTTACGTGAGCATATGGTGTAATACACTGATATGGGAGCGGAAGCGACAAGTATTTTCCTTCCGTGTTCTAGTGACATTTCCCAGCACCCATGTTGTAGTTTGGCAAGAAACGAAATGTGAGCATCTATGGCGCGCACTATCAGACAGCTGAAGTTAAACATCCAGGTAATATAGAGATCACTGGTGCTAGGTGTGTGTTTTGGCACAGTCTAATATATACAGTCGCGACACTCTGCTGTGAAAACTGTTACCATTTGACAGTTCAAGTGACGCTAGCGCCCCTAGCGGCCAGAAAGATCGCCTTCCTCTGATGGCAGATGCGACTTAAAAATAATGTTTGTTTTTCATTCGTTTTGTACGTTATTTACAAAATAGTTAGTGTATTTTTGCGTCGCATGTGTTAGGAGAACAGCGAGAGACACAAATGATCGTGAAATATAAGTAAACAGAGCACGAACTATTGAATGAAGTGACACAAGCTGCAACATATTCCTGAAGAAATAATTAAGAAGCTGCATATAGTCGCACTTATTCCAATGAAAGTAAGAGAATACAAAATGTATATCCCACATATAAAGTATATAGATGCTCTTCCTTGTGTAAAAATGAAGTGCCACATCACTTTTCATTACGTTCTGCTTTGGAGGAAGCCTGTTTCCAAAAATACAATTTCCATCTTATTCTTTGCGGTATCTGGTTATCTCAATAAAAAGCTTGACTGTTTTAAAACTTTATTATATCTCATTGATACATTTAACGAAAGTAAAATTCCTTCCATGACGCAGTGACAATCCATTCTTCATCTGTTGCGTGGATAATGTTATACCTGAATAAATCATTACATATGCTTTTTATCAAGTGTGGGGTGTCAAAAAAAAGGAGATCTTACTCCCTTCTAGTACTAAGCATGGATTAACTGGTGTGATACCCAGTCTGTGCCTCCACTCCACGAAATTCGAACCTATGTCAGTCACATGTTTTTACAACCAAAGCAATCTGCGTGAGATTTTTGACAACTTCAAAAATATGCGCATTAGATGGATGGCTCCTAGTGGTCCTTTGGAGAAATAATATGTTAATGGCTGTTTAAAATTTTAGAAGATGCCGTTAATCATTATAACTAATGCAGTATTAGCGCCGGCCGGAGTGGCCGTGCGGTTCTAGACGCTACAGTCTGGAACCGAGCGACCGCTACAGTCGCAGGTTCGAATCCTGCCTCGGGCATGGATGGATGTGATGTCCTTAGGTTAGTTAGGTTTAATTAGTTCTAAGTTCCAGGCGACTGATGACCTCAGAAGTTAAGTCGCATAGTGCTGAGAGCAGTATTGGCAACCACAGATGAAACCCATGTCTTCAAATCTAATAACACGATCCCTAGAGCTGTCATATATCAAATTTTCCATTAGTAACATCACATCCATAGACAAATTAACAACTATATCAGTTTCTGGTAACTTTCTGCTTTAAAAGATGAAATATGTTACTATTTATCCCAAAATTTAATTGTATATTTTCCACATACTTTTGTAAGGTACGTACAGATGGAAGGCTAAAACAGTGTGAGAAAAACTGTATGCCTGAGTACTATAATACAACATATTAAGTGCAAATAATTTAGTTTCATCTTTCCATCTCGCACAACATTTTCCATTCAATGGTATACTGATTTGGCTTATCAATAAATCGAGAGGATCTTTTTTTCAAGTACTTGGAACCAATACTTTTTAAAATGAGCTTGTCCTTTTTTACTTGTGTCCTGTGACGTTGTGGTTGCAATTTATTCTTACGATGGGCACTTTGCTTGTCACGTAGTAATTTTGTATGAAGTCTAATGATTTGCACGTTTTTACATTTCACGTAATCTAAGCATTTCATCTTCAAAAGAGGTCTGTGTTTCAGATTCCGTTGTTAGTGATTTTATATATGTCTCTCGTGTAGGAACACTTGTGGTAGCCGTTTTTCACGTTTGTATGGCACTTTTATCTTCATCGTCACTAGTTGTGGTTTATTCAGCAGGTCAAATAACGTAGGAACTGCGTACCATACCAACGTCTTCTTTTTCGGGCTCACGAACTTCACGTTATTGTACAAATAAAGGGTATCTTTTTGCAGCACGTCCTGTTTTCTACTATTTACTAACCATTTCTTGCTCCTAAAAAAGAAAAACAAATTCAGCAATTCAATACAGTTTAGAAAAAAATCGTAAATAAAGATCGCTCTAATGTGATGTTTCTTACCTCTCAGGGTCCTTAAGAAACCTTAAGGATGACAAATGTACGTCTTCTTCCTATTATTACTGCAATTGATTGCGTTGCATACGCTGCCTTTCGTAAAAACCATGTTAAAAATGAATATAAACGATACTGTTTACATTTACGGAATACCGTATTCAGAAGCGTAGCTTCTCCACCGCTTGGGGCGCTGTTGTCGCGGTGTATAACAAAAATCAGCGAGAGTGTTGCGACTGTATATATTAGACTGTGGTTTTGGTTTGAAAAATCGAAGTCGGCGACAATAGTTCAGCGTAATTTCTATACCATGTACGCTACAGATCCTTCTAGTAGTTCTACACTTTATGAGTGTCGTAAATGCTCTGTAGAAATAGGGTGCTCGGTGTTGTTGTTGTAGTCTTCAGTCCTGAGACTGGTTTGACGCAGCTCTCCATGCTACTCTATCCTGTGCAAGCTGCTTCATCTCCCAGTACCTACTGCAACCTACATCCTTCTGAATCTGCTTAGTGTACTCATCTCTCGGTCTCCCTCTACGATTTTTACCCTCCACGCTGCCCTCCAATGCTAAATTTGTGATCCCTTGATGCCTCAAAACATGTCCTACCAACCGATCCCTTCTTCTAGTCAAGTTGTGCCACAAACTTCTCTTCTCCCCAATCCTATTCAATACCTCCTCATTAGTTACGTGATCTATCCACCTTATCTTCAGTATTCTTCTGTAGCACCACATTTCGAAAGCTTCTATTCTCTTCTTGTCCAAACTAGTTATCGTCCATGTTTCACTTCCATACATGGCTACACTCCAAACAAATACTTTCAGAAACGACTTCCTGATACATAAATCTATATTCGAAGTTAACAAATTTCTCTTCTTCAGAAACGCTTTCCTTGCCATTGCCAGTCTACATTTTATATCCTCTCTACTTCGACCATCGTCAGTTATTTTACTTCCTAAATAGCAAAACTCCTTTACTACTTTAAGTGTCTCATTTCCTAATCTAATTCCCTCAGCATCACCCGATTTAATTTGACTACATTCCATTATCCTCGTTTTGCTTTTGTTAATGTTCATCTTATATCCTCCTTTCAAGACACTGTCCAGTCCGTTCAACTGCTCTTCCAAGTCCTTTGCCGTCTCTGACAGAATTACAATGTCATCGGCGAACCTCAAAGTTTTTACTTCGTCTCCATGAATTTTAATACCTACTCCAAATTTTTCTTTTGTTTCCTTTACTGCTTGCTCAATATACAGATTGAATAACATCGGGGAGAGGCTACAACCCTGTCTCACTCCTTTCCCAACCACTGCTTCTCTTTCATGCCCCTCGACTCTTATTACTGCCATCTGGTTTCTGTACAAATTATAAATAGCCTTTCGCTCCCTGTATTTTACCCCTGCCACCTTTAGAATTTGAAAAAGAGTATTCCAGTCAACATTGTCAAAAGCTTTCTCTAAGTCTACAAATGCTAGAAACGTAGGTTTGCCTTTTCTTAATCTTTCTTCTAAGATAAGTCGTAAGGTCAGTATTGCCTCACGTGTTCCAACATTTCGACGGAATCCAAACTGATCCTCCCCGAGGTCTGCATCTACCAGTTTTTCCATTCGTCTGTAAAGAATTCGCGTTAGTATTTTGCAGCCGTGGCTTATTAAACCGGTAAGACATAGGAAATCGTAAGGTAGTCCAAGCACATCTGACGAGTGATTGAGTAGACAACGTTTTGTCAACAACCCTAAGAAATCGACCCGGCGTGTATCTCGCGAACTGCAGATCCCACATGCGACTGTTTGGCATGTGTTGAGAAACCGTTTGTATTTGAAACCGTACAGATTGACGATCTTACAAGCAATAAAAGACACTGACAAATTTCTCGCAAGAACTTCTGTACGAACATGTTAAATCGATTATATGAGGATGAACATTTCTTGGACAAAATCATCTTCTCTGACGGGTCAACTTTTCACGTAAGTGGCAAGGTTAACACACATAACTATAGTATTTGGCGCAGTAAAAATCCACTTCAAACAGTGCAGCATGTTCATGATAGTCCTAAACTGAGCGTTATTTGTTCATTGAGGAAGAACAAAGTGTACGGTCCTTTTTTTCCGTGAGAGAACAATCAGTGGAGTAGTGTAACTGGATATGTAACAACAATTTTTGATAACACAGATCGATGAGGATGGTCAATAACGAAATGTTTACTTCATGCAAAATGGTGCACCACCCCACAACCCGGCTGATTCCGGAATTTTCTCAGTGACCGCTTTCCAGGTCAATGGATTGGCCGTAATACGCCAATTGCATGGCCCCCACGTTCCCCAGACCTGATACCACTCGATTTTTTTATGTGTATTTATCAGGGATATCGTGGTTGTACCTCCTGTGCAGACTTTTTGATTGAACTTTGAGCAAGACTTTACACCGCCACTGAGTAAAATGGTTCAAATGGCTCTGAGCACTATGGGACTTAACATCTGTTGTCATCAGTCTCCTAGAACTTAGAATTACTTACACCTAACTAACCTAAGGACGTCACAAACATCCATACCCGAGGTAGGATTCGAACATGCGACCGTAGCCGTCACGCGGTTCCAGACTGTAGGGCCTAGAACCGCTTGGCCACTCCGGCCGGTGTCAATGAGTAATTTAAACCCGCAAGTTTAACGTAAAAAACTTGATGTGTTTCCCTACAAAATAATTCTGAATCCAGCTCTACATCTTGTTTCAATAAATTTTTAAGGCTGTGAAGCCCTTTTTGTAACACCCTGTATTTTACATACCAGGTGTAACAGTTATTTCATTGTATATTTAGCCAAGGACGTCAAAAATAATGCGGGTATGTCGTCTATTCCATGTGGCTTCAGTGTAACGGTTGAATCAAAAGCCATGTTCAAAATATATGGTAGGAGAAAGTGTTGTACTTTGAAACGTTTTTGAAATTTCTGCCTCTACCTATTAATGCTATAAATGTGTAATATATTTTCTTATTCCATATTGAAATGATAGCATTGACTGTACGTGTGGATAATTTTTCTGAAATTACAAAAATTACTCCGGAAAAGTAAGATTCATCCAAATTTGAAAAATGGTTCCAAGGTACAGCACAGTCATTTACCCAGTAAATAAATATTTCACACGAATTTAAAAGTCTTGTAATTGAGAAAATTTTGTCAGTACAGTGCTAAACACCAATAATCAGTAAGATATACCAAATTAAGAAGAAATATTATAAAAACCATTTACAAGCTAAGGACGTCTTTGAAATAGTGACTTCTTTGAAATAGTGACTATTGGCAGCTAACGCAAATTCCCATTTTCAAGCTAAGAAAAATTGGTGGGACATTAAGGAAATTGTTCATTTTCAAAAAACATAAAGACGTATGAAGACCCCCAGAAATAATGGTGTAAGTACATTTACTTAGGAAATGAGTTAATGGCAAATTCTGATGGCAAGTCGTTGGTACTACAAGGCAATTGAAATGACTTTCAAACTATGTGTCAAGTCACCGGGATACAAAGGGTTTCACTTTTAGCAGAAAGGGGAAGAACGAACTAAGTCGGTATTCTCACGCAAAGAACAGGGTAAGTCCAAAGTGTACTTCACTGTTTACATTACACGTGTTATGTCAGTTGGGTTGAGAGCGCAAACAAGGTCGGTTTTGTTTCTTACTCTGTGATGTTTCCTTATAGCAATAGTATTTGGTTTGAAGTGTGACAGTGGTGTGGTCCCCTTAGGATTTTTAAATTGCTTGGATTAACACAAGGTGAAGGTGATAAGACATCTGTTAATCTGTCAGCTGAAAAGAGAAAAAGTTATGGAAGAATATGTAGAGTTTGTAGGGACCTCGGCAACGACTTTTGAGTTAGGCACTGACTGAAAACGCTCATTGTTTGTTTCAAACAAATCAGACCCCACTAAAGAGAATAGGTCATCAAGAATCTGAATTTGTTAGGTAACTAGAATGGTCAATCTTCCTATTTAACCAACTTAATTTCTGTGGCATTAATTGCTCGTAGAACACCTAGACATGACGATTCCAATTTCAGTGATTGCTCTTCCCGATATATTGTAAGCATCAAGCAAAATGATGTCATGAGTGATTGTCCTGTTTGCCAAAAGGGCTTCATTGCTTTGGATGGAATAAGAATCCACTATGAAGGATTCTGGAATATATTCCAAAGATAAAACAGGCATGCTTGCTAATCGTTCTGGGAACTATCCAAAACAAAAGAAGGCAGCCGTTATAAACCAAGTAGAGGCATTTAAGGGAAGGATTAGAAACTATGGCAAGGGAAAAGCAGACAGAATCTACCTTCCAGAAGAAGCATCAATAAAGAAATGTCATGAGTTCTTTAAAGAATCAGTAAATTCAACTTAAAGTTTGGATTCCCGCGTACATATACATGCTCAACATATGACATCTGTTAATCTGTCAGCTAAAAAAAGAAAAAGGTGTGGAAGAACGTGTAGAGTTTGTAGGGACCTCCCTATTGGGAGAGAGGGAGAGTTTTAGTTCTAGCGAATCAAAATTTTCGAAGTAAATAAGTATTTTTTATTATCCATAACCATTTTCCACGCAAAAATTACAGTGCCAACTACCCAAGAGGGGCAGCACAAGTCCGTGACAAGACACCTAGAACCAAGCGACCTCTCCGCGAGGCCATGCGTGTTCAAATACACATATGTAAACAGTCAGAATACGGCGCTTCGGTCGGCAAAGCCTGTATAACACAACAAGTATCTGGCGCAAGTGGTTAGATCGGTTACTGCTGCTACAATTGCAGGTTACCAAGATTTAAATGAGTTTGAACGTGGTGTTAGTCAGCGCACGAACGAGGACACAGCATCTCCGAGGTAGCGATAAAGTGGGGATTTTCCCGTAGGACCATTTCACGAGTGTAACGTGAATATGAGGAACCCGATAAAATACCAAACCTCCGACATCGCTACGGCCAGAAAAAGATCCTGCATGCACAGGACCTACAACGACCGAAGACAATCGTTCAACGTGACAGAAGTGCGACCCTTCCGCAAACTGATGCGTATCTGGATGCTGGGCTACCTACGCTTGATGACTGCACGTCACAAAGCTTTACGCCATGCCTTGACCCGTCAACACCGATACTGGACTGTTGATGACTGGAAACATGTTGCCTGGTCGGACGAGTCTCGTTTCAAGTTGTATCGAGCTGATGGACGTGTAAGGGTATGGAGACAACCTCATGAATTCATGTACTCTGCTGTTCAGGCGGGTAGAGGCTCTTCAATGGTGGGTGGCGTGTGCAGTTGGAGTGATATGGGACTGCTGATACATCTAGATACGACTCTGACAGGTGACAGATACGCCAGCATCCTGTCTGATTATCTGCATCCATTACTGTCCCTTGTGCATTCCTACAGAGTTAGGCAATTCCAGCCGGACAATGTGACACCTCACACGTCCAGAACTGCTTCATAGTGACTTCCAGGGACAGTCCCCAGACATGTACAGTATTGAGCGTATGTGGGATGCCTTGCAACATGCTGTTCGGAAGAGATTTTCTCCCCATTGTTCGCTTATGCAGTTATGGACATCCTCTAAGATTGATAGTGTCACTTTCCTACAGGACTACTTCAGACATTAGTCGAATCCATGCCACGTTGTGTTACGGCACTTATGCGTGCTCGAGGGGCTCTACAAGATATTAGGCAGCTGAACCAGTTTCTTTGGCTCTTCTTATACAGGATGTTACAAAGAGGTACGGCCAAACTTTCAGGAAACATTCCTCACACACAAAGAAAGAAAATGTGGACATGTGTCCGGAAACGCTTACTTTCCATGTTAGAGCTCATTTTATTACTTCTCTTCAAATCACATTAATCATGGAATGGAAACACACAGCAACAGAACGTACCAGCTTGACTTCAAACACTTTGTTACAGGAAATGTACAAAATGTACTCCGTTAGCGAGGATACATGCATCCACCCTCTGTAGCATGGAATCTCTGATGCGCTGATGCAGCCCTGGAGAATGGCGTATTGTATCACAGCCGTCCACAATACCAGCACGAAGAGTCTCTACATTTGGTACCTCGGTTGCGTAGACAAGGGCTTTCAAATGCCCCCCCCCCCCCCCCCCCCATAAATGAGAGTCAAGAGGGTTGAGGTCAGGAGAGCGTGGAGGCCATGGAATTGGTGCGCCTCTACCAATCCATCGGTCACCGAATCTGTTGTTGAGAAGCTTCCGAACACTTCGACTGAAATGTGCAAGAGCTCCATCGTGCATGAACCACACGTTGTGTCGTAATTGTAAAGGCACATGCTCTAGCAGCACAGGTAGAGTATCACGTATGGAGTCATGATAATGTGCTCCATTGAGCGTAGGTGGAAGAACATGGGGCCCAATCAAGATATCACCAACAATGCCTGCCCAAACGTTCACAGAAATTCTGTGTTGATGACGTGATTGCACAATTGCGTGCGGATCCTCGTCAGTCCACACATGTTGACTGTGAAAATTTACAATTTGATCACTTTGGAATGAAGCCTCATCCGTAAAGAGAACATTTGCACTGAACTGAGGATTGACACGTTGTTGGATGAACCATTCGCAGAAGTGTACCGGTGGAGGCCAATCAGCTGCTGATAGTGCCTGCACACGCTCTACATGGTGCGGAAACAACTGCTTCTCCCGTAGCACTCTCCATAAAGTGACGTGGTCAACGTTACCTTGTATAGCAGCAACTTCTCTGACTCTGATATTAGGGTTATCGTCAACTACACGAAGAATTGCCTCGTCCATTGCAGGTGTCCTCGTCGTTCTAGGTCTTCCCCAGTCGCGAGTCATAGGCTGGAATGTTCCGTGCTCCCTAAGACGCCGATCAATTGCTTCGAACGTCTTCCTGTCGTTCTGGAAATCTGTCTCGATACAAACGTACCGGGCCACGGCTATTGCCCCGTGCTAATCCATACATCAAATGGGCATCTGCCAACTCCGCATTTGTAAACCTTGCACTGACTGCAAAACCACGTTCGTGATGAACACAAACCTGTTGATACTACCTACTGATGTGCTTGATGCTAGTACTGTAGAGCAATGAGTCGCATGTCAACACAAGCACCGAAGTCAACATTACCTTCCTTCAATTGGGCGAACTGACGGTGAATCGAGGAAGTACAGTACATACTGACGAAACTAAAATGAGCTCTAACATGGAAAGTAAGTGTTTCCGGACACATGTCCACATAAAATCTTTTCTTTATTTGTGTGTGAGGAATGTTTCCTGAACGTTTGGCCGTACCTTTTTGTTGGAAACAAAATTGGAGTAAAAAGGAGTAAACAAGTTGTGTTGTATGCATACATCAATCATCCGTAGACTCTATATGACAAACTCAAGAGAGATGCGGTACAGCAAAATGTAAGTAACTTTTAGGCAGTTTGCATATCTACATTACCTAAAAAATCTGTCGTTGTGACAACTGAGGTTCAGCAAACAAACAATGTCAAAAATGATATTAAAATGGTTTAATCCCTGATGCCGATGGTAACTGTACCACTGGTTGACATTCCTACAAACCAGATGTTGGCTTTTTACCTTAGAACTGCTCTGTAGATATGTAAATAGAAAGCAATTGCCGCCGGTAAAGGCGCTATGAGATTGGTTTCCCTCGCGCGGAAATAAAACTGGCATTTATCAGCTCGGCAATCGATACCGGCTGAGGCCCGGAGTTGTAAAGAGATTTGTGGTGCTGACGCCGCTCTGGTGCCAGAGCGAACGCCACTCGGAAGTATCGTACGAGCGAATCTAAATAACTGCACCAATCCCCGCGCACCCTCCTCCCCGGCCCATTTAAACAGCTATTCCCCATCCATGTATTTCGCTTCCTCGCCTCCCCTTCGTCCCAGCGGGAGGCAGTCTGTTTGCCGCCCTCGCATGCAAAATTCTCGACGTCTGACCTCCGGATAATCCCGACCTCACTGGGGTTTGGGGGAACCCGCATCAGCGCGCTCTACCGCCGTCTCTCCAGAAAGAAATGCCCCCCCCCCCTCCCCTTTAACCTCCACCTCTCCGCCCCCCTCCCTCCACCTTCCCGCAGCTATTCCTCAACCAACCCGTCTGCCGCCAGGAATTGCAGCCGGGAAATCGGCCAGCGTTCTCTGAGAGGCAAGGAGGTCGCACTGGCGACATGGCTCCACTGCGCTGCGAGTCTTTTTATTTAAATGTAATGAACGAAATCACGCTACTCCGACACTGCGCAGCCTTCGGGGAAATTTCCCTGCTCTCCAGTTGTATTCCCCACCGCCTCGCTCTCAGTGCCCTCAACACACACGCGTTGCCTGTTCCCTCCGAACAATCTCATTCCAGATTCACTTACATAACAGAATAGAAGCTTACCTTTATATTGCCTAACCTCGCCTGTCCTCTCCAAGGAGAGAGAGAGAGAGAGAGAGAGAGAGAGAGAGAAACCCAGAAGGATGGAGATATCTTAGCGACTCGAGGGCTTCACCCCGAGAGGGAGACAGGTGGGAAAGGGAGAAAGTATGCGAGCAGTGTGTCGCCCCGGGGACAGTGGAATAAGTTCTCAGAATAGCTCCTTTTTCCCGCTACCCACATTATCATTCCCTAATAAACGGTTGATTTATGGTAACAAAGGGATAACCATTTATCGTGGCGTCCGCGCTTCTCCGTTCTCCACGTCTGCCTAGATCTCCTCTTTATTTTTTTTTTTCCTCCTATAGCGGAATTCACCGTCTTGACAGGCCGAGTTCGTTCTGAAAAATACTGATTACGACTTGGAGAAGTGCGGAGTATCTAGAGCTTTGCAGTTACGCTGATCTATGGCCTCAGCCGTTTAACGGCAGTCCTAACTCAACAGACCTGCGGATTTTTCTCTAAGTTAGCCAGCACTCACATGATTACTAGTTGCAGCTTTTGTGTTGTGCAAAAGTACGATGCAGTGATCGTTCGGACATGCCACAGGCTCTGTAATATCGTATATATATCCGCCAACATCGAGCAAGTGACTTTTAGTTAAAATGAATGTACTGTGTGGACACACAGTTGACGACATGTGCAAGTGTGTGTCTGGCCCTGAGGTGAGCTTGGATAGCCTAAATGAGGGCGACCGCTCGCGATAAGTGGAAAATCCGTTATTTCATTACACAGCGGACGGTTGTCCATATTCGCATCTGTGAACACATTTCACGTAACTTATATCTTTGCCATAATCTTCTCCATATCCCATTTTGCAGGCCATTAGCAAAAGTGACGTGACAAGTTATCTGGCATGTTATGTGGCGAATAAATAGTGGTGGCGTGGTATGCATGTGGTATAGTGCCATTAGGACTAATTTAAGTAGTAATAACTTAGCGTTATATCTGACTCGAGCAAAGAAAATTAATTGACGTTAAACAACGAAGGATTAAGAATGATGCTACGCACGTCCTTTCTGGCATACTAACGTCAAGGAAGATTATGACTTTTTCAACATTATTTACCTCTTCTTCTGCATTTCTTCATGTAGGGATCCATACCAGTTCCCTCGTCAATAATTTTAAGACCATAATTTCTTTTTTTTCCAGCCAACCCCATCTATACACCAGTTTGTGAGTTAACGCTAACGTGAAAAGTCGTATGCTGCTCATCATGTATTTCCGTTTGTACCAGTAGTTGCACAACCTATGTATTCTGTGTTCAGCTGGTACTACTTCTAGCTCCTGTAATATTGTTTCTTTTGTTGTATGGCCTGCTCTAGCGTAACTTCTAGTTCTTCTCATAACTTACATTTCTAGATTTCGTATTTACGCTTATGCAACTATTCGCCATTCTCCTCATGAGGAAATGCAAACCAAGTCAATTTCTTACAAATATCTTCTCTTACTTTGTGCCTGGTCTTCACTTTATACATTACAAATGCTGCAGGATGCACTCTAAGTACATGTCATTTTGAGCTTTGGTTTCTACAGAAATTCTCTGTTAACATTGTACGCTTTTCAAAACGTGGTTCACTTTGTTAAGCGTAGTATTGTTAACACCAATGTTATTTGTGAAGATGACTCTAAGTTTTTCTCTGTCTTTTTGAATACATACTTCATTCTAAAAACTTTGTCTTGCTGTATCATTTCATAGGAATAGTTACTCTCCCAATACCACTGCACCATGTGATATTCAACAGTTTGAATATTGTTTCGACACTTAATTTAAGAAAATATATAAATCTAGCTTAGCCGTTGTCTGCTTGCTGTTTGCTGTTGTACGTTGGAGAAATCGGCAACGATGTTGTCATGGTGCGACTTAACTGAAAATTTTGTTAGTTTACTTCAGTTGCGTATTTAATATAAGTACAAGTTATATTCATTCCAGTTATGGTTCAGTTCTAGTTAGGTTTTGATTACTCAAAGGTCAGCATACGAGTTTAAGTTGAATAAGAGTTCTGGTACATAGTTTTGGTAATACGTATTTTTTTAGAGAGTGGTAGGTAAATTTGGAGTACTATCATAGAGAAAAATATAGTGGGGAGCCAACTCGTTGGTTCTTTTGGTAATAAGTAGTCAGAGAGCATTGGATTTCTCGAAAGCAAAATAATATCGCTTCTCTGGCATTACTAATGATGTAATTCCTTTTCAGGCAATTCATTTAAAATTTTGTGTTCACTTTGTGAAATTTTGTCTCGTGTGACGATTATCGATTACTTCATTACATGAACAATTGGGATAATAGTACAGGTTCTGAGTGGAATTCATTCCTTTCTGAGTATTAGCTTGCACGATACTTTAATTTCTGTTTTGGTTCGTCTGGTCATTGTAGCAATTTTGTTTTTCTATGAAATAGTATTTCATCACGTTTGGTACAACAGGAAACAGAACGAAAATCCGTTATAGCACAAGACGAATGAGGTTGTTACAAAATTACGGGTCGGCAAAGGGTAAGATAAACCACATTGTGCAAGTAGCAAGTACCAATAGTTTAATCTGGCTCTGAGCACTATGGGACTTCACTTCTGAGGTCATTAGTCCCCTAGAACTCAGAACTACTTAAACCTAACCAACCTAAGGACATCACACACATCCATGCCCGACGCAGGATTCGAACCTGCGACCATAGCGGTCGTGCGGTTCCAGACTGTAGCCGCTAGTAACGCTCGGCCACCAATAGTTTACTTGAGACTGTAGGAAATTGAGCGGATCCTCAACTGTTAACAAGTTTAGCGAATAGCAATGAGACAGAACAAACGAAGGGTAATGAACAAGCAAATTGTGAAGTTGAGTTGATCGACAATGAGTCGCCGTACTCTAGCGAAAGCTTAAAATGGTGCCACAGTCGTGTAAAATTTTACAACATGTGGTAACAGGCACATCATAATTAAGTTTTGCGACAATGTCTTTTGAACGAACGGAACCAACATTACCTTTAGTGATCATTTGTATAGAACCACACTGCCCGAATCCGACAAATTTTCTAGAATCGTCAGATACTTAAAGAAACACAAGATGAAAGGAGTAGGAAAATCAAATCACAGGAAGAAATTAAATTGAATGTATAAAATTTATGAATTTAGCTTGCATGAGACTGCAGGAAATTGCACGGGTCTACAATTATTAACAGATTTCGCGAACTGTAATGAAAGAGGCAGTTGAGTCGATCGAATATGAGCCACCATGATGTAGTGAAAGATTACGAAAGTCGCCTCAGTCGGGCAAAATTTTACAACTGGTAACAGACACATCAGAATCTGGTTTTGCGCCAGTGTCTTGAACGAACACAGCCCCCATCACCTTCAGTGAACAATTACATGGAACCACAAAGCGTGAGACCGGCAAATTTTCTAGAATCAGTTCCTCAGACGCTTAAAGAAACACAAGATGAAATGAGTGAGAAAATCGACAAATCCCAGGAAAAGAACAGAGAATCACAGGAAGAGAACAGAAAATCACAGGAAGAGAATAAAAAATCAGAGGGAGAAATGAAACTGAAAGTACAAGATTTATTAGTTGAGATAGGGGAGAAATTATAAATGATCTTGAAACAATAATTGACAAATTTGCAGCTAGAATAAGTAACCTTGATACAGAACACGAAACATACTAGCGTAATGATAAGGACGAACTGTTAGGTAAAATCAGCAGTGTAGTTCCGAGTGCGATAGTTAGACAGATGAAAGAACAGAACGATCAGTTTAACACAACGGTAAAGGAAATTAGCGAACAAGTGGAAACTTTGACATTAAATTCTGAAGAACAAAAATTGCAGTTAAGTCCAAGCTTTGAAAATGAAGATGAAACTTACGATGAGCGAGGCACGACTTTGGTAGAAGAGCAATAAAATTAAGGTGATGCAGGAAATGAGTGGGATAATAATGATGACTTTTTTTTAAAATTTTCAGCTTCATTCTTTCTACCATTGCATAGGATAAGATTGTACAAATGTTTGTGGCATTGCAGACTAACAGTCTTATTGTATTATGTAACTTAATAGCACACATTGCTTTAGCTTAAGGAATGACTTAATAAATGACATAAGCGTAAGACGCAAACTCAACCTGAAAAATCCTTAAGCTAAAGCAGTACATATTACTATGTTGCGTCACATGTAAAAACAAGAAGACACGTGGTCTGCAAGGTCACATATGTCAACAGAAAAATATATAAAAAAGATTCTGATCTAAGCCATGCCAAAAGAATAAATCTGAAAAGTAAAAAGAATCATTGTTAGTATCCCACATACTACCAGCATCTCCTTTATCTTATTACTTTTTTTTCTCTTTCTACTTACGTTGTCTATGCGTGTCATCTTCGCGAGTCACAAGTTTAATCTTCACTTCTAAAATTTCCCAGACACCTAGACTGAAGGACAATATTGTTACGACATCGTTTCATACACATGTAAAGTTATAAGTAGGCTGTTTAGGTTTTTATGTTATTAACGCCACGTAGCGCTCTATATGAAAATCACTGACTGTGCTGTGTGCAGTCTGTGGCTGGTTGGACTCATTGTTGGAATATTCGCTTGTGTAGTGTTGGGCAGTTGGATGTGAACAGCGCGTAGCGTTGTACAGTTGGAGGTTCAAATATCAAATCCGTGTGAAATTTTATGGGATGTAACTGCTAATTTCATCAGTCCTTAAACTTACACGCTACTTAACCTAAATTATCCTAAGAACAAACACACACACCCATGCCCGAGGGAGGACTCGAACCTCCGCCGCACAGTCCATGACTGTAGCGTCTGAAACAGCTCGGCTAAACCCGCGCGGCGCAGTTGGAGGAGAGCCACCAGCAGTGGTGGATGTGGAGAGAGAGATGCCAGTGTTTTGAACTGAAGATCTGGACGTGTGTCTGTCAGAAAAAGGAAATTTGTTTAATTGGATGTCACAAATTATATATATATATATATATATATATATATATATATATATATATAATAACTTTTGAACGCTGTTAAGGTAAATACATTTCTTGTTCGTTCTCTATCAAAATCTTTCATTTGCTAACTATGTCTATCAGCAAATAGTGCCTTCTGTATTTAGAATCTTTTATTTAGCTGGCAGTATTGGCGCTCGCTGTACTGCAGTAGTTCGAGTAACGAAGATTTTTGTGACGTAAGTGATTCATGAAAGGTATAGGTTATTGATAGTTAGGGGCATTCGTTTGTTGGGATTATTGAAAGTGAGATTGTGTTGGGCTAAAAAATATTGTGTGTCAGTTTAGTGATGCTGTTTGAAAATCAAATAACGTAAGAGGTTTACCAGCATTTTCATTTTTAAATTTTTCTAAGGGGACGTTTCAAAGTTTATGTATTAGATAAGTAGAAGGCACATTAATTCTACAGGATTCAACAGTAGTTAAATTTTGCGTGCCTGCAGGTATATACAAATTAGGAAAAAACAATGTAATTCATCAGCAAATACAAGAAAACAGACACTACAATAAAGACAAATCACAAAGAGTTCAGTGAGGTACCATATGCTAAAAGAGTGTGTCACAGTACAAAGTAGCAATCAATGCTGTGCCGGACCTTTGCAAAACATTTTTCGTTCACAGATGAAGACAAAAAGGTACACTTCTCCAATTACTGTATAATTTGCATAACTCTTATATGTTGTGTGGTTTCGACGAAAAAAATGGCACTATGTTTACTAACAAAATTGAATAATTTGCATCAGATAAGCATAAACTCCGCAACACTGTTTCGTATTACCTTCATTTATTATTGTCATCTAGCCACATCTTTTCAAAAAGTTACCTTTTAGCTTATTAAAATGAAATGCATGCACATGGCATAATAATTGACTACAATAAGAAACAGGGTCCCTGTTCCCTAACCCCATATCTCAGTTACTATTCTTTTACATTAATCATCATAATCACTACCTTATCCTATTACAGTAAGCATCATAACTCTCATAATTATACTCTTGTGCATCTAAGCAACATAAATCATGTTCGTCTGTATGTACACTGCAAATAACTACTTCCTGCGCTATTTTCGTCCACTTATTTCCACAGAAAACAACACATCATAGCTATAACTGTAAATATTTCACTTCAGTAAACACATCTTTACTGCCTCACAACAGATCCTGAAAAACTTCTTATTAAAATACCTATTACACATCTTTCCAAACAGCACTATTGCCATTGTAACATCCTTCATATCTCATCCAAAATTGTAGATAATGTTAGATGTCTGTATATCATCATCGGTATGTATAAAGAAAAACATTTCTCAATTGAAAAACGCATTGCTGATTACCTGTGTATCGTCTCAGAGCTGGTTTAAAACTGCTGTCAGTGTTCATTAATTAGAAATTATTTGTTCTTATTCGAATTCTAGTTCAGATTCCGAAGTTCGTAGCAGTTTGTGTTGCGTACGCGTCGTACGAGCAAATCGCTCGATTTCTTGCTTGATAAACAAAGTTTGTTGCGAAACTCAAGTCACCCGATTCTTGTCAAAAGTTGCCTTCCGCGATGTGGGAGTCGCTCTGGCATGCGATGCAATTTCATTGTTGATCGCTAACTGTTGCTGTGCGCTGTACTGCAAGAAATATTTTAGAAAAAAGGGACATGTAGTTCTATCACCTGGGTGCAACTTTAGTAAATAGAATTATTCTTTTATGGTTTGATATGCGAAATATGATGAAGTTCCTTGCTCTTGCGTGTCTGAATGGTTTCAGTATCGTCCTGTGTCGTCGACGATTATCTCTTGGATTTGAGTTCAATAATTCTATCTCTCGCACTGGGCTTGCCCTTCCAGAATTTTGGCACTGTGAATTATGATGTTGATTACTGTGTCTGTGTTAGTTGCTGTTTGCGTAATTGTTGTTGTGCCATGTATTTTGTGGATTTCGTCTACCTGAATTGTACCTATGAAACTGTGCATGTTCACCATCTGAGTTAGAGTACTGTCTGTCAATATTATGATTGTTATGAAGATGCCTGTTCCCAATATAATAATTCCTGTGATGTCGTTTGTTATGTTCACAGTTGGAGCTCTGTAAATTACTCCATCTCAACTGCGAGAATTGCGTGTCATACTGGCCTTGTCTGTTATCCGGTCTGTAATTGTTTCAGTGGTTGTGTTTTTATGCGAGTTCCACATAGTTTTTCTTTTCACGCGGTATAAAGGCATCTTACCTGTCATAGTTTCGGTTGCTTTTTCGTTAAGCCGTTAATTCAACCAATTCCAATCCGTGAAGTATTGTATGAAATCCTTCCAAATCATGTTTAGATCTGCTGGCTAAAATGTGTAGGTAACATTGTCAAGTAAATGCGAATTAGGTCCAACGGACCGTATGGGTTTGATAAGTAATGATTTGTGCATACTACGTCTTCAAAATATTTTGCTGGGCTGGAGAAGTCAGACTGTTCAAAGCTTTGTAACATTATAACGCTATATTTATCCGATCTTGTGTGGCCTGCGGTCGGTGTGCTGACAAAAACGCTCCTTAGAAATCATTTAGGCTTTGGCAGTCTCTCACTATAGACAACGGCCTTGCTGCGTTGTAACAATGCTTCCCATCAGAACTCCGAAGCGCTGTCGGTCTGGGTAAGCACTTAGATGGGTGACTATCCAGTCTGCCGAGCGCTGCTGGCAAGCGGGGTACCCTCAACCCTTGTGAGGCAAACTGAGGAGCTACTTGATTGAGAAGTAGCGGCTTCGGTCCTGCAAACGGACATAACGGCCGGGAGAGCCATCTACTGATCACATGCCCCCAATATCCGCATCCAGTGACGCCTGTGGGATGACACGGCCGCCGGTCATGGCCTTTTGGGGCGAAGTTCAGTTTAGTTTTAGTCTCTCACTAGTGAGTGCACACATGGTGCAAGTTCATTTTCCAACTAACCGCAGAGAAATTCTAATTTGCTGTCAATTGGCGAATTTGTTGGTAAGAAACATAGGAACTGATCAGTCCAAGCTTGGGGTAAATTTCGTTACTTGGTTGTATTTTCGTACTGTCGGAAAGTGTTTGTAATCGAAGTTACAATTATTGTGTATAATTTGCTCTCCATAGCACGACGTCGGTGAATCATTGTCGTATCTGGATGTGCGTACAATTCTGTGGAAAATCACCTAAGCGCCATAAATCTGAATGGTCACCAAGGTTTTCTGAATATGATGGTGAACGGTCAAAATCGTTCTTTTCGTGCTCGCGGCTAAACTTTCTTTCAGAACGCTCGACATTGTCATTCATAGTGTTCCTATAACGTTTAATTTCCCCTTTAGTTTTCTCCTTGTTGTCTTTAAATTTGATTACTGAGTGGTAATCTTCTGTGTCTGAAAATTCTGCTGTCAGCTTGTCATTTGAATCTCTACCTGCACTGGTTGACACATTGCTATTTTCGTTGTCAGGTCATCAACTTTTCTTTAATTGTACTTAAATGTTATTTCAGTTCTTTAGAATTTAATGACGTAGTATCCATTTCTTCGATAAGGTCTTTTATGTTGTGTTAAGCTGTGCGTACTGTTTTTTTCTCTGTGTAACTATCCGACTCGAACTACAGCGCTGATTTTAGTCAACAGTTCGTCTTTGTTACTACGCTGCTTTCTTTTAATGCTTTCATGTTCTGTTTCAAGGTCACGTAATGTAGTTGCAGTTATTGTTTGAAGGTCATTTTTAAAATTCTCTCTCAATTCATAAATTTTGTATTTTCCATTTCATTTCTTCCTGTGATTTGTCGATTTTCTCACTCATTTCATCTTGTGTTTCTTTAGGCGTCTGACGAATCGAGTCTAGTGCAGTTTGGTTCAATGCAAATGTTCATTGAAGGTGATGTGGGGGGCATTCGCTCAAAAGACATTGTCGCTGTACTTCATTCTGATGTGCCTGTTACCACTTATAAAATTTCGCACGACTGCGCCGACCCGTTATTTTGTAACATCCTCTGTTGTCCTGCGCTCTGACGGAGTTTCGTATTGTTTCCTGTTGTACCAAACGTGATGAAATACTATTTCTTGAAAAAACAAAATTGCTACAATGACCAGACAAACCAAAACAGAAACTATACAATCGTGCACGCTAATACTCAACAAGGAATCAAATCCACTCAGAACCTGTATTATCCCAACTGTTCGTATAATGAAGTAATCGATAATCGTCACACGAGACAAAATTTCAAAAAGTGAACACAAAATTTTAAATGAATTGCCCGAAAAAATGTACAACATTAGTAATATCAGCGCAGCGATATTATTTTGCTTTCGAGAAATCCAATGCTATCTGACTACGTATTATCAAAAGAACCAACGAGTTGGCTCCCCACTACGTTTTTCTCTATGATACTACCCCAAATTTACATCCCACCCTGTAAAAAATATACTTATTAGCAAACCTATGTACCACAGTTCTTATCTAACTTAAATTCGTATGCTGACCTTTGACTAAACAAAACCTAACTTGAACTGAACTATAACTGGCCTGATAACAACTTGTCTTTATATCAAATACGCAACTGAAGTAAACTAACAAAATTTTAACTTAACTTGACAACATCGATGCCAGTTTCTCCAAAGCACAACAGCAAAAAACAAGCAGGCAACGGCTAAGCTAGATTTATATTTTATTAAAATGAAGTTTCCATCAATATCCAAAGTGTAGCATACCACATGGTGCAATGTGGTAGTGCGTAGTTATTATACCTTATTAAACAGTGGAATCGGGAGAGTAACTATTCGTATGAAATTATACTGCAAGACAAAGTTTTTAGAATGAAGTATGTATTCTGAAAGACAAAGAAAACCTTAGCGGCATCTTCAAACGAACATTGGTGTAGAACAATGCTACGCTTAACAAAGTGAGCCATGTTTTGAAAGGCGTACAATGTTAACACGGAATTTCTGTAGAAATTTGTATTTTGGCAGACGAGTCCTCTACACTTTGGATAGCAACAAATGCGTCCTCACACCAAAATCTTCCTAGAAGACTTCATAATTCCTGGGCATATGAGCCGGCTTGCTGCCTGCATAGTTCCGATGCCTCGGGCATACACGTGCTGAGACAGTAATGCTCAAGCTTCCGCTAAAGCACTGCAGCGAGCATGGTTATAACACGAGGACTGTTGATAATATATCGATATTTTTTCCAAAAAATTATCTGTGGTATCTTCGCACAATATGTCGCTAAAAAACAACAATATAGAGGTTCGGTATTGTTACTGTATATTATATTTTTTTCAAAACGTTCGGAAAATATTTGAAGTTGTTCTTTTGAAACTGTAGCACGACATAATTTTACTTTAGCTGAGTGAAGGTGTTTCGCTACTTTTTGAGATTTCGTCGCGTCCAGTCTCTCTGACTGCGTGAATCAAGTAGACGTGGCACAAAAGAAGAAATCCGATTGCAGTGGAGTGGAGGTGTGAACGGAATAACAAGATCTCCGATGCGAAGAAATAGTACACCAGTTGCGTCAAATAACAGTTTTTAGTTGAGCTAGTGCACTATTTCTTCACAGCTACGTTTTTCAAAATCATCTGTTGAAAATTATGAAGAAAAATCTAAATGACTAGACTGGTCGTTGGGATGGGCGGCGACGTGTGAGGGGAAATGGTGACGTAATCGGCGCTACTAACAAAACCTGCAACGTTTAGCTTCACTACGCGGTTTTGACACTGCAACTGTTAGATCGCTGAGTTTGCAGAAATGAAAAAACCGAGGAGACGACATGAATGTTCCGGACAAGTCCGATATGTGACGAAACCGAACGACGGAAACATCATACACCCTTTATTGTGCCACTTACGTGCCGTAAACATTGTTGGCAAAGTAGTTATTGCCTGGGATGAACGTGTATCGATTTGCTTTCAATTCTTGCTCTAAGGGCAATAGACAAGCTACTGGCTTGTTGATTTACGGAATATCTAATAATAAATCAATACTTAAATACACAGCTCTAAAACCGGCACTATGTTTAAAGTGAGCTGCCGATATTATTATAGGCAGGTACGTCGATATTTTTTCCGCTGGTATATCAAACTTTTTCTCGATATATCAAGAGCCGATAATAGTATTTTTTAAATTTCAAAATATCGGATTCTCGATATTTTTCAAAATATCAACAGTCCCAGCCCCGACACTCGTTGCCTGGGCTACGTATGTGACGAGAAGTGGTGTCTTTTAGTAATAACACTGGGGCGAGCCTGCGTAAAGAATGGCAACCCCAGTCATGCAGCGTCAGCTGTCGACTGCCGCTCACACCAGGAGTGAGTCCACGGCAGTCGTCGACCCAATGTGGGTCATCCAACCTCACCTACAACTAGCTGCCTCGCCTGCTAGCTACTGGTCTGTGGGCTGTTCTCAGTCCTGATGTTTTGTGACGTTAACTAGTGCCTTCCATCTGAGGCCCCCTGCAGACTAACATCAACCGACTCTTACGAGCTTCCAAGGAATTACGGGTTCACAGTCTACTTTTGGGGGCCTCCCGCACCTGACCCATTGTGATCAACTGGGTGACCACTGCAGTGGGTAATGGAGTACATTGCTTTGCAGTATGATGTTTTCAGTTGGGAGCAAAAAATTTCCGGAAAGTTTTCCTTTTTATAGGTGATGTCTATGGCGACGTCTTTGGGTCAGAATTCTTTTAGAACCATCGGGCTAAAACTGACTTTATGCTGTGTCTAGCAGAACTCAGTGGGACAACGTTTTTCGCTTTTCTGTCCCAAATCTCTCATGAAAGGTCCAGCGACTAAGCTGTACACAAGTGCAATGATAGTCTTTTCACATGACACAGTACTGCAAGGTAAAGGCAAATTGCTATGAGTGATTGTAGGACATTGTGGCTTGTAAATGTGTTGTGTGTGGTTGAGTCGCTGGAAGAAAATAATGAGTTACATAAAGAATATCTTTTGTGTGTGTGCAGTAGTATTGCACACATATGTGAGATAAACTGTGAGTGCTTAGTGCTCGTCGCCCTTGATAATTATGGGAATTAAGATATGATTTTTCTAAGAGATTGATGGTCATCAACTTATATGTTCTCTAAAAACATAATAGAGACTACACAAAATCGAATCCTAGCCATAAGTAAGCCACCAGTATAACTGCGTTACATGAGAAGATGGAGCTTTTAAAAGGAATGCAAAGAGTAGCAATGGAAGAGCTACTGGTAGAATCTAAGGACCAATTTAATCCTCCTGAGATTTTAACAGTGGCCTCAGTGAAACAAAGCAGAATCCAGGCTGTACCATAAACCTTATCAGGGTCCCATCAGTTGCACCTGATAGTGGAGGAACCCATTAACTAACAATTATGTGATGGTACCGTTGTCAAAAGGACCAGTCTGTGAGGTGTACCTATGGTGATAATGCTGAAAAAGAACTTGGACAGAACGAAAAAGTGTCGATTTTGCTGCTAGTACCGACATCTCAACAGTTGTTTGATAATGGACACATACGAAAGCCCAGTTGTAATAGAGATACTAGCCGGCTTGGGATAGTGCAGGTCTGTTTCTGTGCTAGGATTACAGAGTGCGTATTGCCAGCAAGAGGTAGCACCAGAGGACACGCCAAAAAAGGCATATATGGTTCCTTCAGCTCACTGCCAATGTCGACGTATATTATTCGCTTTGAACGCTGTGCCAGCCACATTTCAAAGTATGTTGGATGGAGTGTTGCGAGGATTAAAACCAAAACAACGTATGATGTGTCTAGATGAAATTACTGTGTTTGTGAAAGATATGGAAGGCATGTGTAGTGACTGAAGGTAGTAGGTAACCTAACGCCTAGTGCAGCAAAACGTCGCTTTACACTGCACGAAGTAAATTTCTTAGGACATGTAATTATTCTTGAGAGTATATAGGTAGATTCTATATTTATGAACACCACACAAAGATTGCTATGGTTAAGACTGGAACAAAGTTACAGTCTCCGTGGGGTAGCAAATTGTCATACGAAACTTTTCCTGGGATTTGTGGGGATGTCACACACTTTCATGCAGTTTTTGAAAAAAAATAAAGTTCCATTGGACACTGGAATGTGAAATTGCATTTGGAAAACTGAAAGAATTTTTGACTAGTTCAGTGTTGGCCTTTGTGCACTACGAAAGGATTCATATTATTGTGAGATGCTAGTTAAACATGTATTGAGCTGTGATTTGAGTCAAGAGCTAGAGAGGAAAAACATACAGTTGTATATTAATTGCAAAATTTATACAAAGTAGGGAATATTCTGCCCCAAAAAAGCAAATGCTCAGCCTCATATATGGCATGACACACTTATGCTGGCATTTGTGTAGGAAATGTTTGAAGGTAATAATGGATCATGCTGAGCTGAAGTGGCTATTGGTATTAAAGTATGTATCTAGCAGTTTGTATCTATCTGTGCTCTGATATTGTGAAAGTTTGTTTTAAAGTGCTCAATAAACCTGGTAGAATTTATGGTAATGAAGATGGCTTGAGTATGAAGACGGGCATATTACAGACAATTTGTTGTACACTTTTGGAGTCGCAGAAAGCAGAAACTGCTTACGAGGAATGTAAACGATTTACAACACAGCTGCATTTTGTTGTGCATGATCAATTGTTGTGTAACACGGAAAGGCTAGGACATCATATTGTGGTGCCAGTCACGTTGGAGAAGAGGTTTTAAAACAGGAACATGGTCATGTATTATCCATCCATAACGGATGTGGAACCGTGGAACGAGGAGTAGCTGAACATTACTGGTGGTGTACCTGAAGGCAAGATGAAGAGCAGTATGTTAAACAAGCCATGAAAGTATTCCAATGCTAACGTTACTGAAACCATTTGAAATGGTTGGGATGGACATTTTACTTCTTCATTAAGACACAATCAGATAAATGCTATGTTCTGATCACAATAGATCATTTTTTCACGTTATATGGGAACGATCATTATACTGAATCAGCGAACTGATTCAGTAACACAGTGAATGGTGAATAACTGGTTACTAAAATTCGGTATTCCAGAAACATTAACCACAGACCTGGGCACCAAATTTATGCCTGAATTAACAAATCAGTTCTCCCACTTCTGTATTCGTAAAATGTCATCATTATTTGAGATAATCAACGTAAAGGTGGGGAAAAATGGAGAGCCAGTGCTAAGCTTACAAAAACATTGTAAGAGGTATGAAAGCTTATACTGAGAGCCAATACCAAGGCCCTTGCAAGTCAGGAACAGATGGCGCAGTGCAGTGTGGAGCTACTGGAGTGCTGTGGGCGTCAGTGAGTAATGCTGGCTAACCCATGCACCGAAAAGAGGAAAACATATTCAGTCACCCAGTGTCAGGGACCATATCAGATTATTGAGATGACATCGCCAGGGAACGTTAATCTGCCGCTCTGATATGTACAACAGTTGCAAATGTGAGACATACATGGGGGCGCAAGATTCGTTGCCACTGGTAACAGCAACACTCCCAAACAAAGGGAGAGTGGACGATAATGAAGAAAAACAGGCCACTCCATCAGAAGCCACACCCATCTCGCCATTTCTGCTAAGGCCACGGAAGTGATAGTGTATTAAGATTTTTGGAATTTAGGGTTTTTTCTGGTGTTTCATGTTCCAGTTTTTTAAGAATGGTGAAGGAGGGTGTCGAGGTATTTTTGAGATACTAGCCTGCAGTTTGCGATTTCGTTTTGTGGTAAGTTAACGATTGGCATTGGTTTATTGGGTTATTTTGTGTGTAGTTGATAAAGTGTTTGCAAGGGGTCGTCAGATACTGGGAATTGAAATTATTCATTTAGTTTATCGTATATGGTGTGTGGGGAGTGAAGGTGCGGATATTTTTAGATGACAGGCAGATGAGCGGAGAGTGAACACGTCTGTCTTTCTATAGATAACACCAACAGTGAGGATTACTGTGAGGTGCAGTACACTTGTACAACTGCAAGGGGCGAGGATCTTGCAGAAGCGATCTTGAAGGGAGGAGTGCTTCTTCAACAGGCAGGAGGACGTTGTCGTAGCCAGTCACCAGTGGACGTTAAATTAACACAATGCATGGGGAGTAAGAAACGAGGTGTGTAGTCTGGATGAAGCTTTCCCGAAATTACACCCTGAAGCTGGGAAAAAGGGGGGTGTTGTGAGACGTAGAAGGAAGGTACTTGGCGCTGCATCTCTCATGTGAGAGCATATAGGATACGTTTCAGCAAACGATAGACCTTGTGCTACTCACATTAAACCAACAAACACAGGGATGGATAGATGCAGGACTTAGATTGCAGAAAACGGTATTTGGAAAAGCGGATGTCAGTGTCATCCAGGGCTCAATAACACGCTAGTACATGTACAGGGAGACGCAGAAGGTGCCAGAACACTGACGGGATGGCATACAGCTCAGCTAATGAATCTGGAATTGAATAGTATCGTAATGCTGCGAGGGTTAGTAGTAAGAAGGGTTCACGAATTATGAAAGAACGGCCACCAGTTCCGCAAACCAGGCCTGTTGTATAACACATGGCCAGCTACAACTACTGGATACGCGGTTGACTGTGACAAGTGGGTTGTGCAGTCAGTCTTGCTTATGGGATAGGCGATACCAACACAGAGCTAGCAGAATTACAGGAAGGAAGTCATCTGCCATGCAGTATGTGTTCAGTTAACACCTGCCTTGTCACTACAAACTTAATTTCAGGTCGGCGAATGTCATTCCCTCGAGGAGCTGCCAGTTAAGCCAGAAAATAAAAGAAATGGTTCAAATGGCTCTGAGCATGTGGGACTTAACATCTGAGGTCATCAGTCCCCTAGAACTTAGAACTACTTAAACCTAACTAACCTAAGGAAATCATACACATCCATGCCCGAGGCAGGATACGAACCTGCGATGGTAACGGTCGCGTGGTTCCAGGCTGAAGCGCCTAGAACCGCTCGGTCACAGCGGCTGGCCAGAAAAGAAAACCCTATTTTACCATCTGCCGCCACATACTTATTCTCTTCCCAATAATAAGTACCGATTGAATGGACTATTATGTCTTTCTTAGTCAGAGATAATATTTTTCAAAATATTAGTATCCAAAGATAGTTGAATGGTTTCAGTAGAGAGAAAAATAAGATCAAATGGAGTATAGTAGCTGTACAATAAATGCGATGAAGAAACAAAGTCAGTATAGGATGAAATAGAGTGCAGAAAGAAGGTAAGTAAGTTATAGGACTCATTGAAAAAAATTTAAAACAATAATACAGATTCTGAAAAAACCTTGGACTGAATAGTGCAATTTGTTTAAAAATAAAGGAAAGATATTCTGTGGAAAACATTCAAGTATGTGCATCAGTGTGCTCACGTTTTTAGGAGCAGGTAGAAGATATCGAGGAAGAGTTTTTGAAATCGATAAATGAGGACATACGTGCATTTTAGAACGTCGCTTAACAGAGAAATTTTCGTTATGGTACCTGAAATGACAGTTCATGTGTTAGTTGACTTGCTCGAGAGGAACATCGCTTTCCTTAACATTTTCGCTCTCAACATAGCAAGAAAATTAAAATAGCAAGGAACAGAAGAGCTTAAATGAAACCGACTGTATTTTATTAAACAAGGACGATATGCTTCACAATTTGAAGTGATCGCAGGCCAGTAAGATGTGGAGTAATATTTATGCCAGACGCGAGTCGTTCCTTAGCTGACTTCTCTGTTTTTCAAAGAGGACCTTGCGTGATCATGACTGCACACAGCTGGAGGCTACTACTTGTACTTTTAATATACTCTGCTGTTTTTAAGTATTCATGGAACACATTTTATCTCACCTCCACAAAATACGTAACCATAACTCTATAGCTTCGTTTGTTGCTTTATTTTCGTGGCCATTGTAGGCATTTGTTACTGCCTGTTAAGAATTCTTAAAGTGTTACGGTATATTTCGTGGATAAATAGCTCTGCAGACTTGCTCTTACGGATAGTGCCTCCTTGTTTTTCTGCAACATACTGCTTGTTTGTTTTTGAAGTAAATAAAAGTCACGTACATTGAGTTCGTACAAACCCAGTTTTATATGCCCGCCTCTGAGGAGCATCTAGTTTCTCGGCTTACGAGACACGAGAACATCATTATTTTACAATTTTTGGATATCCTCATAATTACACTTACGCTTCAAGTACAGCTTTATCGTAAGACCAAAATAAGACCATATTTCCTTCATATTATCCTACGGCGGAGTAATTAATCAGGAAAAGGGGAGCATTTATTCGGCGATTTGTTTTAAGGGAGAATGCGTTACATAAATTTGAGGTGATGTCTAATACACAGAAAATCTCATTAAACGAAAAGTAACTAACAATATGAAATATTGTGTTCATCAGTCGACAATATTAAGGCAACAATAATTGTGTGTGTGTAGTGTTATCTTATTTTAAGTTCAGCGGCTCTGATAAGAAAATGATAAATGGTGTTTCATAATGGCATCTTTTTTTATAGATTTTAACCCTTTCGCTACGGTGAACTTTTGTAGAAGTCGGGAGGGAATGTGCCGCCAAGCCGGTGGACGTCTGTAGCAGTTCCGCCTCGCTTCATATTTCTCCGCTACTTTACGTTCGACTTGTGTGGAATTTCGTTCTGTGCACTAACTGGCGGTTTTGCTTGAGTTGTACTGCTCATTTCCCGCCTTGTTTCAAATCTGAAGTGACATGTTGTTGAACTCAGTTAGTTTCTTCTAGAATTGATATGGCACATAAGCGATATACTGTGGAGGAACTGTGACTTTGAAGATGAAAGTGAATCATTGAGCGAATCTGACGATGAACATGAAACACTTATTCTAGCTGCTTCTGCTTCAGGTGCTACTCCATCTGTTCCATTGACAGCCCCGGACTTGGATTTATTAACAAATGGCTCAAATGGCCCTAAGCACTAGGGGTCTTAACATCTGAGGTCATCAGTTTCCCTAAACTTAGAACTACTGAAACCTAACTAAGAACAGCACACACATCCATGCCAGAGGCAGAATTCGGACTTGCGACCATAGCAACAGCGCGGTTCCCGACTGAAGCGCCTAGAACCACTTGGACACAACCGCTGGCGATTTGTTCACAGAAGACGAATCTGCACATAGTGAGATGAAGAGGCATCAGAACTGCCGAACAAGAAAAAATTACGTGGGAAAGTGACAACTTGAATCTGAAGAAAGATGCGTTTGGCGCAGATACTTCTGTACTGAAAGGTGTCGTAAACAATGACAGCCTGCTCAGTGTCTTTTAGTTGTTCTTTAACACGGATATCACAAACATTTTGTGTGAGGAAAGTAACAGATATTTTTCTCAAATATTGGTGCTGGTCACGTTCCAGGAAGGATCCACGAAGTATATAGTGGCGTGAGTGTAAAATATATATACATCTTTATCGTCACTATGTTTATCATGACAAGAGTAAAGAAACTGAGCCTGTCTGAATACTGATCTGAGAATCCTGTTATTCATACAATATAGGTTTTAAATAAAGCACCCTCCCAGAGCTAAATCCAAAACACGGATCTTACAGAATGTTTGAAAAAATTACGCGGATTACCTGAAAGATCCAAGAAAACTGTTTTCATTCAAAACGAATATAAAAAAATTTGTGTAATTGGATACATCTTTTCCCGAATAAATAGGAAGTCCAATAATTGCGGTAACACTACTAGTCCAGTGGCGGATTTAAAAATTTTGCGCCCCTAGGCACACCATATTATATGCGCGATTCCCAAGAAAATCTTGTTTTAAATAATAACTATTATCACTTCACAGTTGCCATTTTGGGTGGGAGCGCTGTTTCCGTACTCTACTATTCGTTGTTACGAAGGACGCTTCAGCTGTCTAGTCGCGTTCAATCAAAATGTAATATGGTTCCTGAACTGTATTTGGCGTACAGGCTCTAAACCTGTGTCATATGACGTTTGGAGTTTTGCTGCACATTCCGGAATATCGTCAGGTGAACTTTTCTTAAGGTTATTGAAAACTGTGAGGGAATCTAACAGTGTCATATAGCTTTCCTTCTTCCTCACTAATTCGGGGTACAAGTTGTCGAGTACTGAGAGAAATGTTTCGATTTTCAATTTTTCCCTTCCAGTCAGAACAACTTCTTCAAGAGTCCGCTTCTTCACCATAATGAAGATTGCGTTTTCGTGATTTTTTTAGAGGTGCATTCATAGTCTATATCAGTCAAAAGCTCCACGGATTTATTTTCATAATAGTCGAACATGTCGCGAATAGATGCAATATATGCTACAAGTGATTCATATTCACGTAGTATTTTAGTATCAATATTTACACTATTAAACCTCTATAGTATGTCCTTCCAAACTGTAATCATGAATACTGTTTCTAGTTTGCTGAGTTAATTCAATAAAGGTGAAGCCTCATTTCGCACAAGTAGTTTTTCATGCGTAATAACTAATGAGGAAGTATTGAATAGGATTGGGGAGAAGAGAAGTTTGTGGCACAACTTGACCAGAAGAAGGGATCGGTTAGTAGGACATGTTCTGAGGCATCAAGCGATCACCAATTTAGTATTGGAGGGCAGCGTAGAGGGTAAAAATCGTAGAGGGAGACCAAGAGATGACTACACTAAGCAGATTCAGAAGGATGTGGGTTGCAGTGGGTTCTGGGAGATGAAGAAGCTTGCACAGGATAGAGTAGCATGGAGGGCTGCATCAAACTAGTCTCAGGACTGAAGACCACAACAACAACAACATCGGCAATATGTGTGAGGGCATTGATAACGCCCTCCCAGTTTTTATATAAAGTTACACACGTTTCCTCTCTTGCGGACCAACATGCTTTTGATAAACTTTTTACGCTTTTCCTTCCTGGTTTCATGAAAGAAAGAAGTTTATCCCAGAGTGTGTAGAAGTAGAGAAAAAATTATAAAGGTTTTGCGCTACACTGAAAAAATGAACATGCTTTCCGACAACAGGTTGCAGCACTAGTGCCGACTAAATTCAAAGAATGTGCTGCACAAGGCGCATAATGCGATTTCGGATTTCGCTCTTTAATGCGTGCCAGCAAACCATTGTTGGTTCCTGACATATTGCTTGCGTTGTCGTATGACAGGCTTCCCGCAGTCAGTAATATCAAAGGAATTTGTAGACAGGATTTTAAGTACGACCTCAGCTAAGTTTTCGGACTTGTGCCCCGAGGTTAGCAAAAACAGAAGGAAACGTTCAACAGGTTCACCATTCTCGTTCACATAGCTCAATATGAAAGATAATTGATCAATATGTGAAATGTCCGCAATAGAATCTACTATTATAGAGAAATATTTGGCCTGTTTTATTTCACTCACGATAATTCTTTTTATTCGTTCTGACAGAAGCTCTATTATTTCGTCACCGATGGTTGAAAAAAAAAGGTCCCTGCCCTGGATTTTCGTATCGTTTAATGTTCTCTGCGAGAAAACGGTCGAAGTGGGTTATCAGTTCAAGAGATATAAATTGGCCATTATATAATGAACTGAATCTTCCAACGTGTCCACGAAGGGAAGTCCACGACCAGTTAGCTTCCTCACTACTGCAAACACCCTTTTAAACACACTGGGCAGTACATTTTTTCTGTCTGAACATATGAATCGAAATGGTTATCTATTGCTCCAAGTGACTTTTTCTTGTTAAGAGTGATAACTCAGAATTTTTGTGTTCAAGAGAAATCTCATGGCGAGATAAAATATTATTATTTTTCCAATCTTCAATACCATTAGTAACAATCGCGGCCTTACGTCCGAACAATTTATATGCTGCACAAAAAACAGGAGTATACTTGAAAATCACGTTTATGGTAAAATACATTTTTGCTCAAATGTCTGGTCTCATCACTTATTGATCTTGAATTAGAAAAATCACCCTTAGAAATTTGATTAATGCCACTTTGTAAGACAATGTCGGTTATTGATTCATTGACACACCATTCTGCAGGATCATCACTAACGAGGTTATTTCTTTTTGTAATGTCTGACTTGGCTCAAAATGGTTCAAATGGCTCTGAGAACTATGGGACTTAACATCTAAGGTCATCAGTCCCCTAGAACTTAGAACTACTTAAAACTAACTAACTTAAGTACCTCACATACATCCATGCCCGAGGCTGGATTCGAACCTGCGACCGTAGCAGTCGCGCGGTTCCAGACTGAAGCGCCTAGAACCGCTCCGCCACACCGGCCGGCTGTCTGACTCGACACTTAGTTTTTCGTGAAACTCGAAATCAGGAACAATTTGCTTTCCCTCATTTTTAAGTTTTGTTTCGTCTGTATTATTTCTTTTACAATAGCTGCAGTGCCAGAAATATCATCCGTACTATTTGTACTCAAGTCGAATCAGCAACATCTTATACGAAAAACTTATCTACTTTACCAAGCGTTTTTAGAACATTAGCTTCTCGTTCTCGCCTTTCCTTCGATAATATCCGAAATGCTGCCCCACTTAATTTTGCACGTTTGCTTTTTTCACTGTTATTCATGCTAAGGTACTTACAAAACTGCCAACGAACGGTCAAAACAAAAGAAAGAAATTTGTAAAAGGCAGGAAAGAAAGACTGTATCCAGTTAGAATGGTACAAAACCGCACATGAGCACAAAGCTTTTTACTTTAAACACGGCACAAGAGCACAAAGATTTTTTCCTTTCTCACGAAATTCCAGTCACCAACTTTCTCCTCTGAATGCGAAAATACTTTGTTGACACCGAGCTACATAGGGCGGAACCATCACCACGATAAAATAAGTGAAATCAGAGCTCGTACGGAAAGATATAAGTGTTCATTCTTTCCGCGCGCTATACGATATTGGAATAATAGAGAATTGTGAAGGTGGTTCAATGAACTCTCTGCCAGGCACTTAAATGTGGTTTGCAGAGTATCCATGTAGATGTGGATGTTAAACACTGAGTGATGAACTGACGACCTCGGATTACTCGACGTAACTGTGCTATGAAAGAACGACAATGCAGAATACTTTAATTTCATTGTTGCCTAGTTGTATGTTGTCAGTGAACAGTAGAAGTAGTACACCTGCTGGCTGGAATTCGACTCGTAAATAAAACGGGACAGTCCCCTTTTTGGCTTCTGTTTCCCGCACCGCCGGAATTTTAGCTGGGACGCAAATATGTTCTAAATGTTCTTGACACTGTCTTTCTAATTTAAAAACCAAATAACTTACGCAGCTTATTGCAGGGATGTGTGCTGGATCAACTCTTATCCAACTTATTCTTATAACATTTTAGTGGTTTCTGTGGGCAGAGAAGACAGACTACAAAGTTTAAGTAGTCTCATTGGCAGTTGTTGTGGTGTGTTGTCATTTGCGTGAACACTGCTGTTATGTGTACACGCATATGCACCTTTTGTTCCAACATAAAAAATAACGTTTCTTCAAAGAGAACAACCTTAGCTAAGAAGGTTAATATAAAATTTACATTGCCACGTACTATTCGATTGCCTCGAGTGGGAACTTTGATATCGTGGAGGCTGCAGCAACATAAACGAGACAAACGGAAGTTGGTTTCTTCTTTCTTCGCCAGAAAAAGGAAGGAAATAAATAAATAAACAAAATTTGTAACCTGTTGTGAAGTGTATTGCACACATTATTAGATATTCTGCTTTTGTTCTTTTCGTATAAAAATGTGTTTAAAAATATAAAACATTTACAATATCAACATGTTTTGTTAAGCGGGTGTCATTAAATCAAATCTGAGATACTGAAGACCGCAGAGCTTTCACATTAATTACAGTAGTGGAGGGTTGACTTGGTAGTTACCCGTAATTTCTACAAGAAATTTGAGTAGAGTTGGGTTTTATATACTGAGGACCACACATGTTACAGTATTTCAGGAACTGCTGATTAGTTTATCACAGCTTTTCAGGAGTCCCGGTACTTTCACGGGGGTAATATGGTAGGGTTGAATAGAAGCCGACATTCTCGTTTCAGATATTGTATTGTAGATTGTCGTCCTGCCAGCTTACTTCAAAATATTTTGAAGAATCATGAAGATGACACCGGACAGAAGCCCAGTGTTAAATTTCCATGCAATCACCATGTAAGCTATGTATATTTCCAAGCTTATATTGTCGAATTTCGCTCTTAAGGCTTATTTAAACTAGCAAGTTGTTTAAGAGTATTAAAAAATTTTGTCGTTTGTAAATGCAGTTATTTTAAAACGTAAAAGGTTAAAATGAGAGCAGTGCAAAAAATGTTGTCTGTTTTAAGATGCCGCGCCTAGTGGACCTATATGTAAATCCTCCACCGTACGAGTGTGAAAGCACGACGGAATAATCACGGCGCCGGCGGGAAAGGGTTAAGTTTCTTACCTCCAGTTACGTCTTAATTATTACCCATTACACATTCTTTCGTATTTTATGTAAGTAACTAAATGAAGTGATTAATTCTTTCTCTTTCGGGTACTTTTGTCCAACTGGGAGGTGACATAATTTAATTTTTGCGAAGTAGGAAACAGCAGGCACCCACTGTCGACAATGCAACCTATTCACACAGCTTAGCACAGCTTCGCACCGCCAGTTTCATCTTCAGACACCTGTTCACTTTCAGATGTACGTTTGTTGATGTTTACATAAGAATTCTTTTATTCCCCCTTGTGGTGAAAGTTCCATGGCGTGGTGGTGCCCTACGGCCAAAAACGATGTCAGAAACGTCATATTTAACTGTAACTGTAACTCTACCTACCAACGAATGAACACAATATTAAAAAAATTTTGGGGTGGAATCCAGATAACGACAGCTGTAAGAAACCTAAATGCATCAGTGTAATACCCAAAGAAATGTTCTATCGAAGGAGACAGTATCAAAATGCTAATGGTTAACTGCCGAAGCACTCGCAACAAAGTGCCAGAGTTTGGAGTGCTGCTAAAAACAAGGATGCGCAAACAGTACAAGGCAAAGAGAGGTGGTAAAAACTGTAGTTGACAGTAGCGAGACCCTAGGGGAAAATTTAAGTATATAGTGAAAGGATAGGGAAATGCGAGTGGAGGGCGTACATTTATCACAGCAGACAGGAAAGCCAGTTCCACCGAGACAGAAATCGATACTGCTTGCGACATTGTTTGACCAATACAAAGTACCAACGGAGGGCATGTAATTATGGTAGTACCCTTCTATCTAATGCCACACTCACCTCCTGGTATAATCGAAAACTGCAAATGATGTAGTTGTCTACAATAGTCAACAGTCTGCACGTAAGTTTCTTAAACATACTGTAATATCTGGAGGAAACTTTAATCATCCAGCAATCATCTGGCATAATTATAGTTTTATTAGTGATGGGTCAGACGAGACAACAGTGAAACGTTACTGGATGCCATTGCTGAAAATTGTGTGAAACAGATAGTTCCGAAACCCACTCATGGTTGAAATATTTTAGATATATACCCAGTAGAACAGTTCATGATGAGACAGATCTTGCGTGAGTTACAGTCCCTGCAAAGGAACTTCTAAATAAACAGAATCTACTACATAATAGGTGAAAAACAAAGCATATAGCTTTAGACAGATGCTGAGTGAAAGGCGTTAGTCAGTCAAGAGATCAATACTTGAAGCCATCACAGCCAATCGTGGCAGAATATTGTCGAAAGATCATTCAGAAAACCCAAAGAAATTCTGGTCATTTACAAAGGCTGTTAGTGGCACAAAAGTCATTATGGGCAAAGCAGCAACTGAAACTGAGAGTAAAAAAAAAAAAAGCAGAAACGCTTAACTCTGTTTTAAAAGGCTTCTTTATAAACAAAAGCCCAGGAAATTTCCTACAATTTAAACCTTTTACCACTGAAAATATAACTGTAATACATATTAGTGTCACTGAAACAGCTGCAATCGTAAAAACTCAACAAAGCCCCAGGACCTAGTGGGGGACCCCTGTCACATTCTATATCTAAACTGTGACTGATTTAGCCACTCTGTCAACTAGATACCATGAACAAAATGCCGCTCCCGATACTTGGAAGAATGTACTGGTCAGACCTGTCTACAAGAAGGGTAGCAACATTCATCCACAAAATTACCTCCCAATGTCCTTGACATAGATTTCTTGTAGAATCTTAGAACATATTCTGAAGTGAAACATATTGAAGTATCCCTTATAAAATGACCATCTCCACGCCACCATCCAGCACGGATTTCGAAAACATAGATCATGCGAAATTCAACTCTCACTTTTCTCACATAACATCCTGAAATGCATGGATGAAAGCGGTCAGGTAGATGCAATAATTCTCGATTTCCGTAAAGCATTTAACTCTGTACCACACCTACGCTTTTTATCGACAGTACGATCTCATAGGGTGTCTGGCCAAATATGTGACTGTATTGAGGATGTCTTGGTAGGGAGAATGCAGCAGGTTATCTTGAATGTAGAGTTATCGTCAGACATAGAAGTAACTGGCTGTACCCTAGGAAAGTGTGATGGGCCTTGCTGTTCGTACTGTATATTAACCACCTTGTGGACAAGTCTAATAGTAACCTAAGACTTTTCACACATATTGCATTTATGTATAATGAAGTACAGTCTGCGCAAATATTCAGTCAGAACTTGATAAGAGTTCATTATGGAGCAAATATTGGCAACTTGCTTTAAATGTTCAGAAGTATTAACTTGTGCGTGCACTTCACAAAACTGAAAAAAATGGTGTCCTATGAATGTAATATCAGAGAGTCTAGGTAGTATTTAGTAAACTCATACAAGTATCTATATGTAACACTTAGTAGGGACATGAAATACAACGATCGAATAGGTTCACTCGTGGGTAAAGCAGGTAGAGAACTTAGGTTTATTGGGCGAATACTAAGGAAATTTAGTAATTTTACAAAGGAGGTTTTGTTTACAAATCACTGGTGCGTCCTATCCTACATTATTGATCAACTGCGTAGGACAGGCATGAAATGGGACCAAGGGGATATTGAACGTGTACAGAGAAGGGAAATCCGAATATCACGGGTTTGTGTCACCTGTGGGAGGGTGTCTCAGAGATTTTGAAAGAATTGAACTGATATATTCTTGAAGATAAACAGAAACTATCTAGAGAAAGTTAACTAACGACTTTTTAACAATAGACCCTAAGTGATATCTCAAGAAATACATTAAAACCCCCTACATATCGCTCCGATAGTAATTGTGAAAAGAAAATCAGATTAATTACAGCACGCACATAGGCATTTAAGAACATTATTTCTTTGATCCTTGCGATAATGGGACGGAAAAAGCCTCTAGTAATTGATACAAACTGATACAATGGGACGAATATTCTGCCAGGCTCTCCAAAGTCGTTTGCAAAGTATAGACGTATATATATCTGTAGAACTGTTTCAGCTGAAGTTGTAAAAATGACTGCCTGTGTTCACAAAAGAGTGAAGAGTATATAAAATACTTTTTTGGTACATAACTATCAACATAGTGTAATCAACACCCACTCTTCTCCCCTCCCCCCCCCCCAACCACCTCCCCATACACGCACACACCCCAAAGATTTTGCCACATACAAGACTGCATACAAAGATGGTGACATTACAAATGTAACAATGCCAAAGAATTTCTGCATCAAATATGTACAATGCGTACATGGACATGACAGCAGAAAACTTATAAAGTATAAACGTTTCATTACATGGAATTTACGCTGGGAATAAAATAAATTATGAGAAACTGTTATACATATGTAAATAAATAAAACGATTGTGAATTTTATATTAACATGCGATATTTGGTAGAAATTCAAACTGATTTTACTGTTATGTTAACCTATGAAAAAGCAAACTGTTGTATTTCAGTATAGTGTTCATGTTGTGTTACTGTCCGCATGTTGTTATTGTGAAAGGAACTAGTGTTTCAAATTAAAAAAATAGTTGAATGATATTTTGCGGTATGGTTGGACTGTGTACCTAAATCTGTTCATTCAGCAGAAGATGCGGTGATTTGCTTATATATATATATATATATCGACAGGATACATAATACTACCTTTTTCAATGTGATGCAATATCTGCGGGTGATTTTCAGGACTTCCTGTTTCCCGTTTGTGGAGAGTTTGGTGCATGCAAATGTGGGTTTCGATAAGCTTGTCATATTTGCAAACAGATGATTTATTTGGTAGATAAGTTACCTAAAAATGAGAATGGAACATATTTACTTTTGATTTCTACTGTCTTTGGTGCTAACTGCATGCTTGTAAGGTATGAAGAATTGTTGAACAATGTTTTTTGCGATTTTTGTGATAGTTTATCTATCATAAGAGGGCTACAGCCGCGGTTTAGGGCTATCATTTTAATGATTTTTTTTAAGTTGTTCAACTGGATCAGGTGTACTTTTATGTAGTTTGTTCAATGTGGACCTAAAATATACCATCAAATGCTGATTTGGATGATATGATGAGCAGTTAATGCAAGTATCACCTGCTGTTCGTTCCCCATAAACTTAAAAGTGATGTTTATGGATTTTGTCGGAGGGTTTTAAGTCTAAGTTGTTGAAGTTGTTATTGATGTCATGTACAGCGTCCGGTTTCTTGCGGAGTATGGATGTAGTTGTTGATGTAGAAGTAGAAGTAGAATCTCATGTTTTTGTGCCTGCTGTTCACATTTCTTGCTGATGTGTTGGTTTCCTCATTGGTGCCGTCAATAAGAATAATTTTATCACCCATGTAAGATATGCAAATATTTTAGTATGTTATTCTACTAATGAAACTAAAGAAGAACGTTCATATAAACATTGGTCTGCAGATGTTCACTTACGGAGTTGTGGCTAATAAAAGATTGTGCCTGAAATTTAGTGACTTCGCTAACATGAAGCCATCGCAAAAATGTACGAGGTAAATTAAAACACGATTTCCATTTATATTGTTGTTATTGGTCTCGTGAATCTAATAAAATATCTCCTTGAAGTGTATCTGCAGTAGTTTTTCAGAACATCCAGAGAAGAAAAGACTATTATACAAACAAATTTGTTTACTTTCCATTAAGGATGCAGAAACGTTTATGTCATTGTTGGTAACCATTTGTGAGTTGTTTCAGTTGTTTCCTAACATAGTTTACGAGGACGATGTCAATACACTTCAGGCATTACTTGTTCGCATTATGAAGGCAAGAGACGTAATTAAGAACAACACTGTGAAACTGAAACGAGCCACAAAGTCTGTTCATACACGTGCAGGTAAATACATTGAACACCGTAGAGATATTTTTGAACATTTATTGTGAATGTATTGTGAAACTGTATGTACACTGTACAATTTCCTAAACATGACATTTATTTTTACTGGTTTAAGAAATCAAGATATCAGAGAAAAGCAAAAATTTTTTATCTAAACAATAGCATTCTAGAGAATAGGAGAAACTGGAATGAACTCCTAGAAAGAGCGGGGACTGCCAGAGTCCCTTGAAGGCTAGAAATTATAAGTGCCATGGAAGAAGAGGTAAAGGAAGACCATGACAACGATGGTTATGGTAAGAGGCAATTTAGCCTAATACCTGAGGAAAAGACGAAAAAGAAGAGTTCTCTAGTCATGTATAGGAGGATGGAACGTCAAATATGTGTCTACACAGATACTGTGACTGAAAACTTTTCTGTGACTGATGATAACTAGCTGCAATAGCATTTAATAGCAAAAACCAGGATTAATAAAAGCAAATCTTCTAGCACATTAGTACAGTTGGACTTAACGTTACTACCATCATTTTTCCAAAATTAAATAATCTACAACTTCTGTTTAAAACTTTGTGCAATTGTCTGGAATTTAAAAAACAGATTGGACCAAGAAGTTCATAAATTAAAAATTTTACGAAATTTCTTCTTTGCTTCTGTGGATGTCCTGGAACACTACTGCAGATTCACGTCTGGGACATATTTTATTAGATTCACCAGATCAATAATAACAGAATGAATGGAAATCGTGCTTTACTTTAACCTCGTACAGTTTTGCGATGGCCTCATATTAGCGCAGTTGCTAAAATTCAGGAAAAATTTATTACTAGCCATAAGTCCGCACTAGCTACAATAGCAATCAGTAGCAAAATTAAATATGTTAATAGCATGCGACGATTGTGCAACATAATTTTCTCTCCGTATCGACAAGCAGTAGGGAACAATTCACTGAAATTAATTCTTAAGGGATAGTCAATGAGAACGTATCGTCGGAAGACCGCTAAAAAATACTAAAGCCGAACAAATCATAGACAGGGTCCTGAAAATACTGAAACATAAATACGAAGTTCACTCAAAATCTAGGTTCGTAATTAGTTCTTCAGAGACCGAGAAAAATATACCAGAATTCTGATAACCGGAGATTATGTGTTCCTAAACACTACAAAGTAGAATTTGTTGATGGCATCCACCTCAGAAGTGGTCATTTCGAATCAAAAAAATAAAGGTTCAAATTACGACATGTTATATTTGACAATATGACTGACAAAATTAAATCGATAGTAAAGTTCTATGTTTGATAGAAAACCAAAATTTCTTCAGGTCAGCATGAGGGCATGATGCACTACTGTATATCATTCCGGACCAAACTAGACACCTCAAGCATATTGACGTTTAAAGATAGTTAGCAAGGATCAAATAACAATAGTCACAGATCATGGACGTGTTAGAAATTTTTCTTTTAAATTTGTATTAAATACGGATGGTGAATCGTAAAAGTGTGATTAAGGGATGGCAAGGAGATTATATCATGGATACCACTCCGGCGGATGCTACTGAGCGGAGAGTCCAACAGCCTCTGCTTCCTTAGCATCTCCAGAATTTTATTATTTAACTATGGTGGGTATTTTCCATCCTTCATCCACTTACTAGGCGCGTAACTCTTTAGACCACGATTTACGATCTGCTTAAACTTTGCCCAAAGTCCTGTACGTCCATCTTACTGCAACTAAGTGATGTCAGTTCACTGACATGCTGACAACTGCTTATCTGATCTGTCTAACAGAAATGCTCTCCTAGATTTCTTGACTGATTTATCAACTTTCGTAAGCATAGCTGCTATAACGATACCATGATCGCTAATTCCTGTTTCTGTACTGATTTTGTCGACCCATCGATGTTGTTGCTCGATGGTACTGCCGTATGATGTCTTTGTTTACATGTTGAAAGCGTCGAGCCCTGCGTCACACTACACAACAGTTGTAATGTCACTTTTCTTGAAGAGGAGGCATGCTGGTGATGTCAGCTCCCGTTTTCTCTCTACAGTTAGCTGCGGACGATATACCACACTTTTGACAGGTTACTTGCAACGCTAAAAATATGCCCCTTAACATATCACATAAACGCATACCTCCAACCACCACGTCCCTAATCGACCGCAGTGTAAAACCCTTTCGCGTCTTTTACGTGAAATATTATGCTTCGACGCCTGAAGGATTTGCTTGTGACGTTTCATCATATGTATCCTGTGAAGTGATACAAAGCAAAACAGTCTTAAGTTTTTCTCCTGTTTCTTGATAAAGTGTGTTGCAAAGTACCTCGAAGTCAGTACTTCATTTCAATTTCTTCAGCCTCCTATTCTTCATCCTTACATCACCTTTCAAAGGAGAATTGTTTCAACAACATACTGAAGTTTTTTTTTCCGCTGCAGTAGTCAGCACGACATTGTAAGCTATAAGCTGTGTGCCATTCGTTTCGATCAGAATATACTTTACTTACATGGTTTCGTATTTTTAATGTAATTAGTGAAAGAAACTACAATGAAATGAATAACCTTAGGCGTATATAGGCGTTGATACACACCTGGAAATGGAAAAAAGAACACATTGACACCGGTGTGTCAGACCCACCATACTTGCTCCGGACACTGCCAGAGGGTTGTACAAGCAATGATCACACGCACGGCACAGCGGACACACCAGGAATCGCGGTGTTGGCCGTCGAATGGCGCTAGCTGCGCAGCATTTGTGCACCGCCGCCGTCAGTGTCAGCCAGTTTGCCGTGGCATACGGAGCTCCATCGCAGTCTTTAAAACTGGTAGCATGCCGCGACAGCGTGGACGTGAACCGTATGTGCAGTTGACGGACTTTGAGCGAGGGCGTATAGTGGGCATGCGGGAGGCCGGGTGGACGTACCGCCGAATTGCTCAACACGTGGGGCGTGAGGTCTCCACAGTACATCGATGTTGTCGCCAGTGGTCAGCGGAAGGTGCACGTGCCCGTCGACCTGGGACCGGACCGCAGCAACGCACGCATGCACGCCAAGACCGTAGGATCCTACGCAGTGCCGTAGCGGACCGCACCGCCACTTCCCAGCAAATTAGGGACACTGTTGCTCCTGGGGTATCGGCGAGGACCATTCGCAACCGTCTCCATGAAGCTGGGCTACGGTCCCGCACACCGTTAGGCCGTCTTCCGCTCACGCCCCAACATCGTGCAGCCCGCCTCCAGTGGTGTCGCGACAGGCGTGAATGGAGGGACGAATGGAGACATGTCGTCTTCAGCGATGAGAGTTGCTTCTGATTTGGTGCTAATGATGGTCGTATGCGTGTTTGGCTCCGTGCAGGTGAGCGCCACAATCAGGACTGCATACAACCGAGACACACAGGGCCAACACCCGGCATCATGGTGTGGGGAGCGATCTCCTACACTGGCCGTATACCTCTGGTGATCGTCGAGGGGACACTGAATAGTGCACGGTACATCCAAACCGTCATCGAACCCATCGTTCTACCATTCCAAGACCGGCAAGGCAACTTGGTGTTCCAACAGGACAATGCACGTCCGCATGTATCCCGTGCCACCCAACGTGCGCTAGAATGTGTAAGTCAACTACCCTGGCCAGCAAGATCTCCGGATCTGTCCCCCATTGAGCATGTTTGGGACTGGATGAAGCGTCGTCTCACGCGGTCTGCGCGTTCAGCACGAACGCTGGTTCAACTGAGGCGCCAGGTGGAAATGGCATGGCAAGCCGTTCCACAGGACTACATCCAGCATCTCTACGATCGTCTCCATGGGAGAATAGCAGCCTGCATTGCTGCGAAAGGTGGATATACACTGTACTAGTGCCGACATTGTGCATGATCAGTTGCCTGTGTCTATGTGCCTGTGATTCTGTCAGTGTGATCATGTGATGTATCTGACCCCAGGTATGTGTCAATAAAGTTTCGCCTTCCTGGGACAATGAATTCACGGTGTTCTTATTTGAATTGGCAGGAGTGTATGTATATACACTGACGGCGGCGGTGCACAAATGCTGCGCAGCTAGCGCCATTCGACGGCCAACACCGCGGTTCCTGGTGTGTCCGCTGTGCAGTGCGTCTGATCATTGCTCGTATAGCCCTCTCGCAGTGTCCGGAGCAAGTATGGTGGGTCTGACACACCGGTGTCAATGTGTTCTTTTTTCCATTTCCATGAGTGTATATGAAGATATTCTTATATATTAGTGAAAGAGTTTATATACTGTGGCCATGAAATTTTCTGTGCGGCTGTGATAATATTTTGTTGGCTTGTTAGTAACGAGATAAATGAAACGCTAATTCAGTTTGACGTAAAGCACATGCGCTAATGTTTACTGATTTCTCTCCTTTTGATAGAATAATTTTCTTGTTCTCTGTTTTTTTGTGTTGAATGCCTTTCATTTTTTGTAAATACAATGTTACATATTCAGTGTCTATCATGGCGTATGTATCACACGGTACTATTTTTTAAAGTTTTCATGTGTTTCATGCTATGTGTATTTCATGTTGTTTTTTACTACACAGTTTACTGATCTCTTTCATTAATGAGCTGCAATGTGAAATTTCATTTTTCATTTAATTACTATGCAATTCATTGAACTATAATCTCTTTTCGGTTTTTGTCTCATTTTGTATTTTTGCACTTACTATTCTCGATCACACGTCCATACATTTTTCTTATCTTTTATCTAGGGGCGCTAGCGTGTCACATTGACGGTGTCGTTTGTTAACTTATTTTTTTATTTGTTCTTAATTAGTAGTGTACGCTTTTTAGATATTGTATACGCGGAATATTGCTGATAGCAGCTCTCCAACGAAATCTGCAATCCCTGCTAAAAATACGATACATTTTCATTCATAATTCTGGTTGCAAAGGGTGCTTCATAACACAGAGCGAGACAATAGTATTTGGTGGCTAGACTAGCCTACGAAAAGTAAAGCTGGCACTGGCTCAGCTGGAAGAATTTTCGATATTATACTTTTTAACTTATGGACTACATTCTGTGTATAATGATCGTAAGAAAAGGTACGCAGTACTCAAATTTCTGTTGTTTCGTCTTCGTGTAATAAAACAACTTGGTGTTTTTGAAAAAACTGGTTAAAATAGCGCTCACTATGCAGAATAAAACCTTTGGAAATCACACACATATTTGCAAGATTCAGTCTGTAGTCAAAGAACTTGTTTTAACAACAGTGATGCAAACTGGAATGGTGCATCACGATAAGGTTGGTAAATGGATAAGCGGGATCGTTACAAAAACAAAATAACAGGTATGTGACATTTATTTCAATTGATGCTAAATTTTAACATTATATTACAGTTGTACTGTCTACCTGAAATACTAAGCAACTTAAAAAATTTTCTTATTGTACTGCAAGGTGTTAATATGGAAAACTACAGTTTGTCCAAGTAAAGATCAAGGAAGAACCATCAGTGTCACAGAACTGAAAAAGGAGTTTTTATTGAACAGGGACGATAAGACTTGTCATTCAAAGCCAGGTAGTAAAATTATATCAAACGGTTATTGTCAGCGCACGACGCTATCACTCCAGAGAGTTCATTTCACAGATGAGTGTACCGAAATGAATTGTCGGGCCCACTAAGCTAATATTCGAGCGCCTTGTTTGTAATTAGACGTTCCCGGCGCGGTGGCGAAAGAAGAGCGAAGTAATCGCCGGAAATTTAATAGTGCCCGGTACTTCCGTACTGCCTCAATCAGGCTTTTGAAAGAGACTAGACTGCGAAGATAAACTCCGGTAATAGGATTGAGATGGAATCGGAGGCGCTCTTTGCAGCAGCGGATCCGATGATATCTGGAGGGCCATTCCGCGCTTTCCTCAGCCTCCCGGAGCCGTCCTTCCGCGTCGGCGCCCTCCGCCACTTTTGGAGGATCGAGGAGAACCCGAGGAAAACTTAATAGAAGGGACGGGGCAGGGGCGGAAAAGAAAAGGAAGAAAGGACGAGGGCGCGAGCCCACTCGCTCGCGAAAATTTAGAATGGGGCCATTTAAAAACATTTGGGATGCAAAGCCGTTTGATTTGCATCGGAATACGGTCCCTGGCCGCGCTGTTCCGGGTGATTGAGCGCCGCTGCTGACACCGGCGCCGTGGCGCAGACGCCGCCTCCGACGCCGCCCCCAGACGCCGTCCCCGCCGGCCGCTGCAGTCCCCGAAAGAAATACGGCACCTAGAATTATGTGCAATCGCATTAGCGGCCTCCTGCGTCCTCTCAACCCCCCTCCCCCTTCAACCCCCAACCTCTCTCACTCGCTCTCTCACTCTCTCTCTCTCACCACGGTCGAATAGCGATGGGAGCCAATTGAGCACGAAAGGCGGCCACCCCCACCTCCGCCCCCGCACAGCCTCCAGGAAGAGATAGGTCGCGCGCCTTTCCGCCTCCAGCGATGCGGGTGACAGCCAGTGGAGGCTCTCCGAACCGTCTCCAGTTTACAGGAACGCCAAGTCGTGACAAAAAGCCTCCACCATCCGTTCCAGCTGCAGTCTTTATCTGCTTCGCTGTCTCAGTCGAAAGTCCGTGCCGCTCTTTTCCACTTTGTCTGCGCCCAACTATTTACCACTGTTGCGGAATCGTGCACGCACACTTGCGACACAGACACTCTCCGTTCGTCACGTTAACACATTCTCATTCCGCTTCAGCTGTCTTCCGTAATTATAGTTAAATCACGCAAATTTCTAAAACTCGAGGATCATTTCGAAGTTAATAACTACTCTCTGCGTTTAAGAGTACGTGCCAGATAATGCTGGTGTAGTACCATCTGAGGGCCATTTTCACAAAAGCCGAATGCTACAAAAAATAAAATTTCCAGGAAACTGTTTTTACTGAATCGCTTGACCTGTATACATTATTGATGTCTTACATCAGCTATACACTGCCGGAAAGAAAGTTAGTACACCGTTTTAGAGGTTTCCATTTCATTCAAGATTTGTTGTTGCTATTGTGCTATTGTGCATATGGAGTACAAGAAATAATTACATCTATAGTCCAATAGCACAAGCATTCCTGAAGTATCACGCTGAAACACCCATAATACACTACTGGTCATTAAAATTGCTACACCACGAAGATGACGTGCTACAGACGCGAAAGTTAACCGGCAGAAGGAACATGCTGTGATATGCAAATTATTAGTTTTTCAGAGCATTCAAACAAGGTTGGCGCCGGTGGCGACACCTACAACGTACTGACATGAGGAAAGTTTTCAACCAATTTCTCATACACAAACCGCAGTTGACAAGCGTTGCCTGGTGAAACGTTGTTGGGATGTCTCGTGTAACGAGGAGAAATGCGTACCATCACTTTTCGGACTTTGATAAAGGTCGGATTTAAACCTATCGCGATTGTGGTTTATCGTATCGCAACACTACTGCTCGCGTTGATCGAGATCCAATGACTGTTAACACAATATGGATTCGGTGGGTTCCGGAGGGTAATACGAACGCCGTGCTGGATCCCAACTGCCTCGTATCACTAGCAGTCGAGATGACAGGCATCTTATCCACATGGCTGTAACGGATCGTGCAGCCACGTCTCGATCCCTGAGTCAACAGATGGGGACTTTCGTAAGACAGCAACCATCTGCACGACAGTTCGACGACGTTTGCAGCAGCATAGACTATCAGCTCGGAGACCATGGCTGCGGTTACTCATGACGCTGCATCACAGACAGCAGTGCCTGTGATGGTGTACTCAACGACGAACCTGGGTGCACAAATGGCAAAACGTCATTTTTTCGGATGAATACAGGTTCTGTTTACAGCATCATGATGGTCGCATCCGTGTTTGGCGACATCGTGGTGAACTCACATTGGATCCGTGTATTCGTCATCGCCATACTGGCGTATCACCCGACACGATGGGAAGGGGTGCCATTGGTTACACGTCTCTATCACTTCTCGTTTGCATTGACGGCACTTTGAACAGCGGACGTTATATTTCAGATGTGTTAGGACGCGTGGCTGCACCCTTCATTCGATCCCTGCGAAACCCTATATTTCATCAGGATAATGCACGACCGCATGTTGCAAGTCCTGTGCGGGTCTCTCTGGATACAGAAAATGTTAGACTGCTGCCCTGGGCAGTACATTATCCAGGTCTCTCACCAACTGAAAACGTCTGGTCAGTGGTGGCCGAGCAACTGGCTCGTCACAATACGCCAGTCACTACTCTTGATGAACTGTGTTATCGTGTTGAAGCTGCATGGGCAGCTGCACCTGTACACGCCATACAAGCTCTGTTTGACTCAATGCTCAGGCGTATCAAGGGCGTTATTACGGCCAGAGGTGGTTGTTTTGTGTACTGATTTCTCAGGGTCTATGCACCCAAATTGCTTGAAAATGTAATCACGTGTCAATTCTAGTGTAATATATTTGTCCATTGAATATACGTTTAGCATCTGCTTTTTTTCTTGGTGTAGCAATTGTAATGGCCAGTGGTGTAGGTAGTGGTGTATGCTCCATAGGTGGGACTGTAGTCTCTGTTTCATCCAGTCCATTGTACAAATTGCGAATACTGACCTGGGATACGTTATGCCACGCTTTCTTGATGTGTTAATTTCTTGCTGCATGTCTTGCAGAGCTCGTTGAGTTCCACAGGGATTGCGTGAGCGATCATTATCCTGTTGGAACAAATCACCTTCCTCTTGCAAGAACGACAAAAGGACGGCTCTAACCACATTCTCCACGTACTGAGGGCTGGTTAGCATCCCCTCCAGAAGCACAGAAGGAGAACGATTGTTGTAGCTTATCAAACCCCAGACCATAAGGCCTCGTTGGAGCCACTGTGTCTTGGCCTAATGTACTCTTCCAGACAGTACACACCAGGGCTATGTCGTACGCTCAAAGGTCCATCATTTGCGTCGTAGCAGAATCTTCTTTCATCGCTGCAGACATTTGTGCGTCATTCTGTCTTCCAAATGATCCTCTGACGCCACCAGTCGAACCGGGCACGTCGTGGTTTGAGGGGAAAACGGGCTAGAGATGTGCGTGCCCATAGTTCCACTGCAACTATCCGGTTCCCAACTGTTCGTTGTTGACACGTCTGGGCTCACAAGCCCTCGTGTCTGTGGTATGGTAGCTGCGGGATCTGCCCTTACGATCCTGGCAGCGTCTGTACTGCCTGGACGTCCAGAACCTCCTCAACGGTTTTGAGAATGTCCATAGGACCAATGATACCAACATCGTTGCTCCACCGACGTAGCAAGTCCAGCTTGAGTGGCACTCCTCCAAAAGGATCATCCCTCCACTTGAGGAGGCACAACTTGTACCCTTTCGTACTCGCTCAGTAGGCTGTAGGAAGCACGAGTGTGTCTTCTTGTCAAGCTTACCTGCTTGCTTCACATTTTCGCACCACAATGAGCCTCCTGGCTTTCAGCATTCTTCTGCAATGGGTGGACACTGTGGCGATCTGGCAGCTATGCCACTACGCTATCTGTGGACGGTCGTCGTTGAAACCATTATCAGTACATCCACTAGTCCCAGATATTATGTACCATCATCGAATCAAAATCAACGTCGTCTTTCCAGGAGCACAAGTTTTATTTTTTGACAGTGCATTTTATAAATAAACTTGAAACGTCCCCTCAGAAAAATTTCAGCATGACTGTGCTGGTAAAAATGATACGTTATTTGATTTTCAAACAGCTGAGCAAAACTCAACGTACTCAAACGGTTTCCTCTTTACTTATTCTGATCATCACTAAACTGACACACAATATTTTTATTGCAACGCAATCTGACTTTCAATATGGCCCTGACTAACAGTAACCTATACCTTTCATGAATCACTTTCCTCACATAAATCTTCGTTACTCGAACTACTACTATACAGTGAGAGCCAATACTGCCAACTAAATAAAAGATTCTAACTACTGAAGGCACTACCTACTGATAGGAATAGTTAGCAAATGAAACATTTTGATGGAGAAGAGACATTGTATTTCATGACATCCATCTTTACAAATTTCCTTTTTCTGGCGGACACACGTCCAGGTCGTCCGCTTGTAGTGACCTCTCAAAACTCCGCCATCTCTCTCCCCACATCCACCACTGCTGGCAGCTCACCTCCAATTGCGCAACACTATGCACTCTTCACATCCAACTGCCTAACACTACAATAGCGAATATTCCAACAATGCCAACCAGCCACAGACTGCACACAGCAGTCAGTGATTTTCGTACAGAGCGCTACGTGGCGTTGCCAGCATAAAAACCTAAACAGCCTACTTACAAACTCTAGACACTTAATACAGCGGTGGAAAAACATTTATATCAGCTTTCAGTTACAAATATAAAATGTGTAGTAATTATCATATTTTATATAGCTGGACATGTCCAGACTAATTATTTTATAGCAGTAACGTTGTAGTTTATTTTAACCTGAAAAAATAATAATTTACTAAATTAGTTCATTCAGGTACGGTACTTCATTATCTCCAATGTAATTTCGTCGAAACGCTCTAGGGCCTTCCCATAGTGCTCTTGGGCTTCTTCCAGTGACGCATCAAAAAGTATCTTTAGTACCTTACAAAGTCCGGGTTTTTTGCACTCACATGGTTTCAACGTTTCGTTACAGCTGATCGATCAATGTCAACAGTGATAGGAGAGGAATGCATGTTGTTTGAACTTTGCAGATGTCACTATCTTTAATTTTTTGGCATATAAATAAGAACTGCGGCTCGAGACATTTTGACGGGTAGCTTCTTTTTCAATAATCCGTTAGCAGTGGTCTTGAAATCGTGCCAGAAACTCATAATAGTGTGGTGATATGGTCAGGGGTCCCAATTTTCTCAATTCCTTTTCAGTGGGAACATAGAACTAGTCAGATGACATGTAACTGTGGCCCCAGACTGGGAAGCAGTGAGCTACTTTTTCGAAAATTAACAATAAATCTCTACCATAAATAACAGAAGGTCACATCTGGCAAAACTCGTTGCTTGATAAATAGAAAAATTTCACAGTTTTGTGTGCCAGATTAAATATGTAAATATTTAATTTCAGTAAAACCGTGTACTGCAACGGATCCGTCTCATTTAGAAGTACACGAAAGTACATGCAACTCATTTTTTCAAGTTTTGTAGTTTCACTTAGTCTTGTACAAAAAGGTGTGCATTATTCAGGAACACACATTTTCAGTAACTTGCCAGCAGCCATAGAAAGCTTAACAACCAATGATATTCAGTTTAAGAGAAGCCTAAATTTCTCAATAGAAACAACTGATATATATGTATATATTATAAGTTTTATTACCTTATAAAAAAATTAAAAAAAAGAATCTTTCTCTATTTTTCATTCAGTGCATTAGTATTTGTAAAATGATTCTTTCATATAGTGTTAATTAAAAATGACGATCATTCCACTTGGGACCTGTGGAATGGTACATTAGCTTACTTGTTTGAATTGTAAATATTTGTCTTCTATTGTTGTTTTTCTGACATGTTCTACATCCTGGAGGACCTGCTCACTACGGATCAATTGGAATGAAAGTAAATCTAATCTATGAAAACGGCCCTCAGCTTCTGACTCTTTCATCTAGCGTCCTGTCGGTTTCGTCTCTTGGAACAGTTAGCAGCAACAAGAGAACGTTACAATATGGCACCTGACTTTTAGGTGCTCTTGAAAGAGACATGTCACTGAATTCCTTACTGCTCGACAAATTGTCCCAATTAAAAACCATCTAAGCTTGCAAAAAAAGTTGTTGCTTTTGTTGATGTTGTGGTCCTCAGTCCAAAGACTGATTTGATGCAGCTCTCCATGCTACTCTATCCTGTGAGATGCTCTTCATCTCCGAATAACTGCCGCAACCTACAGCCTTTTGAATCTGCTTACTGTATTCATCTCTTCGTCTCTTTCTGCGATTTTTACTCCCCGCACTTTACTCCAGTACTAAATTTGTGATTCCTTAAGATCTCAGAATGTGTTTTATAAGCCGATCCCTCCTTCTAGTCAAGTTGTCAAGTTGTGCCAGAAGCTTTTTGTCTTCCCATTTCTGCTGAGTAACTGCTTATTAGTTACGTGATCCACCTTCAGCATCTTTCTGTAGCACCACACCTCAAAACCTTTTATTCTCTTCTTGACTTAATTCCACAGCATGCAGCTGCCCGATGGCGCACAGGTTTTGCATACGTTTTCATGATATGGAGCCTTTGCACTGACCGATCCGATCGCATATTGCGTAACCAAGTACAGTAATTTTTTATACACCTGAAACGAAATTTTATCATCCCGAAATCGGACGTGAGTAAATCATACCGCTGATTCGGATGTCATTCTGTCAGTCATTCCTATCAGTGGCGGATCTACTAAAATGCAAATTTTGTGTATGAACTATAATCTCCGTTTCCGTTCAGTAACCTGCTAACATTGTTTGATGGAAAATAAAATCAGGAGAAAAAAGGGCGGTTCTAAGGATGAGATGAATGGCAATAATCGGTGAAGCCTGTGCTGCTGTCCTGTCTTCAGCACTACGATGCGTGACCGTGGAAAGATGATTAATCAGTTTTGTGCGTCAGAATTAACTTTACAATACAATGACTCATAAATCGGCATAGCACTTCGTTCTCATGAAATTGAGTGAAGATAGATTAGTTTTTGAGCACTTACAAGTGCGACAGTAGCGGCCAATCCATTTCATCATCGTATTAAGACGACCATAAACGAATATTTGCTGAAGAACATTGAAAAGTTATTAAATGAGGAAAGGAGTAAATTCAATACTACAAATGAATAAAGTAAATATCCATATCATTACAACTCAGCTTGTCTAAACTAACATCGTAATACATAGCCTTTTATTACATCCGTTCACTGAGGCGGCTACGTCAGGAGAACGAGAGTACAAAACAATACTGAGACTCCAGCATTTTTCATAAGACAACGTAATATCGTAAATCAGTCTCCGAGGTCGGGGAGCTGTGATGTGAACTGTGGGATTACACGGCTCTCTTGAATAGCCTTGGCGATGAATTTGATAACGGCATTCAAAAAGTCAATACATAATATATGTACATTCCTCCTTTACCTTGAACTCATATATATCACTCAGTATATTTTAACACACGCATAGACCAACAGATATAATGATTTCATTTACATAGGTAGAAACTGTTCGTATAGATAAGAAAATGTTTTCTTTCTTTTGAATGCATAGTTTTTCGTATGTTTCAGTATTTAAGTACATTAGATTAGTTGGCACAGTCTCTTTTATCACTGACCGATGAAAAGAAGACCAGTGAAGTCAGATGACAGGAGCCAACAGAGGTTGGCGGACTATTCCTCTTACGGGAATCGGTTTCGCGAGATGAGTTTCTTGCCCGTACTATTCTACGATGTCACGACTCGACCAGGACGTCATTTAGGTAGTCCTCACATCCTCCACATGGTCCGGGATCAGGAAACAATTGTGCTAGAGTATCAGTGATGCTTTTGCGCAACTCAAGAGGGTTCTACTGAAATAAAGCCTTTAAAATATAAAGAGTACAGGACTTTCTTTTCTAAAACAACATGAAGATACGTGTACATACATTTTGATAAATCCCAAGTGGTTTAGGAGCTTCTAAATATCCTAGGAGATCTACTCTGTTTTATTCAGGCATCCAAATTTCTTTTTAATCACCCAGTGCAAGAAGTGCCTCGATAATGTAACATGTTACGAAAATTGACACTAGGAGCAGTTGGTGTCTGTATTAAGTCTGCACATGATATCCAATTTCTTACACAGTTAAATTTTTCATGGCGTCGCTGCTTAGGCAACTATGTGTCTCGTCAATCAAGTGTGGATTACACAGCTGGGATTTTCGTAAGCTTAGCCCTGCGCAGGTTTAACAAATGTAGTGCCTTGCAGGACCTTCCAAGGACATCCCTCTTTCGTACATTAAACCATAGCCAGCCTGACGTTCACAGGATCGAGTCCAGGTAATGAGCCGGCCGAAGTGGCCGAGCGATTCTAGGCGCTACGGTCTGGAACGGTGCGACCGCTACGGTGGCAGGTTTGAATCCTGCATCGGGTATGGATGTTTGTGATGTCCTTAGGTTAGTTAGGTTTAAGTAGTTCTAAGTTCTAGGGGACTGATGACCTCAGAACTTAAGTCCCATAGTGCTCAGAGCCATTTTTGAACCAGGTACGGAAAGTGTTCACATTCCTCACATCCTCTTTTTAATCTTCGTTGATCTATTATAGATCGCGGGACGACGGCTGACACGAACTTCTTCATGCAATAATTTACCAACAGCAGTATATACTGTAGAAATTTATTTTATTTTATGAACTTCTATGTGCTACCAGTTTCGGCATTATATTGGTGTCATCTTCAGGCCCCACTCGTCATAGTCGTAAAATCGTTATATACGGAAGGAGCCGTAAATCAATCGTCCTGCAACAGCTCTTCGTGGCCAGGCGACACAGACTGACGCGGTTTGCTACTAAATACTTAACATCTCGACTAGAGGGCATTACCTGCTGACGTCAAGAGGCCCAATTTGCAGTGGCCATGTTGGTTTGTTGGTACTATAAACTGTAATCGCGTGCGGCAGCGTTTATTTGTTGGCTTTTTTGCTAGAGACAGTGGTCAAGTTTTTAACAGCTGTTAAATATAGCTTCTCATATTTTGAAAGTAGCAATCTAAATTCAGTTTCCTCAAATATTCTGTGGATCCTTAATGACCCCATACGTAATAAGTATGCCAAACTGAGATTTCTCTACAAATATGAGGAATGCACACCGACCAGATGCCGCCAGAAGCATTAAGTCTGTAGAATGAAACGTTGTTTTGAGATTTGTAATGCTGTAAAGTTTTCTTAGGTGGTTTTGTGTAAGAAGAGTCTTTGTTTTATGCCACCTGGGATAAGCGTCTTGCAGTGTAGTCACTTTGTTACACATAAGCAAACAGCATTTTTGTAATGGATGTCTTTCATTAACAAAATTCTGTATTCAGTTATTTGTCCTCTTAAATCCGAAAGATCAGTCAGTCCTTGCTGTACACGCAACAAAGCGTCAGCTATCATAACGTTCTTACCTTTTACATGCATTATCACTAAATCTTATTCCTGCTGTAAAGCCGTGCACCTCGTAAGCATAGGATGTACTAGCTCACAGGTTAATACAAACGTCAGAGCGTGGCAAGTCTAGAGAATACCTTAATGTGTTTTCCACAAATGCAACAATTTAACTTCTTAAACGACCATATTACGGCCGAGCTTCTAACTCAGCAGCTGATTATTTACGTTCGCACTCTGGTAGGGCCCTACTAGAAAAACCAATCACGTTAACTTCAATATTTCCGTTTCTTTCAGGCATTCCAAACAGACATACACCGATTCCCAGAAAGGATGCGTCCGTGGCACCACAAAGATCTAAATTCATGTTAGGATGACACAAGATTTCAAAATTTAATAAAGCATTCTTCATTGTAACGAAATCTGCTTCACAATGCTCTGTCTAGTACCATGTGACATTCTTTCTTAATAGACTCAACAGTGCTGGACTATTAAGTAACTGTCCAGGAAAAAAACAACGAAGAAACGAACAAAGGACAAGAAAATCTTTCAACTACCGTTTTGTGTTCGCAATTGCAATTTTTTCCATTACACTTATCTTGTAACGAGCAGGTGTTATTGCTGCAGGAGATACGACATGATACGTAAATTTTATTTCCTCTCCATCAGACTTTGATTCCTGCAAGTTCACTGTCACTCCAGCCTGTGTAAGTTTATATGATGTTAGGCCCAATAATTCAAAGTGTTCTTCGCATGGAGCAGATGCAGTCAAGATGTCATCAACACATAGTGTTACTCTGTCTAAGACATCTGGTCCGAGAACTATGTGTAGTGCCATACGAAATTCACCAGAATTTATGTTAAGTACAAACGGTAAAGGAAAGAACTGATAACTTCTGAGAGTATGAACAAAATCAGCGCATTTCCTAGACTTATCTCACAATAACTCTTGCGAATAGGAACAATGGTGAGCTAGGCTAGTCAAATAGCATTAAACTTTTGTAATTGCTTTTCTGTTTTTGCGGTGCGTGCGGTGTGGTACAATTGTTTTATTAATAGCACAGACATCCAGAAAGAGGCATACTTGGCCATTAGGGTTATTTGCTGCTAATAATGGACTACAGTACGATGAATATGAGGGGTCAGAATTCCTCTTATTTCTCGATTAGCAGTCTCTTGTTTCGTCCATGCAGTGTATTAGTATTTATGGCAAAACGTGTCATGTGGCACTACGTCCATTAGGAGCTCATACGTATTTATTACGCCACCTTTCTCCCCAAAACCACGAAGTGCTTCAAAAAGATGTTTGTTAAATCTAATTGCTCTTCTGTATCACCATAAGAAGATTTCATTGCTTTATCGTGTGTATATGGTCTTTTATCGTCGTTTTCACTGTAGTGTGTTGAAAGTCAATCGTCAAGTACACTCCTTGCTTATAAAAGTTTTACTTTAATTCCTTGGTGGTACTTAACAAATTCCACTGAGGTTTGTATTAAACCTACTTCAATACCCTTGCCCTCAATGTGTAAGTAAAACTTACTCAAAGAAAAGTCTAGTTTTACGTCCTTTTCTCGGAAAAACTCCATACTTAGAAAACAGTCGACAAGCAGATTTTTTAGAATCTGGAACGGGCGTAAGATCACTCCATTTCCTACGACAATGTTTACTTGTAAATCTGGAAATTTGTGGTAAGATCATATGGGACCAAACTGCTTAGGTCATTGGTCCCTAAGCTTACGCACTACTTAATCTAACTTACGCTATGGACAGTACAAACACCCATGCCCGAGGGAGGACTCGAACCCCCGGCGGGGGGGGGGGGGGGGGAGCCACGTGGTCCGTGACATGACACCTAAGACCGCACGGTCACACCATGCGGCTGTTTACTTGTGTCTGCAACTTGACAGGTTGCGACTTAGCACCTGAGGCTTCAGGTGGTATACGAACTGGTGACAGGTTATCAGAATTTGTGTCGTTACGTATGCTATATGACGTGCTGCAGTAGCACTGGTGTAATAGGCACATCGATTATCACAGGCCAACGATGGAGAAATTTGTTTGCTGAAAATACGTCATTCTTAAGCTGTTGAGGCTGGAAATACAAATATGACACTTAAAAAACTGTATCACCCATCATTTCTTCACATTTTACATTTAAATTTATTAAACTAAGCGATGTTTTAAAGAATATAACAGCTTTTATGTAGTTAAAATAATTTGAAAAGGAGGTGTAATGTATGCAGATGACGTTGGTAGCAATATTGAAAAACATTTGCTTTCCGAAAAAGATCGATTTTATTTTTGTGTTACCTGATGGTGTTTTGTTTACTGTCAACCTAACCTCACATTCCCGTTTCCTGTTCATGCCCTCAGGACAATGTCTAATCGTGGTTGTAAAATCTCTGCTGACAATTTTTGTAATATTTGTGGTGAATCTGTGATTAAAAAACACCAAAGAAACATTACAGCCTTTGTGAAAAAGGTTTATCTGTCATACTTTGGATGTAAACTACATGATGAAGATAAATCTTGGGCGCCGCAAAAGGTATGTTATGTGTGTGTTGAAGATCAGAAAAAATCGTTCAAAAAGGAGAAAAAAGCCATTAGATTTGCTGTTCCTGTGATATGGAGGGAGCCAAGAAATCATTCCGATGATTGCTACTTTTGCAGTGTTGATATTAGTGGTCATAATTCGAAAAACAAGAAGGTAAGCTTCCGTCCGCCATCCGATCAGTAGGGCATGGTGTAGATTTGCCGGATCCTTAACCACTAGATGATTTCAATTCTATTCCAACAGAAGTATTTTGCGATGTACAATCTGATTTAGATGAACCATACAGAATTCCATACAGAAAGTCTAGAGTCCAAATTGTTTACTCAGAGCCACCTTAAAGATTTGGTTAGGGAACTAGGCTTAACGAAAGAAAAAGCTGAACTGCTTGGCTCTAGATTAAAAGAAGAGAACTTATTGGCAGTTTGAACCAGCATATACATGTATAGAAAGAGGGAGCATCAATTTTAATTTTTTTTTTTCAGCAAGGAGGGTATTTAGTGTACTCCTCAAACATTCCCCATCTGATCAATGAGTTTGGTATTGATTACAAAAAGGAAGACTGGAAGCTGTTTATTGGTTCGTCCAAAACTAATGATGGAAAAACGCTACCAAGGCGGCTAGAACAGCAACATGATGGGGGACTACTGCTGGTCACTTTACCGAGAGGTTTAGCAAGCGACTCATCGTAGAAAAACTTACTCAATAAGTTTCAAAGAAAAAACAGAAATAAAATACAAACCAATTCTAGCTGACGAATGAAACATCTATTAACACATAGCATTGTTTTAAGTGGCTTACTGTAAATACAAACCATGCTTATGCAGTAACAAAGCATTTCATTAACTACCCCGTTTACCGTATAGCATAGGATTTTTATACTATATAATAAAAATCATATTGCTCGAAAACAATGGGTGGTACAAAAAAACTAAGGCTAGATTTGGATTAAGCTCATAAAAATCTATAAAGATTAGCTATAAAAGTAAAAAAAGATTTAAAAGAATGTTTCGTTGGGCTGTGTTATTGACGGTCAGTGGGTTGCCCTGGACTATGTCTCTGACTGTAGACGATTCCTTTTTTACGGTCGTGATATGGGCTGTGACTTAGTCACGCCATCCTGGCAAATCTTCATTTAAAGGAACTTTTATTTCTTCTAATTCGTATTTTGCCTATTTGTAGCACTACCCCGCTCAGACGTTGTCGCGGTGACGGTTTCACCCATAAAGCGGTCTAACTCCTAGTTTAATTTGACGTCAGTTTCTACATCTTTGCGCGCAAGCCACTGCGAAAATCGCCAACAATGTGCTAGCAGTAATCATTGAGCTGTTTTTCTACATTCACGCCTAATTCGCCTACGGAAGTATCGACTTTGTTTTATAACTGCAAAACGGTAGCTTTTAACTGTTTTTGATCTTCACACAACGTCTGTACAGCTTCCTGAAGGTCACGGTAAGCTTCATTCCACTGTGAAACACTGTTTGCTAGAGTAACGTACTGTGACGACAATGTGTTGAAATTGACAATCAACTTCGGTGTGTTACTAGATTGGTTTTTTAAATCTCTGGATAGGGTTTGTGAGTTTTTGGGCTGCTCCTCAAATTCTGTGTTCATGTCGAACCTCATTGCCTGAGAATGTTATAGCAATAGGACCATGAGATAATTTGGTTGACCGGCTCTTTGTATGTTAGTTTCATGTGAAATATCACCTACTGCATCATTTATTTCACATCAAACATTGTCATCACGAACTGCGCTCCGTGTAAGATCACCTAATTGAGCGCCATTTTCACACATTAAGTAATCTGTCATAATATCTGCTTCACTTTCAGAGCGAGATTTCAGACCAGGTTCCGAAACTCGAGCATTTTCAACCTGCATATCAGCAAACTCGTTTCCTTCAGCGTTAATTCGTACGTTAATCTTTTCCTGTGTAGTCATTTTGGAAATATTGACTGTTTTCACCATAACGTCAATATAAATAAAAAATTTATTTTCACAAAAATTTGGAATGCGTATGATCTGAAAAAACATCTACTAGATATCAATACAGTGCTCAGAAATGCTGGTACAACAATGTAATGAAGCACACGCCATGACTGATAAAACGTCATAGAGTTAGTTAGCCATATTGTGGCTTCCGTTTACAATGTCAAAATTATAGTATGCAACATGAGAGGTTAAAATTGTGCGTTGCACATTACCTTTACCTCAAATAGTAATGCGCTGACGTTCTTAAAATGATTCCTGGATTTGATTAATGGACTGCTCTGATGCTTTTTCCTCCATTTTTATCTCTGTTTTTCTTTTTAAATGTCAACTTCCTTGAAATATGATACATGCAACGTAGGAAAAAAAATTACGATTATAAGTCCTGTCACTGTCGCCATTTATAATCACTCTTTTCTTTCAGTTAGCTGTAACATTCTTTGAAGTAAAATGGTCGATTATAATGATTAGATGAATGTCAAAATCGGCGAAGCCTGTGTGATAGCCCGGTCTTCAGCACGATGATGCGTGACAGTAGAAAAATGATTAATTAGTTTTGTGTGTCAGAATTAATTTTGCAATAAAATTGTGCTTATAAATCGGCATCGGACTTCGTTCTCATGTAACTGAATGAAGATAGATTCGTTTTCTGTAATGGGCTGTGAGCACTTGGAACTGCGACAAGGGCGGCCAATCCATTGCATCGTTGTATGAAGACTACCAATAACGAATGTTTACTGAAGAACATTAAAAAACTATGAAATGAGTTCAATGAGTAAGTTAAATAATAGAAATGAATAAAGTAAGGTTCATATAATTCGAGTTCAACTTGTCAAAATTAACATCGTAAGACAACCTTTTATTGCATCCGTCCACTGAAACGGATCGACAGAAGAGCGAGAGTACAAGACAGTACTGAGACATTAGCATTTTTCATAAAACCAAATCATATCGGAAATAAGTCATCGAATATCTCTGAGACCGGGGAGCTGTGATGTTAGCTGCGATGTTACAGAACCCAATAGGTTGCCTCCGTCGGAGTAATGGAACCCAGTAGGTTGCCTTCGTTGGCGACTGCCCATCAGAGGAAAGGGTAACGTCACAAATACCTCAGGAAAGTGCCATTGGACATCTCTCATTTTCTCTGCACAGAAATGATCTTACGGACAGCAATCTGCGACTGTTCACCGATGACGCTGTGGTGTAGGGGAAGGTGTCACGGTTGAGTAATTGTACTGAGATGACTCAGACAAAACTTCTAGTTTATGTGATGTATGGCATCTTTCTGTAAATGTAGAAAAGTGTAAGTTAATGCAGATGAGGAGGAAAACAATGCGTTAATGCATTAGTAGTTTGCTGCTTGACCCAGCCACGTCAATTAAATACTTAGGCGTAACATTGGAAACCGATATGAAATGGAACAAGTACGTATCGACCATAGTAGGGAAGGCGAGTGGTCAACTTGTTCATCTGTACAGGAGATCACGTACATAACAGCATAGTTGAGTACTGTTCATATGTTTGGCATCCTCACTAGGTCGGATTAAAGGAAGAGTCGAAACAGTTCAGAGGCACTCTGCTAGGTGTTTTACCGTTGGGTTCGATCATCACACGAGTGTTACAGAGAGGCTTCGTGAACTCAAATGGGAAAATCTGGGTTGAAGACGACGTTCGTTTAGCGAAATTGACAATATTTAGTGAAACAGCGTTTGAAGTTACTGCACAACGAATCTACTGCTGCTAATGTACGTTTCGCTTTGTGACTACAAAGATAAGATAAGATACATAAAGGATTCTAAGGAGGCGTATAGACTCTATTTGCGAGTGGAACAGAGAATCAAATGACTATTTTTAGTTGTGTTACAAGGTACCTTCCGCCATTAGCCATATGGCAGCTTGCGGAGTATGTCTGTAGCTGAAGATGTAGGTACACCATAGAAGGATTCTTGAATAAAAATAATTAGCTATTTTACGGAAAATACTTGCATTTCTTCCATTTATATGAGTTGTTTCCAAATTACTCTACACTCTTCGACGGAATTTAGAAACTGTCTTGCATCCGTGTCTGAAAACGCCGTCCAACGACGCTAAAGAGAGTTGAAGCTACTATACTATCATCTATACCACCCCATGGGCTTCATAGCAACGGTATTGCAAGATCCATCTGAGCAGACAGCAGTCGCATGGGATGGGACGGATCCAATGGTGCGCACCCGCTGAGCCACGCCTCCAGAGGCTCTGGAACACGAGGGCCCTCTGCTGCCGCAGCATAGGATGGCCGGCGGCAGCAACTCAGCCCACTTGCAGTTGGAGCCTCTCTCTGCGCGACGACCCCATCGTTCGTGCTGAGAATATTTGGAAATTTGTGGTAAGGTGTTACGGGACGAAATGGATGAGGTCGTCGGTGACTAAGCTTACACGCTAGTTAATCTAACTTAAAGTAACTTACGCAAAAACTACACACACACACACACACACACACACACACACACACACACACACACACCACATGCCAGAGGGAGGACTCCAATCTCCGACGCGGGGAGGTGCGCGGACCATGACAAGGCGCCATAGACCGCTCAGCTATCCCGCGCTGCTCGTGCTTAGAGTGGCATGTAATGTTGTGTATTGGTAATACTCATTGGTATCAACCAAAATATTGAATGAGGTATGGTTTGTCAATGGAACAGTATACTTACATAGCTGCATTCAATAGCTCTTGAGAAGACAAAGCCGGCCGCTGTGACCGAGCGATTTGAGGCGCTTCTGTCCGGAACCACGCTGCTGCTACGGTCGCACGTTCTAATCCTGCCTCGGGCGTGGATGTGTGTGATGTCCTTAGTTAGGTTTAAGAAGGTCTAAGTCTAGGGGACTGATGACCTCAGATGGTAAGCCCCATAGTGCTTAGAGCCATTTGAACCACTTTTGAGAAGACAATTACAATGATATAGCAGTTATTAGTATTGACATTGAAACATTTTGCAAAATAGTTCGTGTAATGCACTGCAATTGGAAACCAATGCGGCCAGAGCCGGCTGTTGCGGTGCAAATAGCGCCACGAGATCACTCATGCCACGCACCGTCTTCATATGCTGCAAGACAGGCCAGCGGCGTAGCGAGGGAGCCACTAGGGGGTCTATCGTGCCACTTGCAGTGGGGCGCCGAATGGTCTTCAAGACAAACGAAAAATATTATTAAAGTAAGTTCTACATATTATGTTACTACATATGTTTGTGGAGGAGGAAGGGCGCTAATGAAGCGTAGTGTCGTACTCAGGGCACCGGGCGGGAGGGAGCCCCTACTATCATGAAATTCCAATAGGTGGCGACGCTATATGTAGCCTTCAAAGTATCGTCTCTAACGGAGGTGCTTTCCAAGCCGAGAGATATCATAGAGTTCCTTTTGGCGGAAAACCAGAGCATCGTAGATATTAATAAGCGTTTCCAGTACGACTATGGAGACCTGGCAGTGAACAAAAGCACAGTGAATCGATGGGTGAGGCGTCTGTTATCATCGCATCATGATCTGGCAAACCAGCCCTATCTCCCGCGTGCTGACCGGCCGCACATAGTTGTGACACCCACAGTGTTGGAACGTGTGGACACTCTCGTTCGAGATGGTCGACGGATCACAATGAGACACCTAGCTGCTCAGTCGGTAGCGCTGACACCCTCGTCCACCAGTTAGGCCACTCAAAAGTGTATGCCCGTTGGGTTCCTTGTCACTTAAGAGAAGGCCGTAATGAAAGACGAAGGACTATCTGTGCGGAATTCCTTGCTTGTCACGAGGATGATTATGAAAAGCTTTTGTTGAAAATTTGGTTCCTGACTTATAACCACTAACAAAGCGGCAATCCAATGAGCGGTGCCATTACTAAGAAGAAAATGTTCACAGCCGCAGCGTCAGTCGGTAAACACGTGGCGTCTGTCTTCTGAGACTCTGTTTGAAGTTCTCCCTCACGGTGAAACGATCAACTTTGAAGTGTATTGTGCTATCCTCAGGATATTGAAGGAACGATTTCAGAGCGTTCGTCGTCGCAAAAATTCAAACGGACTTATCCTTCTCCATGGCAACGGAAGGCCTCACTCAAGTCTGCGCATCTGGGAGGAGCTACTAAAACATCATTGGACTGTTCTTCCTCATTCACCCTACAGCCCGGAGGATGTCGTACTTTCTGAATGCCCCCCTTTGGCTCAATGAAGGAGGCACTCAGCGGGATGCACTGCGTGGATGATTGGTATGTTACTGACGCAGCAAGACGTTAGCTCCAACGTCAACCATAGTGGTACCACGCTACCATACAGGACCTAGCAGTAAGTCTGTTGCAATGACTGGAGACTATGATTGAAAAACACTGTTTTGTAGCCAAAAGAGTCGGGATTAATATGCTGTATTGCAATCCTGAAGAAAATCAACATGCTTTCAGAAAAATACGTGTTGCATTTCTTATTGAACGCCCCTCGTAGGCGTTGATGTCACCGGATTCACCCATCTACGACCGGTATCGTCAATAGTCAAAAGAAAACCTTAAATTTGTAGTAACAAATCGAAATTTCGCGCCATTATCCTGTAAGTTGGTAAGCGTGCTACGAACAGCGTGCAGAATGGCCTGTAGGTGGCAGCATGGTGCAGATGCACACATACCGTCGCGGTAGCAGTATAAAGATGGTCTCCCCATTTGCGACTTGCACCAGGGAAGAACAGCGTTCTGTTATTCGATTTTTGCGTAGTGAAGGTGTGAAACCTACTGAAATTCATCGACGAATGAAGGTTCAGTACGGTGATGCATGTTTGTCACAGTAGCAAGTCTATAAATGGAGCAGGAAGTTCGCAAATGGTGTGACATCAGTGGAAGATGCTCCTCGTCCAGGTCAGATACAACGAGTTGTGACTCCACGGAACATTGCAGCAATTGAAGCCATAGTGAAGGAAAACCGCCGAGTGACACTGAATGACGTTGCAGCATGTTTACAGATTAGTCATGAGTCAACACACCACATCGTGCATGATGTGCTCCAGTTCCACAAAGTGTCTGCAAGATGGGTGCCACGGCAACTGACTCCTGAAATGAGAGAACGACGTGTTGATGGTTGCGAAGAACTTCTTGCTTTGAACGGAAGGTGATGGCTTCCGTACAAGAATCGTTATCGGGGATGAAACCTGGGTTCACTTCCACCAACCGGAGACGAAGAGAGCGAGCAAGGAACGACGCCATTCCTCATGACCAAAACCAAAGATGTCTCGAACAGAATCACAGTGGGGAAGGTTATGCTGACTCTCTTTTGGGACGAAAAAGGCGTTATTTTGGATCTTTACATGCCTAGAGGGACCACTGTCACCAGTGCATCATACACAGACCTCCTAAAAATCATCAGCGGCCAGCAATCAAATCAAAGCGACGTGGACTGCTGTCAACAGGTGTCCTTTTTCAGCGTGACAATGCAAGGCCCCACACTACCCGTATAACAATTGCAAAAATCACAGACCTGCATTTTGAGATCCTCACCAGACCTTGCCCGAAGTGATTTCCAAATGTTTGGACCACTCGAAGACACAGAGGAAAGAAGTTCCGTTCTGATGAAGAGGTGCGCCACGCGGTGCATGAGTGGTTGCGCCGACTAACAAAAGAATTTTTTTCTAAAGGAATTTATGCACTTTGTAAGCGCTGGAGGACTTGCATTGAGTTTCGAGGAGATTATGTTGTAAAGTGATACAGCTGGGTACCGCTTCTGTTTAATAAATAATATTCAAAAAAATATTTAAGTTTTTCATTTGATTCACCATCGTACTTTCGTTATCGCGTCACTCGCCTCTAATATTACTAGGGGGCCTTAAATCTGGCAGCGGGGAGTCCTCATCATTTGTGACTCATCAATGGATTTGTTTAGTCATTCACGATTTACTCGTGTTGTGCAGTTTTTAACTGCTTCTGTCTTCTTGGTTGACGTCACAATAGCAGAAATGCGGCGGATTAATAATTGGATTAGTGTGAGTGCATTCGAGTTTAATTTACAAACACATCTCAAACAGAGGTAAACAAAAGTTCCCGTTACTAATAAATTGAAATGTTTGAGCACTTCGAGTAATCAGTCGGATCGGACTTAGTACACTGCTAGGAAATTCGTACACCTTAGTTGGTCGAGGACAAACACAATAAAGAAACACTGTCTGGTTCGTGGCAGACGGGAAACAAATGTCGGAACGAGCTTTCTGGTGAGAAGCAGACAAAGGTCAGGAGCTGGCCACAGGCTGCAGGGCCGGGACCGCCCCCGGCGCCTGTGAAGAGGAAACTTGTTAGCCGGAGGCGCAAACAAAGGGAGCCGGCGGGCGCCGCCGTACCGTGCTGTGCAAACCTCCCTCCCTGCTCCGGCCTCAACACCGTCTGGACAAACACACGCTCCCACATCTGGCCCACAGCACGGGGAGGAGGAAGTCCCATCAGCAGGCAGGCTAGCAGGAAGCCGTCAGGTGGGCAACGCCACCTCTCCAGGCGCCACCGGCAAAGGTAGCTGCTCCAGGTGGCCCTTATCTGATGCCGCGCTCGTTACAAGTGCGACATCCTGCACAGGCGTCACAACTGTACGATCTGTAGAGTCACATCACTATGACAGAGCTCTTTACGTTCTGGAACGCGCGACACTTGTGTACCGCTAGCGCCCATCACACATGTCTCTTGACGCGAGTGGACTACTGAAGCAACCATGAATACCTAACATACGCCAGTACTTCGTGTACCGACTAGCAGCTTCCCTTAAATGTGGATGACAAGAAGACGATGTCCATGAAAAAGGGAAGGACTACGACGGCATTAGGTTACAATATCAGTGGTAAACTCCCGGAGCCTGCCACACCTTACAAATGGTTCAAATGGCTCTGAGCACTATGGGACTTAACTTTTGAGGTCATCAGTCCCCTAGAACTTAGGACTACTTAAACCTAACTGACCTAAGGACCGTAGCGGTCGCGCCGTTCCAGACTGTAGTGCCTAGAACCGCTCGGCTACTTCGGCCGGCTACCATATAAATATCCAGGTGCATTAAACGAGGGGCGTTCAACAAGTAATGTGACACTTTATTCTGAAAGCAGGTTAGTTCCACCCAGTATTCCAATATACTGTATTATTCCCCACTCCTTTGGCTACAAAACCCGATTATCTAACGTAATCTATGTTCAATGAGACGGACTTATGCCAGTGCCTTATGCCCGCATTTTACAACGTCTGAGCCAACGCCTTGCTGGATCAATAACCTCCCCATCATTCCCCGTACTGCTTCCCGCAGAGTGCGCCCTTCATTATGCCAAACAGATGGAAGTCGGAAGGAGGAAGACCCAGGCTGTACGTGGATGAGGAAGGACAGTCCAATGAAGTTTAGTGAGCTCCTCTCGACAACGCAGGCTCGAGTGAGGCGTTGTTATGGAGAAGGAAGTTCAAATGGCTCTGAGCGTTATGCGAATAAACATCTGAAGTCATCAGTCCGCTAGAACTTAGAACTACTTAAACCTAAGTAACCTAAGGACATCACACACATGCATGCCCGAGGCAGGAGTCGAACCTGCGACCGTAGCGGTCTCGCGGTTCCAGACTGAAGCGCCTAGAACCGCTGGGCCACAACGGCCGGCTGGAGAGGGACGTGTTTGATTGCGACCCGTTGGTCACCTCGACCGGATGTCTGCACGTTCCAACGACGCGGGAATCACAGCTGTGTCTTGCCTCTTGACTCGCGGGACATCGGACACGTTTGCGTGACCTTATCGCTACGATGACAGACGCCTCGTGCTTTTCTTCACTAGATAGACATTCTGAAAGCGCCTATGAATAAGTGCAGTGCTATGGGTTTCTGTCAGAAGAAGCTCAACGACAGTTTTCTGCTTGGAACGCACCTACGTTACAGACGTCATTTTGAAGTCTACTTATAGCGCCGCAACTTATCAGAACTTCATCAAACTATAGGAGCTGAAGAATATTACACTGTGTCTCACAACAAATTTCGCATTCTTTTCAACAGAAACTGACCGAGAAAAATAGCAGCCACGACAGTGTGATCCATAAACAAATGTTCGGAGATGATATACGGAAGTGAAACTGACACCACTGGAAGAAGCGGAAACGCTGTTTGCTGAATTAAAACAATCGGCATCCGAAAAAACTTGGCAATAATTCTAATGTCTACGCCATTAGTGTCGTTTAGGAATCAGGCGAGTAATATTTGTGAGGTTAAGAGCACGTAACGAGGAATTTACACTGAGGTGACAACAGTCGTGGGATACCCCCTGTATAGTGCCGAAACTCTTTTTGTCCGGAGTAGTGCAGAAACTCGACGTGACATCGACTCAACAAGTCATTGAAGTACCCTGCAGAAATACTGATCTATGGTACCACTATAGCCTTCCATTACTACGAAAGTGTTGCCGGTGCAGGATTTTATGACCGGACTGATCTGTCGATTATGTCCCATAAATGTAAGATGAGATTCATCTGCGTGGCCAAATTGTTCGCTCAAATTGTCCAGAAAGTTCTTCAAACAATTCGCGAAGAATTGTGGCCCAGTGACATGGCGCATTGTTGTCCAGAAAAAAAAATTTCCATCGTTTTTTGGGTATACAAAGTCCATGCGATGCTGCAGATTGCCTGCAAGTAGCCGAACATGACCATATCCAGTCAGTAATCGCTTCAGTTGGACCAGAAGACCTAGTGCATTCCACGTAAAAATAACCCATTATGGCGACACCACCTGCGTAGAGTGCGTTTTGGACGTCTTGAGTCAATGGCTACTAGGAGTCTTGCCACATTCGAGCCCTGCCATCAGCTCTTACAAAACTAAAATTGGTGCTCATCTGACAACGCCACCTATCTCCAGCCGTCCAGTGTCCAACCGATATGGCCACGAGCCCAGGAGCTGCGCTGCAGGCGATGTAGTTATTTTAGCAAAGGTACTATCGCAGGTCGTTTGCTACCATAGCCCATTATCGACAAATTCTGCCGCACTGTCCTTAATGGTACGTTCGCCGTATTTCCTAGATTGATTTCTAAAATTCTTTCAAGCAGTGTTGTTTGTCTGTTAGCATTGACAAGTTTATACGAACGCCGCTGCTTCGCTCGTTAAGCGAAGGCCGTCGGCCACTGTGTTGTCTATGGTGAGAGGTAAAGTGTGAAATTAAGTACCGGCGACACACTCTTGACACTGTGGATCTCGGAATTCCGCGTTCAGTTCAAATGTTCAAATGTGTGTGAAATATTATGGGACTTGACTGCTAAGGTCATCAGTCCCTAAGCTTACACTCTACTTAACCAAAGTTATCCTAAGGACAAACACACACACACACACCCTTGCCCGAGTGAGAACTCGAACCTCCGCCGGGACCAGCCGCACAGTCCATGACGGCAGCGCCTGAGACCGCTCGGCTAATCCCGCGCGGCCCGCGTTCAGTCTGTTAACCCCCGTCGTGCCGCCGTAATCACGCCCGAAACCTTTTTACGTGAATCACCTGAGTTCAAATCACAGCTACGCCATTGCACTGCCCGTTTACATCATGGTTAGGCGGTACTACCGCCATCTGTATATGTGCATATCGCTATTCCAGGAGTTTAGTCGCCTCATTGCAGGCTGTCTTTATCTACATGCTCAGTACGCAAATTTTCAAGAGAAGAATGTCCGTGCTGTTAGTTCGAGATTTGTTCAAAAAAATCCGGAACTTCGCCCACAACAATTTTCCACACTTACCTTTTACTTACCGTGCATGGTCTCCTTCGAAATACTCTCCTCCACAATTGATACACCGCACCCGACGCCGTTTCCAATTCCGGAAGCAGTCTTCGTACGTCTGCCGTTTGCGCAATTTCTTTTATCTCGTCTATCGATGCAAACATTCGTCCTTTCATTGGGGCTTTCAACCTTGGAAATAAAAAAAATGTCCGTAGGGGCTAGATCTGGAGAGCATGGAGGATGAGGCAGCACAGTGGTTTTTGTGCAATAGTCACGCACCAACAGGGATGGATGTGCGGGTGCGTTACCGTGATGCAAAATCCATGAACAGCCTCGCTACATTTTTAGGCCGTTTACTTCTCACATTTTCTCGCAGGCTTCGCAAGACGTCCTGATAGAACCACCGATTATCAGTTCGTCCCTGTGGCACGAATTCATCATGAACTAATCCTACAAAGTCGATGAAAACTATCTGCGTGGCTTTAACATTTGAGCTGACTAGCTTTATTTGGTGTTGGAGAACCTTTAGCAACCCACTTTGAAGACTGAACCTCGGTATCATCATTATAGCCGTAGACCCACGGCTCATCACCATTTATGATTCTGGTAAGGAACATCAACTTCTGATTTGAGTGACCCAAAGGTTCTTCACAGATTGTGGGGTGAAGGTCTTTCTGGCCCTGACTCATTAGCCGTGGGACGATCTTGGGGACAACACGGTGCATTCCAACTTGCTGCGGCAGGATTTCACGACATGATTGAACTGAAATGTTGCACTCTTCTGCAATCTCTCGGACACTCGGTCTTCCATTGGCACGCACAATTTCATTGACGTGTCTCACATAAGAGTCGTTGGTAGACGCCGGAGCGTGTCCTGAACGAGGGTCATCTTTAACTTAGTCCGGCCATTTTAAACCATATGAGCCTTTCGTAACAATGAGTACGGCTTAAGCACTCGTCACCGTAGGCTTCCTGCATCATTTTCTTGAGTTTCGCGCAAAATTTAATTAAGACACGTTGATCGTCTAACTTTACCATCTCGAAGTTCACAAACCGTGCGACACAACGTTCTGTTCAATACAGCACTGAACAATAACTAACAGACATACAACGACGAAACTTAACATTAATCACAAGCGTGAGCAGGGATGCCAACCGCATTTCACTCCAACAACACCATTGGCGCAAAATTACGCATGTTCCGAAATTTTTTGAACAGACTTCGTAGACAGGATGCTCCTTGAGGACTACATTTAGCATTTTAATAGCTCCTGTAGCCTGCTGTATTCTGCTTTCCACATCTGCTTCCCGAAGAATGGATAGTCGATTCTAAGTATTTAAAGTCCTTTACAGCTTTAATATTTCCTTGGAGCAGTACTGTCTGCCTTCCATCTCCTTCCGCTACTAGATATTATGACTTCTCAAGTTTATTCTAAGCCCGCCTTGTTCAAATGCTTCCGTTAACTACTTTATCATGAATTCGACATCCTCTCTGCTTTCAGAACCTGAATAGCGGCAAATAATACTGAGTAGATAGTACCATGCTGGAAAAATACCTACGCATAACTGATTCTGTCGTTCCAATATATAATGCATGTATGTTGTAAACACGTTAGGCGACATACTGCAGCCATATCTAGGTCCTTCCGATGTTTGGAATGTCTTATTCAACTTCCTCCCTACTTTATCTACCGCGAACGACTGGTGTCATATTACTTGGATTAGGGACATCTGGCGTACTTCTACACATGTATCCTCCGTCGCTTCCCATAGTCAGATGATGGGTACAGAATTATACGTTTTTTCTGAATACACATATATTAGGTGTAATTCTTGACCCTTAGTATACATATTCTCACTTACTTGCTTAAAACTAAAAATATCATCCACACAAGATCGTGTAAATGTAAACCTGCCTGTTCCTCTCGCATCGTTATCTCACTCAATCTCACCCCCCCCCCCCAACCTGTTCTTCAGTACAGTGCTAAAAAGTCTTGTGAGAGAAGCCATAACACTAATTCCTCTATGATTATTTCGGTGCTCTTTGTTTTCTTTTTTGTAGATAGCAGGTGTTTATGACACACACACATCTCTCTCGGTATTTTCAATCCATCCACAATCTGATTGAACAATTTACATGTAAGACAAGGGGTCTGTATTTCCACAATTCCATCACAACTCTTCCACTTGGAATTCCATTTCATACATTTTTCTGCGTTTCTTTTACTTCTGTCTCTAGTATAGGTTCTCTATTACCCAATGTACTGCTTTTGTTGTAAAATCCTGTTACGTGGTCTCTTGTTTTTCTACCAGAAGTTCTTCAAAGTGACTTTACACTGTCCAATAGACATAGGCTTTATGTGGATGCGGGACCACTAGCCATTTTAGTCTTCCTCATCATCCTCCATGCCTCTGCCGATCTCCTAGCCCGCATCTCGTGGTCGTGCAGTAGCGTTCTCCCTTCCTGCGCCCGGGTTCCCGGGTTCGATTCCCGGCGGGATCAGGGAATTTCTCTGCCTCGTGATGGCTGAATGTTGTGTGTTGTCCTTAGGTTAGTTAGGTTTAAGCGATTGTAAGTTCTAGGGGACTGATGACCATAGCTGTTAAGTACCACAGTGCTCAGAGCCATTTGAACTGATCTCCTATATCCAAGCGAATGCTTTATTTCCCTACATACTACCTTCCCATGCCTCTTCCTTACATTTTATCATTAATTTCTTAGCTCTCTTTTTAAATAAGTTTGTACCTACTCCAATCCTCTTCACACTCAGAGCTTAACTATGTATGGTAGGTTGAAGACCCAAAAAAACTGGTACACTGCCCTAATATCGAGCAGGGCCCCCGCGAACACGCAGAAGTACCGCATCATGATGCGGAATGGACTCGACTAATATTTTAAGTAGCGCTGGAGGGAATTGACACCATGAATCCTGCAGGACTGTCCATAAATCCATAAGAATACGAAGGGGTGGAGACCTCTTCTGAACAACACGCTGCAAGCTATCCCAGATTTTCTCAATAATGTTTATGTCTGGGACGTTTGGTGGCCAGCAGAAGTGTTTAAACTCCTAACAGTGTTCCTGAAGCCACTCTGCAACAATTCTGGACGTGTGGGGTATCGCATTGTCCTGCTGAAATTGCCCAAGTCCGTCGGAATGCACAATGGACGTGACTGAATCCAGGTGACCAGATAGAATGCTAACGTACGTGTCATCTGTCAGAGTTGTTTCTAGACGTATCAGGGGTCCCATATCACTACAACTGCACATGCCCCACACCATTCCACCAGCTTGAACACTCCGGCCTTTCTTTCGGCTCCCTTCAAGGCCTTCTGTTTTAAGTATGTAACTACCACTCCGTATTATCCGCAGAGGTCCTTTTGCGGATAGGGTCAATCGTAACCTTAAATCCTCACTCATTATCTTTCATCAGAAATCTCCCAGTAAGTGGGATTCTCGTTTCCCTCGGCTTAGCTTTGCCTTCAATACAGCTAGCCATAAGGCTTTTAATGTTACTCCGGTTTCCTAGATGTTTGCTTATCCTGTTAATTCTCCCCTTTCGAACTTACGGGGGATTCAAGATCTAGTTCCAGCGAAGATCACCTTTCAGGACGTTAACGAACACTGCAAACGTGCGAGGCGCAATATTCTCAGGGCCCACAGCAAACAAGCTGGTTGTTATAATCGTAATCGGCGAGCCTTCAAGCTGGGAGATCAGGGGTATGTCCGTAGTTTTCCCGGGAGGGAGGTGTGCATTTTTAGGCCCAGTTAATCCTCTGGTTAAGGACAACCGCACCAGTAAGCAGTACCGGGTTCCCCTTAATCAAATTAAGTTTGGTTGGCCCGCTAATTGCTCTTCAGCTCTTCAGCAGTGAGAAGCAAAAAGATGCTTAAAACGTCAATGTAGGCCTGTGTTGTGATAGCGTCACGCAAAACAATAAAGGCTGCAAGTCCTCTCCATGAAAAACACTACCACACCTTAACAAAAGCGCCTCCGAATTTTACTGTTGGCACTACACACGCTGACAGATGAAGTTCACCGGGAATTCGCTATACTCACACGCTGCCATCGGATCACCACATTGTGTACCGTGATTCGTCACTCCACTCAACGATTTTGCACTGTTCAATCGTCCAATTATTGCGCTCCTTACACCAAATGAGGCGTCGTTTGACATTTACCAGCGTGATATGTGGCTTATGAGCAGTCGCTCGACTATTAAATCCAAGTTTTCTCACCTCCCACCTAACTGTCATAGTACTAGCAGTGGATCCTGATGCAGTCTGGAATTCCTGTTTGATGGTCTGAATAGACGCGTGCCTATTACACATTATGACTTTCTTCAACTGTTGGCCGTCTCTGTCACGTTTCCACTTCATTTTAACATCGTAAACAGTGGACCTAGGGATGTTTAGGCGTGTGGAAATCTCCCGTACAGACGTATGACACAAGTGACATCCTATTGCCTGACCACGTTCGAAGCCCGTGAGTTCCGCGGAGTGCCCAATTCTGCTCTTTAAGGTTGTCTAATAACTACTGAGGTCGCTGATGTGGAGTGCCTGGCAGTGGGTGGCAGCACAATGCATCTAATTTGAAAATCTTATGTCTTTGATGGTGTCTGGGAACTTTTGACCACATAGTGTACGACGGGCGGCGGTAGCCAGACTGCCCACTTGCATCTGAAGACTCTTCACGGTGACACCATCGTTCGTGCTTAGTACAAGGAGCCTCACACTAGTAGCTATTGTACTAGCTGGACTCTAATTCTTGCTGTTCTTTTGCTGAAGCAGCAACTGCTGAAAATCTTCACGCTAAATAACAGCCAAACAGTTGCACGATATAGTACACAGGCAAATTGGTGTTCGTATTTTCTATTGTATGTAGCTGTTTAAAATGGTTTTGATATGTTTTATTTATTAAGATGGTTCAAATGGTTCAAATGGCTCTGAGCACTATGGGACTTAATATCAGTGGTCACCAGTCCCCTAGAACTTAGAACTACTTAAACCCAACTAACCTAAGGACATCACGCAACACCCATTCATCACGAGGAAGAGAAAATCCCTGACCCCGCAGGGAATCGAACCCGGGTACCCGGGCGCGGGAAGCGAGATCGCTATCGCACGAGCACGAGCTGCGGACTTTATTTATTAAGACATAGGGTTTGTGTGGTGTCACCGCCAGACACCACACTTGCTAGGTGGTAGCCTTTAAATCGGCCGCGGTCCGGTAATATACGTCGGACCCGCGTGTCGCCACTATCAGTGATTGCAGACCCAGCGCCGCCACACGGCAGGTCTAGAGACACTTCCTAGCACTCGCCCCAGTTGTACAGCCGACTTTGCTAGCGATGGTTCAGTGACTTCTACGCTCTCATTTGCCGAGACGATAGTTAGCATAGCCTTCAGCTACGTTATTTGCTACGACCTAGCAAGGCGCCATAATCAGTCATTATTGATATTGTGAATCATGTACCATAAAGAGCGACGTTCTCCGTTAATGGATTAAAGTTAAGTATTCCACCAGCTACGTCCGTTTTTCTCAATTCTAATTCCCTTGTCATGTTCCAGACCTCACGCCAGCCTGCGTGAGCTAAAACGCTTGCATTTCGGCCTCCTTTAACCATAAGGTCGGCTCTCCTGCCAACCACAACGGTTTGAACTAGCACACCTTTAAAATTTTGATGCGCATGAGTATGTATCCCTGGGTTTTAATGTGCGCGAGTGTCTCGCGCATACCACAAGTGCCCTCCCTCGGTGAAACTGTCTGCCCTAGGGCTTCCACACCGTCTTCACGCTAGTTCACAGGCTTAGCGGCAGGTAGTGCCTAACAAAGGGACAAACCAGTCTGCCACCCTACTCCAGGCTGCTCAGCGGAACGCGTCCGAGCTTTTAGCAGCTCACTGCAACATTCAGTCTTTACCTGCGCATTACGAAGAACTTAGCCTCCTCTTCCACCAACTAAACTACCACGTAATCCTCTTATCCGAAACGTGGTTGAAACCACACATATCCTCTGCATCTATTCATCTCCCAGGGTACACATTTCTTAGGGCAGACAGATCAAAAAAGCGAGGTGGCGGGGTCGGCGCATATATACGAACAGATCTCAAAGCGAAAGTCTTATGTACGTCAAATCCTGCTGAAGAAAAAGAGGCTGAATTCATGTTCATTGAAATAAATATACAAAGTCGGAAATTCTTGACTGGCGTCGTGTACAAGCCGCCAAAAATAAGCTCAATGAGTTCCTTCCAGTCGGAATTACATTCACTTCAGTGTCAATATGAACATGTCATCGTAATGGGTGACTTGAACATAGACCTGCTAAGAGACACTCCCTCCGCAATAAACCTAAGAAGATTGTTTAGTTGCAATAGCATGAACATTCTTCCATTACAACCTACACACCATACGGCGCACAGTCATACTCTTATAGACGTGATCGCAACGAAACAGACTGACAAAGTAAGAGATGTTGGTCAATCATCGGCCCCTGGCCTCTCAGCACATGATGTAATATTCCTGGCCTACTCTGTGCAGCCCCCAAGGATCAAATCGCGTTACATAACTTGTAGGAACATGAAACGTATTGACCTTGACGCTCTAACAGCCGATTGCTCAGAAATCTCATGGCATCAAATAATCAGAGAACCTACAATCGACGGCAAAATTAATGAACTTGGTGATAAAATCACTGCCCTCTATGACAAACATGCACCTGTGCGCACAGTCCGTGTAAGAAAATCTCCTGCTCCATGGCTGACAGCTGAATTACGTCAAATGATGAGTAATAGGGATGCTGCCCACAGGCGTTTCAAGGCAGATCCGAAACCCGAACGTTTTGAAGAATATAGAAAGCTACGGAACAGAGTGAAACAATGCATTCGCAATGCCAAAATCAGGCACGCTCGCTCCCTCGTATTCAGCGATTTGACACCCACGACTCTATGGAAGAATCTCCGTAGCTTGGGGGTCGGAAAGGCAAAATCGGAAACTACTTTTCATGTGTCAGCTAACGAATTAAATGAATTCTTCTCTGCACCTCTGAATACCAGCACGGCTGATGATTTCCGTCCACAAGAATCCCCAAACAGGATAACTAACAACGATACCTTTCATCTAAAACATGTAACAACAAATACGGCAAGAAAAGCAATAATGAGAATCTCTTCTGATGCAATAGGCAACGACAGTATCGGTATAACCATGATTAAGAATGTTGCCGATATCTTAGTACCTGTCTTAACTGACATATTTAATTTTTCCCTCGTGAACGGAATATACCCCACTGCATGGAAAAGAAGCATAATTCGACCCATCCCTAAGGTCGAAAACCCGCAACTGCCTAGTGATTACCGACCAATTAGCATACTGCCTGCTGTTTCCAAAGCACTGGAATATATTGTTCATGACCAAATCACTGAACACTTGCATGAATTCAGTCTATATGACAAACTTCAATCCGGTTTCCGTAAACATCACAGCACAAACACTGCTCTAATTAAAGTAACTGATGACCTGAAATATGCCATCGACAATCGAAAGGCAACAATATTGACGCTACTGGACTTCAGCAAAGCTTTTGACACTGTTAACTTTGACATATTACTCAGAAAAATGCAACAGCTTAATTTCTCTGATAGTGCAATGAGATGGTTTGAAAGCTACTTAAAAGACAGACAGCAATGTGTTGTCTGCGCAAATGAAAAATCTTCCTGGAAACATGTTTCTTCGGGAGTGCCACAAGGATCAGTCTTAGGACCACTTTTGTTTTCTTTATATGTCAACGATATTTCGTCGGTTTTGTCCTCCTGTAAACATCATTTCTATGCCGACGACCTCCAGCTCTATCTCAGCGTCAGACCTGAAGACGTAAACACTGCAATCGCTCTGATGAATGATGATCTGTCTTCAGTAGTGACATGGGCGAAAAACCTGGGGCTTAAATTAAATGCAAAAAAGACGCAAGTAATCTTAATAGCCCATCAGAAATTAATAAGTTCAGATTTCCGCGAACGGCTACCTCCTATTCTGCTCGAAGGTACTCCAATACCATATCAGAAAACAGTGAAGAACTTGGGTGTAGCTTTGGACGAGCATCTCAACTGGGCGGAGAATACAGTCGCAGTGTGCCGAAAAACGTCTGCTTGTCTCTATGCTCTCAAAAAGTTTCGGAACATATTCCCACAGGACTTGAAACGCCAGCTCGTGCAAGCACTCGTTCTACCGAACCTCCACTATTGTGATGTGATTCAACAAGGCATGAGTAGTGAAAACAAAAGACGGCTAGAGCTAACCATGAATGCCTGTGTGCGTTACACCTGCAACATTCGCCGATATGATCATGTTAGTGCTTCATACTCCGAGCTAGGGTGGCTGCGGCCGGACAAACTGCGTGACTACCACACTCTATGTCTACTTCACCGACTCCTCATCGCGCAAGCACCCCAGTACCTAGCTTCAGAGATTAAAATCCTGTCATACCATCATAATCGAAACACGAGGTCACTCTTATCTGGTATCCTAACTGTGCCCACTCACAAAACAAAAACTTTTGCAAACTCCTTCTCAGTTGCCGCTGTCCGCCTCTGGAACAAACTGCCCCTTACCTTGAGGAAAATTCAATCTCCTGTTGCTTTTAAGAAGAAGTTGAAGCATTTCCTACTATCATCCGCATTAAATTCTCCACAAAATTAATGTGCAAGGCAAATCCTCTCATCTGCCAAATAGCAAAGCTAGTGTCTCCTATCTTGCTCCTGAGATGCCTTCCTCTTCATCTATCTCTATTAGACACGCAGTCTCCTTTTCCTTTATATTTTCCTTAATTATGTTTCATCATGTCTCTCTATTCTTCTCCTCGCTTCACCATGAGTCTCCCTCATACTCCCTGCTGCCAGCACTCCTATCTTAAATCTTTCTCTTCAATAATGTATTTTTCGAGGTGTACCTTTCTAATTGTTTATCTCACTTTTTGTATTAGATGTAGTTTAACATGCCTACTGAAACATATGACTGTAAAATAAGTAGAATGCCTGGTTAGATGTAAGAGAGGGCCTGATGGCCCTAATCTTGCCAGGTTAAATAAATAAATAAATAAATAAATAAATAAATAAATAGTACTGATAATATGCCGTGTTCGCATCGACCATCTCATCATAATTATGCTGTAGAGATGGATGTGATATTTTAATTTTAACTACTGTTGACGCCCTTGGCACAATTGTTTTATGTATTCCCACTGCAGGATGTTATTTTAGTAAGTGACCAACAGTTTTGGTGCTTGTAATACTATGGCAATTTTTATGGTTACTGAAAGGTATAAGTGTTTTTTTTCTTCTATTTTAGTTATAGTGCTAAGTTTTTTGCTAATGAAGGTGTCTTTCCTGATCAGGTGTATTTTTGCCTCTGATGAAGGTATATTTAGATATACGGAAACTGTGGTCAAGGATTTCAATAAATTTTTATCCTGCTACTGTTTGGCCGTTATCATTTACCGTGTTGTATTTGTAATGAGTCTTTGTGCACTTGGAGAAGTACAGTTTATGTAAACCTACTGTTTGTTGTGTTAAAGTGTTCGCTAATCATTTCTGCTCTTGTCCAGTTTTCCTGCAACGACGACTGCCACATCACTCTTCAACGAACTCCTACTTACCACTGTGTGTGAAGACATACCGATTATTGAACTGTATTCCTTTGTAACCTTTACGGTTCTGAAGATCGTTGTTGAACTGGCTGAAACTGGTTATACACTACTGACCATTAAAATTGCCACACCACGAAGATGACGTGCTACAGACGCAGAATCTAACCCACAGGAATAAGATGCTATGATATGCAAATGATTAGCTTTTCAGAGCATTCACACAAGGTTAGCGCCGGTGGCGACACCTACAACATGCTGACATGAGGAAAGTTTCCAACCGATTTCTCATACATAAACAGCAGTTGACCGGCGTTGCCTGGTGAAACGCTGTTGTGTCCTCATGTAAGGAGGAGAAATGCGTACCTTCACGTTTCCGACTTTGATAAAGGTCGGATTGTAGCCGATCGCGATTGCGGTTTATCGTATCGCAACATTGCTGCTCGCGTCGGTCGAGATCCAATGACTGTTAGCAGAATATGGAATCAGTGGGTTCAGGAGGGTAATACGGAACGCCGTGCTGGATCCCAACAGCCTCTTATCACTAGTAGTCGAGATGACAGGCATCTTATCCGCATGGCTGTAACGGATCGTGCAGCCACGTCTCGATCCCTGAGTCAACAGATGGGGACGTTTGCAAGACAACAACCATCTGCACGAACAGTTCGACGACGTTTGCAACAACATGGACTATCAGATCGCAGACCATGGCTACGGTTACCCTTGATGCTAGATCACAGACAGGAGCGTCTGCGATGGTGTACTCAACGACGAGCCTGGGTGCACGAATGGCAAAACGTTATTTTTTCGGATGAATCCAGGTTCTGTTTACAGCATGATGATGGTAGCGTCCGTGTTTGGTGGCATAGCGGTGGACGCACATTGGAGGCGCGTATTCGTCATCGCTATACTGGCGTATCACCCGACGCGATGGGAAGGGGTGCCATTGGTTACACGTCTCGATCACCTCTCGTTTGCATTGGCGGCCCTTTAAACAGCGGACGTTACATTTCAGATGTGTTATGACCCGTGCCTCTACCCTTCATTCGATCCCTGCGAAACCCTACATTTCAGCAGGATAATGCATGACCGCATGTTGCAGGTCCTGTGCGGGTCTCTCTGGATACAGAAAATGTTCGACTGCTGCCCTGGCCAGCACCTTATCCAGGTCTCTCACCAACTGAAAACGTCTGGTCAATGGTGGCCAAGTAACTGGCTCGTCACGATACGCCAGTCACTACTCTTGATGAACTGTGGTATCGTGTTGAAGCTTATGGGCAGCTGTACCTGTACGCGCCATCCAAGCTCTGTTTGACTCAATGCCCAGGGGTATCAAGGCCATTTTTAGGCCAGAGGTGGTTGTTGTCGGTACTGATTTCTCAGGGTCTATGCACCCAAATTGCGTGAAAATGTAATCACATGTCAGTTCTATAATAATATATTTGTCCAATAAATACCATTTTATCATCTGCAGTTCTTCTTGGTGCAGCAATTGTAATGGCCAGTAGTGTATATGTAGCAAACCTTGAAATTTTGGCTATAAAGTTTTCTAAAAGGATACTAGGCTACATTTTTTTATCAGGGAATCTACGGCGTATTGTGGCTAGAACTGTTGCTAACGCAGCTGCGGATGTTCTGAAGGCGATGAATGTCGAGCTGCCACACCGACTGGTAACGTGCCTGATGCAGAATGTTGCGCCACGTGGCCCACAGCGGTAGCAGCCTCTTTAACTTGTTTACAGACGGATACGAGAGAGAAATCTCCCGAGCTAAAATGCTCCTTTTAGGCCATTTCCGGTTCGCTTTATGCGTTTTCATCGGCAGCGTAAACATCGCTTAGAGGACTGTCAGCGGCTGTTAAAAAGCCCTAAGTGTACACGTAATGTGTGTGTGAGCAGCAGGCCGAAATCTCGGGGGCGGCCTCGGACGCCTCACTTAAGGGCCGAGATGAGATATTTAACCCCTGCGACGCGGTCCATCACTGCGCTGTGAGGGCGGGTCGTGCGGGGTGGCGACGCGGCAGCCAGCGCCGGCAACTCTTTGGCGCCGGCGAGACAAAATATCAATTACGGCCGCGCGGCGGCGGGCCTTTGATGTGGCGGCGTCCACCGAGAGCCACTTAGGGCGTGGCGCGGGCGCACGTGGTCGTCCGGCGCCTCGGCCCCGCTCGCATCCATCACCGGGTGACTGGCGGCCGCGCCGACCACCCCTGTTCCCAGGACCCCGGCGATCGATGCCCCCGTAATTGAGGGCGAAAAGCGAACCAGCAGGAAGCCGGCGCGCGTCTTTTAGCCGCGGGCGGCTGCCGGCTGCTCCCCCACCACGATTAATGGTGAGCGCCCCGCGCTGCTCTGCTGCTGCGGCTGCTCTAGCAACACTCTGGCCGGCTGCTTTGCGTTCGTCCAGAGGGCGTCTTATCTGCAACGCTGCGGACCGCCGTTTCCGCTTCCGCCCCTGTGGAAAGCTGCTGGTCTTTAGGCAGATGCAGGAAGACGTTTCCGGAAGTCTGTCAGAGAAGTGCAGAGTGTCGAAGCAACCACCCCATACGAGGGCTATCCGGAAAGGAACTGTCGTGTTTGTACAAGGCGAGATAGCTAATACAGGCAACTCTAAATATATCCAGAATGAATAAATACACTGATGGTTAAAAATACTGCAACACCAAGAAGGAGCTATGCTGCGTAAGAGAAAGTTGGTAAGCATGTTTGTACAGGGTGGCGCACGAAATGTCTTACCTTTTTGTTTTTGAATATAAACTTCATTGTCAATTGTTGTGTACATAGTTCCGCCTAGGCAGTGCGTACACAACTCTCCCACTAGAGCGCGCCCCGCTAAGCACAACAGCGCAGGCGCAGCGCTCGTCCGTCTCCGCACTACGAGATGGCGCTGTCTTAGAGACGGACCAAATTCTGCTTCCGCTGATCCGCGTATTAATATGTAACGCAGCCAATGAGATTGCTGCTAATGTAGAACTTTTTCTCCTCGCGGATCACACTCGCGCAGTGATACCTGAACGTCCGAGGTATTATAACGAGTGTACAGACCTCCGATTAGTCAGTCTGCACCAGTCTGCATCAGTCTGCATTAGTCTATAGTCAAGTTTCAGTCTGCGCCTAATAAGATTGTCATATTCCTGTACATAGCCATGAAGAAAAATGTATAGACACTTTGTCAAGTATCAGAGATATGTCAGAATAAGATTAACATAGCATGACCAAAGCAACTTCAGATTGTCAATTGTAAACAGCATCCAGAATCAAGTTACGTAATGTCTATGTTCTTTATTATTTTAATAAATGTGTATGAAAATTAATCAACTTCTGTTAAAAGTTGGTCACTGTCAATCTGCTACTCTAAGCGTGCAAGTGGCATTTCTATCGTCTGACCTAACCGCAGAAGATAAACACGCGACGATAAGACCACGAGACACATTGCTGACACTCGCCTACTTCGTTAGAGCGGCAAGTCAAACAATCTGATGGTGTGTCTCACAGTACGTGCACGACATCAGTACAATCTGAAAGGAACATGTACTACAATGAAGAGCCGTCCATGGATATTTGTTGTAACTCATCACGTGCTCAATATGTCCATCATTTCGTTTCCCACCGAGCGAGGTGGCGCAGTGGTTAGCACACTGGACTCGCATTCGGGAGGACGACGGTTCAATCCCGCGTCCGGCCATCCTGATTTAGGCTTTCCGTGATTTCCCTAAATCTCTCCAGGCAAATGCCGGGATGGTTCCTTCGAAAGGGCACGGCCGACTTCCTTCCCCGTTCTTCCGTAATCCGCTGAGACCGATGACCTCGCAGTTTGGTCTCTTCCCCCAAACAACCAACCAACCAACCATTTCGTTTCCTAACTTCCTTCAAACGAACGCTGAGGTTAGTGATTACCCTACGGCACACGTCTTCCGTGATTTCACTGCAAGCTTGAGGAATAAGACTTGTGAGCTCCATTAAATCACGTGGACGTTTCGGGAAAATTTTTTCCTTTAGGTACCCCAAAGAAAAAAGTCACATGGATTCAGGTCTGGACTATTGTGGGGCCAATTTTGTCCGTCATTGAAGCGACCTGGAAACCTGAGTGAAATGATCCGCATGTCGAAATGCTTGTGTAAAAACTCCAACACAGTACTTCCAGTATGTGGCCTTGCTCCATCTTGCATGAACCACTCCGTATTGAGGGGCAAGGCTGTAGCAAGAAACTGTGGAATGAAACTGTTGCGAAGCGTGCTCAAATAACGCTCGCTGTTCACAGTTTCTTCAAAGAAAAAGGGTCCAGTAGGTCCGTGACTGGAAATGGCTGCCCACGCTGTAATCCTCGGAGCATAATGTTGTCGTTGATGAAGCACTTGTGGGTTTTCAGTGGCCCAAAGCGTACATTTTGTTTGTTAACCACAGCGTCTAAATGAAAATGTGCCTCGTCTGAAAACCAAACGTTGTTGAGAGTTTCTTCCCTGTCCTCCACCCACTGAGCAAACAGTACTCTCTGTTGCTTGTGTTCTTCAGTGAGCTTCTGTGCACAGGTCATCTCGTATGGTTACATATGGAGGTCACTTCTAAGAATGCGTTGAATGGAGCGTCTGGATATTCCCAGTTGCACTGCTGCCTTTCTACACGATTTTCCGGGACTTCTCTGTACAGCCTCTCGTACCGCTTCAGTATTCTCCGGTGAACAAACAGGCTTAAGCCAACGTCGCTTCGCTTCGGATACTGTTCCTTCCTGTACAAATTTATCGCACAACCTGTGGATGGTCTTCTTGCAAGGGACCCATCGTGTGTTAAACTGTTTTCGAAAACGCCTCTTTGCCCACATCTCGTGGTCGTGCGGTAGCGATCTCGCTTCCCACGCCCGGGTTCCCGGGTTCGATTCCCGGCGGGATCAGGGATTTTCTTTGCCTCGTGATGGCTGGGCGTTGTGTGATGTCCTTAGGTTAGTTAGGTTTAAGTAGTTCTAGGTTCTAGGGGACTGATGACCTCAGATGTTAAGTCCCATAGTGCTCAGAGCCATTTGAACCAAAACGCCCCTGAGTCACAACAAGGCTTTTCGTTTCAAGTAAAAGTAACACAATTGCCGATCGTTGCTGTGTCGTCTGTCTTCCACTGTCAGCTATTGCTGCTTACTAGTCGCCTAGCGGCAGTATCGTGAATTACACGTCATTTCGTAACTCATTTGTTTTTCCAAGCTCTGCTGGTACTGCTGTTGAGATCCCAGCGGGATATCTAAAATGCGTCGAAAATTGTGAAAGAAACAATTGCTAACACATATCGTGCGCCACCCTGTACATCTGAAAGCAGATGTCTATTCAGATTTCGCCCCAGTGGCACAACAGTGGCGCTAGAAGCGCCACTATGAGAATGCAAATCAAGTATGCTTTAAATACACGCTGTAACGGTCGTCAGCGTTCGTTACCTTTGAGAATGGATGTGGGAAGTGGATATTAGCTAAGAATATCCTTAAGGCGACAAAAACGCCGTTAGAAACACCTCATTCAGTTTGAACGAGATCGTGTAATAGGGCTTCGAGAAGCTGCATGCTCCTTCTGTGGTATTCCGGAAAGACTTGACAGGAATGTAGCCACTGTACGTGATATCTGCAGCGGTGGTTAGGGAATTTACAGTCGCAAGAAGACAGGGCTCCGGACGGCCATGTGGCACTACTGAGGGGAAAGACTATCGTGTTCGGCCTACGGCTCTGGGGCCTCGTACTGCATCTGCAGCAGCAATTTGAGTACCAGCTGGCACCACAGTCACTTAACGAACTGTTACAGATCGATTACTTCAAGGAAAGCTCCGAACCAGGAGCTCAGTAGCGTGCATTTCACTGATCCCAAGCCACCGCCATTTGCGATTTCAGTGGCTTTAAGAGAGAGGGCCTATTGGAGGACGGAGCGGAGGTGTGCTGTGTTTTCTGATGAAAGCTGGTTCTGCCTCGTTGCCAGTGTGTTGTTTAGGATTCCAGCCGAGGCCCTGCAACAAGCCTGTCAGCGTGCAATACACACTCTAGACCTACAAAAAATGGTTCAAATGGCTCTGAGCACTATGGGACTTAACATCTGAGGTCATCAGTCCCCCAGAACTTAGAACTACTTAAACCTTACTAACCTAAGGACAAACATCCATGCCCGAGGCAGAATTCGAACCTGCGGCCGTTGCGGTCGCGCGGTTCCTGACTGAGGCGCCTAGAACCGCACGGCCACCCGCGACCGGCCTGGAACTACATCTAGATTTACTATCTGCGGTGCGATTTCGTATGACGGCAGGAAGACTCTCGTAATTATCCTACTCACCCTGAAAGCAAATTCGTTTGTCAGTCTGGTGACTGGATCTGTTCAGCTACCATTCGTGAACAGCATTTCTGGGAGTGTTTTCCAACAGGATGAAGGTCATGCGCATAGCTTTGTTGTAACCCAAGAGGCTCTACACAGAGTCAACATTTTGCCTTGGGCTGCTCGATCACCAGATCTTCTGCAATCGAGCACATTTAGAACATCATCGGACGACAACTATAGCGTCATCCACGAAAAGCATTAACCTTCCCTGTACTGACCAACCAAGTGCAACAGGCATGGAACTTCATGCCAAGAACTGACTCCGGCACCTGTACAACAAAATGCACACATGTTGGCATTCAACATTCTGGCGGTTACACTAGTTGTTAATGTACCAGCACTTCATATTTGCAATGATTTATTTCGCACTTACATTAACGTATTACTTTGTAATGTCAATCACTTAAATTTGCTAACTAGAAAAACACATTTCCGAAATTTTACTGCTCTACATTAATTATTTGTCGTGAAACGTCCCCTTTGAAAAATTATACACGACTGTGCTTAAACTGACACGCAATATTTTCAGCGCAACGCAATCTGACTTCCAAAAATCCCTGACTAACATTAACCTATACGTTTCACAAATCACTTACCTCACAAAAATCTTCGTTTCTCAAGCTACTGCAATACAGCGAGTGCCACTACTGCCAGCTAAACAAAAGATTCAAACTACGGAAGGCACTAACTACTGATAGGTATAGTTAGCAAATGAAAGATTTTAATACAGAATAAAGAATGTATTTACCTTAATAGTCATAATATATATATAGCAGTTCATGACATCCAGTCTCACAAATTTCAAAACTCCGCCATCTCTCTCCCCACGTCCACCACTGCTGGCGGCTCACCTCCAACTGCGCAACGCTACGCGCGCTGTTAGAATCCAGCTGCCGCTGCCCAACTCTACAATGGCAGACAACAATGCAAACCAGCCACAGACTGCACACGGCACAGCCAGTGATTTTCATACAGAGCGCTACGTGGCGGCGGCGTTACCAATAAAAAAAACTAAACAGCCTACTTACAGTCGGTGTTGCAATTTGTATCCGTCAGTGTATATCCAGAACGAATAAATATATCGATGTGAGGTTTCCGCCAAGTTGTAGCTGACAATGTCCCGAATTTCCTCAAGTTCTCAAGTACTTTATTTTCATTTCTAGCCGCTGAATTATGACCTAGACTTTGTCTTTTCCTCATGCAAAAGGCATCTCAAAGAAGCTTTTAAGGAAACTTCAAAGGCAAAAAGAGCACTTAAGAGATTCCACATCGTGCCCAGCGCCCATCTTTGCTAACATCATACACTTAGGGCCAAAGGAACTGGTGTAGGCATGTGTATTCAAATACGGAGATACGCAAACAGGCAGAATACGGCGTTCTGCTCGTTAACGCCTGTATAAGACTACAAGAGTCTGGCGTAGTTGTTAGATCGATTACTGCTACTATCATTTCAAGAACATTTAAGTCAATTTGAACGTGGTGCTATAGTCGGCGCGCAATCTATGGGACACAGAATCTCCGAGGCAGCGATGAAGTGGGGATTTTCCCGTACGCCTGTTTCACGACTGTACCGTGAATATCAGGAGTCCGGCAAAACATCAAATCTCCGACATCGCTGCGGCCGGAAAAAAGATGCTGCAATAACGGGACCAACGACGAGTGAAGAGAATCGTTCAACGTGACAGAAGTGCAACCCTTCCTCAAATTGTTGCAGATTTCAGTGCTGGGCCACCAACAACTATCAGCAGACGTATCATTCAACGAAACATCATCAATATGGGCTTTCCGAGCCGGAAGGCCAGTCGTGTACCCTTGATGATTGAAGGACACAAAGCTTTACGCCTTTCCAGGGCCCGTCATCACCGACATTTGACTGTTGATGACAGGAAACACGTTGCCTGGTCGGACGAGTCTCGTTTCAAATTGTATCGAGTGGATAGGCGTGTGTATGGAGACAACCTCGTGAATCTATGGATGCTGCATGTCAGCAGGGGCTGTTCAAGCTGGTAGAGGCTCTGTAATGGTGTGGGGCGTGTGCTGTTACAGTGATATGGAACCCCTGAAACGTCTAGGTACGACTCTGACAGGCGACACGTACTCTGACACGTGACTGACAAATGACACATCCTATCTGATCAGCTGCATCCATTCATGTCCATTGTGCATACCGTCGGGCTTGGACAACTCCAGCTGTTCAATCCGGCACCCCACACATTCAGAATTGCTACAGAGTTGCTCCAGGAACCCTCTTCTGAGTTTAAGCACTTCTGCTGGCCACCAGACTCTCCGGACATGAACGTTATTGAGCATATGTGTTGCAATGTGCTGTTCAGAAGAGATCTCCATCCCCTCGAATTCTACTTTATGGACAGCCCTGCAGGATTCGTGGTGTCAGTACCCTCCCCCCCCCCCCCCCAGCATCACTAACACATAATGCAAATATCGGTCACAAGCATGTCAGAAATACGAGGGGGATCCTTCAAACGGTTGCTCTTTGAAAGCAACATTCCAGCCCACATTATCCTCTTCATAATTTGCTGCCTCTACAGTTTTGTGGTAGTCATTTCCAAAATTTGTTATACATCTTTGACTATTTTATCTTAAAAGTGAAAGGGTGACGCAGCGCATCTATGCACAAATATTTTTTTAAGGAAGAAGCCTCATTTACAGACCATGGGAAAGTAAATCTCCGCAATATGCTCTTGCCGTCAATTGACAATCTACGTTGACTCAGAGAAGTGGATGTAAAGAACGCTCTTGGTTTACCAGTGTTTGGCGCATGTTCTTCAAGACTCACACTATTGACTGATGGAAATCTAAACACACTCAAGCACCTCGAGTTTCTGTTATATGCTGCTGCCGCAATTACTGGAAGACGTCCCACTGGATATAAGGCAATAGGTGCTGTACCGAAAATCCACACCCTCTTAAGAGAACATTTAGAGAGCACTGGAATGGTCGTTCAGAAAACGCAAAAAGATCTGCAAACTCACCACACTTAGAACCACTATACTTTTATATGTGGCGAATATTTAAACAACAGATCTGTTAGGGAACACAGACGACCGTGAAGACCTTATAAGAGGGGCCTGTGCTTCTGTTAACTCCAGATGAAATTCAACGTGCAGTGTTGGTTTCTCCAGAATCACTTTATAGCGTGTAGCAGTCCCAAAAATCGTCGCTTTGAGGACTTGTTACGACAGCTGTGACAGTGAACACAAGAACCATACCAGAGTCAAATGTCTGCTTGCTTTAAGTATAAGAGGGCAGACATTTTTGGAATCTCTTTTTCTGATAGCGGGACAGTGGTTTGCGGCGTTGTAATATCGATACTGTTAAATCGAGTCCCATACACGTTAAGTCGTTTAAGTTATTTTAAAAGCTTACCTCAAATGCCACTCAAAAAAGTGTGTACTTCCATCAGAAAAAAATCTGTGTCGTTATTCCAAGACTGTAATCCATAAAAATTACTTGTGAACGTCAAGAAATTAGGCATATTATGCACTACAACTTGGCGAAAAACGCCGATATATTTATTTATTCTGGATGTATTTGGGGGTGGCCTGTCTTAGCTGCGTGACCCTGCTTAACATGGAATGTAGTGCTGAGAATGGGACAATCACTATAATAGAAAAGGTCCAGCACAACGACAAGTAGATAAACAAACATCATCATTACTATCAGCGAATAAGCCCGTTAGAACTACGATAAGTAGTTGGAGGTGACGTTTGCCTTCTCCTGTACTCATATTACTTTCATTCTCTTCCCATAGGCTTCGTTTCTCTTCACAGACCATGCTGTTCCAGTCATAATCTCTGATTTTTCCTCTTGGTCAGCTTGCCATTTGTGGATTTTGAACTCAAGATTAGGACACCTCTTGGTGTAATTCCAGCCAGTTTCAGATCGGCTAAGATCTCGCCAAACTATTTCATCGTTTCCCCTTTGGCTTTACTCCTTTAGCCAAAAATTTTACTCTTTGTGGAGTAAGTCTGCCTGGATTCGTTATTTATTTGTCCATTTAAACTTAAGCTACGTTTTGTAATGTCGGTACGGATATTTCTGTATTGTTCGATTTACTGTTTGCCTCTCAGTAGATATTGTTCATCTAGAAGCTCTGGGCCTGCAATATATTCAGTGTCTTTTTTCCGTTTAAAACTAGAGTTTCAATTATGTCTTTATTAATTTTATTAGTGTTTTTACTATTATTATCGTCTTGGAGACATGGGCAGTCTATGCAATCAAATAATAAGCTTCCAGAATGAGATATCACTCTGCAGCGTAGTGTGCGCTGATATGAAACTTTTCTGGCGTGAGTCGTGCTTCGGTAGCTCCGATGGTAGAGCACTTGCCCGCGAAAGTAGCAGTTTTAATCTGCGAGGAAAGTTTCAAATAATAAGCTGTTGCCATACGCCTTTCGATTCTTTTTATATCCGTAACATCGTCACCTGCGATTTTTTTTGGTGGTCTTACTATCACCTACGTTTCACCTTGGACTGATAGCTCGTTGTTCTGCGTATACCACGATGTTTTCGGTCTGATTTCATGTTAACAGCTCACTTTCACTATTTTTATTTTATTTTATTAATTTTGTAACTACTGGTAGTTGCGTGTTAACTGTTTCACTTAGACATCTCTCTATCACTGTACGTATTTACCGTTTCTAGTAAAAATTAACAGCCTTTTATTTAGTTGTGTAGGTGGATCACATTTCCAAGACGATAAGAATAACAGCAAAATAGAAATAACTAAGGAATGACAGAAAACGTAAAAAAGATGAAAAATCTGTGTTGTGATACTGCATCACGGGCCCTCTTATATTCTTAAAAGACGTAACGTAGTCACTTTTTGTGGGCGCATTCGGATAATTTTTTTTCAGCGGTTAGCTTATGTGAATTAAACAACAATTTACCTCTCAATCACCAACTTCTTGTCGCCATACTTGGGTGCCTGAGCTCTTGAAGCTGGGAGAAAACGATTTTCAGGCAACTACTGCCGTTGATGAGTCCGTGGCTGTCAGTAAAAGTCGATATTCTCCCGGCAGACGCTTCTTCTCCCCTATTCATGAGTTAGTAGCGCTACTAAGGGAGTAGTCCAGCAGCTTGAGAATATCTACCAGGTTTAATCTGCTCCTGTTATGAACCATAAACCTTGCCATCAGTAGGATGGCCTGCGAACCTCACCGACGCATACAGCCGTACTCTGGGTGCAAGCAGATCGGAGGAGTAATTTTCGAGAGGCCAGACGAACGTGCGATTCCTGAAGAGGGGCAACAACCTTTTCAGCTGTTGCAGGGGTAACAGCCTGGATAATTCACTGATATGGCCTCGTACCATTGGCTGAAACGGCCTTGCTTTGATGCTACTGCGAACTGCTGAAAGGAAGGGGAAACTACAACACTAATTTTTCTTAAGGGAATGCAATACACTGTACAGTTAAATGATGATGGAATTCTCTTGGGTAAACTGTTTCGGACTAGGAGGGGACTACTCAGGTTTATGTGGTCACGAGGACGAACAATACTGACTTTCTACGGATTGGAGTGTGGAATGTTAGATCCCTTAGTCGGGCAGGTAGGCTAGAAAATTGAGAAAGGGGAATGGATAGGTTAGATATATTGGGAATTAATGAAGTTCGGTATGGGGAGGAACGTGACTTCCAGTAACGTGAACACATAGAGGTAATGTTGGAGTAGGGCTAACAAAGAATAAGAAAACAGGAATACGGGTACGCTACTATGAACAACATAGCGAACGCATAGCAAAGATAGGCATTAACCCACACGTATCACAGTTGTAGCAGTTCTGGTACTAAATTTAGCACTTCTGCTACTAAATGTAACTGGGTTTCCTCTTTTGATGCAAGTCCATTGTCAGGATGAGCATTCTAAAGCATTCTGCCAGGGTGAAAATACTAAATTAATTATTTTTTCTCTCTTAACAACATGTGGGCAGGGTGGGTTCTTCCTTGGCTCAGTTATGAGGTAGAATGAAACAGTATTTTTACATAAGATAACTTTTATGGCAAGTTTCGTACAACTGTTTTCTTACACGATGTTCTGGCTCGGAGAACGGCAGCTGTGTCGTTTGCGTAGCCTTCTGCTGCGGCGGCTTCTGATTACGCGTGGCAGTGTGTATCTCGTGTCGCCGTCTCGCCCAGCTCACGCGCAGCGCGAGGTGGCCCGTTTAATTATTGCGAGCGAAGTCGTGCATCGGATGGTGATACCTTGGATGTGGCGTCCCAGTGTCTCTCTTCTCTAAGCGGCCGCGTGTGTTGTGCGTCAGCCAGCGGAGCGGCGCGGAGGGCGAAGGCCAGTGTCCCGGACTCGAACGACTGACTTCCACTTGCCAGTCTTCGGCTGTCAGATCTTCATCCCAGCTCACAGGTGATTGCTGATGTGGGGCCGTCTCCTTCCCGTCCTCACGAGTCACCCGGGTCCGTAAAAATCAGACTTCAAATACCTTTTAACTTCTGGCGCCGATGCTGCTGCTTGCTATTCCATTACAGTGGCGGATTTGGTGCGTCTGTGCATGATGTAGTCTCTTCTTGTATGACGATCTTCAGCACCGAAACTGACTGAAAACTACTGCTACCCTTCTTTTCTTCCTTCGTCTCTCGTCTCTTCGTCTGTCGGGCCCACTGCGTCTCGCGTATTTATTCAGTTCAGTTTACTGGAGGTGAACGCCTTCACGGTCATTGCCTCTTCTGTCACGTTGAAAAGCTTCTCGAAGAATCTTGGAATGTAGGCGAGGGCCTTTGCTCAGATGCGACAACTGAGAAACACGTGAGCCGGTTGGGCGATGCCCTAACGGCTGAATCGACAGCGCTCGCTTATGTGGAACTTGCTGACTTCACGGTCATTGTCTCTTCTGCTCTGCTGTTCTGCCCGCTGTTTGCCAGTGTGTAATTCTTCTAAACCAAACTTTTTCATTTATATTCTAATTTCTACTTCACTTTGATTTCACTAATTTATTTACTTAAGTACCACTCAACACAGTAGTACAAGTTTGTATGGAAACTGGTTCCGCAGATGATTTAGAGACTGATTCAATCTACGATGAGATAAAATAAATTATGCAGCTGTAATTTGCATGAGAATGCTACGAGACGACGCTGCCATCTGGATGCATTTTTAACAACTTTACTTATGTCTTAACAGAACTTTTATTTTTCACCACCTTACACGTTTCGTCTTTCTGTTATCTTCAAAGGCTACTAAAATACAACATAAAACTGGTATCAGATGATATGAAAATATGATACATTTCACCATTGATAAGAGACATATTAAAACGTAAGAATATGGCTTCCTAGCTTACCACTGCTGTGTCAGTCACTTACAGACATTGGATACATTGAATCACGTTAACATTCTTGAGCACGAGACAAGTGCAAACTGCTATCAAGTGAATATTTTGGAAGCCAAATTTAATAGATCGCCAGGAGGCGCTGGGTACGTGGTCCACGCGGAAATTTCTTTCTGTTTACAATCACAATTTTCATCCTTACTACGTATAAAATAATTTCATCAGTCAGTGTGGGAATTATTTACAATGTTTTACAAAAGATATTACTTTACAAAACAACGTGTTACAGTTTTTTTCTAATGCATTAGGAGAACGCGCTGATTGTATCTGAGGCCAACTGTCTGTTATGAAACAAATATTTTGTTTTATTTACAACTTACTACACATAAATTACTACTGCCACATCGCGGCCTGCAGGTTCCCAAGACTTCAATCCCCCATACTTCTGGTTATGGGGATACTTGAAGGAACTGGTCTATTCGGCGCCAGTTAACGATATCCAGACACTGTAGGTTTGCATCTTCAGTGCATGCCAGCAGGTACAACAACACCCTGGTATACATCAAAGAGTGCGTCATTCTTTACGCTGGTGGGCAGAGTGTATTTGTTTCAGTTGTTCAGTCGGTATAAATCTCTTTGCTATATTTGCTTGCTTATAGCGATGGTTAATTTTTCTCCAAACTTTATGTTCATTTTTGAGTCCAGTTTGAGCGCCTGAGTCCATAGTCCCTTCTCCTCCTCCTTCACTTCCTCTATAATTGATCACAATGGACGAAGTGAGATTATGTTAACATATTATGACGTACTGTTTAATGTTCAGGTAACAACCAAGTATTGGCTTAATGTGTTCCCCTTCCTATTTTTATCCAACTAGTTCCTTAAATTGTGTGTTCCCCTTCTTATTTTTACAATGCCAAATAGAGAATAAATATTCTCAATGGAAACTAATACCTCGCGTCCTGTCGTATTCCTTCTAACTTACCACGCAGTCACGTTCATTGTAAAATACAGTGGGCCGAATGCTTCTGTTTCCTTAGAACATCTGTGTTGTTTCTAGAAGGTGCTAAAAATGCGGAAATGGTTATGAAATATAATTTAAAAGAGAGCTTTCAGCACTGGAGTTCTTCGCCCACACTATTAATTTACTTTATTATGTGATTACATGTGGCGATTTCGCATTATTTTGATAATTTAAACCCTATAGATTCCAATTATGCAAACGTAGAAAATCTTACACTCGCCTCTAATCATTGATGTAAAAACAGACTTGGTCTGGTGACGGCCTTGCAAATTTAGAAAAGATCATACCTCACCTGACAGAAGTCGTATGTGCACTTACGTTAGTACCAGTAGCAAGTATGTTACAATATTACTTTCTCCGGCTAGTACGAGATTGTTCTCAAAACCCTTAATTTGACCGCATTCTTCTTGGTACTCGTCAGCCGTTGATTTTACGTTTTGTCCTTAGTGTACGTGGATTTCGTTATCTCTAACACATTTTTCTATTGCCCTTCCACTTTCGCCAGAATATACACTTGCAGAGCCAAAAAATTATGACAACCTGTTTGTCCGTCTTAAGAACGAAATACATCACTGATTCTGGGTATCAGGAATCCGACAATTTGTTGCTATGTTTGTGGAGGTATCTTGCTTTAGAAGTATGTGCACAGGTCATGTTTATGGAAAGGTCACCGCAATCGTTGGACACGAAAGTTTCTCTAAGGAAATCCAGCACTGATGGTGAGCCCTTACTTTCTGTCATTGGCGCGAAATGCACGCAAAGACAGAGTATACACAACGGCTTGCTTCCTACCTGAATGATGATCAGAAGACGGATCTAAGTTTTTGGGCAGTGCCTCAGATTATAGATGGGTCTTACGTAGATCTACACATGTAATATGGGAGGCTGACCCCACTTTCCTTCTCTACAGTGAAACCAGTTTTCAGCCGAGTGCTGTTCATATAATCGTGAAATTTATATAGCTCTTCGCTGTTGTGTGGTCGTAAGCCTGTTTCCCATATGAGATAGCCAGACGGTTTTTGTTCCGCATTTTTTTGTCTGTTTTTTGTCATCAGTCTTCTGAATAATTTGGTGTGATCCGCTGTGCCAACATCTTCATCTGAAGAGTTTCACTTGCGGACTATGTCATCAGTCATTTGCTGGATATATCCCAATCTCAGACTTATTCTACAATTTTTACCCTCTTCAACTCCCTCTAGAATCATAGAAGTTTCTTCCTGATCTCTTAACAGATATCCTGTCATACTGTTCCTTCTTCTAGTTAGTGTTTTCCATATACTCCTTTCCTCTCCGATTCTGTGCAGAATCTCCTCATTCCTTACCCTTTCGGCCCACATAATTTTCAACATTCGGATGTAGCACCACATCTCAAATTTTTCGATTCTCTTCGGCCGGCCGGAGTGGCCGAGCGGTTCTAGGCGCTACAGTGTGGAGCCGCGATACCACTACCGTCGCAGGTTCGAATCCTGGCTCGGGCAAGGATGTGTGTGATGTCCTCAGGTTAGTTAGGCTTAAGTAGTTCTACGTTCTAGGGGACTGATGACCTCAGAAGTTAAGTCCCATAGTTCTCAGAGCCATTTGAACCATTTTTCACCTACGTTGTGACCATCAACCCTGATTTTAACTTTCGAGCTATTCTCTTTTTTGCTATTTCTGACTACTTTCTTTTATTTAATTTCAGTCCATATTCTGTAGACATTAGACTGTTCATTCCAGTGAGCAGATCCTGTAATTCTTCTTCACTTTCACTGAGGACAGCAACATCACTGTCATCCTTTGACCTTGAATTTTAATTCCAGTCTTGAACCTTTCTTTTATTTCTATTATTGCTTCTCAGATGTACAGCAATACTACTTATGTTAAATTTGATTTAAACTCTGTGCTAGGAAAACTTGGCATCTACGTCCTTCTGAAGAAAAAGCAAGTAATGTGAAGCCACATTATTCAATGCTAAATGGGAAGTGCTTTACTTTTTGTATAGTTAGAAGGCCATGCAAAGTGATAAATGTGCCATAGCACTATTACTGACAAAGAAAAGCACATATTGGAGCATCATTACAACTTCACCTATGTCATCTTCTGACGAACGAGCGTGAATGCTGGTTGAACTGAAGGAGGCTCTTAGGACAAAAAACTGAGTTAAGTGTAAGTAGACTAGAAAGAAAACCTTTCATGGTTGACACCACCAATTATTTGAATTCATTAAGTCTCTTAATGTAAGATGAGGTTAGTTTGATTACAGGCATGATGGACAAGATTGATACTCTCAAACAAAATTTAATCTACATAACTTCATATGTCTTACTGTATCACGAAACATAGATCCGAATATAGTACTTATTCTAAAATCTAAATATGTATACATCCATTAAGATATAACTTAGTGCTAGATGCCTGTATGTAAGACTTCTTCTAGTTCTGTACACCGTATTACCTCTATGTAGTCATTTCATTGAATAATGAATCTGTTGCTTTGGTAGTATAACGTTCTTTATAAAGTTTGTGTGTTTCTTTGCCAAGGAATATGAAATGCGTAATGTTTGTGTTACGCAAATTTACTGTGTGTACTGTGTGATGTGCTGTTGTGCGAATGGCGTGCTTGGTCAGTTTTACTGTAATCCAAAAAGATTAGACAGCATAATCTGAAAAGTGGAGAGCTGCATCAAACCAGTCTCAGGACTGAAGACCACAACAACAACAACAATCTGAAAAACCAATACGCACTGCGCATAATGAAAGCAATCCCTCCAAAATTTACCCAGTGTCGTGAGCACCGGGTTCTATGGCCCTGTGCAATAAACCGACAAAATTTGCTGTGCTAATAAACAGTGAAATAAATTTTGCTTAGCGCTGGAGTCACAACACACTTAATTTGGTATTATTTTCTCTTCACAGTAAGCATGGAAAATATTCAATCTTGGAACTACGATGTGCAATGCCGGCCGCAAAATAGCTTCATAAAGATAATATCAGTAGATTGGCTGATCCATGAATAACATAGCAAATGTTCAGTGAAAATAATGGATACTGGCTCAGAGCTCTGCACTGCTGCCCCCATTGAAACTGTTACAAACATTAACACTTTACTGATTCTGGTACATTAATACTTGTTTTTATTCTCATTCAGAAATGATTTATTTTAGAAAAAATATTCAATGGATTTAAGTAAACACGACATGGAAGAAGATGACGTACTGCTAAGGGGATATGCTAAGACAGAATGCTTCAGTTTGAAAATTGTATTCAAAATAAAGTTTCACCTTTACAAAATATGATACGAAACATTTTACATTAACTTCAAAATCAGTGAACTTCTTTATTGTTCTACAATTCTGACTTACTGTTATAATTAAAAACACTTGGATTGTTACATGACAAAATATCTGACATCGTTTGACAAAGTAGGTTCCAAAAAATAACTTCTCTGTATCAGGATTACAAGACACACAAAATATTGCAAATCGGATATACCTAATAAACCTATCCATTAAATATTGTGGAAAATACTTGGTTCATACATTGATGGGTCAGTATTGTAAAATTCAGCCATATCAACATTGCGCATTGCTGCATACTTAAAATTAATATACAAAATTTCATTACCTTACAAATTTGCTCCAGCTGCTTTCCCTTTCAGTTATAGTAAAAAGTCTATAATTGCCATGGACAGTGGACAATACGTGTTTACGATCAGCATCACTTCAGTTCTTGATAAACTTATGGTCTCACAAATTAATAATACACGCTTTGCACTTTTATAGAAATAACTACAACCTAACATTTACTAGCTCTGTGTGAACATAAACAATATTATTCATCACTTCATGTTATGAAAAGTTTATTATGCTGCGCCCGTATGCCAACAACTGAATTCTCACTAGCTTTAAGTCTTACATCCCACCTATGACAGAGTGCCATGGAAACTGCTACTGCACTACGCATTCTCCTACTTACAATCGATTCTGCCACTCAAGCAACATCTTTGGTTCAGAGGTGTCAAAGATACAATTTCTTCTACATATGATAATTGTTCCAGTTAATTTTTCATGAATATATTACAAAATCGGGGACCACATACAAATGGACCCCTTTCCAGTAAAGATAAAAAGTTGAGAATAAACACTAGTGATAGACAACCACTTATAAAAGTATGCTGCAATATTCGCTAGAAATGCTCGCAGTGTATTAGAAACATGCCTCCCTGAGGTTCCTGCGTGTATAGCCTTTAGCATATAGCCGTCCCATTTCTGTTAGGAATAGGGTAGTGGTGGGGCAAACAGGAGTGATGAACAAATTGAGTTACATGCTCTCTGGCGGTACTAATCTTGGCCATGCCTGTTACATATTAGTCTTCACTTAGTGACACTTGTTCTTAAGCTTTTCTTTTTGGAAATCACTCTATCAATTGTAGTAGGTGGTATGCAAGTGCGGCGTGGTATGCAGGTGCAATGCAGCATGCCTGGTTGGCTGTCCCTGCTAGTTCGGTGAAATCTCAGAGGGCCGGTGATTCAATAAAAAGACCCCTAGCGCAACCGGGAAGTGTGGGACAACATTTTGTCTCTAACAAATGTTATTCCCCATTATGTGATCTCTCATCACTAGACGTTCGATGCGACTTCAAAACTTCATTTTCTTATGCCCTGTCCCGCAACGGCTCATGATTTTTTGGCATGGTTAATTTAAGGGGCCATCGGATGCTGTTGCTGCCGCCACTCCGTTACTCAGAGGGGAGTAATGTGTGTGCTCCAATTGTGTGAGTGTAGTGCCATTGATGTGGAAGCGAGCGAAAGTGTTCTAAATACTTGCGTATCGTGTAACTGGGCGGAATTTGGGTACCAGCCTGGTACTGGGAAACGGCTTCAAACCACATCCGGGCTGTCCGATACACCGTCTCTGGTCGTTAATCCGCCGAGCGCATTCGATCCGGTGGCGGAAATCTCCCCTACCCGAAAGCGGCGTTTTAGCATGCACTGTTATCTCGGCGCATTAATACAAAGACTGTGAAACCTCTTGTATAAAACATTTGTATGAGCGAGATGGAATTTCCGATCCTGTCTGAATTCTGGTAGAAAATTCGTAATCATTTACACGTACACGTATTGTAGGTAACAGCCGTGCATTGGCACACTGAAGAGCCATAGAAACTGGTACACCTGCCTAATATATTGTAGGACCCCCACGAGCACGCAGAAGTGCCGTAACACGACGTCGCATGGACTCCACTAATGGCTGAAGTAGTGCTGGATGGAACTGATACTACAAATCCTGCACGCCTGTCCATAAATCCGTAAGAGTACGACGGGATAGAGATCACTTCTGAACGGCACGTTGGAAGGCATCCCAGATATGTTCAATAATCTTAATGTCTGGGGAGTTGGGCGGCCAGCGGAATTGTTTCAATAGTAGCTCAGTTCATGGAGTCACTAAGTAGGAATTATGGACGTGTGGAGCGTTGCATTATCCTTCTGAAATTGCCCAAATCCTTCGGAATGCACAATGGACATGAATGGATGCAGGTGATCAGACAGGATACTTACGTACGTGTCACTTGACAGAGTCGTATGTAGACGTATCAGGAGTCCCATCATTCCAACTGCACACGCCTTACACCTTTACAGAGCCTCCACCAGCCTGAACAGTCCCCTGCTGACATGTAGAGTCCATGTTTTCATAAGGTTGTCTCCATGCCCGTACACGTTAATCCGCTGGACGCAATTTGATACGAGACTCTTCCGACCAGGCAACAAGTTTCCAGTCATCAACAGTCCAAATGTCGGTTTTGACGGGTCCAGGCGAGGCGTGAAGCTTTGTGTCGTGCCAGCCATCAAGGGTACATGAGTGGGCCCTCTGCACCAAAAGCCGATATCGATGATGTTTCATTGAATGGTTCACACGCTGACACATGTTGATGCCCAGCATTGAAATCTGCTGCAGTTTGTGGAAGGGTTGCGCTTCTGTCATGTTGAACGATTCTCTTCAGTGGTCGTTGGTCCCGTTCTTGCAGGATCTTTCTCCGGCCGCAGCGATGTCAGAGGTTGATGTTTTACCGGATTCGTTATATTCACGATACACTCGTGAGATGGTCATACGGGAAAATTCCCACTTCAACGCTACCTTGGAGATGCTGTGTCCCATCGTTCATGCGCCGACTATAACACCACTTTCAAACTCACATAAAGCATGATAACTTGTCATGGTACCAGCAGTAACCGATCTAAAAAATTGGCCAGACACTTGTTGTCTTATATAGGCTTTGCCGAGCGCAGCGATGTATTCTGTCTGTTTACATCTCTCTGCATTTGAACACGCATGCCTATACCAGTTTCTTTGGTGGTTTAGTGTATTTCATCCTGTCTTTCTCGGACACGCTTAAAGCAGCCCAGGACAGTCAATAGTGTTGCATAATATTTCCAATGCGCAATAGAATCTAACGTGTAGACGTGAGATTTAGAGGTTGTGAAATAATAGCAGGGACATCAAACTGTATTGTGCTGCCTGGAAATAGTGTGGGGTCCGTGGGCGGCACTGAAAATGTCCTGTCAGTCTCCCACGTAGTATACAGACTAAGGAGATTAGGTTTTTTGTTGTTTGTCGAAAATGAGTTCAAAGGAAGACGAAACAGAATTAGTGTTAGAGAATGTCGAAAAGCGTAAATGTTTGCCGGCATTGTGGTTTGCTAGGACAGATGAGTACAAAAATAGAAGTGTTAAGAAATGTGAATCGTATGTTTTCCTGCTCAGAAAATTAACGGAATGCAACGTAGGAATGTTTTCTTTTAATTAATCAAAGGAAGGATGTGTGCATACTTACACGAATGTAATCATAGAACTGCGTCTCTCACAGCATTATTTTGTTTGTTGATGATGGAATTGGGCATTCGGTGGGACGGAGAAAGGGGGGGGGGGGAGAGGTAACAGGTGGCCCTGTATGGGGACGCAGTTATTTGAGATGAACCATTTCCAGTAATGTATTAAATGTTAGACCATAAACGGACAAAAAGTTGCAATAATCTTTTTTTATTCGTTAAACCTCAATGGCTTCACCAAGTTGTCGCGCTACTCCTTGACGCCCTTGAAACAACTTTTCTTCCACGTTTTCTTCTGCTTGCAACACAGTGGAGAAGTTATCACAGAAGCAGCGCTTTATCGTCCAACGTTCCTAATCCGTCGCATTATCGCACAGTATTATTGACAATATTATTGACAATATTACTGAGCAAACTAGGGAGGTCATCAATAATACTGTACATTGTTATTGTGCAATATTACTGACGGTGTAGGGGCCGCTATAAGTAGCATCTGCAGTAGTAACTAGAACTGTAATTTGAAAAGTGTGTCATATGTGTCTCCCCAATAGTCCTTTGCAGTGCTCGAATCCATAATTTTAGGTGGTGGAAAACACCTCTTCAACCATTCCTCTCCCCGAACCCCCTCCCCCGCCCCTACCTCTCGCAATTGCCAGCAATAAGAGACGCATCATTCGATTTTTGAAAACTTGTGATGAAACTTATAATGAGAAATCATTTTTTACAAAATAAATTCGCATTATTTAAATACGATTTCTAACTATAAAAAAACCACAAGATTTAATATAAAAAATAGGTGCTACCATCTGACCATGTAGCACTGTCGCTTTTGGACCTTTCTAAGGCGTCTGATACAATCGACCACAAGATTCCATTTAATAAATTAGAAGCATTAGGAGCAAGAGGGGTAGCTAATGACTGGTTTCGGCAATACTTAACAGATAGAGTACAAAGAGAAGAGATAACACATACTTCAAATAGATCTAAAAATTTTGCAAAACACTTATCAGAACGAAAATACATTAATACAGGGGTTCCGCAAGGTAGCATATTTGGACCAATACTTTTCCTGATATACATCCATGACTTTCCCAGTAGTGTTCCTCATGGTGAAAAGTCCTCTTCGCTAATGACAGCAATATTATAGTCACTGAGAAAACAAGAGAACTCCTTGCCGAGAAAGCAAATGAAACTCTCAAGGAGGTTTATGATTGGTCAATAAGTAATAAAGTGACATTGAACGTAAAGAAAACTAATGCCATGAATTTCAGTTTGAAGAGGAAAAATGACAATGTTAAATTAAATGTAGATGGCAGCTCTATACACTGTTTAACAAATGCAGAATTCCTAGGAATGAATATTGATTCTCAGTTGAAGTGGTGTGAACACGCAAAGGCACTTGCAAACAGAATGTCATCAGCATGTTATGCCCTTAGAATCCTATCATCAGTGTGTAACATGCAGTGTCTTTTAGTTACATATTATTCATATGTACACTCAATTATAAGCTATGGCATTCCTTTATTGTGAACAAATACACAAAATATGAACAGAATTTTCAAACTCCAGAAAAGAACCATAAGAATAATAACCAAAAATACTGGTTGAGCTTATTGTAAAGATCTGTTCAGAACACTGGGGATTTTTACTGCTCCATGTGAATACATTTACCAGTCAGTTTCACACATCAAAAATAACATTGCTAATTACTGCACAAATAGCTCTGTCCATGACCATGCAACAAGAGATAGACTTAACTTATATTTAGCAAGAAAAAGTACACATAAGGCACAAAACAACAATTTCTACCAAGGAATAAAATTGTACAATAAATGACCAAAAGAGATTAAAGAAATTGCAAAAATAAACTTATTTAAAAAGGCAGCTAAAAAGTACCTGTTATGCAATACATTTTATACATTGAAGGATTACTTAGCTGATTCGGAGTAGGGGTTTGATAAAAAATGTTATACAAATAAATAATAATAAGAATGTTTTTTCCTTCTTTTTTTTCCTTTCTAGAAATACTTACCCCCAAGCTATGCATGGCTCAATACTAACACCCTATTTCTGAGCTCATCATCTCACTCATTATGGACGGATGCTGTCTCAGTTTTTCAGGGTAGCAAATGGGAAGCGGCGGTGCAGAAAATGGCCCAAAGATCCCCTGTGTGTGTGTGTGTGTGTGTGTGTGTGTGTGTGTAGTGAGTGAAGGGTTTTGAAACAATGTGTGTATAGTCTTTGCAGTGATCGATAGTAAGATATGAGTGAACAATGTGGTATTACATTATTTAATAAGTTATATGTAAAAAAAAGTTGTATACCAGGAGTAAATCTAAAGATTGTCTCTAACTAGAAGTCTGTAAATATATGTGTATACGAATTAGCTTATTTTAAATTGGTCTACATTTTTAAATACTTTGACATGTCTTATATCCTTGTCGTAAGAGATCTACGGATGAATAAAGCTACTACTGCAACTACTACTACTACTACTACTGCTCCCTAGTTCTGATCAAAACATAGCGGCACAAATCGGTTGTCTTGCTAACTATGACGTCATGTTTTCAACAGCTGCCAGCGGCAACTTTTCGACAGCTGCATTGTAGATGTTCGGTGATCGTGTGCCCAGTATTAATCAATAAGGCATTTAGCTATGAATGACGATGCAGTTATTTTTGTCCCATCGGGGTCACGTACAATTCAGACTTTGCGAAGAGCTAGGAAAAGAAAAAGACGATGGCCATGAAAGTTATCAATTCGTGCCGATCACAACTTCGGAACACGGTATCTCCCCCATGATATTTGCCGTCGTATCACGTTGGTCGCCCATTGTCACGTCCACTGGTGCCATCACAGAGACACATTATAGTTTCATTGTATTGTATGCTAACCGGGAACCTAGAAACGACGCGGGCCGGGATGGTCGAGCGGCTCTAGGCGCTATAGTCCGGAACCGTGTGACTGAACACGGTCGTAGGGTCGAATCCTGCCTAGGGCATGGATGTGTGTGATGTCCTTATGTTAGTTAGTTTTAAGTAGTTCTAACTTCTAGGGGAATGATGACCTCAGAAGTTTAAGTCCCATAGTGCTCAGAGCCATTTGAAGCATTTTGAACCTAAAAACGACCGAGAGGCTCCGTCCCCGCCGTAGACTTCAGTGGCACACAACCCCACAATAGGCTACAGCAGTTCACTCATCCCTCCGCCGCCCCACACCGAACCCAGGGTTATTGTGAGGTTCGGCCCCCGGTGGACTCCCCGCCCCCCCACCAGAAGAGTGTAACCCCTATGTTTGCGTGGGAAAGTAATGGTGGTGTACGCGGTGGAGAACTTGTTTGCGCAGCAATCGCCGACATAGCGTAACTGAGGCGGAATTAGGGGAACCAGCCCGCATTCGTCGAGGCAGATGGAAAACCGCCTAAAAGCCATCCATAGACGGCCGGTTCACTGGACCTCGACACAAATCCGCCGGGCGGATTCGTGCACGGGACCAGGTGGTCCTTCCCGCCCGGAAAGCCATGCGTTAGACCGCCCGGCCAACCGGGCGGGCTTTCACATTATACACTCCTGGAAATGGAAAAAAGAACACATTGACACCGGTGTGTCAGACCCACCATACTTCCTCCGGACACTGCGAGAGGGCTGTACAAGCAATGATCACACGCACGGCACAGCGGACACACCAGGAACCGCGGTGTTGGCCGTCGAATGGCGCTAGCTGCGCAGCATTTGTGCACCGCCGCCGTCAGTGTCAGCCAGTTTGCCGTGGCATACGGAGCTCCATCGCAGTCTTTAACACTGCCGCGACAGCGTGGACGTGAACCGTATGTGCTGTTGACGGACTTTGGGCGAGGGCGTATAGTGGGCATGCGGGAGGCCAGGTGGACGTACCGCCGAATTGCTCAACACGTGGGGCGTGAGGTCTCCACAGTACATCGATGATGTCCCCAGTGGTCGGCGGAAGGTGCACGTGCCCGTCGACCTAGGACCGGACCGCAGCGACGCACGGATGCACACCAAGACCATAGGATCCTACGCAGTGCCGTTGGGGACCGCACCGCCACGTCCCAGCAAATTAGGGACACTGTTGCTCCTTGGGTATCGGCGAGGACCATTCGCAACCGCCTCCATGAATCTGGGCTACGGTCCCGCACACCGTTAGGCCGTCTTCCGCTCACGCCCCAACATCGTGCAGCCCGCCTCCAGTGGTGTCGCGACAGGCGTGAATGGAGGGACGAATGGAGACGTGTCGTCTTCAGCGATGAGAGTCGCTTCTGCCTTGGTGCCAATGATGATCGTATGCGTGTTTGGCGCCGTGCAGGTGAGCGCCACAATCAGGACTGCATACGACCGAGGCACACAGGGCCAACACCCGGCATCATGGTGTGGGGAGCGATCTCCTACACTGGCCGTACACCTCTGGTGATCGTCGAGGGGACACTGAATAGTGCATGGTACATCCAAACCGTCATCGAACCAATCGTTCTACCATTCCTAGACCGGCAAGGGAACTTGCTGTTCCAACAGGACAATGCACGTCCGCATGTATCCCGTCCCACCCAACGTGCTCTAGAAGGTGTAAGGCAACTACCCTGGCCAGCAAGATCTCCGGATCTGTCCCCCATTGAGCATGTTTGGGACTGGATGAAGCGTCGTCTCACGCGGTCTGCACGTCCAGCACGAACGCTGGTCCAACTGAGGCGCCAGGTGGAAATGTCATGGCAAGCCGTTCCACAGGACTACATCCAGCATCTCTACAATCGTCTCCATGGGAGAATAGCAGCCCGCACTGCTACGAAAGGTAGATATACACTGTACTAGTGCCGACATTGTGCATGCTCTGTTGCCTGTGTCTATGTGCCTGTGGTTCTGTCAGTGTGATCATGTGATGTATCTGACCCCAGGAATGTGTCAATAAAGTTTCCCCTTCCTGGGTCAATGAATTCACGGTGTTCTTATTTCAATTTCCAGGAGTGTAGTTACGTTACGATATGATACGGGTGTTCTATTTTAAATCTCCGGTGCCGACTTGTTCCAGTGAACTAAAAAAAATATGAAAACCTCCGTGGAAGGTGCTGGAACGCCATTTCGGCACATTCCGAACGAAATTAAGCCGTGGTCTTAAGAAAATGTTGCTACGTATTTTTTTTCTTTAGTACATTTTCAGCAAGATATTCAGGTTCTCCTCCCCCCATGAACCATGGACCTTGCCGTTGGTGGGGAGGCTTGCGTGCCTCAGCGATACAGATGGCCGTACCGTAGGTGCAACCACAACGGAGGGGTATCTGTTGAGAGGCCAGACAAACGTGTGGTTCCTGAAGAGGGGCAGCAGCCTTTTCAGTAGTTGCAGGGGCAACAGTCTGGATGATTGACTGATCTGGCCTTGCAACATTAACCAAAATGGCCTTGCTGTGCTGGTACTGCGAACGGCTGAAAGCAAGGGGAAACTACAGCCGTAATTTTTCCCGAGGACATGCAGCTTTACTGTATGATTAAATGATGATGGCATCCTCTTGGGTAAAATATTCCGGAGGTAAAATAGTCCCCCATTCGGATCTCCGGGCGGGGACTACTCAGGAGGATGTCGTTATCAGTAGAAAGAAAACTGGCATTCTACGGATCGGAGCGTGGAATGTCAGATCCCTTAATCGGGCAGGTAGGTTAGAAAATTTAAAAAGGGAAATGGATAGGTTAAAGTTAGATATAGTGGGAATTAGTGAAGTTCGGTGGCAGGAGGAACAAGACTTCTGGTCAGGTGACTACAGGGCTATAAACACAAAATCAAATAGGGGTAATGCAGGAGTAGGTTTAATAATGAATAGGAAAATAGGAATGCGGGTAAGCTACTACAAACAGCATAGTGAAAGCATTATTGTGGCCAAGATAGACACGAAGCCCACACCTACTACAGTAGTACAAGTTTATATGCCAACTAGCTCTGCAGATGATGAAGAAATTGAAGAAATGTACGATGAAATAAAAGAAATTATTCAGATAGTGAAGGGAGACGAAAATTTAATAGTAATGGATGACTGGAATTCGAGTGTAGGAAAAGGGAGAGAAGGAAACATAGTAGGTGAATATGGATTGGGGCTAAGAAATGAAAGAGGAAGCCGCCTAGTAGAATTTTGCACAGAGCACAACTTAATCATAGCTAACACTTGGTTTAAGAATCATGAAAGAAGGTTGTATACGTGGAAGAACCCTGGAGATACTAAAAGGTATCAGATAGATTATATAATGGTAAGACAGAGATTTAGGAACCAGGTTTTAAGTTGTAAGACATTTCCAGGGGCAGATGTGGACTCTGACCACAATCTATTGGTTATGACCTGTAGATTAAAACTGAAGAAACTGCAAAAATGTGGGAAATTAAGGATATGGGACCTGGATAAACTGAAAGAACCAGAGGTTGTACAGAGTTTCAGGGAGAGCATAAGGGAACAATTGACAGGAATAGGGGAAAGAAATACAGTAGAAGAAGAATGGGTAGATCTGAGGGATGTAGTAGTGAAGGCAGCAGAGGATAAAGTAGGTACAAAGACGAGGGCTGGTAGAAATCCTTGGGTAACAGAAGAAATATTGAAATTAATTGATGAAAGGAGAAAATATAAAAATGCAGTAAATGAAGCAGGCAAAAAGGAATACAAACGTCTCAAAAATGAGATCGACAGGAAGTGCAAAATGGCTAAACAGGGATGGCTAGAGGACAAATGTAAGGATGTAGAAGCTTATCTCACTAGGGGTAAGATAGATACTGCCTACAGGAAAATTAAAGAGACCTTTGCAGAGAAGAGAACCACGTGTATGAATATCAAGAGCTCAGATGGCAGCCCAGTTCTAAGCAAAGAAGGGAAGGCAGAAAGGTGGAAGGAGTATATAGAAGGTTTATACAAGGGCGATGTACTTGAGGACATTATTATGGAAATGGAAGAGGATGTAGATGAAGACGAAATGGGAGATACGATACTGCGTGAAGAGTTTGACAGAGCACTGAAAGACCTGAGTCGAAACAAGGCCCCCGGAGTAGACAACATTCCATTAGAACTACTGACGGCCTTGGGACAACCAGTCCTGACAAAACTCTACCAGCTGGTGAGCAAGATGTATGAGACAGGCGAAATATCCTCAGACTTCAAGAAGAATATAATAATTCCAATCCCAAAGAAAGCAGGTGCTGACAGATGTGAAAATTACCGAACTATCAGTTTAATAAGCCACGGCTGCAAAATACTAACGCGAATTCTTTACAGACGAATGGAAAAACTGGTAGATGCAGACCTTGGGGAGGATCAGTTTGGATTCCGTCGAAATGTTGGAACACGTGAGGCAATACTGACCTTACGACTTATCTTAGAAGAAAGATTAAGAAAAGGCAAACCTACGTTTCTAGCATTTGTAGACTTAGAGAAAGCTTTTGACAATGTTGACTGGAATACTCTTTTTAAAATTCTAAAGGTGGCAGGGGTAAAATACAGGGAGCGAAAGGCTATTTATAATTTGTACAGAAACCAGATGGCAGTCATAAGAGTCGAGGGGCATGAAAGGGAAGCAGTGGTTGGGAAAGGAGTGAGACAGGGTTGTAGCCTCTCCCCGATGTTATTCAATCTGTATATTGAGCAAGCAGTAAAGGAAACAAAAGAAAAATTTGGAGTAGGTATTAAAATTCATGGAGACGAAGTAAAAACTTTGAGGTTCGCCGATGACATTGTAATTCTGTCAGAGACGGCAAAGGACTTGGAAGAGCAGTTGAACGGAATGGACAGTGTCTTGAGAGGAGGATATAAGATGAACATTAACAAAAGCAAAACGAGGATAATGGAATGTAGTCAAATTAAATCGGGTGATGCTGAGGTAATTAGATTAGGAAATGAGACACTTCAAGTAGTAAAGGAGTTTTGCTATTTAGGAAGTAAAATAACTGATGATGGTCGAAGTAGAGAGGATATAAAATGTAGACTGGCAATGGCAAGGAAAGCGTTTCTGAAGAAGAGAAATTTGTTAACATCGAATATAGATTTATGTATTAGGAAGTCGTTTCTGAAAGTATTTGTTTGGAGTGTAGCCATGTATGGAAGTGAAACATGGACGATAACTAGTTTGGACAAGAAGAGAATAGAAGCTTTCGAAATGTGGTGCTACAGAAGAATACTGAAGATAAGGTGGATAGATCACGTAACTAATGAGGAGGTATTGAATAGGATTGGGGAGAAGAGACGTTTGTGGCACAACTTGACTAGAAGAAGGGATCGGTTGGTAGGACATGTTTTGAGGCATCAAGGGATCACAAATTTAGCATTGGAGGGCAGTGTGGAGGGTAAAAATCGTAGAGGGAGACCGAGAGATGAGTACACTAAGCAGATTCAGAAGGATGTAGGTTGCAGTAGGTACTGGGAGATGAAGCAGCTTGCACAGGATAGAGTAGCATGGAGAGCTGCATCAAACCAGTCTCAGGACTGAAGACAACAACAACAACTACATTCAGGTTCTACGAACCTTTGTAAGAGAGATGTTCTGTTTACTGGTCAATGAAACAAGTCATAATATTTCGAAATAAAAAAGCTATGCCATAAATCTAACACGTAGGTGGTTAAGTTAATTTACTGCGCTGGCCAATCAGAAATTAGCTTCATTTCGCAACAGTCGTAAAGTTACTGCGCAACAACGGTATCCGGAGCTGCCGGATGCCAGCACAGGGACCCGCGTATTGAGGATATCTGCTGTGTAATCGTTTCCATGAAAAGAGGCACCATAATTATGAAAACTAGCCAGATATGTGCATACGCTGATGACGTTGCTATAGTAGGAAGAAATACCAATACACTCCTAGAAACATATCGGACAATGGAAACAGAAGCCTTAAAAATTGTCCTCATAGTAAATGAAAACAAAACAAAATATGTGTTAATCTCACAATCTGAGGGCAGAAGAACCCCTAAAAACCTAAACATCAATGGGAAATGCTTCAATAGAGTGTCCTCTTTTAACTACTTGGGAGCCCTAATAACAAATGATAACAGTATTGGAAAGGCTATAACGGAAAGAATACGAGCAGGAAACAGAGCTTATTTTGCAAATATGCAGCTTTTGGAAAACAACCTTGTTACAAGAAAAACTAAACTGCTAGTATATAATACCCTAGTCCGCCCAGTTATCACATACGGCTCAGAAGTATGGACGTTGACAGAACACGATAAAAATGCACTAAGAAACATTTAGCGGAAAATACTACGCAAAATCTATGGGCCAATAAGGGAGGAAGAAGGCTGGAGAATACGCTACAATGCGGAATTACAAGAGTTAATACAAGGCAGGGACATAGTAAAATTGGGGAAATCACAGCGAATACGATGGCTAGGACACTTGGAGAGAATGGCAGAGGATAGAATTCCAAAGAAAATGATAAAAGGTATGATCCATTCAGTTAGGCGAAAAGGGAGACCTGGAATAATGGATATCACCAATATGGGAGGCCGGGGGCGGAAAAGAGCAGCAAGTAACCGAGAAGTGTGGAGGAAGATTGTTGAAGAAGCCAAGGCTCACCAAGGGCTGTAGCGCTACTGAAGAAAAAGAAGAATCGTTTCCATGAGAGTGAAACAGTGACCTCTGTTGCTGAAGGCGATGCTTCCTCTTATGGACTTAAGGGGAATTCTAGAGAGTTGATGCACCGAACGACAGGTCGGTCAGTGAAAACTAAGCCGAGAAACAGTACACTTCTCGACGTGGTTGGCCTTTTCAGGCAATACGTTTACACAGCCTTCGTGACAGCACCACCTAAAAGTAACAACCTTCACTGGCTTCGACCGCACAGCTGACACACCTGTGCGCGGAAGTAACGATTGAGCGCAGTTCCTCTCACCTGCGTTATCAGTGCCCGACGGCGACTGCCGGCTAATGAAGTCCACAGGCCGAGGCGTGGGCGCCCCGGGCGCGGCCGGTCGATGCCTCGGGCAGTAACGACCACGACGTGGACGGGCGCCGCCGCAGAGGTGGGCGTGATCAGGATGTCGGCGGACTGTTGCGGAAATTGCGCCCGGCGGGCGGACCAATATCGGGGCGCAGGGGGGGGGGGGGGGGGGGGAGGGGGCGGCGCTTCCGCGTCCCGTCTTGACGGCAGCAATATTGGCGCGGCCCCCATCTGCGACAAATTATGCATACAGCGGCGCCTCTGGCAATAACAGACCGTAATAACCGCATTATCGGAGGCGCGAGGGCGGCTGCAGTCGGTGTGTGAGCAGCGGAGGGGAGGGCAAAGGGGGAGGAGAAAAACGGGGGGAGTGGAGGGTGTACCGGCTGGGGTAGCCGAGGGAAAGCATCCGCCCTGGTTCCCGCGCCCTGCCTTATAAACACTATTATCCCGCCAGCCGTGGGGGGTGGGGCGGTTTTGTATCGCATTAAACGGCACCCGACCGAGCGGCTGCTCGCACGCTCCTCTTGTGTGTGTGTGTGTGTTGGAGTCATAGTCGGATATGGTTATTTAGTCGTTACGCCGAAGTGGGAGGGGGAAAGTGTGTAGAAGGGGACACAGGGGGGCGACCAGAGTTGACTTAGCATAATGGATATATTGGGGGTTATGTGCGCGATAAACATTGGCAATATTCCTAACAGGAAATGAAAAGCAGCGGTGAGATTTCCTTCTCCCCTTTCCACTTATTTGACTATGGCTCTGTTTTCTTTCCAGCGGCGTAGCAGGCGACGGAGAACTGTTCGTAAGGTACATTGCGACACCGGTTCTGCGTTATTGCATCCCTACGGACGTTGTACAGTTATAACTCGGTCAGTTTAGAGCAAGGTTTCACTTAAATAGGCGTGGGGAAGGCGTTAATAGGTCAGCAATAAGCAGAAATTAAGACATTTTTCCTGTCTTCTTTTGCTAAATTGTGCCAGCAAATCGTTTCGTCTCTCTGGTTTTATTTCCAAAAATGCGTCCAGACGACGTTCCCGTTCTGGTGCAAAGCAAGAAAGATGCAAGTTCTCTGAAGAAAGGTATAGGCAGCCCAGTGACCATACCGTTCTTTCTTCTTTTTTTGTTAAGAATAAATACAGTAAAGACTAAATCGATGAAGTGTTACAGGAAGGAGAATATCGATTTGAACTTGTAGTAGAAGAAGTGAAATAATTTTCAGGTTTCTGGAGGACTGCTTCACATATTAACCTAAAAAATTGAAACTACAGAATGATGTAAATTTTCTTTAGCTTGACAATCTGTATATATGTATTCTGCTTCGTAGAGCTGTTATGCAGCTAACGCATGTGGAGCAATTCAGAAAAAATATTTGGTTGCCATCACTTCATGCAGGATAACGACTGTCCACATCTAGGTGCTCTATGGATGAATCCTCCCAAGAAATGGCCAGCAAGCTCCCCGATATGAATCCCAACTAAAATTATAGATATTTTAAATTTTTTTGAAAAATTATAAAAATCTTCTAAAAGTCTTTTGGGAGCTGCATTAGCTGTCAGCAGTTCCATTGGCACTGGTTTCGTGATGATTAACGAACATCCTCAGCTGTATACATCTATGAAAAAATAAAAATTGAACTGGAAGCTATAATGTAAAAATCAGGGAGGGGGGGGGGGGGGAGATGGGGGCTGTTCCCCTACGGGGTACGTCCCCAGGTACCGGATAGGGAAGGCTCTGCAAACTTGTAGTGTAGGTGGGAAATAAAACCACAGACCACCACAGAATTCAAAATCGGAAGGTGGCTGTCTCCAGATAGGGCGAACTTTGGTCAGCGTCTGTTCCCCGGGTTACGGGCGGCTGAGAAAAACCTCCAGGGCTGACAGCCGGTGATCGTAAACCAGGGCTCTAACAGTAGGAGCCATCCCATACATAATATTATCAATCATGGAAGAGTGCGATGTGAAACAAATTACCCTACGTGAACAATTCATCGCGTCAAAGTTTGCAAGCAGACTATCGGATTCTGGGGAGTCTGCAGCATTACTCAGAGACGAGTCAGAGCGACTTGGAATCTCAAGCGAGATTAAGTTTAGAAGACAGAGTTACATAGCTACTTTCAGTGTAAATTCTCTTCTTAAAACTGGAAAATTAAAACATCTCACAGACACCCTCATGAAAGACAAAATTCTCGTAACGGCCCTTCAGGAAACCAGTCTTGCAGGCTTCAGAAGGTAAGCGAAAAATTATGAAAAACACACCGCGTCTTGTAAATGTCTTCATAAGAGATACAAATATTTTGGACTTCATTATCAACTTTGAATCACAATTCGAAAGAGTTCCCGCACGTACCCTCAAATGTGCTAACAATGTAGATACCATCATGAGTATACACGCCCCCGTAAGGGAAGACAATAGAAAAGACTAAGAGAGAAGGAACGTCTTTGGGATCAACTAGATGACGTTGTGCAAAAAGTCCCAGAAAAATCATAATGTCCTCCTTATGGGGGACTTCAGTGCCCGAACAGGGAAAAGATGGTAACTAGACAGCCCATGACAGGACTAACCAAAATGGCATCAGACTAATAGAGTTATGGCAAGCACACAACATGTTCCTGAAATACACAGCCTTTAAAAGGTTATCTGTCCGTAGCTCGTGGTCTCGCAGTAGCGTTCTCGCTTCTCGAACACAGGGTCCCGAGTTCGGGTCAGGGATTTTCACCTGCCTGGAGATGACTGGGTGTTGTTGTGTCGTCTTCGTCATCATCATTCATCCCCATTACGGTCGGAGGAAGGCAATGGCAAACCACCTCCACTAGGACCTTGTCTAGTACGGCGGTGCGGGTCTTCTGCATCCCTCCCCTACACTCCGTCAAGGAGTACGGGACTTCATCATTAAAAGATTATCTCGAAAACAGAAAACATGAGTCTCACCAGACCCACACGAAAAGTGAGTTCCAACTTGACCACGTGGCAATCAAACTAAAGTTCCATAAAGAAATATCAAATTCCTTATAGGAGGCGGCCTAGGTTCTGAATACTAATTTTCTTAACTAAAAGTCAAAATCATCCCAAAAAGAAAAACCGAAGCAACAACCCCAAAGGAAGGAGGTGCGATCCAGAAACGATAATAGACTCCAAGGGAGTTCCCCTCGCAACTGAAGATGTGCAAAACCAAAACTGCTCCTTAGAGGAGCCAGCGTAGGTTCTGAAAACCAAAAATGGGATCAAACAAAAGCAAGACTGATAAGTAAAACCTAACAATCAGTTACCAAAACCAAAGCCAATAAAACACGCAAGGTGGACAGAAAAATGTAACAGGCACCTTCAGCTAAGAAGAGAAGCACGGCAACAGTGGAAATCACAGAAAAATGATCATAACAGACTAAGCTTTTTAAACGTAAGAAAATTAGTGAGCAAAAATAACAAAAGAATAAAAGAACCCCAAGAGGACCAACTCTTCTGTTATATCAATAAAGACATCATCAAAAACAACACAAGGAGCTTTATAAGACTTTTATACACAAAAAAAACCAAATACAGACCACTGAACCTGCAGCTCTAAGATAAAAACGGAAATGCTGCCCACAACAACAGAGATTATTGCTAAATATTGGCAGAATATTTAGGAATCCCTCCCAACTGTGCAGAACCCATGGAAAAAAATGGACCTTAATAAAAAGCAACACTAACTCTGAACCACCTTCCAGAGATGAACTACAAACAGTCATTTGAAATCTCAAAAACTTTAAAGCCTCGGGAAGCAACCGTATCACCCCTGAACTTTGGAAGAATGTCAACAAAAATGTCAGAATCTCTCCAAAACATCTTTGAATAAATCTGGACAAATGAAAGAATTCCACATGAATGGAAGGCGGCTCTCATCTACCCACTCCATAAGAAAGGGTCCAAAACAGACCCCAACAACCACTTACAAATTTCACTCCTAGACGTTAACATAAAAAGTAGCCTCTGAAGTCGTACTATACAGGGAAGAGTCCCAATTCAGACCATTAACTTGGAGAATACCAAGCACTTTTTTAAGAAAGGGAGACCCTACGCAGAACCAGTCATAAGCCTCAAAAAACTCATTGACTACCAAAAATCAAGAGCAAAATTATATTTTATCACTTTCACTGATCATGAGAAATCATATAACCCGATGGACCGAGAATCCCATATAGCTAAACTAAAGGAATTAAAGCTAGACCATAAAATATCTTAGTCAGAGAAACACTCACAAACACATACTTCATGGGAGGGCCCTTCATCCCTTTTGAGATAAAAACTGATGTACGGAAAGGAGATGGACTCTACCCACCGCTATTTAACTGCATCCTCGGAGAAAGTAGAGAGTGGAAAACGAAGACCCATAGTGGAATCCGACCAGAAACGAAAAACAAAGCCATCATAGTAAATTGCCTAGCCTTTTGCCCTACTAGCCGAGACTTGGGAAATCCTGGAACTACAAAAACAAGCTGGAAAATGGGTCTCGAAATATCCTTTGAAAAGACCAAATTAATGACAAACATAAAATCCCACCAAAACATTTAAAGAGAGAACCAAAAACTGAGATCGTTAGAGAATTCCGATATCTTGGAGAATGGATTAAATGAAATGCACTCGAGGAGAAGGCACTACCAACAAATATGTATTTTATTTCTAGACTGTTGCTAAACATTTGGCTGGTAACTACGCATCAGTGTATAAGTAATTGACAAAGTCCAAGGAACCATCATACACACAGAAACTTCTTTTCCTGTGAGGTGCGAACGACCTGTAGCCCGGTGTAACACTCTGGCATTCCCCTGAAGTCGATCAGAGGGAGTGTCACCTTGTGGAACAGAGGTCACCGTTTCATTCTCATGGAAACAATTACGCAGCAGATTTTCTCAGTATCCAGTATCCAGGGCCTCCAGCAGTTCTGCATATGGTTGACCCGCGGGAACTTCAAGGCTGTTGCAACATGAAGCTAATTTCTGATTGGTTAGCGAAAGAAACCAATTGTACGCCAAATTGTTAGATTTTTTATGTCGAAATATGATGACTTGTTTGTTTAACCAGTAAACAGAACAACTTTCGTATGAGGGTTCATAGAATTGAAATATTTTGTTGAAACTGTAATAAAGAAATTCGTAGCAAAATTTTCGCATAACCGTGGCTTGATTTCGGCCGGAATGTGCCGTAATGGCATTCCGGCACCTCACGGAGAATTTTTTTACACTCTCTGGAACATGTCGGCGCCAGAGATTTAAAACAGAACAACTGTATTATATCGCTAAATAATTACAATTTGTCACTGAGCCGGCGCCAGTTAACTTAACAACGGGTGAGCAACGTGGTGCGATGGGCAAAGAGCATGGGTTGAGATATTGCGTTCCGCAGTTGTCATCGGTACATATCGGTAACGTTAACGGCGACTGTGTTTAGTTTTTCTCAACACCTCTGGAAGCAGGAATTATACGTGACCCCGATGGGTCAGAAATAACTGCGTCGTAATTCACATCGAAATGCCTTATCGATTAATACAGAGCACACATATGATATGGCCCTACTAGCCGAGACTTGGGAGATCCTGGAACTACAAAAACAAGCTGGTCTAGAAATATCGTTTGAAAAGACCAAATTAATGACAAACATAAAATCCCACCAAAACATTTTAAAGAAAGAACAAAAAACTGAGATCGTCAGAGAATTCCGATATCTTGGAGAATGGATTACATGAAATGCACTAGAGGAGAAGGCACTACCAACAAATATGTATTTTATTTCTAGACTGTTGCTAAACATTTGGATGGTAACTACGCATCAGTGTATAAGTAATTGACAAACTCCATGGAACCATCATACACACAGCAACTTCTTTTCCTGTGAGGTGCGAACGACCTGTAGCCCGGTGTAACACTCTGGCATTCCCCTGAAGTCGAGCAGAGGGAGTAAAACCGATCAGCTACAGTGCTGCTGTATGAACGTTGTGACTGGTTTCACAAACCCGAATTTCAGAACTGTTTTTGTAAGAAATTATTTCTCATTGTAAGTTTTATTACAAAGTTTCGAAAATCGGAACTTCTGATGGTTATGATTGGTGTGGTACGGCTGTATGTTTGAAGACGTGCGTTCCGTCACCTTAAACTTTATAAATTAAGCAGTATGAATGATTACTGAGGAGACAAACATCACACAGTTTTTAAATTACAATTCTAATTACTACTGCAGATACTACATGTCAGAAAAAATTTTCTCTTACTTTAAGCACCAGTTTTCTTTATTTAGATACGTTCGCGGACGTACCTTTCTACGGTCAATGATTTCATAAACAGATCCGATAATAAAAGATAGTCATTCGCGTATGAACAGTAAGCCATTCAGCGCTGTTACATCTTCATGTAGCCTCCGTTACATCTATCGTGTCTCACCGCTAGTACGCGTTTTCCATAAATTATATAGTCAAATCAATTTTGCACCTTCCTAATGCAGTGAAGAGCTTCATTCGAATGGTACGGGAAAACAGTGTTAGTAGGCATCAATGAGGTCTGCTCTAATATCTCTTAATTCACATTAGCGACATTTAGGTGAGATGTACGTAGGAGGAGAGAATATATTGACTGACTCTTCTAGGAACTTGCGCTCTCGAAAATTTGACAGTAAACCTCATCGTGTACACAACGTCTTTCATGTAACGCCTGGCAATGAAAATGGATAAGCTTCGTGCCTAACAAACGAATCCGTGACGGAATACGACGCTCGTCTTTGGATCATCTCTGATTCTTCCATCAATTTCAGAGTGTTAGTTTGACGAGCGATAATTAGAATTCAGAGTTCAAAGGAGATTCCTAAAGACTTCTAAGGAGGCAATCTGCATATCACCCCAAAACCAAGACAGATGGTTGAAATTACTGAAATCAGACTCAATTCTTGTAATTAGAATACAATCTGTGGTTGTACAATCTTTTCCCCTGATCATAATGTATTTGCTATCTTCATACGAATTTTCTTTCCTGGGATCACCGAATCCAAATGCAATGGATGGGTTTTTTTTACTTCTACACACAACGCTGTTAGGAACAAATGGCGTTACAAAGGTCAACTAAAAATAATATGTGGAAGTTTACATTTCTCGAAATTGTGAGACGGTGTTTTTAGGGCATCGGCATCAAGTCCTGGTAAGATACGATTACTTATGGACGGTGTCTTAGTGTGTGACTGGAATAGAAAGGAACGCACGAGTCACGTAACCTATAACTCTCGAATAGCTGTGGTTACCCAATCGAACGGACGGACGTATCACATCAACACTGTCACATGCTCTCACTGCTTGACACACGACATACAGATTTGTTATTTTACTTGTGGTAGTTGCAGAAAGTCTAGCGATGAAGTGTAAAGGAACGGTGCAAGTAAATATGGAAACAGCGTTTCAATATCAGGTACTGGGAGCTCGTTGGAAACCGGCAGAGGCAGTGGCGACTGCGACACTAACAACAGCCTCTAGTAAAGAGATGGAGGGATACATCGCCGCGAAATTCCTCCGACGATCTGGCGCACGACTCCCAAGATGCCGCGGATCACGATCCAGGCTGCGCTGTTATCGACCGTGAAACTAATTTTGTGTTAGACTTCCTGGCGGATTAAATCTTTGTGCTGGACCGAGACTCGAACTCGGGACCTTTTGTTTTTCGCGGGCAAGTGCTCTACCATCTTTTTTTTTATTAATCTCATTTTATTCGTTTATCGTTCGTTGCATCTGCTCGGGGCGAACGTCGTAAGACATCCGTTTAAGTTCGTCGTTGATCAGTTAGCCCAGTTTTCTTTTTTTTTATTACAGAGGGTAACTAATACTCTGAAAGAAAACACGCTGCGGTACCGTGACGGCAAACCATCTGAACTACCCAAGCACGACTCACGCCCCGTCCTCACAGCTTTACTTCTGCCAGTACCTCGTCTCCTACCTTCCAAACGTCGTAGAAGCTCTTCTGCGAACCTTGCACAACTAGCACTCCTGGAAGAAAGGATATTGTGGAAAAATGGCTTAGCCACAGCCTGGGGAATGTTTCCAGAATGAGATTTTCACTCTGCAGCGGAGTGTGCGCTGATATGATACTTCTTGGCAGTTTAAAACTGTGTGCCTGACCGCGACTCAAACTCGTAAAAGTCCCGAGTTCGAGTCTCGGTCCGGCACGAAGTTTTAATCTGCCACTAAGTTTCATATCAGCGGACACTCCACTGAAAAGTGAAAATCTCTTTCTCTAATTATTTGTGTCTTGTTTACTATAAATAACAACTAAAATATTCAGTACATACAGGGTGTACCAAAATAGTATGGGCAAAACTTTCAAAAAACATTTCTCACATACAGAGGAATAAAATGTGTTGTATTGACATGGGTTTCCAAAACTTTGTTTTCCTTACTAGAGTTCATATTCTGCTTGTAATCATAATCATATTAATAAAGGGAACCATACAGAGATGATTGGGTGTTGTGTGTTGTCCATAGGTTAGTTAGGTTTAAATAGTTGTAAGTTCTAGGGGACTGATGACCATAGCTGTTAAGTCCCATACTGCTCAGAGCTATTTGAAGCATTTGAAGTATACAGAAACGGAACACGCAAGCGTTCCACGAAACGTTTTCATACATGGAATGCTCAAAATGTCCTTATGGCTACTTTTGTTTGAAACTGTAATTTTTAGGTTCACTGCAAGTGCTTTTTTTTTCAAATGAACGAAAATGATCTTTAAATGTGGCTCACTTCATTGCTTGTGTTGATGTGCAAGTAACACCGGTGCCTGTCATGATTCGGGACTAACTTCGTAGCTTGTGTTGGCATGGGACTAACTTCATTGGTCCCCCAGCATCAAGCACGAAGGATCAGAGTGTTCATCACGGACTGTGTAAACACGTATCGTCAACTGATTAGTGTTCATCATGGCCTTGGTTTCCTGTACAATGCAATGGAAGTGTACCCTAAAGCCCCATTTGCTGTTCAGATTAGCAGATGGTAATACACCGTGGCGCTCAACGTTTTGTGTCGGAAGAGATTGCCAGAACGAAAGTACCCCGACAGGAGGAAATCTGGAGCAAATAATCGTCGTCTTAGGGAGCATGGGATGTTTGACCATACTACTAGCGACTTGGGGAGACCGAGGTTAGGACACATCAGCTGGTGAGGCAACTTTTCGTGCAGTTGACGACAATCCCAGTGTCAGCGTGGAAAATTACCGTTAACAAAGCACGTTGACCGCATTACTAGAGTGCTAGCTGAGAACTCGTTGCTTCAGTGCGAAGTAAAGCGTGTGCATGCACAAACAGCATTTGATTTTCTTGTACGTGTACAGTTTTGCGAATCGTTCACTCAACAGTACCCTCATTTTAGTGTAAATATGCTATTCACGCATGAGGAATCGTTTCAGACTGACACACTGAAACTTTTCACAATCGGTACCTAAGGGCTGTCGAAAATGCTTACGAAATTGTACAATCACGTGGTCAACAAATATGTTCTGTTACCGTTTTGGCCAGCATTGTTGTTGACATTTAGAGGCCTTACGTTCTTCCACTCAGGCTCAACAGAGAAACTTGCCATACTTTCTTGGAGAATAGTTTTTTTCCGTTATGCTGGGACAGTGGTTCCCAGTCTCTCTAAGTCGGAGTTTAATAAGGCACCAAGAAACTAAATATAATTTGACTTGCACCGTTTAAAAAATAAAAGTCATCAAGGAAAATTCGTTTTCATTGCAAAGTTCAGTTAGCCCGTAAGGACGATGTTGGTGGTAAGGAGGAGGATATGTACTAGGCAATACCAAATTGTAATAGTCTCGGAAAAGTTGAGAACCACAGTCCCTTTACGTGTACAAGAAAACACGTCCTTCATGCACACGGGTCCCTCTTCATTTCAGTGTTAACGTTCGCAAGCTTCTAAATAGCAAGATTCAGTGACAGAACGGTAGGTAGAGGTGGACCAATTCCTTGGCCTCTACGCTCTCCGTACCTAACTCCAGCAGACTTTTATTTGAGGGTGTGTTTGAAAGCTCTTGTGTGTGAAACCTCCGTGCTAGATGTACAGAGTCTTCGTGCCCGTATGTTGGAAGGCTGTGAAACATTACGGAATTCTCTAGGGCAACGTCAGAGCATCACTGATTGATTGCTACGGCGGATGGAGGAAGCATATATGCAATTTTGTCATATGATGACATGTTGGACACGGTGGCTGTTTTTGAAGACAAATGTTGATGGTGTTAGGACAGCAACCAGCCACAAGTTTACTTTGAGTTCCTTTATTCAAAGGAAACCGTTACCGGTTTCGAATCTTAGCAATTCATCATCAGACGGTTTACACGCTTTCTTTCTGACATTTGGTGTGTTTTTATAGATTAATTGTCCTAAAATATAAATAAAACATAATTACAAACACGCCACACACAGATGGTTGCGTTACAGATTTTCGTTGCATGTGACTTACGTGAATCGTCGGTTTCGAGTGATTGTTTTCATAACGTTCGCCCAATCGATGTGAATGCATTCCCACTGCATCCTCGTTGATACATGTATCAAAACATGTGGTGCGTGGTTGAAATGATCTCAGCGACCAATCTAAAATGTACAGTGAGAACTATTACGTGTGCAACAACTCTCCCTCCTCTTCCCCCGCCGTCCATCTATTTCAAACCGTCCAACCACGGGTGATAAAAAAAAATTCAGCTCGCAACAGGTTGGGTGTCACCCCCACTGCATTCCGTACTGATTGCGTTCCAAAAGTGGATTCTGTGTTCTATGATACGGCGGTCAGTCGGTCTCGAATGACCCATAAGGGCCAGAACGAGGAGCTATTTAGCACTGGGATGTTCTCAGTAGGTATGTAAAAGAGAACTCACAAGACGATAGTGTGTCTTATTTCAGAGTACTGTTCCAATGTTTGAATACCTTATCAAGTAGGCATGACAACACACATCATACGAATTCAGAGACGCGGTATTAGAATCGTATAAGGTCGCTGTAGCAGAAGCGAAAGAGTACCTCAATTGCTCGAGGAACTTATATGACAATCCTCAGAAGAATGGCGGCATAGTTCTCACGAATCCCAGTTGGTAAATTTAGAGGATAGATGTTGTAGGAAGACTGTGCGGAAAATTATGCTGCAACCATCGTACAAACCGCGTAGCAATGATGCGCCTATGATAAGAAATGTTAAGACACTTAAAGACGCATATAAATGGTATTTTTTCCGTCGTCCAGTACGCGAGCAGGGTAGTACAAAAGATCATCAAAAATGGTTCGAAGTGCCCTCATAGGATAGGGACGGCTCTTTGGACGTAGCGAAGCCAGCTTCCCTAAATGAGTAAACCTCATACAAGTCCTGCCCTCCAAGTTAGGGGGTTAGGCAAACGGCTAACAACCCCTTCCTGTAAAAAAATTATTGTTCAGAAACCTCGAAGTAAAGAAGCCGGACGGATTTGTGGACGACGACATAGCACTATTACAGGCAAACGAAAAAGAAAAAAATGATGAGTTTATTGGGATCTGGAATGTACAGTCGCGTAGTGTGTGTGTAGTGAGTGAAGTATTATGAAACAATGTGTGTATAGTGGGTGGTGTGACTGACAGTGAGATATGAGTGAACACTGTGGCATTACATTATTTTATAAGTTATTTGTAAAAAAAGTATTGAGTACCAGGAGTAAATCTAATGATTGTCTCTAACTAAAAGTCTGTAAGTATATTTGTATACGAATTAGCTTATTTTAAATTGATCTAAATTTGTAAATACTTGACATATCCTATATCCTTGTAAAAAGAGGTCTACGGATGAATAAAGCTACTACTACTGCTACACAGGGCGGGAGCATTGAGGTCACAGTTAGATCAAATCGCTAAAATCAAGGCAAGCTTAACTGCCTTACAGGAAATGCGATGGGCTGGACACGGAGTGCTTGGTATGGAAAGCTGGATAATTTTCTACCACGGTTCAGAAAGCCACCATGAATATGGTATAGGGTTCGCTGTAAGACAGCAATTTAAGCACTTAGTGAGTGGATTCACTGGAATAACATCTAGAATCTCATATATCCGACTGAAGACCAGATTCTCAAACTACTAATTGATCAACGTACATGCATCCACAAAAGTATCAGCGGACCAGGATAAAGACGCCTTCTTTAAGACGCCCGAGAGAACTTATGACAGATGCCCTGTGTATGACACTAACACAATAATTGGAGACCTCAGTGCAGAGATTGCTAAAGAAGACCTTTACCTCCCAGCAATGGGAAAGCACAGTCACCATGAATACACAAATGACAATGCTCACAGAGCCATGCAGTTTGCACTGTCACATAACATGACTGAAGGTAGTAGCATTATTTTCCACACAAAAGGATTCATGATGTAACAAGGTTAGCCCTTGTAAGTAGGCTGTTTAAGTTTTCTTATTGGTAACGCCACATAGCGCTCTGTATGAAGATCACTGGCTGTGCTGTGTGCAGTCTGTGGCTGGTTGGCATTGTTGTAATACTCGCCATTGTAGCGTTGGGCAGATAGATGTTAACAGCGCGTAGCGTTGCGCAGTTGGAGGTGAGCCGCCAGCAGTGGTGGATGTGGGGAGAGAAATGGCGGAGTTTTGAAATTTTTAAGACTGGATGTCATGAACTGCTATATATATTATGACTTTTGATGACTATTAAGGTAAATACATTGTTTGTTCTCTATTAAAATCTTTCATTTGCTAACTATGCCTATCAGTAGTGTATTGCAGTAGTTCGAGTAACCAAGATTTTTGTGAGGTAAGTGATTTGTGAAACGTATAGGTTAATGTTAGTCAGGGCCATTACTTCTAGCGATTACTGAAAGTCAGATTGCGTTGCACTAAAAATATTGTGTGTCAGTTTAAGCACAGTCATGTATAATTGTTCTAAGGGGACGTTTCACCCTGATCAGCGTACCTTCAACCAAATTGATCATATAATTATATATGGCAGGCATTCCTCAAACTTACTAGATGTACATACTTACAGAGGGGTTCATGTAAATTCAGACCACTACCTTGTATTTGCGAAACTAAGAGCTCGAATATCCAATGCAAGAAAAGTCAAAGGAATCTAAGCTAAAAAAAGAAGACATCTCTAAAACGTACTCTGAGAAGTTTGCTGAGAATCTTGCATTATACACCCCTAGTGTAAGTGATAATCTGGATCAGGAATGGAACGCTTGCAGGGATACAGTCATTAAGACAGCAGAAGAAGTGCTAGGAAAAGAAGCAAAACAACCGAGGAATTCCCGGTTTGATGAAAAATGTAAGAGAATACACCAGGAGAAAAATCCGGCATACAGGAAAATGCTTGAGAAATCATATACTCTTCTAGTGGTAAGAAATTATCAAGATATAAGGAAAGAAGAGAAGCAACTCCATCGGAGAAAGGAACGGGAATTGGAAAGAAAGCAGATTGAAGAACTGGAGCAACTGGAAAAACAAATGACGTTACAAAATTTTATCAGAAAGTTAATAGTGGAAGAAGTCATTTAGGCAGTGCATGAACCTGTGTAAAAGTAAAAATTGAACTCTACTAATCGATGATCAAGAGATATTGGAGCTTGGGTAGAGAATTTCAGTGAACTGTGGGATGCTTCAGAGTCCTCTTTTGAAGATATCCGTCCCTCCAGTAGATGATGCGTAGAATCTCTCCCTTCCCAAGGAGAAGTGCACAAAGCAATTTCCCGATTGACGAACAATAAAGTACCAGGAACTGACACTATAACAGCTGAACTATTGAAAGCTGGAGGAGTTGAGCTAAATCGTAGGATCTACAAGATTGTGTGCCTCATCTGGGAAAAGGAAGAGTTGCCAGAAGAATGGAATGTAGGGACAGTGTGTCTGGTGCATAAGAAAGGAAATCTATTTGAATGCAGCAATTACAGAGGCATAGCACTCTTAAATATTATAAATATCATGTATAAAGTATTATCAAGTATCCTGTTTAGTAGATTTTTACCTATAGTAGAAGACATTATTGGAAGCTATCAATGCGGGTTCAAACCAGGAAAGTCAACTGTAAAACAGATATTTACCCTCCGAATAATAGTAGAAAAGACCAATGAATTCAATGTTGGTGTGCATCATCTTTTCATTGACTTTAAATCCGCATATGACACAATAAACCGGGTCAAACTTTATGAGGCAATGCTGGAATTTCGAGTGCCTGGAAAGTCGGTGCGTTTAATAGAGGTCACCCTAAAGTACCACTAGTGTACCGTGTGATTGCAGTCCAGGCTGTCACCTCAGTTCCCCACTCGAACTGGGCTAAGACAAGGAGATGGGCTTTCCTACCTCCTTTTCAACCTGGGACTTGAAAAAATGGTACGCGAATCGGGTATTCAGACAAGAGGTACTATCTATTATAAGTATGTACAATTGCTGGGATATGCAAATGACTTGGATTTTATGAGCAGAACACATAGTGATCTACGAAGTGAATTTTCAGCTCTAAAACTGAGTGCATAGAAGATGGGCCTGGGAATTAAAGAAGGAAAGACGAAGCATATGTATAATGGCACCAACCAACCCATACAGACCATAATAACTCTATATGGAATGACATTTGAGCGAGTGGAATGTTTCACCTATCTGGGCTCAAAAATAGAAGCAAATGGCACCACATTTACTGAAATTATGGCTCGCTTAAGTGATTCTAGCCGATGCTACTTTGGAATGTTGCGACATTTTAAATCCAAGCTTCTATCACGAGGGACTAAGTGCCGACTTTACAAAACGCTGATATGCCCAGTACTTATTTATGGCTCAGAAACATGGACAATCACAAAGCAGAGTGAAAACAAAGTAAGACCACATGAATGAAGTATATTGAGGAGGATTTTTGTACCAGTTTATGAAAATGGGACCTGGAGAAGCCGAAGGAATGACGAAGTTTATGACAGCTATAAGGACAATAATGTGGTCAAGTTCATAAAGCTGTGTAGACTGAGATGGGCTGGACATGTCATGCGATGCGATGAGACAGATACCGCAAGGAAAGCCTGCTGCAGTGAACCACCGGCCCAAGTGGCCGAGCGGTTCTAGGCGCAACAGTCTGGAACCGCGCGACCACTACGGTCGCAGGTCCGAATCCTGCCTCGGGCATGGATGTGTGTGATGTTCTTAGATTAGTTAGGTTTGAGTAGTTCTAAGTTCTAAGGGACTGATGACCTCATAAGTCCCATAGTGTTCAGCGCCATTGGAACCATTTTTTTTAGCAGTGAACCTAAAGGAAGAAGAGCAAGAGGACGACCTGGGTTGAGATGACGCGACGAGGTTTGGAGAGGAGGCTGCGCGATTCGATTGCCATAACTGGTCCAGAGAGGAAGGAAAGAAAATTATTGAGGAAGCCAAGTCTCATCTCACGATGTAGTGCCAATGGAAGAAGAAGAAGACTCAGTAGTCCCCTCTGCCACACTGAGCAGAGAACCTATATGTAATTGTTGATTTAGATATTATGCTGAAGCAACGACATGCCTGTGTCATGTGCAATAATTGCTTGACAATGTCTGGTTACTCTGGTTGACTTGGGTATCTGATAAATGTGTAACAACAGTTCAGTGTGGACGACTGATGTCAAAAAATAGGTCTTTGACGGATAAAAGCACATTCAGTCTTGAAATACAACGCACACACACACACACACACACACACACACACACACACACACACACACACACACGCACGCACACACACACACACACACACACACACAAGGTTTAATGGGTAAAAGTACAAATACTTCTATTGCTGACTGAAGACGCTGTAATAAACAACGTTACATCAGTAATTTAAATCATTTTCAGACTAATAATTATAGCTTCTACAAGTCGTATGTTTTTAGGTTGGTTGGCACCTTGAAGTACTAATGGCAACAGCAAATCATTAGCGCTTATTTTTCCCTGGCCGAGTACTGAAATATGGATGTGTGGACGCAAAACGAGAAGTCCGCACTGACAGCGGTAGTCCAGTTCGTGGTGCAGTTACGACTGTGCTGAAAACATCAGGTAGTATGGTGTAATGGGTATAGGTGCAGATATTTTTATGTATGGCGCCTTAATATGTACGCACATCACTGTGTTTCTTGTTTTTTCCTTGTGTCAAATAGTCTTCCCACAGACATGTTACATAATTGGCTACTTGATGTTTTCTACATGGCCGTAACTGCTCCACCAAGTGGAATATGCCTGTCAGCATGGACTAATCATTTAGCATTGACGTGTCCACACTTCAGCACCTCACCTCCTGCTCGGGGAAAAATAAGCATTAATGGTTTGCTCTTGCCACACGTACCTGGAGGTACTAACCAACCTAAAAATGTACTACTCTTCAGGGCTATAATTATCAGCCTGAAAATAAAGTAAATAATTATATAAATTTGTTCATTACACCGTCCTGTCACCAATGGAAATATCTGCACTTATACCCATTACAACACATATACGAGGAAAGATAAGAAAGTAACGAACGATAATTTTGTCACTAAAAAGTTTTATAGGTAACAAAACAAAAAAATCGCAAATGAACTTACATCTTTTATCTACTTTTCTACATAGTCACCAACGTTCTCAGCACATTTTTCCCATCATGATGCCAGTTTCAATATGTCCTGTTCGTAGAGGCCCATTTGGTTCGGATGAATTGGATTGGATTGTTTGGGGGAAGAGACCAAACAACGAGGTCATGGATCTCATTGGATTAGGCAAGGACGGGGAAGGCAGTCGGTCGTGCCCTTTCAAAGGAACCGTACCAGCATTTGCAGGGACCAATTCAGGGAAATTATGGGAAATCTAAATCTGGATGGGTGGACTTGGGATTGAACCGTCGTCCTCCCGACTGCGAGTCCAGTATGCTAACCACTGCGCCACCTCGATCGGTATTTGGTTTGGCTATAGCCACCTGCGGACTGCTGATTTCACTTTATCATCCGCCGCAAAGTGTTGCTCAGCCAGGAATTTCTTCATGGCACCAAACACATGAAAGTAAGACAGCGCTAGGTCTGGACTGTTTGGTAGATGGTGGAGGACCTCCCACCAAAATCTGATGACTTTCTCAAGAACAGGAGCAGCAACGCGGGGCTGAGCATTGTCTGAATAAGTTTACACCGTCAACAATAATATTGTGACATTTGTCACAAACGGCACGACTCAACTTAACCAGAGTTTTAATGTAGGCTGCAGCTTTTGCAGTGGTCCCCTGTCCAGCGAAGTCGACTAATAACGCACCATTCATGTCCTAGAACATTGGCACAGGCACTTTCGTAGCCAATTGAGTCATTTTGAATTATTTTCTTATTGCGAAAAAAGTATGCACTTCATAGAGGCATAATTTATTTCTTGCATGTAATGGTATGCCCCATGACTCATCATCAGCTACGATTCCCTTCAGAAAGTCATACCCTTCTGCAGCGTAACGCGTTAAGTGACCCAAGCTTGCCATCCTTCCTAGCCCTTGTTGTTATCTGTCAGGTTCTTAAGCACCTAGCGTCACTAACTGCCAACCGTTGCTCGATGTTTTGCCGCCCTAGGCTTGAACTGAAAAATGACGCCTTCTATTTTTTACTAGCATCAGTTTCTCCTAACACCCCTCCCCCCTTCAATCACCACCACCATTCATCAGAAAACAATGCAAATCTCCTATTATACTTTTAATCATTAAACTAAGCTGACCAGACATCCTCATCTTCTTGGGACAGTTCCCAGTTTTTATGCTTTGTCCTAAATCCCATTAAAAGTGATCGAGGGAAACAAATGTACTCAGTTTTTATTTTTTGTCCTGAGTTTTAAAAATTTCCTAAATAATTAAAATAGGTAGAACCTGCTGAACATTTTAAACTAGTACTCAACTGAATATATCTGTGCAAACAAATTTTGCATGAATTACTTATTTCATTTAATTGCAAGAAAATGGACTAATAAAAGTGTGTAACTATCTCTGCGTGCGAATGAATTATTCCTTGAATTCAGAAATTGTGCTATACTGGTGGAATACATGCCGAAGCATCAAACTACAGCATATGAATATTCGTAATATTATTTCGTGTTTGTTTTAACTGAACTAGTTTTAGAATGAAGAATAAATCTAATGTTTTTCAGCATCCACTGTCTTGCGATTAAATGAATAAATGACGCCTAGTTTGTATTTTCTGTTGAGAGTTCCACAACATTTATTAGCCACCCGAGTGGCGCAGTGGTATAATTGACTGCCTTCTGATCATTTGTCCGGGGTGGACCTTGGTTCTAATCCCAGTGAAGCATGGATGTTGTGCTTGTTTAAACGTACCGACTCTTTTCCTTCCCTGAGTCAGTGGCCCTAAATTAGGGACGGTCGACTCCTTATATACCACTGAGTCCATCAAATTAAACCCTGAGTAAGATTAAGAAGAAAAATCATTTTTAACGACATTTTTCATTAATTGTTTCTTCAAACAAAGTACTGAACTTGGCATATTCCTTCTTCTGCACGGTACACAAAATTTTTGGCTACGGTTTTTTTTTACCGTACAGAATCAATTAAATTTCAGTACGAAAACATAATGTGGTTTTGTTTTTATGTGATGCCCACTATGAGCAACATTTAAAATTTATCAGAAGTAATGATTCGAAAGGTAGCACTTTATTCTTATTTCACGTGGAAAGTATCACTCAGATCCGTCGTACGTTTACTGTACAATCATGTTACTGTTCATAAATTCTTTGCTCATCATCAGGAAGCCAACGCACGCGCGCCGCTCCAGTGCTCGACAGAGATGAATCGAGGTCGTGATGAAGCTCGAATCGGAGACGTGCCGGTTCGAACGCTGGTGGTGGGTGATATTTTCACTGCCAGTATTTGGCCGACAGGGGAAGGAGAGGGGGAAACGCAAAATTCTTGAACACTAATCTTGGCACCTGTGTCCTGGATTAAATTTCAAAGCTCTCCGCAACGTCTCATGAAGTGAGGTCACAATTGATGGTGATCCGTCCGTAAGATGGGACGTTAACGTCGGCAGCCATGTTGGTTCCATTCAACAGGAGTAGGCTATGTGCCGGCAATGGGTTTAAAACTCTCCCTTCTCCCATCATCTTCATCGTCGAAGAACATAAGCTGATGTATTTGGCAGGAGAGCCAACACCGTGTTACTAGAGGAGGCCGAAAGGCACGCGATTTAGCTCACGCAGGCTGGCGTGAGGTCTGGAACAGGACAAGGAAATTAGAATTTAGAAACAACGGACGTAGCTGGTGGAATACTTAACTTTAATCCATTAATGGTGAACGTCGCTCTTGACGGTACATCGTTCACAGTATCAATAGTAGCTGATAATGGCGCCTTGCTAGGTCGTAGCAAATGACGTAGCTGAAGGCTATGCTAAACTATCTTCTCGGCAAATGAGAACGTATTTAGTCAGTGAATCATCCCTAGCAAAGTCGGCTGTACAACTGGGGCGACTGCTAGAATGTCTCTCTAGACATGCCGTGTGGCGGCGCTCGCTCTGCAATCACTGATAGTGGCGACACTCGGGTCCGACGTATACTACCGGACCGCGGCCGATTTAAAGGCTACCACCTAGCAAGTGTGATGCTGGCGGTGACACCACATAAACAATAGATTATAAACTCACCTACACGAATGCAGATACGGCACAACTCCCAGAAATTAGTAGCGAAGAGTCTTATGTGTGTGGAGGAAGAGTACTGTTTCCGTCAGGCCGCTGAACCCATTCAGTAGAATATTCCATCCAAGAATGCCACACGGCGTTTAGATCTACAAGATCAAGTTTACCGAGACAGGATCTTCCATTCTCAGCTCAAAAAACCTTGGTATATTTCTCGCTTAGCTTGCTCAAATTGATATACGTAAATATTCTACTACACTGACGCTGCAGTACTCACGTATATGTTCGAGTGTCGTCTAAGTATAACCTGCAACTGGAGTTGTAGAACGTAGACAGAGGTGTTTAGATATTATTTGACTTTCCAGCCGTGAGGGTTTTATGCCAGCAAGCTTAGCCTACGATGTCACACCAAACATAGCTGTTGAGAGATTCCGAATTTAATGTAAAGGTACAGGATCGCGACCTGGTGAGAGGTAAGCAAAATACTCGCCGGTACCACTGACACACTAAACTGCTATCGAGAAGGAACGCCTATTACGTCAAATAATTATGGTATAGTGAGAAAACGTCGAGGCTGTGTGGCGAGGATCAGTCAGAAAACGCAACAACGCTCTGCTACAGGCAGGAAGGTTATGACTGATAAAAATCTTTATAGACGTGCTGCAGAAGTAAGATTCTACACTGCTCCATGAAAGCGAGCAAAATTGCCGAACGACACAAGACAGCGGGAGACGTCACTTCGTATGGCGCCTAAAGCTAACCCTACGCAGAGCCGAAAGATCGAAGCTAGAAGCGTGGCGGGTCATTAGCCTAGCTCTACATTCGAGCGACGCTAATTCAGTGCAAATCAGTGTTCACTGCTACGGAAGTATGATCACTTGCAGGAGAAAGCTACCTTCTAGAATGACGAGGAGAAGTTCATAACAGGGCCGCCTTAAGCCATATAGCGGCCTATGGGCACACAAAGTACTAAAGAAAAGGAATGAAAACATGAGAATGATGTACATTTGTTTAGTGACTTTCTCGAATAGCATTATGCTAATGTGATAAAGATAATTGGTGCCCGCCTGGTTAGCCGTGCGGTCTAAAGCGCGGCCTTCCAGCGCCTGGTCCCCGGCACGAATCCGCCCGCCGGACTTGTGTCGAGGTCCGGTGAGCTGGCCAGTCTGTGGATGGTTTTTAGGCGGTTTTCCATCTGCCTCGGCATATGCGGGCTGGTTCCCCTTATTCCGACTAAGCTACACTATGTCGGCGATTGCTGCGCAAACAAGTGCTCCACGTACGCCTACACCACCTTTACTCTACCACGCAAACATAGGTGTTACACTCGTCTGGTGTGAGACGTTCCATAGGGAGGTCCACCGGGGGCCAAACCGCTCAATAACCCTGAAAGAGTGGTTCGGTGTGGAGCGGCGGAGGAGTGAAGTGGACTGCGGTAGTCGTCGTGGGTTTGCGAACCACGGCGGCTGCGGCGGGGACGGAGCCTCTCCGTCGTTTCTAGGCACCCGGTTAGCATACAATACAAGGCGATTAGTTCCACAAACTAGACTTACATTCGAGTAAATGGTTCCTTTACAGATTTCCGAAATGCAAAACCTTCCATTATGTCCTCAATATCAAATTTTTGAAGGATGTTATTTTCTATTCACGTGGCTGATACTCAGAGTAGGGGCCCTGCTACAGAAAAGAAGTTTATTTTGAATGAAGACATCGGAATGTATATTTATTTGTTGACTTTATTGATTATTACAGTCACATTATACAGATCAAATAAAAGTGATTACTGTTTTGCAGATTGGACATACTTTAATATTTTGGTTTCTTTCGAGATTTCCGAAGCGTAAAATCTTCTAGCATGTCCTCAATGATCAATTGTTGAGGGGTTTAAATTTCTATGTACGTGGTTGACTTATTAGTAAGTCGTTCCTATAATACAGTCGTTGTTATTCATTTTTTATTCTCTTTAAATGTGAAAATGTAATCTCTCCACTGCAGTTGGTTACTGTTCCCACTGTATGATTATATGATAGCGGAACAAACACTGGTAGCAATCACTTCTGTAAAATATCTGGGAGTATGCGTGCGGAACGACTTGAAATGGAATGACCATATAAAATTAAATGTTGGTAAGGCGGGTGCCAGGTTGAGATTCATTGGGAGAGTCCTTAGAAAATGTAGTCCATCAACGAAGGAGGTGCCTTACAAAATACTCGTACGACCTATACTTGAGTATTGCTCATCAGTGTGATATCCGTACCAGGTTGGGTTGCCTGAGGAGATAGAGAAGATCCAAAGAAGAGCGGCGCGTTTCGTCACAGGGTTATTTGGTAAGCGTGATGGCGTTACGGAGATGTTTAGCAAACTCAAGTGGCAGATTCTGCAAAATAGGCGCTCTGCATCGTGGTGTAGCTTGCTGTCCAGTTTTCGAGAGGGTGCGTTTCTGGATGAGGTATCGAATATATTGCTTCCCACTACTTATACGTCCCGAGGAGATCACGAATGTAAAATTAGAGAGATTCGAGCGGGCACGGAAGCTTTCCGGCAATCGTTCTTTCCGCGAACCACACGCGACTGGAACAGGAAAGGCAGGTAATGACAGTGGCCACACACCGTTGGGTGGCTTGCGGAGTATAAATGTAGATGTAGATGTAGATGTTGAAGAGCAATGCGGCGATGGCGATTGCATTTTTCAACACGGTCGAACACCTGTTCATAATGTACGACCTGTGTTGAATTGGTTAAAGGACAATAACATCCCTTTAATGGACTGTCCTGCACAGAGTCCTGACCTGAATCCTACAGACCGCCTTTAGGATGTTCTGGAACGTCGACTTCGTTACCAGGCCTCACCGACCGACACCGATACCTCTCCTCAGTGCTGCACTTAGTGAGGAATGGAATGCCATTCCCCAAGAAACCTTCCAGTACCTGAGTGAACTTATGTCTGCGACAGTGGAAGCTGTCATCAAGGCTAAGGATGGGCCAACACCATACTGAATTTCAGAATTACCTATGAAGGGCGCCATGAGGTTTTAAGTCATTTTCAGCCAGGTGTCCGGATACTTTTGATCACGTAGCGTACGAGATAGTAAGTACAGCACCTGGAACCACAATCAACAGCGTATATACAAAGCTTTGTACCCGGGCATTATCTCGGAGTGGAGCGCCCTATGTTTACTGATGTAGGTTACATACAGAATTATGATATTTGTGCCTATTACTTCAGTGATAGGGATTTCAGTAATAGATTACTCTGTCGCCCCGGTCCCACGTTACGGCTGGGAATGACTTGCTGGTAAATAATCTGCTCGGGGTTTGCGGGATATTCACAGCGGCCGCCAGATTGATTCCGTAGCATTAGCATGCGGCCGCTAAGCAGAGGCGGGGTGGCCGCCCCCAGGGCAAGGTGGAGGCGGAGGCGGGCAGGAGCCGGCGCGGCCGCCATGTTTTATTCATCGCCTGCGTCCGCGTGGCGCGCCCGGCTAATCTTCTGGCCATCCGTCAAAGCAGTGCAAACACGGCGAGACAAAGGAGGCGTGCCAGGCAGCACGCGGCACGGCGTGCGATCGCGCCCGTGTCGCCGGGAGCTCACTTTTGACTCCCAGCCCCTGCCTTCTGCAGTTAGGTAAACACCTTCCCCAGCTGAACTGTATCCGGTGTCGTAATACCAGCTGAAGAAAAGTCACCGCCGAGGCTTTGCGTAACACTGGTTGCTGACTCATACAGTGTTGACCATTGAAACTGCAGCACCAGGAAGGACAGTAAATGACTGTATTCTACTTGTTGTGCCCATAAAATACTTTATAAGGAACACATGATTAAATTTTTTTTTTTTGGGGGGGGGGGGGGGGGGGTACGTGGACTGAGTAATTTAGTAAGTGGAACAGCCGCTTCTGGCAATAACTGTGGCTCTAACACGGTTGCCATAGCTTGGCACAAGACCTTAATGTCTTAATCTTAAACTAACGAAATTATCTTCTCGAGTAACGGATTAACTTTTAAGTTAACTTTTAAAAAACGGTATCAGACTCTTTAACTTCTGTTTATTTGACTCCGTTAATTAGGTACCCCTATTTATGACAGAGATGACTCCTCGTCGCCCGCGGAGAACTGACAAGTTGAAAAAGTGTGTGGATATGCCGTGGTTGATGAAAACAATCGAATGCGAGCTTAAATAACTATAGGTGTTGCCTGTTTATTGTTATCTGTTTCTGTGCGGCTGATCGCGGAGGAGGTTCGAGTCCTCCCTCGGGCATGGGTGTGTGTTTGTACATAGGATGATTTAGGTTATGTAGAGTGTAAGCTTAGGGACTGGTGACCTTAGCAATTAAGTCCCATAAGATTTCACACACATATGACCATATATGTATCTGTTTACAGAGTGCCGGCCGCGGTGACCGAGCGGTTCTAGGCACTTCAGTCCGCAACCGCGCAACTGCTATGGTCGCAGGTTCGAATCCTGCCTCGAGCATGGATGTGTGTGATGTCCTTAGTTTAGTTAGGCTTAAGTAGTTCTAAGTTCTAGGGGAATGATGACCACAGCAGTTAAGTCCCATAGTGCTTACAGCCATTTGAGCCATTTGCTTACAGAGTTCGCGTTAAGGACTACATTTTGCTAGTGGATTGACTGTGGAAACTAAACCATGGAATCATATTCTAGCTCTACTAAAAGTAAACAAAATTAAACTCCGTCCGAACAGGCTTTGGAAGGCCCAACGGTAGCGACTGGACGCCGTGTCACCCTCAGCCCTCGGCCTCACTGGATGCGGATATGGAGGGGCATGTGAGCAGCACACCGCTCTCCCGGCCGTATGTCAGTTTCCGAGACCGGAGCCGCCACTTCTCAATCCAGTAGCTCCTCAGTTTGCCTCCCAAGTGCTGAATGCGCCCCGCTTGCCAACAGCGCTCGGCAGACCGGAAGATTACCCATCCAAGTGCTAGCCCAGTCCGACAGCGCTTAACTTCGGTGATGTGACGGGAACCGGTGTTACCACAACGGCAAGGCCGTTGGCCACTCTACCTCTACACTGGATAAAAATCCATGGTTGCATTTAAGTGATACTTTACTTTTGTATCCCGATCTGGAGAACAAACGTTTTTCGAGTGTAGACTGTGCTTGTCTAAAAAATAAACAGTAATGGCTCACATTTCGAGCGTTAACAATTTGACACACAAGAAAAGGTCATGGATCGCGTTAAGTACAGCTTGAAGAAACAGTGAAGGCAGGGTCCGGTCGGAGAAAACCGAAAAGAAAAATGAATCATGGGCATTCAAATATCGTCAGCAGAGCCGTCAGCAGTAATGCGATTAAAAGAATACGACACAGAAGCATTCCATAGTCTTTTGGCTGTGCAGCAATTGGCAGCGGCCTGTCTCAAGCTAGTGTGGAGCAACATACAGTAAACGATCAACTTTAATTTCTGATAAATCTGCTGTAAGGTAACGCCTTAACGTTCAACGTTTAACGAATTTAAACTTTTTAGTAAAAGATTAACGTTTGGCGAAGTTAACTTTTTGATTAACGTTGTCCAGCTCTGTCAGTTGGACATGGAGTCGAAGTGAGATTGGATGATAAGAGTCTGGTATGCCACTCCATACTGCTGCGGTTCTACGTCAGAGATCATCGATCGTAGTGATTAACGAGTGGTGACATGACAGTCTCTCAGCTACTTATGGCTAGACAGATCTGAGATCTGGAGATCGCAGGCGCCAGTGCAACACTTGAACAGATTCTGTACCGAGACAGGTCAGGACAGTATGAGCAACAGGTGACGCTGCGTTATGTTGTTGAAAGATACCAACACGGAGGCCTCCCGCACTTAACGAATCAGAAGTATAACGTTTGCTGTCCAAATTATCGGCTATGCGAAACGGAAGTGATTATGCTGGGTGGCAATCTATAGCGTCGCATTTTTCATATGACGATGACGAACGCAGTACTGCAATTCTCGTTTTCCTCGGAGCCTCTACATATCAATATTTCAAAAACAGTCTGAATCACATTTATTATTATTATTATTATTATTATTATTATTATACCGCCAACCGGTTTCAACCCGACGTAGGGGTCATCTTCTGGGCGTTTACCCCATTGGTCGACTGCTGGTGGTGTCACTCCTGTCTACATAACGGCAGGGAACTATGCCATTTTGTAGAAGGGAATGACACCTCCAGCAGTCGACCAATGGTGTAAACGCCCAGAAGATGACCCCTACGTCGGGTTGAAACTGGTTTGCGGGTTAATAATAACAATAAATGCGATTAAGACTGTTTTTGAATTATTGATTAATGATACTAATCGCTGCTTCTCTCCACAACCATGTTGTCCAAAAAGCCTCTACAAATGTCCTTCATGATGCTGTGTCCGGAACCGAGAGTCTGGGAAAACGGCGTCCTGCCTTTCCTATGTCCAGTAATGCCATTGGGTCCACACTGCCGGTACAGTTCCCACAGCTGTCGCGTAAAGGGAACCCGCAACATGGTCCTCGCACTGGCAGAGTGTATAATCGTCTCTCTGCAAAGGAAGCTTTAGCAGGGCCAGTGAAATAATATTTCTCTCGTCTCGAACGCTATTAGTATGGCGTTGCTGAGATTTCATTTCATTTACCTCATTTCCTTTCTTTTTAACCCTGTTAGATAGCTCTCAAAAACAAGTCGTACATTTTATGGCTTTCCTCGTTTAATAATATAAAATTTTTCCCTCCAGGAAAGCAAATGTTGTTTTTACTAAAGAAAAACCAAACTAAACATAACGAGTTAAAAAGAAAATGGATCAAAATAAAAATTGTAAATTAGTTTAAGGATACGGAGGGCGTCAAGTAAAAATGTGAATAATTTAGAAGGGAATTAAAGAACAAGTGGGAAAGCACAGATAATATGGTTGCCCAACAGCGTCAATTATTTGAAGGGAAATAGCGCTGAGCCTTTTTCTTTCGACGTGGCATTACAAGTCTTATACAAAGAGTGATCTGTAAAGGTCGATTCACACTTAACTGAACGTCTCAGTCACGTCCGTCTCGTCAAAACATTCTTCTTTGTGTTTCTAATGGCTGTGTTCACAATCGACGTCAGCGTCCCGGAACGTCTCCGTTACGTCAACGTCACGCATTCTTTCGGAGAACGTTTCCCGTCATGAGGGTGAGTTGACGTGATGTAAATCTCTGGTTTTCGAAGGACTGCCTCCATGTTTTTACTCGGCCCCTCTTTATATATTTTGGAAAGAGTGAGGTTAGGTAGATGTGGTTTGAAAACTTTGCTTGTACCTCACATGTAAGAATCAATTTTTTATAGTTCCGAGTTTCTCTTTGTTATTTATTCTAATTACAAGTAAGTTCCGGTGTTTTCTATTGTATTTATTATTTTGTTCAGACAATGGAGTTCGACGAGTATTTGATTGAATTAGTTCGTTCTCATTCAGAGCTATATAATATGACTGATAGGAGATATAGTGATTCCGTTTGGAAAGAAACACTGTGGAAGGAAATTGGAGAAGAGATGGGGCGTCCAGGTAAACGAAGCGCAATTTAATTTTGCTTTCTACTAAGGATTGTTAAGTGGTACGTAGTTAGTATGTGCGAAAGTTTTCGCTACAACGATTAATATTTGAGTGGAGTGCCATATGCAGCGTTCCACGGTAAAAACATTATGTACTGTACAAGCTGTTTTTTAAAACTTACAAACTCTAGCAAAGTAAATACACTGGCGTTGACCGAATGTATGTTGTATTGACGTGCACCTAGCATTTCAGGATCTTTAAATTATGTACTGCACGTGGATGCTGTACACACGTAACGGAGAATAGTTCCAGTCACTTTTATTGAGCTGTATATTTCCAGTATTTATCTGAGGGAGTAGCACAAAGTAATTTAGCAGACACTTTTGTGCTGTGCAGTGTATGAAGCCTCAAAGTAAAATATATCGTATCTAATGTAACACTGTTGCTATAATTTAGAAATATTGCACTAATTTAATATTTATGTAAATAACACACCATATAGAAAATCTGGCAATGCACTTGGTCCACTCGTATTCTTTAAATTACAAAAGTGTTATTGGTCTATACGTTTGATCAGAATGAAGCAGCACTTCTTTTATGTAAAACAGACACATTGTGACTGGGTAATTACCTAAAAACCTTTTAATGGGATGACAGAATATACAATCACTTATCACATTGATTCATGTGAAAAGGAAATAAATGGACAGTCATTCTTGTACCTAGTACGTAAAGAATCTCTTACCTTATTCTGATATGTATTTGGAGCTAGAAAAAGATCACAGGATACAAATATGTTTGTTAGCAGTTTTGTACATTACTAGATAAGGATTACAAAGTTTCTTCAGCTTTGTGTAGGCTGTAATTGAACATTTTGTAGAGAGTGTTTACTCATGAAAATTTTGGAACAATAGTATGTTTTTATAGAAACCTGGATGATTTCCTAGAAATTGTGTCTATTGCCTATGTGCTGATTATCAGCATAGCAAATGAAAAGTACCTCATATTATTGGTAAGCTGTTGTAAAAATAAATGAAAGCAAATCGTGTTTGTGTCCCCGTTAAAAGTTTGGGAAGTCCCTAATTATTTTTTGAAAAAGCGTTAGACTACTCCATGCACTCTATTAACAGCTGTATATGTTGTCTTATTTCAGGCCCTGAATACAAGCGACGATGAGTGTCACTGAGAGACCAATTTAGAAAATTTGTTATTAAAAAAACAAAGAGTGGACTAGCTGCCATACCCAAGATGCCATGGAAGTATGAGGAGATTATGGCTTTCCTGCGCCCATACATGCTGAAGCGGGAAACAGTTTCTAACATAATCAAAATATCCACGGGTGTACTGCCGGTCTATAGTGTCCACTATAGACCGGCAGTACACCCGTGGATATTTTGATTATCAAATACGCCGGGAGAAACTCAAGAATCACATCATACACCTTTACGGGGAGGAGATGTATCGCAGCATGAAGAAATTTGAAAAGTTGCGCCACCGTAGATGTCGTTTGCTCGTGCCCGTTGGACACTATAGACCGGCAGTACACCCGTGGATATTTTGATTATCAAATACGCCGGGAGAAACTCAAGAATCACAGTTTCTAACATAACTGTTGATATTTGTTCAGAGGATGAATCAAACAGTGAGGTGTCATCACCTATTCTGGACATTGAAAATAACAGTGATTTGAGGTCAGAGACAAGCAGGCCTGTCATGCAAAAGTGTAGTCAAAGTGGCAGTAAGAGGAGAACTACAGAGTCTGCATCTGCTTCTCTGATGAATTATATTCTAGCGACACAGCCAAAGGAAGATCACATTGACAGTTTTCTTTCAGGGATATGTGCCAGCATAAAAAGATTGTCCCCATTGCGGCAAATACAAGGTAAAGACGAAATTTACAGAATAGAACCTGATCTTGAAAGGGATCCAGTGTGTGAAAATATTAATAGTGATACATCGTGAACAGTGCTGTTTGTTACACAGTTAGGAAGCACTTCTATGTATAAGTTGATTAAATAAAAAGTCTCTTCACAGAGTAGTTATGTCTTAACAACCAAATAATGTAAACAATCACCTGTTACACCCAAAGTATTTTTTGTTGTGTTTGTCACTTATTTATGGTGATGACTAGAATTTTAGAGAACCAAGCAGCCAAGTCAGAGGTGACTTAACATGAAATTAATAAGAAATTTTCTTACAGGGTTTTGGTTAGGCTATGCTTTCTTATTTTTTGATGGTGTGTGTGTGTGTTGGGGGGGGGGGGGGGGGGGAGGAAGGAGGTGAGAGATGAATATATACTTATTAATCATGTTAAGCCCTTACAGGGACAACCAGTATTTTACTATGTTATGAATTACTGTTCTGAATGAGAGCTGGTGTTACATATGAAGGAACAGAAGCTTATCTGGTTATACTATTTAGATTTAAAATTTCAATAGTGTTTTAGGCAGCCAAAATCGGGTGTATCCTATTAGACATGTTTCCTATGGAGAACAGAATCATAGTAAATGAATGAATAGCTCACTGATAATTTATATGAAACTTTTTCGGTAATACCTATATCAGGAATAAGAACGTGATTTTTTCCTTCACCTAAGTGAAACAAGAATCCCAGTAAGCTTGTTATTAACAACTTTTTTTCTTAAAACCTCAAAAGTCTTCATTTAAGAGTTATAAATCATAAGGTTATCTGCTTTTGATTTTGCCAACTAAGATGCATTTTGCAGACTCAGAGTATTTTACACCAACTCTTTCCCCATCCTTGGATTAGTTCAGCTATTATGAATTAGTGACAGAAGAAATTACAAATCATACCCAACCGTAGATTAGAGAGATTAAATTAGTACTTGTTCCATAGATCTTGAATATGACACTTTGTAATGATGTGGAATGTGTCAGGCTAATAAAAGGTGTCTATACAAGATATTACATTACACAAAATATTAAATGACACTTGAATTATTTTTTTGTGGGGGTGGGGAAATTACTCACTTACTATATCCAAAAATTCATCTAATGAGTAGGAGTTGCCATTCAGAAATTCTTTTAATTTCCTTTTCAGTGGTATATGGTTATCTGTCAGACTTTTGATGCTATTAGGTAAGTGACCAAAGACTTTTGTGGCAGCATAATTTACCCCTTTCTTTAGATTTAACCTTGAGTAGTGAAGATCATCCTTTCTCATAGTGTTGTAGCCCTGCACACTGCAATTGCTTTTGAATTCGTTCGGATTGTTAACAACAAATTTCATAAGTGAATATATATATATATATATATATATATATATATATATATATATATATATATATATATATTGTGAGGCTACAGTGAAGATCACTAGCTCTTTAAATAAGTGTCTGCAGGATGAGCTCCATCAATTATTCTGATTACACTCTTTTGTGCAATGAACACTCTTTTACTCAGTGATGAGTTACTCCAGAATATGATGCCATACGAAAGCAGAGAATGAAAATACCCACGGTAAGCTAATTTACTGAGATGTATATTGCTAAAATTTGCAATGACCCTAATAGCATAAGTAGCTGAACTCAAACTTTTCAGCAGATCTTCAGTGTGTTTTTTCCAGTTCAACCCCTCATCGATATATACACCTAGAAAATTTGAATATTTTATCTTAGCTACCGATTTCTGATCGAAGTATATATGTATTAATGGTGTCATTCCATTTATTGTGTGGAACTGTATATACTGTATTTTGTCAAACTTTAATGAGGGCCCAGTTGCAGAGAACCACTTAATGATTTTCTGAAAAACATTGTTTGCAATTTCATCAGTTAATTCTTGTCTATTGGGAGGGATAGCTATACTTGTATCATCGGCAAAAAGTACCGGCTTTGCATCTTCGTGAATACAGAATGGCATGTCATTAATATATATTAAGAAGAGCACAGGATGCACAGGTGAGTAACTACACTAAATGAGCAGGAATGTTTGAATAAGAGTAGAAACTGCGCATGCAATGGCTATTGGCAACTATAAATGTTATGACGAGAGAACAACTAATTGACTTTTCGAGGCACTCTGATGAGAAGACAATGATTGAACAATGTGTGTCACAGGAATGTAGCAGTATGGATGAGAGTGCATTAATGTATGATGAGCGTGAATGATTTAATATTTAGGTTAAATGAAGGAGGTAAGTAATATATAGAAATGAGTAATGATGCTAGGTGATGAATTTGAGGATGATATTATTGGTGTTATGGAGTGTAAGTGCCAGGTGGCACCACATTATTATTATGTTGATGTATGATGAGGATTGTATTTTGATGTCTAAGAATATTTGTCTGGTATTAATGAATAATGGAGCATATGAGGAATGAATGAATGAGTATGTTGTAGAAGTGATGAGCTACGATGAGAAGGTAAATAAGCTGACTATATTCTTAAGGTTTTTGTGAGAAATAATTGTTATGAAAGAGTACAATGTCAACAGTTGGTGATAAAAAAAAATAAAAAAGATACATGTATCTAGAGTATTATTTGTGAATTATTTTTAGTGTCTCTGAGGATTAATGACTGTAAGAAGGAATAAAAATAAGCATGAAGACAATAAATACAATAAGTGCAGCCATTCAAATGAGATGTGAAGGATTACATATGGCTTTTGCTTTGCCTTAGTCTTCGACTTTCAGTAACTAATAACTGTGGATATAATTAAAATGTGAAATAATAAGCTGTACCTTATTTATCAGAGTATTAAAAACATGTATTAGCACACATTTCTGCAGTTAATACACCTACTTACACCAAAATATATGTTAATTATTTTTAAAAATTGGCATTATTCATCCACTGGAGTATATAGAGATGCCACTGAAATAATCATAGTCTGTAATGGATAACCATGAAACTAGTGCTGTTCCAATATTGCATATCTAAATATTGGGCTGGATCAAGTTTGTTAAAAAACATGGTTTATGATATGAAAACAATACTACTGCATCTACTGATGTTTTAGCAGTAAGTAGCCCTCCAACAGCTGGAATGTTTAGAACTTCCTGGCTTGAAAATTTATGATCATGATCTCTACCCATTACATCTCCTTTCAGCCTTCAAAACAATATCAAGTACTGCTTTTCAGCTCTTATGAAAGAAATTACAAATGGGCACCCAAATACATTGATATTCATATCAAGGGGAATAGTTTTACGTGGCCACTTGTGCAGATTGAGAACATTCACAAAACTTGGAATTTTTCTCTTGTAATTTTTATTCCCAATGCAAAAACTGCAACCTGTTGCCCTATTTAATGTTCACAACATAACACCAGATATTATTTACATCAGCTCATTTATTTGAACTAATTTGTTAAATAAGTGTTCCTTATATTTATAAATAAAACAGCTTTACAGGACTATTTAATAAATTTCTTTATTGTTGAGTTATATCAGTCCCAAGCTACTAAGTACTAAATGGTTGAATACATTTATGGAAAAGTGACATCAGCTTCAAACACCCCTTTCCTCCAAACTTTATCTTTAAATACTCACAGCTGAGCACTTCAAGTGATCTGGTACTAGGAAAATGTTTCAGAATAATTTAGACACACTGTAGACATAGCCAATCACTCAGTGTCAGATATAGTGGCATTACAGGCATTCTTTTTTTTACAAACAAGAAGAGGAATCGTTTGAGAATATGTTTTGAATACATAAGAAAATACACATTTTAATTACTCCCATGGGAGTCTGCCAATAGGGGAATTGAAAAAATCTTTATAGTGTCCCCTTACGACAGAAGCAGATGATGTAGCTGAACCACCTTGTCCAGTTAGCTGATGCAACACAAGGCTCCCATTTGCTGCTTCAGTTTGTGCATAAACATTTTCTTTGATATAGTTGTGAAGAATACATGTTGCCATCACTATCTTGTCCACATTCTCTGGCACTGCTTTAATTTTCCTAAAAAAAATTCTAAATTTCTGGGATAATTGCCCAAACGCATTTTCTGAGACTCGGAGAGCTCTGGATATCCTGGCGTTAAAAGCACTCGTGGCAATATCACCACTTGCTTGTCTTTTTGGATATGGCCTTAATAAATAATTTTTTAGTGGGAAGGCTTCATCACTAACAATCACATGTGGCACTACAAAATCAGTACTAGGAAGTCTCGTATCTCCTGGCACTTGCAATTTGCCAAGTTCCTAGGCTTTTCCCAACTTTGAATGGGCAAATATGCCCCCATCACTATTTTTACCATAAGACCCAATGTCTACGTTTATAAACTTATAGTTGGCATCAACTAGTGCAAGAAGAACTATGGAAAATGTTTGCTTATAGTTACAAAACTGGGATCCACTGTTTGGAGGAGCCACAATCTGAATGTGTTTCCCATCAATTGCACCGATACAATTGGGAAAGTTCCATAGATCCAAAAACTGTTCAGCTATTCGTTGCCAGTCTTCTTCTGTTGGAGTTGGCATTACTTCAAGTAACATTGAATCAATTATTGCCTGGCATACTTCCTTAACAATGTTATGGACAGTTGAGTGCCCAAGTCGGTAACTGAACGATAATGTGAGAAGGGAATCACCTGTCGCCAAGTACCTGAAAACATTAAATTAGTCATGAATAAAGAGCCATATAGAAAACTTATCTAGCATAACTTACAACGCAGTAAGAAAGGCTGAGTGTTTAAAACCACCCACAAGTAACACACATTCACAAACATTGATAGTGCACAGAGCAAATAACTGTTACATTAAGGGGCTAAAGTGTGTTATTGGAACACCCTTCTCCCTCTCCACCTCACCCGAAATCTAGGTTGCAGTGCTAGCTATTACGAAAAAGATATTAATATACACTGGAAAACAATACTATGTTATTTATTTCATATTCTTAACAGTTAACACTGACGGAAAACAATAAACATATTGTTGAATGTGCTTCACACGGCTTTTCAAATACGGTAACACAGAGAAAATCAGGGATTAAAGCCAGTGCAGGTTACAGAAGTTTACGCTTCAATCATAATATAATTTTATGACAAACAGAAGATAAAACAAGAATCGACAAAGTTAAAAAACATAAATGTTTAAACTGAGCATACATTAAGCACACCATCAGCTTATGTCGTGGTGATATTGGACACCTAAATCTTGAATTTTTCTTCGTAATCCTCGTCTGTATCTTGCTTAAAAGGTAAAAAAATTGTTGTTTAGACATTCTAAAATATTTGAAGAAGGACGATTCGTCCTCTTCCAGCTCCTTGTAAAGGGTATGAAACTCTCCTTCGCATTCTCGGCCTTTTAACATATTCCTGACCCACACTCTTTTTGACGCCGCTGTTCTTCCTCTTCATCAAGGGAAATTGCAATCATTGCAAGTTGCTTCAGATTAAATTTTGGCATTTTAAGAAGATTCGAAACTATGCCGATAATAAACCAATAGACTACAAAAGCGCCTCTGGCGAGTGCATTACGAACCATCACACGACGTTGTGTCAACGTTGACGTTCCGTCTAGTGTGAATGCTCAGAAATTTCTCTGACCGTCGACGGTCCAAAACGTGACGGTGACGTTCCGTTAAGTGTGAATCCTCCTTAACAGTCTGAAAAGCTTGTCAGGGAGTTACTGGGGAGGCTGTGCTGAGAAACAATAGTAAAGACAAAAATTCAATACGTCGCGTAATTTAGCATTGAGGTTAGCCAATTAGGTTGTTGCGCACATAAATTTAATCTCTTGGAAGCTCTAAAATGGAACAATGCACAGACATCTGTGGGACCGTGAGTTACCACTTGTTAAAATACTCATTACCTGTTAAAATTTACCATTTTAGGAAATTTTAAATTTAAGCTAGACGAGCAAAAGCTAATTTTCTTCGTTTTGAGGAAACCAAACGAGGAACGGAGTTGGCGACACGCCTCTGACAGGCTGCTTGAATTTACGCACGCAAAGGCCTGACTGGCTAATTTCAGTGCTTCAGTGTTAAGTAAATCACAAACGGTGTAATGCATCGAACCTATTTCCTTGACAATTATTTTTCAGTAAATTCTCCGCTGCAACGCCCTTACAAATTTTTAAAACTGTTTCTGATCCCCTGTACAATTTGACTGTGCATTAAGGGTTAGTTCCTAAACCAATTACACATTTTAAGTAACCTCTAGGCAGGAACAGTCCGTCACTGTTTACAGACTATTGTGAAAACTACTTCAAAACTGTTATCGCAATAACTATTACTGCCAGTAGCTTGTGGATCATGTGAGGAAAGCAGATATCGCAATTGGATCACCAAGTTATGCACTTCTGATCACATTTTTCTTAATTTGAAAGATTGTATTTAGTTTTTATTTCTATGTATATCTATTTCTAATATTATTCTACATATTTATGTAGTTTTATAGCTATGGTTGTATTACGTGACGCCTTGTCTCAGTGTGTGTCTGCTTCATCTCGTTTCTGCGTCACTGTACTATGTTTCATTTCCTCTGTCGTCACTGCTGTCATTTGTTGTTATAATTATATTTGGTCTGAGTGAAGATCTATACGGCCTCTCTACTGTGTCTTCTTTCGGTAATATTCTGGAAATGGTGTTTATTGTTCAGTCAAGGACAACCCATTGGTCTGCATTCCTGAGGGAGTTTTACATGTTGTCGTATGTAATCCTTTATCGTTTGGCCTGTGCATGCGCGATGCAGAGGACTACACTCAAAAAGAAAAAAAGTGAAACACAATGAAGTAATTATCCGAATGACACGGAAATCGGTAGATACGGTGTACATGTACAGACAAACAAAAGATTACAATTTCAGAGAAATTTGATGATTTATTCAAGAGAAAGAGCTTCACAAATTGAGCCAGTCCATAACGGGTGGACCTACGTCTGACCCTTAGTAAGCAGTTATTCGGTTTGGCAATGAGCGATGGAGTTGTTTGATTCCTCCTGAGGGACATCGCGTCCAATTCTGTCCAATTGGCACGTTAGGTCGTCAAAATCCCAAGCTGGTTGGAGCGCTCTGTCCATTAATCTCGAATCGTTTTCTATTAGGAAGAGATTTGCCGACACTGGTGGCCTGAGCATGGTTTGGCAAGCACGAAGACGAACACTAGAAAGTCTAGTTGTGCGTGGGTGGGCATCATCTTGCTGAAATGTAAGCGCAGGTTGGGCTGCCATGACGAGAAACACAACAGGCCATAGAATATCGTCGACGTGCCGTTGCGCTGTAAGACTGCTGCGGATGACAAGTAAAGGAGTTCTGCTGTGAAAAGAAATGGCACCCCAGGTCGTCACTCTTGTTTGTGGGGCCATACGGCGAGCTACATTGAGGTTGGTACCCCACTGCTGTCAGTGGCGTCTCCAGACATGTCTTCGGCCTGGAATCTCGTTGACTGGAGCAGAACTGTCTGCAGTGGTGAGCCCCGCTTCGAACTGAGACCCGATGCCCAGCGAAGACGTGTCTGGAGACGCTGCAGGCAACGGTGTTATTGCAATCTGACTGTCATTGGCCATACTGTAGGACAACCAGGAGTAACAGTTCTGAGTGCCATTTCTTTTCACAGTACGGCCCATTTTGATTGTCACCTGCGGCGCCTTTGCAGCATAGTGGTACGTCTACAATATCCTACACCCCATTTTGCTTCCCTTCATGGGAAGCTGTTCAGAGTTTACATTTCACGTAATGGCCGCCTGTACACCACGAGAGTTTCTACGGCTTTTCCTGGTACTTGTCAACTCTTACCATCAAGTTCGTCGAAAATGGATCCAGGCACTGTGGGATTTAATATCTGAGGTCATCAGCCTCCCAGAACTTAGAACTACTTAAACGTAACTAACTTAAGGATGTCACACGTCTCCATGCCGGAGGCAGGATTCGAACCTGCGACCGTACCACTCGCGCGGTTTCGTATTGAACCGTCTAGAACCGCTCGGCCACGGCCGGCCGCAAGATCGTCGGAGTGTCCCAAATTGAGAACGCTGGGAGCATTCTGGCAGGGGCCTTCTACCATCTAGGACAGAATTAGGCGCGATGTCGCTTACGAGAACGTCCAACAATTCTGTTTTTCAGTGGCAAGCAGACTCGCCCCTTGAATAAGGACCAAATATGGACCAACGCGTTATTGACTTGCACAATTTGTAAAGATCTTTTTCTTGAACAAATCATCTAGTTTAAAAAAAAACTGTAATAATGTCTTTGTCTGTACATGTATGTCACATCTACAAATTTCCATCCCATTCGGTTAATTGCTTCGAGGTGTGTCATGCATTTTTTTTATATTTGGAGTGTGTTGGGGTCAACAGCCTTGCCGCAGTAGTTAATTCCGTTTCCCGTCAGACCACCGAAGTTAAGCACTGTCGGGCAGGGATGGGTGACCGCCCGGTCTCCCGAGGGCTGCTGGCAAGCAGAGTGCTCTCAGTCCTTGTGAGGCAGACTGCGGAGCTACTTCATTAAGAAGTGTTCCAGCGTAACGTCAAGCGCCGGTCAAGCACAGTAGAGCTGATAGGGCTGTGAGACGTCAGCCAGTGATACGCTGACCGACCCCTCTCTAGGACGACACCGAGACATCAGCGGCCTCTAGACGAAGAGGACATAAACACCGTGCCGCATAGCAGCGTTCCAGTTGAAGACTAGCCGTTCTACGACTCTACAGCAGCCACTTAGGAAGTGTATCGTTTCACTTGTATTAGTTGTATGTACTGATGAGACCTCTATCTTGTTTGTTCCCCGTTGCTTGTGACACATTCTGTAACTCACAAAGTTAAGTATTGTCAATTATCTTACTGCAATAAAAATACATAGCCCGGTAGCTGAATGGTCAGCGTGACGGATTGTCAATCTTCTGGACCCTGATTCGTCCAGCTGGGTGGGGAAATTTTCTCCGCCCAGGATGTTGTGCTGTCCTCATCATCATCCTACTCGACTGCAGGTCGCCGAAGTGACGTCACACTGAAAGACCGGTACCCGGCGAACGGCCTGTCGACGGGGGGCCCCAGCCATACGATTAAATGAGTAAATTAATACGATATGCTTGAAGTGCTGTATAGCGATCCGAGAAAGTAGGTTTCCTAGGACCACCATATTCAACGAATCAGCAGGACACAACAAGAGGTAGCAGCTCGGGTCTCGTAAACTGACTAAAACTGCCGGGAGAGCGGTGTACTGAACACATGCCTTCCATATCTCCGTTCAGTGACGCCCGTGGGGTGGGGATGACGCTGCGGCCGGTCGGTAACGTTGCACCCTCATTACCTGTTTGGCAGGAGTTTGATTTAGTTTTTTGAAGTGTATTACGTGTTCGGAAGAGACCGTTTCCCCACATGCGCCATCTTAGCTCGGACCGATGTTCATACGATGTAAGTGTGCGTGACATGGGCCATGTCCGGTTAGGAAATGTAGAATTCTACAGCTTGGTTAATCTACGGCAATGAGCTTGGTCGTCCATTGAGTCCATATCCTCTTGACACTCGTGGGTTCCCTGTCAACTCGAGCAGCAACCTCACAGGACGGTAGTGACAACCCATGATCCTGCCAATGTCCAATTCCGACACGTGTTTGTCAAAGTTTCTGCCCCTAACGCCATGATTATCACAAACTTCTCACTAACAACAATTAACTATCAAATATGGCAACTTACCATCACAGCAGTAACATCTGCAGTTGTCTACAGTGAACCACAGGCGCAGGCTTTCGAAGCAGCTGCACCAAACAATTTATATTACCGGTCACGGCCCCCTGCGTCTGATCCGTTGCTTTGCAATAGATTACCTGAAACACCACAAGTGAATACTTTCATGTGTGCGTGCTCACTCTGACACCTTAAGCCTTACACAAGTACGAAATGGTAGTGCTTGTATTTTAAAGAAATGTGATGCAATGTTGCCCTGTACATGCATGAATATCCGAAGGAGCAGGCACTCCTGTGACTGTAGCTGTTGTGATAGACGCGAAATGTAGGCACAGTTGCGAATATGAGCCACTTCCAGCTCTATAATGGTACGACGACAATGAAAATTTGTGTCGGATCAGGGTTCGAACATGGATTCTCCGTTTTACGTGAGCTGTCGTGTTAAACGTTTCGTCTATCCGAGCACGCTTTACGGGGAGACCCAAACTACATATCCCAGTGCCTGCTTTCCATAGTGCTCACACAATTATGTAAATCCCGTACAGGTGGAGACACTATTTAGTTTTGTCGTGAGATTGGATGTCATTCGAACACTGCATCGAACATCTACACAACACAGGCACTGCACTTCCGTATTTCTCTGCAGATATTGTGCCTGCGACCAACAAAGAAAATGATGAAACTTTCCTGGCAGATTGAAACTGTGTACTGGACCGAGACTCGAACTCGGGACCTTTGTCTTTCGCGAGCAAGTGCTCTACCATCGTAGCTACCCAAGCAAGACTCACGGCCACGTACGCCATTACCTCGTCTCCTACTTTCCAAACTTCACATGAGCTCTTCTGCGAACCTAGCAGAACTAGCACTCCTGGAAGAAAGGATATTGCGGAGAAATGGCTTAGCCACTGCGTGGGGTTATGTTTCCAGAATGAGATTTTCACTGTGCAGCGGAGTGTGCGCTGTTATGAAACGTTCCTGTCTCCTCTGTGCGGTAGTCACATCAATCGGATGTGCGAGTACACGTATGACACGTATATGACAACATATGAAATTCGAGTCTCGACGTGGAACGTAGTCCGATAGCCAAATCGTTTACGGCACCGGTCGCGCAAAGCGGGATACCTGAGTTCGAGTACCGATTTGCACAAATTTTCATTGTCATCATTCCATTATACAACTAGAGATGATTCATATTCCCAGCTACGGTTACACTGCATGTCTTACTCCAGGGCGTCCCAAACTTCACGCGTGCTGCGTGTGCAGGCCACGGGCGAACTAAGCCCGGTCTGTCGCTCGGATTTCCTGGGTCCTCGGAAGTACGCAGAACAACGCGAAATTTGAATTAGCTTTGCAGTGTGCTTTCTTCAGTTGGCACAAGTCTGGTCAGTTTGGCAGAATCAAGCTGTCAGTGTTGTTTAACCGTCGCTATTCATTCGTGATACAAAGGACGTTCGCTGGTCAGGGTCTGTTTGCACAAAGGAGGCAGTCTATCAATCTATCGTCGGAATACTTTTAAATGAATGGGAATTACAGAAGGGAAGGGTGAAAAATCTCAATTTGCATAGGTTACAGTGCATATTTGCTGCGAAGCGACATTACGATACTGTGCAGAAAGTATTTAAAGATTTAGTTGACAGTAAAAGAGCAAAAAATCTGCAGAGCCAGAGCACGCCAGCCGTTCCCTTATGTTAATATCCAACGGACAAAGCCCAGTTGGTACTAATAGGGACTTAACATCTATGACCATCAGTCCCCTAAAACTTAGAACTACTTAAATCTAACTGACCTAAGGACATCACACAACACCCAGTCATCACGGGGCAGAGAAAATCCCTGAACCCGCCGGGAATCGAACCCGGGAACCGGGGCGCGGGAAGCGAGAACGCTACCGCACGACCACGAGCAGCGAACCGTTAGTGTAAGACTTTTTGTGGACGATGAGGAGGTGATTCAGATAGTGAAGCACTGGCTCCGCCACCAAAACACGGATTGGTACAGACAGGTCATACACGCCCCTGTTTCGCGCTCGATAAAAGCTGTAGAATAGGATGGAGATTACATGGAAAAATAGGGTGTTCAGATAAAATACCATTTCTTTTTATGTGTAATTTTCATTGTGTTCAGTACAGAATTGTTGAAGAAAGAAAATGTGGTGAAATACTTTCTAAGCAACCCTCGCAGAAAAATAACCGAAGTAAAGCAGAACCCTGTGACAGTGATGAAGAACCCATTTCACATGCGTCTACACCCAAGAAACGAAACAATACTTGGTAGAGCACAGGAGGAGATGATTTTAGGTTTTTAAAATTAAAAAAAATACGAGGTTTGGCTGGTATATGTACAGACCGGTCTGTTGGATGCTTTTTCTCCGCCTCGAAAAGTTTTCCCACAAACACGCAACAGACTTTACGATCTAATATTTGGTGCATAGTTGTGATGTACCATTAAATGGATTACGCTTGTCAGAGCAGACAAAGCGTTTTGTGTCCACGCATTCACACTCCAAGACCTTAGCTGCTGTTCAGGGGAAAGTAAGAGTTAATGGCTTGCTCTTGCCACACGTACTTGGAAATAGTATCAAACCTAAAACCATACGGCTTCTAATAGCTGTAATTGACAGCCTGCAAATGATGTAAATACTGATGTAACATTGTTCAGTACACCATCTTCAGTCACGAACAAATATGTGCACTTATAACAGTTACATCCTGTATACATTGAATAGCATTCAGAAAAGCTATGAAAACTATTTCCTGTTACAGGGGAACATCTGGAGTATGTCACATCATGCTAATATTCTGGAAGGGTTCTCGCATGGTGCACAATATTTAAAAGAGAATTATATAGTACTCTAGTGTGGACATTTCCAGAGCATGCCAGGTAGGAATGCACTATACACTCGGTCATTAAAACCAGTAGCAACGATCGGACGTGACAATCAAAACTGAAGTTTTACAAGGTCTTCCAGCTAAGTAACTGAAAATTAGAGGTAGTGTTTATACTCTGTGCAGACAAAGCACATAGAAGGGGATTTCATTTGTCACACATTTCATGTCAACATCTGCGTTCAAGGACTTCTTTTTTCGTTCACTCTGGAATGTGATAAATCTGAGTTGAAATGAGGATATAACTAACCCGCAAGGAAACCTTGACAGAAATGCAAACAGTCGCGCCGCGGGTATAAATCGGGAAGTGCGACGTTTGTCAAATGAAAGCCGCTTGAATACAATGGCCGTCAGAGCCGTCACATGCGAATTAGCATAACATACGGGACTGCGCTGCGGGCGAACTGGCTTCATATACTAGGCGAGGTGTCGGCAGGCGCAGGCAGCGTGCAAGGTGCCTCTACTTCATAACAGCCACCTCCAGCCGAACGTAGGTGCTGCACACGGCCGAACACTCGTCATGTTGACAGCGGTGTGCTGGCCGTCATCCGCTCCGTCATAAGGAGTCGCCTCATTTGGCGTGGAGTTATTGCGCTCGTTGAGCGCGGAACTTATAATCGGAGGAAGGTAGAGGTTTAGTACCCATCCACGGCAGATGTTATTAAAGACAGACAATAGCATCATGATGGACCCCAACGGAGGAAGAAATTGGTCGCTGATTTTTATAACCTGATCAACACTGAAGAGCCAAAGAAACTGGCACACCCGCCTAACATCTTGTGGGGGCGTCCGCGAACACGCATAAGTTCCGCAACAAGACTTGGCATGGACGGGATTAATGTGTGACGTAGTGCTGGAGGGAACTGACACTAAGAATCCTGCATGGCTGTTGATAAATCCGTAAGAGTACAAGAGGGTGGAGATCTCTTCTGAACAGCAAGTTGCAAGGTATCCCAGATATGCTCAATAATATTAATGTATATGGAATTTGGTGGCCAGTGGAATTGTTTAGCCGGCCACTGTCGCCAAGCGGTTCTAGGAGCTTCAGTCCGGAACCTCGCTGCTGCTACGGTCGCAGGTTCGAAACCTGCCTCGGGCATGGACGTGTGTGATGTCCTTAGGTTAGTTTGGTTTATGCAGTTCTAAGTCTAGGGGACTGACGATCTCAGATATTAAGTCCCATATTACTAGGACCATTTCTAGGATTTGTTTAAACTCATAAGAGTGTTGCTGGAGCCACTCTGTAGTAATTTTAGTGGTGCAGTGTGTCTGATTGTCCTGCTGGAACTGCCCAAGTCCATCGGAATCCACAATGGACATGAATGGATGCAGGTGAGCAGCCATGATGGTTACGTACGTATCACCTGTCAGAGTTGTATGTAGAGGTATCAAGGGTCCCGTATCGCTCCAACTGCTCACGCCCCACACCACTGCAGAGCCTCCACCACCTTGGGCAGTCCCCTGGTGACATGCAGGGTCCATGGATTCATGAGGTTGTCTCCACACCCGTACACAACTTGAATCGAGACACGTCCGGCCAGGCAACATGTTTCCACTCCTCAACAGTCCATTGTCGGTATTGACGAGCCCACGCGAATTGTAAATCTTGTAGTCATCAATGGTACACGAGTGGGCGTTAGGCTCCGAAATCCCATATCGATGATGTTTCGTTGAATGGTTCGCACGCTGACACTTGTTGATGGCTCAGCACTGAAAGCCGCAGCAATTTGCAGAAGGGTTGCACTTCTGTCACGTTGAACGATTCTCTTCAGTCGTCGTTGATCCCGTTGTTGCAAGATCTTTTTCCGGCCCCAGAAATGTCGCAGATTTGATGTTTTACCGGATTCCTGATATTCATGGTAGACGTGTGAAATGGTTGTGTGGGAAAACCCCACTTCATCGTTACCTCGGAGATGATGCGTTGCATCGCTAAAGCGCCGACTTCAAAACCACATTCAAACTCACTTAAATCTTGATAACCCGCCATTGTAGTTAGCGATGTAACGACTGTGCCAGACCGCAGCGCTGTGTTCTATTTGTTTACATATCTCTGTATATAAATACATATGCCTCTGCTAGTTTCCTTGCCATCAACCTAAGGACAAACACACACCCATGCCCGAGGGAGGACTCGAACCTCCGCTGGGACCACCCGCACAGTCCATGACTGCAGCGTCCTAAACCGCTCGGCTGATTCCGCGCTTGCCGCTTCAATGCATTTAAGGGAACTGAAAGAAATATACATTTACATAACTACTTTGCATTTTTCTTATAATCAAAATTTTCCCTGAGACATTTAAGTCTCTTTTTATTATCTACGACAGTAATCGAAGCAGACGAAATGAATTAAAATTTGTGCTGCGGCTGGGACTCGACAAATAAACAAGCAATGACAAACGTCGCATAGCTACACAGACACGCAAAACTGAACACTGGCGGTGCACAACGTAACTAGACATCACCAAGAGTGCATGCTCCCCATAATTTTGACCTTATGTTCCAGTGTGTTTTCCATGATAATGACTTGGAGAAAATGAGTTGTACCATGGAAACAAAGCATTTCCCGACCTAAGTTCATAGAGCAATTTCTTTGTCTATGTGTGAGGAATGTGTTCTGCAATGTGTGCCATACATTTTTGTTACACTCTGCATATGTGGTGTCTGTTCTTTTGGATAGTAGTTTTCAGTGTAAAGCGAGAATTGGAGTTTGATGGAAAGCGTCTGGTGCAGTCCGTGCGGTTGTGACGACCACTGTACCCGGGTAGCGTTGTAGACAGCGCAAGTGTCTTGTAAGCAAGAGACCTGGGTTCGAGTCCCTGTTGAACACACATTTTCAACTTTTCCCATTGATACAAATCAGTATCCACTGGAAGGTAACGGAGTTAACTCCAATGTGTCTTGATTCTTACTGGCTGCAGGGCCAAGAGACACCATATATATATATATTCCGTGATTTCCCTAAATCGCTTCAGGAAAATGCCGGCATGGTTCCTTTGAAAGGGCACGGCTAATTTCCTTCCCCATCCTTAGCCAAACCGATGAGACCAATGACCTCGCTGTTTGGCCCCCTCTGCTTAATCAAACCAACCAGAGTAGTGTGTTGTACCAGTTGAGAATATGGGTCTGAAAGGAGGCATTCTAGGGTAGTACGTACAGTGCTGGTGACCACCGTATCCAGCCGGCGTAGTGGTCTGTGCAAACCCCAAGTAAACCGGAGACCCTGGTTCGAATCCCAATCAGGCACAAATTTTGAACTTGCCCTATTGATAAAAATCGGTACCTCCTGACACCTAGTGTCTTAATTCCTTTATGTCTTGATGTTTCGCCTAATTTTAATAATCGTCTGCAGTGTATTTTATGATTGCTGTACTTTATGTGCGTCTGTTGGCTCTTGAGGGACTTTGGGACTCAAAGTTATTTCTCAACTTTTCCATAAAATTGTAAAGACACCAGACGTGTACGTAATATTTTTATTTTACGTTATTTACTTTCGTGTTTCTTATTTTTTTCATACGGAGTCCGATTGGCTGTTGATGGTAGGTAACGATAGCAGGTTAAACATTATCTAACTGTTGAAAGAACAAGATAAGTGTACTCCTGACCACCAAAAACTGGCTTCTGAGAGGCAGTATTAGAGTTTCTCTCCTTCGTAATATTTTATAATGCACCAGGACGCTGTGTAGTAGAGGCTGATATTTGAATAGAGGGTGAGAGAATTAGAATGTGAAATGAAGTCATGTGTCCACGTCACAGAATTTAAGAGCGAAACGCTTTATTAGCGTTTAGTGGGGAACAGGGGGAATAGTGTATTAAAACAAGAAAAAGGAAGATATAAGCAGATTAAAATACGATAATTTTTTCCAGTTACGAATTCTACTTTCAGTTTGTAATTTCAAAAAACATACTTTTTCATTGTAGCTTTCGCTGTTTTATTGCTTCATATTTAATGTTCCCACTTGGTTCACTTCTCCCCTTTCCCCCCATTTGGCATCGTATTTTAATCTGCTTACATCTTTTCCAAGAATCGAGTTCTTTCAAGTTATGTATGTGTTGCTCAGTGCGGCTATACCCAGATTTGTTTTATTTGATATTCTAACAGTTTACTCGTATTTTGGTTTGCTTTCCTCACAATGATACTTCCATCCAAATTTAGTTTGTTCATGCAGCATGCTTTACCTTTCACGTCTACTTTCCCTGGTATATTACTTCACAGGTTTTAATTCCACCACACCCTGTCTTTTTCGCTTTTATTTTAGTCTGTTACATTCTTCCCTTTTCATAAATAACTGGTCTTTCACATTAGTTAACTGCAGCTTAAGAAGGCTCTTCGTATTTATGCCTTTTTACACTATGTTAAAATGTTGTACGACGCCTATATATTTTAGATACTATTATTTGGTACTTCTCGTGGTGCTTTATGCACTTACATGCAAACAACACAGTGCCGGCTTGTGTTGCCTGTGCGGTTCTAGGCGCCTCAGTCCGGAACCGCACTGCTGCTACGGTCGCAGGTTCGAACCCTGCCTCGGGCATGGATACCTGTGATGTCCTTAGGTTATTTAGGTTTAAGTGGTTCTAAGTTCTAGGGGACTGATGACCTCAAATATTAAATCCCATAGTGCTTAGAGCCAATCAACACAGTTCACCTGAGCCTGCTTGCTCTTTATATGCCGTACGATCTTAATGCCCACCCTCATACTTTTCTCCTATTTTCGTTAGTATTATTCTGCCTTAATTCCAGATGTTAACCATTTCACTTGCTCATCAGTTATTTGCTGGTCAGTGCGGCCACGCGCATATTCCGTCACGCAGTAAATGCAACATACTGTATAGTTTACCTATCGCTAGTGGCTGTACACCAAGTCAATCGGCGTATGTCACGAGCCGTGTATGTATGCTAAATGTCTGATGGATTCAGTGTTACATGTGTCTCATTTTAAATTTTTTACGTCAATGCCCTAAGGTATTACACTATTAATTACAGTTATGCATATGTGATTGACATCCATTTTGTACTAGACCAGGGACTTTTAGCTCTAACATCCGTTGTTTGCAATGTATGCTTCTGAGAGTGAGTGTGCTTTCCTGAAAAATTTGTAATTTTTGTACAGCGAATTTGGTTCCTTCTCTGTTTGACATTTGTAACTATTTTGTAAACAATTCTTCAACAGGTCCATTTTCCTTCTGAAGAAGACAAATTTATATTTTTCAGAGCGGTGGTAAATCGTTAGTAAACCTTTAATTCTGCTTATGCTGGAGGCTTATCGTTTAAGATTGGACGAATTTTAAGGAATTTTAACATTAAGAGTGTTTTCCGTCCACTTTCTAAGATTAGGGCTCTGCTCGGCTCTGTGAAGGATGATTTGGGGCTTAGGAAACCCGGGGTGTACAAAATTCCATGTCAATGTGGGAAAGCTTACGTTGGCCGTTCTATTCGCACAGTGCAAGACAGGTGTGTGGAACATCGCCGACATACGAGGCTACAACAGCCGGAAAAATCGGCGGTAGCAGAACACTGCCTAAATGAGGGACACAAAATGAAATTTGAGGGAACTGTTGTGGTTGCCAACATTTCCGGTTTTTGTAACAGTGTGTATAAAGAGGCGATTGAAATTAGGTTGACTGATAATTTAATCAACAGAGACAATGGGTTTCCTCTTAGCAAAACGTGGAATCCGGTATTATCTCGCATCAAAACTGAACGTTCTTCGGTGCGGCCTTGATTGCGATTTATCGTTGCCAGCAGTGTTTCACTAACGGCGGCGCCACCTCCCTGTTTTGGAAGGCAGAAACTGTGATGGGTGGAGCATGCGCCGTGTATTGAACGGTGGCCTACATAGGACGTCGATTTGCAACCTGGTGTCAGTTCTCAGCGGGACTCATCAGCATAAGCAGCATTTTCCTAAAGATGGCGAACAGTTGGATCGCCGAAAAATCGAGTCAAGTTGATTTTAGGATCCGGCAGCAAACCCGAAGAGACTTTCAAGACTTATTACGCCGAGAAGGCCTACGCTGGCCTACTGCTGGTTGTCTGCAATAGGATATTTGACTGACTTCTAGAAATTGTCACAAATGATCAATTATGTCATTTTATGTACCTAACATGCTATTTTCCTCTTTAATTTCAGTATTCTATTATAAAAACCGAAATTAAATTCATATAATTTGAAAGTCATCTAAAATGCTTCATTCGAGTCATGTGATTACTATGACGTCACTAGTTAGCTCGCTACTCCTACTTTCATAATGCTGCCTCACACTGCCGTCTTGTTTTGGAATCTACGGTCCGGAAAATGTGTTACAAATGTTGTGTAGTACCAAACAGCACAAATACATCCATAAACGCCGGCCGATGTCGCCGAGCGGTTCTAGGCGCTTCAGTCTGGAATCGCGGAACAGCTACAGTCGCAGGTTTGAATCCTGCCTCGGGCATGGATGTGTGTGCTGTCCTTAGGTTAGTTAGGTTTAAGTAGTTCTAAGTTCTAGGGGACTGATGACCTCAGATGTTAAGACCCATAGTGCTCAGAGCGACATCTATAAACATTCATGAAACCATGTTTCTGAGTGTTTCAGGGAATGAGAAATGCGTAAAACGAGGTTGCACTCTACCGGCAAACTGCCACAGTGTCGTCGCAAAGGTTGAGCAACTGAATTAAAAACGTGTTGCACTCTGACGTAAACATTAATTAACCTCGGTGAAATGTTCTGCCACTGCACAACGAAATACACCGTCAGCCAACGAAATTAAACTCCTAGTGAAAATTATCGTTTAACCCCCCTACATCTACTCCTGAATTATTCGGAAGGTCAGCTGTTAAGGTGGTATATCGTCGAATTTTATAAGATTATATCCATAGATCGCTGGTTCGAGTCTAACCGAAACAACATTTTAACCTATTTTTAAAACGACTCGACAATTCTCTAATATGAAAATGAAATCACCACACCGATCAGAAACGGGATATTCTTGAATTGTTCTTGCTGTTTACATGCGCTTACATTTGCAATTGCTGTTCGTACACGTAACGTTCACAAAGCTATTTTCTAGTTAATATCACCATACACTCCTTACTAGAAATAATGTTTTTATCTTGGTACAATCCAGCTAGGATCCTTACTGTTTAAACTTTTGCATCTTCATCATCTTACACAAAGATGAAGTAAGACTGCATCAGACGCTAACGTTACTTTACACTCAGAAACATCACGGCCCTTAAGTTTGTGCCAGCTCAATGTAGTAAACCCTTTATGTCTCTCCGTGTTGCCTCATCGTCCCACACCTCGTCGTACTGTGGGCGTAAGGTGATATCTACACTATTAACAATGCTTTCCAAAAAAGTAAATTGTTTGTTCGCAAAATAAACGCATTCACTCTCTGCGCTCCATTTCTCAGACGAATACTAATATTGAAACGTCCCCTTTGAAAATTAATGAATTACTGTGATGATAAACCTCTTACGTTATTTGATTTTCAAACAGCTGAGCAGAAGTGAACGTACTCAGACATATCTCTCTTTACTTATTCTGATCAACACTTAACTGACACAATATTTTAAGCGCAACGCAATCTGACTTTGAAAAATCCCTACAAAAGAATGGCATTGACTAACAATAACCTATACCTTTCATGAATCACTTACCCCACAAAAATCTTCGTTACTCGAACTACTGCAATACAGCGAGCGCCACTACTGCCAGCTAAATAAAAGATTCAAACTACGGAAGGCAATAACTACTGATAGGCGTAGTTAGCAAATGAAAGATTTTGATAGAGAACAAACAATGTATTTACCTTACTAGTGTTATATATATATATTTATATATATACAATGCCAACCAGCCACAGACTGCATACAGCACAGTCAGTGATTTTCATACAGAGCGTTATGTGGCGTTACCAACATAAAAACCTAAACAGCCTACTTACAATATGAAGCTATGTACACTCCTGGAAATGGAAAAAAGAACACATTGACACCGGTGTGTCAGACCCACCATACTTGCTCCGGACACTGAGAGAGGGCTGTACAAGCAATGATCACACGCACGGCACAGCGGACACACCAGGAACGGCGGTGTTAGCCGTCGAATGGCGCTAGCTGCGCAGCATTTGTGCACCGCCGCCGTCAGTGTCAGCCAGTTTGCCGTGGCATACGGAGCTCCATCGCAGTCTTTAACACTGGTAGCATGCCGCGACAGCGTGGACGTGAACCGTATGTGCAGTTGACGGACTTTGAGCGAGGGCGTATAGTGGGCAGGCGGGAGGCCGAGTGGACGTACCGCCGAATTGCTCAACACGTGGGGCGTGAGGTCTCCACAGTACATCGATGTTGTCGCCAGTGGGCAGCGGAAGGTGCACGTGCCCGTCGACCTGGGACCGGACCGCAGCGACGCACGGATGCACGCAAAGACCGTAGGATCCTACGCAGTGCCGTAGCAGACCGCACCGCCCCTTCCCAGCAAATTAGGGACACTGTTGCTCCTGGGGTATCGGCGAGGACCATTCGCAACCGTCTCCATGAAGCTGGGCTACGGTCCCGCACACCGTTAGGCCGTCTTCCGCTCACGCCCCAACATCGTGCAGCCCGCCTCCAGTGGTGTCGCGACAGGCGTGAATGGAGGGACGAATGGAGACGTGTCGTCTTCAGCGATGAGAGTCGCTTCTGCCTTGGTGCCAATGATGGTCGTATGCGTGTTTGGCGCCGTGCAGGTGAGCGCCACAATCAGGACTGCATACGACAGAGGCACACAGGGCCAACATCCGGCATCATGGTGTGGGGAGCGATCTCCTACACTGGCCGTACACCTCTGGTGATCGTCGAGGGGACACTGAATAGTGCACGGTACATCCAAACCGTCATTGAACCCATCGTTCTACCATTCCTAGACCGGCAAGGGAACTTGCTGTTCCAACAGGACAATGCACGTCCACATGTATCTCGTGCCACCCAACGTGCTCTAGAAGGTGTAAGTCAACTACCCTGGCCAGCAAGATCTCCGGATCTGTCCCCCATTGAGCATGTTTGGGACTGTATGAAGCCTCGTCTCACGCGGTCTGCACGTCCAGCACGAACGCTGGTCCAACTGAGGCGCCAGGTGGAAATGGCATGGCAAGCCGTTCCACAGGACTACATCCAGCATCTCTACGATCGTCTCCATGGGAGAATAGCAACCTGCATTGCTGCGAAAAGTGGATATACACTGTACTAGTGCCGACATTGTGCATGCTCTGTTACCTGTGTCTATGTGCCTGTGGTTCTGTCAGTGTGATCATGTGATGTATCTGACCCCAGGAATGTGTTAATTAAGTTTCCCCTTCCTGGGAGAATGAATTCACGGTGTTCTTATTTCAATTTCCAGGAGTGTATAATACATCCCACAGTCGAAACAACTGCTACAATCAGTTCTTGCCGCCCTGTTTTCATGTCTCGTGTAAAACTTTTAAATATATATGACCCTTCCAGAATTTGAACCTGTAACCTCTTGATGTGCACAAGAATGCACAATCCGTTTTTCTCACCTCTTTTGTTAGATTGATTCGCGGTGCACGTCCCATGACATCTGCTCAAGTCCATCGTTGACCCGTTCACTTAGTGTTTTTCATTACGGAGAACAGCTAACCCTCTGACAACACGCTGATCTACCGTGCCGACGCCCACTAGATGCAATATCTCTGTTAAGTGTTTTCTAGAAAGAAAATCTGCTCGTAAGTTTTGGAAATAGTTTTATTGTGATATGGGTCGCCGCTCATGACTTACAGTCAACAATCTAGTTGTAACATATGGACCCATTTGCAAAAGTTGTACAGTTCCTTAGTTTCAGCGAATTTAATTATGTTGCACGGTAGCAGGAAAGAAGGTGCCCGTCGATGTACATACCGCCATTCTAAGTGGGTGGAGCATAAACGCTTCAAATTTTGCAAGGCTTCCACTATCACTGTTCGCAAAATTCCTGTCTATTGTTACTTATAAGTTTTAATTGCGTTTTCCTTCAGTAAATAGCTAAAACGTTTGCCGAAAAAGTACGTATAAACTTGTAACTTCGGCTAACGCTCCTATTACACACGTATAGCTTCCTCTTACGCCTAGTCTGTGACGTCACCAGAGTATCAGGCAGTAATAGAGTGCTTTCGATCATTTGACCACGTCCTGATATTATACGATTTTTGAGCTTTTATTACATAAAAATAATAGGTATTTTGTCAATTATTGACCGTAAATGCCACATAAATGTTATAATCAATCAGAATAACAAAAATCCGAACTATATACTTAACACAGGAATATATCCTATTTTCTAAACCTATCAAGTTTCTCGTCATAAGTCTGGCTTTGTTACATCTCGGGGAAGTTCACAATAAGTGTTGACAGTCAGGGATTGTCGTCTTCGGATTAGAAGTCACATTAATCAGATCTCAGCCCCTCTAGGCACCTGTGTTGCGTTTCTGATTATGTTCCTTCTATAGCGTACATATCGTATATGAAGTGCTTCGCTTCAGTCAGGACTTGATAGTGTTCTGCCGTTTAAAAATATGCTGGAATATTTAAAACGACAATTCTAAAAACACGATGATCGGTTCACAGCCACTCTTGCGGCTGACTGAACTCACTTAGGGTCACCTTTGCCCCGCTTATGTATACACAGCCATCTCAGGGCAATATGGCACTATTAATAGAGTGAGTGTATTATGGCACTAAATGTTTGATTTTTACTACAGTAAATCTGATTCTACAACACAAACGGGTATTGTAAATCAACTTTCACTGTAATGTGTAATCTGTATATTTATAATACAAGTATTAAGAGTGCAAACGAATCGCTTATTTCTAAAAGGGGACAATTTCTATGAGGAAGAAAAAGCATTTCACAAACATGCTTAACAACTTAATGGTGAAATTCTTTCCTCCATGTGAAACAATTAATTTTCTGGAATGTGTAACGCTAGTATAACTTTGTTTGAAAAATATTTGCAGTTGATGTGCGGATTTTTATCACTGGAGCTCTCCCTTTACAGCACTGCAAGAGGAAACAAATGTATTATAAGACACTCATTTAAATTACATGAAACGAAGAACTTATAATTGATGAACGACAGCATTTCTAGTGCAACAGGTGTAATACAAAATAAATACGTTGGTTTTGAGTGTACTATTATTCAGAAAAATGCGTTATTACCGTACATGAACATGTTATGGAGTACATTTAAATGACAGCCAAATAACTTACGGTTTCTCAATGCTTTTAACGTAAAACACAGAAAAGTTTAATATTAACTGTATATATCCAAGTGTTCTCAGAACTACTCTAAGTTCACACAGAAACGAACACAAAACATGTCAAAAATGTAATTGGCCACTTGTTTAAAATCTATCTTAAGTTTATAAAATCTAAAACAGAACATGTTATGAAAGATGATTGTTCCTTCTGACTTTTCAGTCGTCTTCATCCACTTCTCTAGTAGCCCAAGTCTTCAGCTGAATATAAAAATTTGGTACTATGGATCTGTAATTAATTTCAGTAATTTCTAAATATCATATTTCTTCTTGTTAGTTAGGGGAACTTTCTGATCATATGCTTTTTTTGAGGAAGCCCAGTGTTCTTGTTTGCAAAAGGTATCTTGGCTCTGAGTAACGAAGAGGTATGGTCTTCGTGTTGTCAAACATGGGGCGTAGCAATTACGTACCCTTCCTTTTCTGAAGTGTACTCATGGTACAAAACCTGTGAGGGAAAAATTATACTTTGTCGAGTTTTCAGATGGTTCAAATGGCTCTAAGCACTATGGGACAACGTCTGAGGTCATCAGTCCCCTAGAATTTAGAACTACTTAAACCTAACTAACCTAAGGACATCACATACATCCATGCCGGAGTCAGGATTCGATCCTGCGACCGTAGCAGCCGCGAGGTTCCGGACTGAAGCGCCTAGAACCGCTCGGCCACCGACCCCGGCTGTTGAGTTTTCTTGTGCCTCTTTTAACTAAGATGATGACCTTTGTATATAAAGCACAACAGCCGGCCGGCACGCGGAAGGTCGTACAGGTTAGCGCGAGATTCTTGCGATGATGAGTGACGCCTCGCCTAATGACTTACCGTGCTTTTGTTCACTGCCAGGTTTCCGTAGTCACCCTGCAAATGAACATCTGCTGTGATACTCTGGTTTTCCGCCAGAAGAAATTTAATGACGGGTATCTGTTTGAAGTGCACCCCCGTTACAGATGCAACTTTAAATGCTACGTATAACGCTGCCATGTATCGGAACTTCTTGAAACTATATGGGCTGCAGTGGGAATATTGCACGATATTCCACAAAATATTCCGCATTCCTTTAAACAGAAATTGGCCAAAAAAGTGTTACGTTACTTATTGAACACGCCTCGTATAACACTCCCTTGGTGTTCGCCCGAAAAAAATGTTTCTCTCCACTGAGAATGACATGCTGTGTACTGTTTGCTGCAAAACCTGCGGTCCGATCACAACGCTGGTCTGTTATTCCCTGTGTTCGTATTTTTTTCATTAGGTGGAAGGTCAGAACTGTATCGAACGCCGGTATCCACTACTAATACCTTTTGCGTCTGGTGACTGAACAGTGGGAGCTAGGTTTCACATAATCTTTGTGTTCGGAGACCATGTTGATTCCATCTCCAGAAATGTCACAATATGCGAGTATAAAACTGTTCCAAAATTCTACAAATGATCTATGGCTGAGATGCAGGGCTACAGTTCTGTGCGTATGCTTGGCGACCCTTCTTGAAAACAGAAATGACCTGCACTCCTTACGCACCCTTACGAACGCTTCGCTGCTCCAGCGACCTTGGGTACAAGGATGCCGAAAGAGGAGTAATTTCTTCCTCATATTCTGTGCAGAATCGTATTCGTCAGGCCTAGCGGTTTTTTCTCTGTTCAGCAGTTCCAGTTGCTTTTCTATCCCGTAGTTACTCCTTTCTTTACCCATCATTCGGAGGTTCGTGTGACTATTTAACGATGGGACCAACAGTGCGATCATCCTGAGTGAAACAATTTAGGAAAAAGAAGTTAAGTAATGCAATTTTGTCATATGATGACATGATGGAGACTGTGGCTGTTGTCTGAAGACAAATGTTGATGGTGTTAGGACAGCAACCAGCCACAAATTTACTTTCAGACCCTTTATTCCAAGGGTACCGTTACCGGCTTCGAATCGTTGTGATTTATCCTCAGACGGTTTACACGCTTTCTTTATGAAATGTGCTGTGTTCTTTACACATTACTTGTCATGAAACGTCGGTTTGGAGTGTTTGTTTTCATAACATTAGTCCAACCGATGTGAATACATTCCCACTGCATTCTTATTGTTGCACACGTTAATTTTTCTCATCGAACACTTTAGATTTGTCACTGAGATTTCTACCACGCACGACATCTTCTGATACACGATGTTAAGTATTTCTGCCGTCTCTGTGTGATCCTCCATTTTGATGCCATTATGATCACAAAGTATCTGGTCAGATGGCTTTGATCTGTTTCCTCATTTGCCGTCAAATCAAAACTTCTTTGATTCACTATATTGCAGTGTCTATGTTGTTAAGAAGAGTCCGAAGAAACATTGCATCGTTCCTGTTGACAACACAGGCACTCTAGTATTTTATTTATCACCAATTTGTAGGCAGTGACTTCCAATTGAAATGTCCTCCCCTGTACGGGAAATACATGATGTGTGTACGGGTACAGATTGTGACGAGGGGGCGACGACATGTGGAAGTTTGGGTCTGGTCGTGGGTTGTGCACGGGTACCCAAAGCCATTAAGGCGACCGCTGGCATAAAGCGGGAAATCCGGTTTCGAGTCCCGGTCGGCACAAATTTTCATTGCCGTTTATCCTTGTACAGCTGACGGTTGTTTGCATTTGCAAGTGTGAATGCATTTGACGTTCTTCGAATTTCTTGTCGCGTTTTCTTCCTTTCAAAAATTGTTCAAATGTGTCTGAGAACTATGGGACTTAACTTCTCAGGTCATCAGTCCAATAGAACTTAGAACTACTTAAACCTAACTAACCTAACGACAGCACACACATCCACGCCCGAGGCAGAATTCGGATCTGCGAACTTAGCGGTCGCGCGGTTCCAGACTGTAGCGCCTAGAACCGCTCAGTTTCTTCCTTTCCCTTCATTTGAAAATTTGAATTTTTACATCTGTGCATCGTTATCTGATAGTCAAGAAGTTTTGTTACAAGCGACATTGTGCGTTTTTAGCTGTCGGTATTTTCTTTTAACTTCTTAATTAAAACTGGACATGTGTCACGAGCAATTCGAGGAAGGTAACACAAACTGTTGTTTAGACTTCAAATGAGTAGAGGAACCATGGCTCGTTGACCAAACACGAAAACGGATATAACAGGTGAAAGAAACAATAGAAATTTGTCACACATTACATATGAACAAATGTAGGGGTCCAGCGAAAGGAATCTTGCCGTGACAGAGTATACCATCATCAGATTCTTCGCTTCATGGTCACAGAAAAGCAGGCTAAATCTGACGTAGTCAAGCTTGACGATCAACCATTCACCTGACTGGACAGTCTTTCGCGAAGCGTAGTCCTCAATGACGACCATCGCTGGCTCGAAGTACCTGACGGCGATTTGTGTGTGTGTGTGTGTGTGTGTGTGTGTGAGCGTGACGTAGAAAAAGAGCGGGGGGGGGGGGGGGGGGGGGAAAGACAGAGAGAGAGAGACCTGGCGCCTGTTCCATTGAGAGAACAGCCCTCCGGGCCATGGGAAAAACAAACAATAGTACGCAACAGCCGGCTCTTTGCCGCCTCACCCCTGCCCCGCAGGGACTGGCAGCTTGTGGGCGCTACCCCATACAAAAAGAAGGGGGCTAACAGCCAGCAGTCTTTGCCTGTCACAAAGCCATAACCCTCTTCTGTACCGCAGTAAAATTAAACTACACTGGTGTAAGTACTGCCTGATTAATGACGTTGGGAAAACTGAATCAGGAGGAGAGGTAGGAATTTTGCTCACAATTAGCTTCAGATTCTATTCAATCAGTCTTAAGCGCAGAAGCTACTTCGATTCTGCCCCTCTGCTTGTAGCAATACCCATCTACATCTCCAATGCATCTTTATGGCTACTCTGCAAATCACAGAGAAGTATCTGGCAGAGGGTTCATCTAAACACTTTCACGATAATTCTCTATTAAAAACGTTCAAACGTGTGTGAAATCTTATGGGACTTAACTGCTGAGGTCATCAGTCCCTAAGCATGCACAGTAGTAAATCTAAATTATCCTAAGGACAAACACACAGTCCGCAGCTCGTGGTCGTGCGGTAGCGTTCTCGCTTCCCACGCCCGGGTTCCCGGGTTCGATTCCCGGCAGGGTCAGGGATTTTCTGTGCCTCGTGATGACTGGGTGTTGTGTGATGTCCTTAGGTTAGTTAGGTTTAAGTAGTTCTAAGTTTAAGGGGACTGATGACCATAGCTGTTAAGTCCCATACTGTTCAGAGCCATTTGAACCATTTTTTTGAACAAACACACACACCCATGCCCGATGGAGGACTCGAACCTCCGCCAGGACCAGCCGCGCAGTCCATGGCTAACGCGTTAGATCGCTCGGCTAATCCCTCGCCGCAATTCTCTATTATTCAGTTCTCATTATGATCGTTTCTCTATACGTACGTCGGCGTCAACGAAGTACTTTCGTATTAAGAGGAGGCACTGAGTGATTCAAATTTCGTGAGAATATCGCACTGCAACGGCAAATGCATTTTTTAAAATGATTTCTACCCGAAATACCGTCTCGTGTCTGAGACACTCTCTCCCCTATTTCTTGATAATACAAAACGTGTAGCCCTTCGTTGAACTTTCTGGATGTACTCCGTTAATTCATTGTGATAAGGATCCCACACTGGGAAGCGGTGCTTCAAAAGAGAACGGACAAGCGTAGTGTAGGCAGTCTCTTTAGTAGATCTGCCGCGTCTTTTACGTGCGCTGCCACTGAAACGCAGTCTTTGGTTCGCCTTCCCCACAAATTTTTCTATGTGTTCTTCCCAATTTAGGTTGTTCGTAATTTCTAGCTACTTATGGCCCTTTATGTTTAATTGATTTATTGTGTAACCGAAGTTTAACGGGTTGATTTTAGCATTCATATAGATGACGTCACCCGTTTCATTATTTACGGTAAATTGTCAGTTTCAGCAGCTTACTGATATCCAAATCGCTTTTAAATTGATTTAGATCTTCTGACGACTTTAGTAGACGATAAACTGCAGCATCATCTGCAAACAGCCTAAGACGGCTGCTCACTTTTTCTCTTAAATGTTTATGTAGATAAGGAACAGCAGAGGGGCCTATAGCATTACCTTGGTGAACATCAGAAACCACTTCTGTTAACTCGCTGACCTCCCGTTAGTTAATACGAACAGTGACCACACTGACAAGAAATCACGAATCCAGTCGCATGAAAGAGACGATATTGCGTATGGAAGCAATTCGATTACAAACCCACACACAACTCGAGTTTAAACTTACGAAATATTTTTTTTTCCACAATTTACTAGTAAAGAGGAACGAACATTTATCAAGAAAGCAGATCCATTATATTCGGATGGGGCAAAGTTAGACTATAATGTTACGAACAGCCAAACTGGGCACCAGTAGGAATCAAAACTTTGTTCATATTGGATGGCGCTGCAGTCGCTGTTAATTTGAGGCAGGACATGCTATTAAAGGAGACCAAGTCGGATTCTAAAATTGTCCTTCATTATTCTTTTCAAATTTAGCCAGCCAGTTTCAACTCACAAGGCCATTTTCGAGTCTCTCCGTCAGAATGCAAGGTCAAAATACAGTATGAGCTACAGTTAGTAGAATCTCAGTCATTCGTTTTTGACGATATCAGCCACATCAAGAGACTTCATAGTCTGAGGTTCCACCTTATTTGTATTGTGGGCAAGTTAAGCGCTTTTATACCGTTTTCAGAAACATTATTGAGAATTTCCCGGTCAAATTCACGAATAAACGCCACAGGCACTTGTTATTACACTCCTGGAAATTGAAATAAGAACACCGTGAATTCATTGTCCCAGGAAGGGGAAACTTTATTGACACATTCCTGGGGTCAGATACATCACATGATCACACTGACAGAACCACAGGCACATAGACACAGGCAACAGAGCATGCACAATGTCGGCACTAGTACCGTGTATATCCACCTTTCGCAGCAATGCAGGCTGTTATTCTCCCATGGAGACGATCGTAGAGATGCTGGATGTAGTCCTGTGGAACGGCTTGCCATGTCATTTCCACCTGGCGCCTCAGTTGGACCAGCGTTCGTGCTGGACGTGCAGACCGCGTGAGACGACGCTTCATCCAGTCCCAAACATGCTCAATGGGGGACAGATCCGGAGATCTTGCTGGCCAGGGTAGTTGACTTACACCTTCTAGAGCACGTTGGGTGGCACGGGATACATGTGGACGTGCATTGTCCTGTTGGAACAGCAAGTTCCCTTGCCGGTCTAGGAATGGTAGAACGATGGGTTCGATGACGGTTTGGATGTACCGTGCACTATTCAGTGTCCCCTAGACGATCACCAGAGGTGTACGGCCAGTGTAGGAGATCGCTCCCCACACCATGATGCCGGGTGTTTGCCCTGTGTGCCTCGGTCGTATGCAGTCCTGATTGTGGCGCTCACCTGCACGGCGCCAAACACGCATACGACCATCATTGGCACCAAGGCAGAAGCGACTCTCATCGCTGAAGACGACACGTCTCCATTCGTCCCTCCATTCACGCCTGTCGCGACACCACTGGAGGCGGGCTGCACGATGTTGGGGTGTGAGCGGAAGACGGCCTAACGGTGTGCGGGACCGTAGCCCAGCTTCATGGAGACGGTTGCGAATGGTCCTCGCCGATACCCCAAGAGCAACAGCGTCCCTAATTTGCTGGGAAGTGGCGGTGCGGTCCACTACGGCACTGCGTAGGATCCTACGGTCTTGGCGTGCATCCGTGCGTCGCTGCGGTCCGGCCCCCGGTGGACGGGCACGTGCACCTTCCGCCGACCACTGGCGACAACATCGATGTACTGTGGAGACCTCACGCCCCACGTCTTGAGGAATTGGGCGGTACGTCCCCCCGGCCTCCCGCATGCCCACTTTACGGTCTCGCTCAAAGTCCGTCAACTGCACATACGGTTCACGTCCACGCTGTCGCGGCATGCTACCAGTGTTAAAGACTGCGATGGAGCTCCGTATGCCACGGCAAACTGGCTGACACTGACGGCGGCGGTGCACAAATGCTGCGCAGCTAGCGCCATTCGACGGCCAACACCGCGGTTCCTGGTGTGTCCGCTGTGCCGTGCGTGTGATCATTGCTTGTAGAGCCGTCTCGCAGTGTCCGGAGCAAGTATGGTGTGTCTGACACACCGGTGTCAATGTATTCTTTTTTCCATTTCCAGGAGTGTATTTAGTATGAAGCATTAAAAGACGTGCCATGTTGTGTGAAATAGGTTTTCCAAGGATTCACAATCCAACACAATAGGTTTTTGTCATGTACGTCGATACTCAGGAGGGCGGACAAAGAAGGTCGCCTTCATGGAATTATCTCAAGGAATAAAAGCATAATCATAATTTTCTAAAAGGAAGTATCCCCTTTCACCACATCAAGTGGAATTTTATTTCATGTCCAGCAATAAGACAAGTTGCTTCCTTTACTAGAAGGAACGGTCTTCAAGAAGTCTTTCGTACCACGCAATAGTTGCAACGGATCTTGAAATGTTGACACCGCCTCCCTCTCTTGCTCAAAGTGGAGACGCGACTTTGTGGAGGGGAAAGTGGCGTCCGCCATTCTGGCCAATGAGGCTGTCAAAAATTGCCACGTAAACTTGTTGCTGCTCTGGCAAGTAGCCCGAATGCAGCAGGATGGCTCATGAGTCGCCAAAATTTATGTAGAGGAATCTCTTTGCGTCACCAAACACGCAGGAAAGACAAGATTTCAAAGATTAGTTTTGCTACTTGGAGATTAGGTAAAAGGTCTTCTTTCCACACAAGGCATTCACACAAACAAGCCACGCTTTCAAGCTAAGCGTGTGGCAATTTTGGAGAGACAGCAGTTTATAAGAAAATAAAAGAAAAATGCCTTGTTCCCATATTCTTTCAAGCATTAGTGTGTTTTTACGTGTACAAAATTAAGGACCAACAGGGCCTGACACTTTCATCATATGTGTCCGTCAGCAGATATCGTCTTGTCAGCACTGCTTGTTAGCAAGCACAACATTATCGAGTAAGGTGACCCACTGAGAAGACACTGGGAATTTTCCGGAGAGGACGATGGCTCAAATACCCTTCGAGGCCACCAAACACAGGTTTTCCCTTGTTTCCCTAAGTCGCTTAAGGTGAGTGCCAGAATGCTTCCTCTCAAAGGGCACGGTGGATTTCCATTCGCACTCTTCTCTCTTCCGATCTTGCGCTCCGTCACTAATGAACATGACGTCGACGGGACGATAAACCTTAATTTTCTTGTCTTTCTTCTCCTCGAGTGCCACCCTCATATTTACTTGCATGTAACCTGCAGTTTTTGTGTTAATAAGGATGTCAATAAGTAAGTGAAGAAGTCTCTTCGACAGCGAAGGCAATTTATCTTCAGAACCCTTCATTGGTTCCGCATGTAGTCTCCGATGAGTCCATTTGTCATTATAAAAAGCTGGCGCTTGAACATAAAAATTTTCGGTTTACTGCCAAAGTGTTTTCGTGGAACACATTCTACTTTGCCTTTGGCTACCTTCATAACCACTCAGTCCGCAGCAACTTTTCGAATTATCAGTGTAAACCCCACAGATGATAAGACTTTTGCTGTAGCTTCTCTGAGATCTCAAACACGCCTTTCCACATTATCCATCTCATAGTAAGAGGGGCTTGGAATCGTTTTGTGCCTACATCATATTATTAGCGTCGCCAGAGTATTGAAAGAGAACACCACCGAAGAAGAAAGCAAGAAACTTGTGTTTTTTCCTTTCTGTGGTACAGTGTCGGGAAAGATTAGCCGGCTCCTGCAGAGATATAACATTTCATCGGTGTTCAGGCCACCAGCAAAAATTCGACAGCTCATGAGGGCTGTGAAGGACGACCTAGGGCGTAAAACGTCTGGCGTGTACAAGATACCATGTCAGTGTGGCTGTTACTACGTGTACATCGACATCTACATGGATGCTCTGCAAATCACATTTAAGTGCCTGGCAGAGGATTCATCAAACCACCTTCACAATTCTCTATTATTCCAATCTCGTATAGCGAGCGGAAAGATTGAACACCTATATCCTTCCGTACGAGCTCTGATTTCCCTTATTTTATCGTGGTGATCGTTACACCCAATGTAGCTCGGTGTTAATAAAATATTTTCGCATTCGGAGGAGTAAGTTGGTGATTGGAATTCCGTGAGAAGATTTCGTCTCATCGAAAAACGCCTTTCTTTTAATGATTTCCAGCCCAAATCCTGTATCACTTCTGTGACGCTCACTCCCATATTTCGCGGTAATACAAAACGTGCTGCCTTTCTTTGAACTTTTTCGATGTACTCCGTCCTACCTGGTAAGCATCCCACACCCTCGTGATGGCTGGGTGTTGTGTGATGTCCTTAGGTTAGTTGGGTTTAAGTAGTTCTAAGTTCTAGGGGACGGATGACCATAGATGTTAAGTCCCATAGTGCTCAGAGCCATTTGAACCATTTTTTTTAATCCCACATCGCGCAGCTGTATTCTAAAAGAGGACGGACAAGCGTAGTGTAGGCAGTCTCCTTAGTAGGTCTGTTACATTTTCTAAGTGTCCTGCCAATAAAACGCAGCCTTTGGTTAGCCTTCCCCACAACAATTTCTATGTGTTATTTCCAATTAAGTTATTCGTAATTGTAATACGTAGGTATTTAGTTGAATTTACGGTTTTTAGATTAGACTGATTTATCGTGTAACCGAAGTTTAACGACTTCCTTTTAGCACTCATGTGGATGACCTCACACTTTTCGTTACTTATGGTCAACTGCCACTTTTCGCACCATTCAGATATCTTTTCTGGATCGTTTGCAGTCTGTTTTGATCTTCTGATGACTTTATTAGTCGATAAACGACAGCGGCATCTGCAAACAACTGAAGACGGCTGCTCAGATTGTTTCCCAAATCGTTTATATAGATAACGAACAGGAAAGTGTCTATAACTCTACCTTGGCGAACGCCTGAAATCACTTCTGATTTACTCGATGACTTTCCGTCAATTACTACGAAGTGAGACCTCTCTGACAGGAAATCGCAAATCCAGTCACATAACTGAGACGATATTCCATAAGCACGCAATTTTACTACAAGCCGCGTGTGTGGTACAGTGTCAAAAGGCTTCCGGATATCCAGGAATACGTCGGCCAAACAGAGCGCACTGTGGAGCAACGCAGGACGGAACACGACAGGTGCTTACGCCTCCGCCATTCAGGAAAATCAGCCGTCGCAAAACAAGCCTTAGAAATTGGACACCGAATTCTATTCGACGAAACATCTGTCGTTATGAGGACGAAGGGATTTTGGCGTAGGTCAATGTGTCCAGCACACAGCAGGTTGGTTGAAGGCCCTCAACCGGTCTCCTTCTAATCAACTCAGCCGGCCGCGGTGGTCTCGCGGTTGAGGCGCTCAGTCCGGAACCGCGTGACTGCTACGGTCGCAGGTTCGAATCCTGCCTCGGGCATGGATGTGTGTGATGTCCTTATGTTAGTTAGGTTTAAGTAGTTCTAAGTTCTAGGGGACTGATGACCACAGATGTTAAGTCCCATAGTGCTCAGAGCCATTTGAACCCTTTGAGCTAACCAACTCAAGGCCATCACTGGTTCCGAGTTAGAACCAGCTTTCATCATAAAACAAAACATACCTCCACCATGTGACTTCTGAAATTTTCCCGGCGTATTTGTTCTTCTAATAATTTCCGGGTATGCAGCCGGATCCCGTCGACATTCTGCCACAGAATGTCGACGGGATCCGGCTGCATACCCGGAAATTATTAGAAGAAAAAAAAAAAAAAAAAAATACCTCCACCATGCTTCCCGATGAGCTTTCGCTTGACATCACTGAAGTCGCAAATGGGGATGGTTTGGGGTCAGTGAAATACATGCTACAGCGTGTCTAGCTCCGAGCTGTCCTCGGAATAAGTCATTTTTAACAGTTCTTTGGGTAATTGTGTGGCCTACTGCTGCTGACATTGCTGTTACCGAAGCAGTACCAATCGCTAGAGCCACACGCCTAACACGATGGTGTTGCCTCTCGGCAGTGTCACGTCATCATCTGGAGTCCGGTCTTCTTGCAACCATACATCTCCGTGACCAGCGCCGCCAGTAGTCATGTACAGTGGCTACGTTCCGCCAAATCTGTGTGCAGTATCGCATATGGAACTTCCAGCATCTTGTAGCCCTACTACACGACTCGTCTAAATTCAGTTAAGCCGTCTGTGTGTCGCCAGGCTCAAGAGCCTGAAAACTATTTTTGCAGTCAGCCTGAAAGTGATGGAGAACATACTGACCACAACCTTCACTCTGTACGTCCACATTACTCTTTGTGCTCACTGAAAAAATCTGTTCCTAATTGCTATTTACTCAAGTGAATCAGGAACTATGACTGCAAATAAAAGTTTCTAGTTTTAACAGATTGATGTATTCTGTAAAGGTTCACACACACAAAATATAAAATTCTAACCAATATCCCTATCGCAAACAGCACTATTAACGATTCACAGGCGACCTGTACTGGAAGTTCCAAGTAAAATGGTCTGTCGCCCTGACCTCTAATAAGCAAAAGTTAGTTTCTCGCCCTAAAAGTGGAAAATAATCTCGCAGCTGCCAATGGAGTTTTGTCAACATTACGGGCGCCGCACAGACAGTTACTTCCGTGAAATCTAAGCGTTGCAGGACGGAGTACAGTCCTAGCTATTTTTCTTCCTACATTTACCGAAAACACATTCAAGTCTGCAACCTCTGTCGTCATCCGACCTGGACGGTTTGATATATCGGTGCAAAGTGTGTCCTATTACTGCCTCTTTGGCTGTATTTATATATGGGCGCTGAGGACCGCCTAACGGCACATCTGCTATCAACTGCTCTAGGCACAAGTAGCAGTATCTAAATGGCCCCTTTCTCGGACGTACATTAATTAACGGCTCTGTCGTTTAACATTTTACAATATTCTTAATTTTTATATAAATAGAGTTAAGTTTGCTATATCTATTAAAAAAGATTTAACTACAGAAAAAATTCTAGGCGGCAAAGTTTATTTGCCACTTAGAATTTTTAGAATGGTATCGACAGGAAAACATGACCTCTGAACTGCGTCTCAAAGATTCCTTGTAAGCACTTTTACTTACAGTACAGTCCTAACCGGCTGGTGTGGCCGAGCGGTTCTAGGCGCTTCAGTCTGGAACTCCGCAACTGCTATGGTCGCAGGTTCGAATCCTGCCTCGGGTATGGATTTGTGTTATATCCTTAGGTTTAAGTAGGTGTAAGTTCTACGGGACTGATGACCTCAGATGTTAAGTGTCATAGTGCTTAGACCCATTTGAATCAATACAGTCCTGAAACTTGGTGTAACATATTATTTCGTGAATGTATCAAGTACTAAACTTAAAACTTTCTATTAAGATTGCAAATGATAATTAATGTACCACGAATAGGGACATTTTCGTTCCAAATTTGGTTTCTAGTAAATCACTTGAAAACTCATAGAGGTTGCTTATTGGTGTGATATATTTAATATTTTTAGATGAAATTGAGGCGACATACGATTTTTCAGCTTCAAGAGTCTAATATTGAGCGGCTTCAGTTTTTCGTAAAATGTTAATTTTAACTGAAATATTGCTCTGATCTGGTTGAGACTTCTAACTTTTCATTGGACATATATTTTCATATTCTGGCCAATTTTTAGCTTTCTAGTTTTATTATTCACCACCACTTATTTTGTTCTTAAGACTGTATATATTGAATAACATTTTCAAAAATATGGTTCAAATGGCTCTGAGCACTAAGGGACTTAAATTCTTAGGTCATCAGTACCCTAGAACTTAGAAATACTTAAACCTTATTAAGGACAATACACACATCCATGCCCGAGGCAGGATTCGAGCCTGCGACCGTAGCGGTTGCGCGATTCCAGACTGTAGCGCTTAGAACCGCTCGGCCACCCAGGCCGGCTTAATATTTTCATTTAATCGTTCTGAGACCTTATAATGTTAACATTAATATACTGAAACATACACTGACGAAGTTCGGAAAAGTATTCAAGTTTTTAATTTCACTTTTAAATTATGGTGTAATCTTTTGTATGTTGAGCACAGGCGCGCTATGATGACGTCACGCAGGTAATAGTGAACTGGGGTAAGCCCCGGCACACTCGTACCACAGTACAGCGCCTGTTTCGCCTCATGTTGTTAATGGCATATTTGTCGCCTTAAAGCTTATCGTGTCCAGCGTCGAACGTAACTAACGCTCGTGACCTTTACAGCATATATTCAAAGCAAACCCGATTTGCATCCTTATAGTGGCGATACTAGTGCACTGTTATTCGACTGGCTTGAAATCTAAATAGACATCGTCTTCCACACGTAGAAACATGCCTACAAGCTTTCATTTATGTCGCACAACTCCTTCCTGGTGTCGCGATCTTTTTTTCCGCCAGTGTACTTAGCAAAGCTAACCAGGAGCCACATTTCAACGCTTACAGCCTTAATCTGCTGGCGAAAACGTGCAGGCAGACCGGAGGCACTCCAGCCGCGCACAGTGAGAAGAGGAAAGAGGCGGGTGTGGAGGCAGTGTACGGTGGCGTGCGGGGGCGGAGGACAGGACGCGGCGTAATGAGCCCTGGTGTGAAGACGGCGCGTATCTCTCAGGAAGGCGATTAATAAATTAGGAGGTGGCCCGAGCAACGCTCGTAATGGGGATGGTAGAGGGGGTGGAGGAAGGGGTTTAAGACGTCTGCCTCTGGGTGGGGGAGGAACGGAGGGGTGGGGGATACGGCAGGAAGGGGAGGGGAGGGAGAGGAGGGGCGTTAGGTTTATGAGGGTGCCTGCGCGGCGGTGGCCGCGCTGGGCGAATAGGCTAATTAAGCGGCGATGCTATCGGCAGGAAGGCGCGCGGTAATGCGTCCCCAAAGGTTGCCTGGCGTCCCCCTAATTGTTATTATTGTGCCAGATAAACCCCGCAGCCCGGCCTCCCGGAAGCTGCTGCGCTCGCTCCTACTTCTCCCTTGTTGGGCCGGCTCCAGAGAACGCGTCGCCGAGAAAGGAAAAGGAGGTACTAACGCTCCTGAATAAAAGACCAACGAATTATGAAACGACAAGTCGCTGTCGCCCTGTGCTCAATTTTATTCCCATCGCGTGTGCTAAAATTTAGCCTCTAACAAAGAAGTGGTCTCCCGAATTTGCGGAGTATTTTCTATGTCTTCACTTTTAGGTAAGCATTAAACACTAATGTTCAAACAACAATTCTATGGGTTGATAGGTCAACTTGTGGGGCATAGGACCCGGAATCAATGCGGGATAGCTGAAGGAATATTCCACTGGTGGGTGGACAGCTCACAAACTTCACTCAGCCTCCACCGAATGAAGGAGAGACCGCGTTTGTGGTTTGTACAACTAATATGTCCGACCCCGGTAGCTGAGTGGTCAGCGCGACAGAATGTCAATCCTAAGGGGCCCGGATTTGATTCCCAACTGGGTCGGAGATTTTCTCCGTTCAGGGACTGGGTGTTGTGTTGTCCTAATCATCATCCTTTCATACCCACGGACGCGCAAGTCGCCGGAGAGGCGTCAAATCGAAAGACTTGCATCCGGCGAACGGTCTGCTTGACGGGAGGTCCTAGTCACATGACAACAACCAATATCAACGATCAACAGAGATGTATGCTGACCAGATGCCTCCCCAGCACTGCTGCCCACAGACAACTGAGGTAGAAGAGGAAGCTCCTCTTCTGTGGCCAGCCATTGTCCTATTCGGGAAATACCCTCTGATTGGACGTGACATGGAAACCACAGAGAAAATCCGATGAAGGTTTGTGAAAATGAGTTGAGCAGCATCTCTAGTATACCTGTCGATGCGTCATGCCGCTCTTCTCAGCTCTGAGGGTGCAGTGCGCCACAAAGACGCCTAAATAAACAGTGTCTCCTGACAAGTATGAAAGCCTGGCAAGAGGTTTCTGTGACTTCGACAGTCATACGACCACACCGCCGCCTGACAGATTGGTCCGCCGAATGCGATTCCATCGATAAACGGAACAGAACAACGGCTGTGCTAGCCAAGGAATACACAGCCATTCGCAATACTTATACTTGCCGCGAGGCGCCACTGGGCCACCTTCATGTGTAGCAGGAGCGTAGTGCAGTTGTGCCAGTCTGCAGTTCGTAGCCGCGCTCAGTGGTCAGCCAGCAACGATGTTAGTCAGTCATCGTCTGCAGCTCAGTGATTGTAGCCCAGTTGTAAAGTTCCTTAATAGTACTAAATACTACTGCAGTAAAGTCAACAGTGCTAAGTATGCAGTTATAAACAATTCAAAGTTCTGTCATGTCGACAAGCCAAGTTAGTCTTCAAATTCACCGGATTCGACATCCGAGATTATAAGAGATTAATTCGTCACTGCTAGATTTGTGACTTGTAAATTATGTGATTCTACAGACTCCTGATCTAGTCACGTCTTCTATATTTGTCAACCAACAGAACATGGACTACAACAATGTTGAGTAATAAATACTTCCTTATTTTGTACTTGTGCTAATTAAATGTGTTTTCCTGCTGCAGCTACCAAGCAGTCTTGGCATAGTAGAACCCACGTTTTCCACCTCCTTGGCTACCTCATACTTGCTATCTCATGTTTATGGACTCAGTTATGGTGGAAGACCGAGAGCCATCAGTTTCGCCTGATGACATGCAGCACACATAACATAACAGTTGTGCGTATCCTTCTGCGTGACAGTATTCTCGGCCGCCCTGTGCAGGGTCAATGAAGATGCTCCTGCAGAGTTTTCCATGGGAAATGTTTTATCATCCACAATATAGCCCGTATTGGCTTTCCCCAAGTTTTATCTCTGCTGACATGAACCGCTGGTTATGAAGACAACATTGTGACATGGACAACGAGCAGCAGACCAGCATACAGAATTGCTGAAAGGTACTGCGGCTGCGTTCTATGACGAGGGTATTGGAAAACTGGTACAACGCTAAGACAAATGTACAAGTCGGAGCAACGACTGTGTACAAAAGTAGCAGGAACGTTAGGTAACTGTAGCTAATAAGATATATTTGTTTTGCACTTGTTCCCATTTCGCGACCGATCGGACCTTATTTTCCGAAGAGCTGTTGTACAAGCATGGTAGGGTCAGGTGGTTTCCTTGCCCCTATCACTTCTATTCGTTTATTAGCTTCACATTTGGTCTACTGCAAGCCTTGTAATTTATACCATTTTGAAACTTCATGTGACAGATGTCTTTTTTTGAAACCATTCCGTACAGTTTGCTGGTCAGTACATGTAGGATGTAGCGTAGCGTTGGTGTTGTTAATGATGATTATAAGAAAGAAATAAGACGGGCCAATACGTTGCCAAAGGTGCTGAGATGAGTTGAAGGATCGACACTATGCTGGTGCAGATAAAGGAACCTGATAACGTCTGATAAGCGTAGACGATATCCAACAACTCAAAATATTTTATATAACCACACGTTGGAAATGCGCCGCTATGGAGCCACGGCCATAATATCGCACCCAAATAGCAACAAGTGTGGGAATTCGGAACCCGGTGAGGCTTGATTCTAGGGATATTTGAGGCTGTGAGCATCATTCGCTACACGCTAGTAATGTCCGAGAGAGTAAACAAATGATTTTTTCAAATCAGTGATTTAGGGAAGAGTAAGTTCTGTTATTTTATATATATATATATATATATATATATATATATATATATATATATATATATAATTTATTTGATTTGCAGAAACTGATTTACCTGTTACAATAAAAATTTCAAAAATGGTTTAAATGGCTATGAGCAGTATGGGACTTAACTTCTGAGGTCATCAGTCCCCTAGAAGTTAGAACTACTTAAACTTAACTAACCCAAGGACATCACAAACATCCATGCCCGAGGCAGGATTCGAACGTGCGACCGTAGCGGTCGCGCGGTTCCGGACTGTAGCGCCTAGAACCGCTCGACCATCCCGGCCGGCAATAAAAGTTTCATTTTGATCTTCAAACATCAGCAAAAATTAGAACTCGCGACTTGGTCAATAACATTAATGGGTGGGACTGACCGACTGAGAGTGAATTAAAGAGTTATTTTTATCGCAAGCAACGTTAGAAGAGGTTGCAGTTCTCAGACATAGATTTAAACTTTATCTCAAACGAGTAAACTAACATGTACCAAGTTTTTTAGAGCAAAGGCTTCCTGACCACAGATCCATAGCAATACCAAAGGAATGCAAAAACATATTAACGATGATTAAGAGACCACATTTAGAACAGTAGAGAGCAGTTATATAAGCCAAATAACAGGGTTGAAAACCAAATCTTAGAAACTGTTCTGAATCTTGCAGATCAAATGTTTCACATACGCAACTGTAAAAACTAAGAGCTTTAGCATTCCTTTGACAAAGAGTATCAGAGTTTGCCTTTGCAGTTGGCTGGCATGAAAATCTACCTTGGTGCAAGTCACTCTGTCCACGTCATCACATATAGTGCACATGAAAATCAACAAGGCAGTAATTTACCTGAAATAGTTCAGAATGAAACACAGAACACAGCAATCCTCCGTCAACAGTATTAACATGAATATAACCAGTCTAGCACAAAAAGCTGCAAACAAAGTGCATTCAAGAATTTGCGAAACATTCTCTGTAGCCAATCGCATTAACACAATCAGTTATATTGTCTGTATCTAAAAGTCTACTAATCATTCAGTCTAGCCAGCCACTTCAATGCTATCAGTTACGGACGTCTGCACCTATTCATAATGTTTTCATGACTGTTAGCAAAACATCAGCTGTTAGCAAAGCATCAGCTAAACCACTATCTTTCTTACCACAGCTGGTCATATTGACATCGTGGCCATGGCCGTCTGTTTAGAATGGTAGATAATACAGGCCCAGCTGCAACCTTTCAGCGGCGAGCCATACGCTGCACGAACGACTTCGCGCTCTGTCCATCAGGCCACGGGACAGCTCCACTGCCCTCATCAGTTCTCCACAATCAACAAGTTGGCACTCAGTTTGCAACAGAGTTTTTTATTTAAAAAAGTCTTTATTTCAACAACAATATGAATAAAACGTCAACCCACCAGAGTGTCATATTTTTATAAAATAGCTTGCAGCATATCTACTACTACAGAAAGTGTTAGCTAAGACTATGGGCAACAACTATTCATTATCAGTAAGTCTACTTTAACTAGCTACTCTATCAAACTACAATACCTGCAGCGTTACTAGTGTCCACAGAATACAAACCTACTTTGTCTAACCTTCCCCACCGACCTAACCCCATTGGGCGTGCCCCTGGCACCGGGTTCGCCCTAGAACTTAGCTCGCTACAATTTGCTACTTAAATGCTGCTAGAGAAAGAAACTACTTTGTTCTTAAAAACTAATGTAATTCCATAGGTCGTTATAGGTGTGCAGTGTCGTATCCGGTTGGTGAGACACCTTCCCCTAATCCAAGACGCTGCGGATACCGACCGTCACAGCGATCGCCCATTCCGCGCCCCGTCAGAATGGGGTACGTATGTGGTCTCTCGCTATCTGCTTTTATTCATTGGTTATCCCTACAGTAATCTCGCAAGACGACTGATGATACCTCGTTGACGAGACTGTCAATAATTCTGAAGGTATCGTGGTCTCTAATCAGGTGGTACGTGTCGTGATTCGGTAATTCTCGCTGTAATGTAGCAGCCACATCGTCGAACAGGGGCACTCACATGGTCTGGTACGGCCTCCTCAACACCACAGTCACACGAGAGTGTACCCTGCTTCCCGAACTGGGAAAGATATGCCGGGTACATTCCACATCCCGTGAGGAAGAAGTAGCCCTCTCCTTGGCTTGAAGTGTTTGAGCTGCAGGCATTCCCCGATATTGGGTGACGACTGACAAGTCCTGCATCCAATCTCTTCGCTATCCAAATACTCCAGCCAAAGTTCTCCTCTCCCTCATTTGAAGGCAAACTTATCCCCGACGTGAAGCCCCAGAATTTCTAATGTTTTGTCAGTTTTGCCCTTTTTGTCCAAGTACCATTCTATATGTCCCCTTATCTTAATATCCAAGGGACAAAGCCCAGTGAGTAATAATAATGTCCGTCCCTCCAGGAGATGTCCTGTAAGCCCCGACTGAGCACAGGTGCATGTTTCGCTGCACCCTCCTCACGGCCATATCAGGCATGACCCTTGTGAGCCTATGCGCCCATACTCCCAATCTGTAGCTCAGTATGGAAGTCAGAATTGTGTTGTGGTATAATTTAAATCAGCACCTGTAACGCCCTCTGGGTCACTGTCTCAGTATTCCAGGAAATACTCGATATCTCATCGATGACTACCCCCAAGATATCGGGCCTCATGACGCGGAAGAACTGGTGAACCATCGATTCTGACTGTTGGATTTCTACCTAGCTGACTCGTTAATAACAGATATGTTGATTCATTAGGTGCAACCCTCATTTTGTTCCTTTGACAGCAGTCTTCCAGCACAGGTATTGAACTTGGGTTCGAGGTCTTCGAGGCTACCAACCAACCAAGAGGAGGAGGTCGTTTGCGTAGGCTACCACCCCTAGCACATCTGCACTGCCCTCCAAGCTATACAGGAGCGGCCCCATGTTTACATTCCAAAAGAGTGATCTGAGGACAGAGCCCTGGGGACGCCTTTTGTAATTCTTTTACTAACTCTCCCGCTAGGGGACGATAGCCCGACTTCCCTTCCCATACAATAGCTTTTAACACACCCATACAGCGGCCCTGGGCACTCTTTCTTCCGCAAGCAGGAGAAGAGCGAAGGCCACCACAGGTTCTCAAAGGCGCCACTGATGTCCACCATGACGCCTACTATGTACTTGTCTGAGGATGATCCAAAGAACTCGGCCACCAGGACAATTGCGTCAGATGCCGATCGCCATGACCAGAAGTCGAGCTACCTATCGCTCACCCGACACAGCAGTCAGTCTGTCACCTAGCAACCTCTCTAGCAATTTATCTAGCAGGTCTAATAAACATATTGGCCTGTAAGGTTTTACTTCCTTTGGGTCTTTACCTTGGCCCTTCTTGACAATTACGACATTGGCCTTTTTCCAGACGGAGGGAAACTTCCTTAATGGTAAACACTCGTATATTCCTGTCAGAGATGCCACTAGTCGAGGAGCGAGGTACTGCATCACCTCTGCTACAATGCTGTCTGCTCCAGGAGCATTGTCCATCTTTAAAACATTTTATATGGCAGACACTTCTTCCTCTGAGAACGGGTACACCCTGGCGTTGTTGTCATATAGATGTTAATCTTCCTGCCCAATTAGGCGTTGGTCCACTGTGTCCTCTTGCTCATTATCATCAGGCAACAGGAACTGGAGGAGGATCACAGCAGCTTCCTGCCAGGACCCCATCATTCAGTTCCTGTCCCTGACAGTGGACAGCACCATGGGTGACCGTATTTTTTCCCTTACAAGCTTGTAAGGGACGCCCAAGGGATGGGTTGGCAGTTGGCTTTGCACACATTTCTACCAACTTTGAGCCTACTGCCCTCAGCTCTTTTTGATGTTGCTCCTTAGCGTCCTGATATATCTGCAGCCATCGCTATTTTTCTTCCCAGACGACACTTCACTGTTAGTACCTCCTCGCTCTCATGACATACTGACGCATCTGCCCTACCTCAGCAGTCCATGGCGATGGAGAGACCGCAAAGCCGCTCCTCCTAGTTGGTATGGCTGCCTTCACTGCCCTAGTAAGTGCGCTCACCACTTATCGCAGTGTCTATAGACGTCTTCATCACCCTCCCACCATGCCGGGACTTCAGACTCCCTTTCAAGGCGTTCCCAATCGGTTCTGTTGTAAATTAGTTGTACCTCCCACCCTATGTCCCAACGGCACTCACTATCACAAACTGTGAAGGGGATTATATTATGGTCATTTGTGGTGACCCTGTGCCGCACAGTCAAACTTTTGACGTTTCCCCCTATATTCGATGACATCAGCGTGATGCCAATATTGGTGCCGTCACACTCTCCGACGCTGGCCTACATTACGAACTGTAAAAGGCGATAATTGTCTCTTCCATCTTCCCACCTCTCTCATCACAAAAATAGCTCTGAGCACTAGGGGACTTAACATCTGAGGTCATCAGTCCCCTACAACTTAGAACTACTTAAACCTAACTAACCTAAGGACATTACACACAGCCATGCCCGAGGCAGGATTCGAACCGTGGTCACTGCAGCCGGCTCTCTCATCACGAGTGCCGCTGTGCCAAATGGGGATTTGACGTTTATGTCCACCATAACTACAATTTTGCGCCCCCTCAACCTGTACGAGCTGGGCAAGATATACTGAAAGTACATGTTAATGAGATATGTTACCACTATTGGTGACTGGAGCTCCACGACGTTGCAGCTATAATCTGATAGGTGCGATAAAACTTTGACTCTCAGAGCCTTGTTTACTACTAAAATGGTAGCTCTTGGTTTCACCACCGAAGTTTACTATCTGCCACTTGGCGGCGGCAAATGCTACTTTCCCAGCAAGAGATTATGGCTCGTGTAGACAGAGCACATCCAGGCTCATCTCCTCCAGCAACCTCCGAAGCTTTAGCATGACGGGCCTGCTGTTATGTGCATTTAGTTGTCCCAGCTGTATATCTGTTGTCATGGAAAGTACATGTGCACGTGTGGCTCTGGGAAGTTTTTTCTCTAATCGAAAGCAGTTCTCCCGTGGGTCAGAACAGACTGATTGTATATTTCGTGGAGATCGAATGGTTCATTTCGTCATTCAAAGACCTTCTTCACAAAGTCACGCAGGGCACCGAAATTAGTGAGAAGATTCATCGTTTTCAGCTGTATTCTATATACATCCTCCATGGCCGAGAAGGTCATTTCACGCCCGAACTGATGACAACACGCAGCAGATTCTGCTGCAGTCGGCCATTCTATCAAAAATCTCACAACTCGACTCACAGTCGTCTCGCTTTCTCACAGTTTTCCAACTTTTCGCGGCCAGATATTCCTCATTGTGACAGAGAGGGCATACCACTATTTTGCAACAACTTAGCAAACTGGAGTAGTTTCAGCTTTAGTATCAAAGGAAAGATAGTGACATCCTTGTGGCAATGTATAAATTTCCTAGCATAACATGTTAGTTCATGAAACATTGAAATTACATGATACAAATTTCCCCAAAATTCTTATCACATTTTCGAAATCTCAGTGTACATTACAACTTCAATATCAGAAAAAAGCAATTACACTTTCGACAGTTTCTGGTGATATATCTTATAGTTAATCAAGATAAAATCATTAACTTAATTTATTTGTGTATTGTTTTTATTTTTGTACCTTTTGTTTTAATACCTAAAGTGTAATAGGTTCCTATTTTAATATTTTGTAATCGGTATACTATGTGGTTCTGTACATAGGTGCCCTGCACTGTGTTATTATCAATCATAGGAAAGCATTTCACCACTCAAACAACTGTTCAGTTTTTTGATACATTCAGTGAGAGACGAACATCAAGTCAGTCAGCCACCCCGTTGTTACCAAACATTGAGTATGACACAGTCTATACTACTAACCATTTAGTGTAGTCAGGACGTCCTCCCCCCCCCTCCTTTCCCCCTTCTTTTTGTATGTGTAAGCTAACGCTTCTCCCACATAATGTCAAGATTAAGTCACTATGATAGGTCCATACTACCTCCCCTTTCTTTGATAGACAGTTGGCTCCTTCCTTAATATTCAGCTCAGTAGGCAATGGTGACATTTTGTATTTGTCGACCCTGTCAGAGCTCATTATTTAATCCAAAAGTGGTACGTTTTTTATTAGCTTACCAAGCCTGAGCTGTAATAAAATAGACATCAGAAGTATATTTTATGTTGGCGCACTTTGTCTAAAATTTATGAAAAGGACACTAGACCCTTGTGTTAAGCAGTCTGATACACTGAGCACATACGTATGCGTACCATCTATAATACGTGGATAGTTTTTGGGCTGTCAAATCATTTTGTGGGTGTGCCACATTCTTCGAACAGCACTGCTTTAAAGTGCTGTTAAGTGTCTCGATATGTGTTGAAAATCTGTGTGATGTCTTTGTGTATTGCTTGTAGATGTAGAGAAAAGTTGCGTGTGGCTGATTCTGAAAAGAAGAAAACTGTTGTCAGGGATTTCTGAAGTTTTTTTGTGTGTGTATGTGCAAGACGAAGAGTGGATTTTGAAGGTTCATTTGCACTAATAGGATTTGTTATTTTGTTAGTGTGTACTCAGTGGATTCTAATTTTTCAGTGTCTGGGACTAAATTGCTCGAGACCTCTTCTCGACATAGATCGAAGTGCAGTCCTGGGATAGTAAGGGGGACAAGTAGAAGAGAACGCGGTTGTAGAAGTGCGAGATGAGTGCAACATAGATGACGAATTATTAGGAGACGTACACGTCAGATTTGAAGTAAGACACCACAGCTCTGACTAGAGAACGAGGGGTCATGACTATAAGTCGTGAGTCTGAAACTCCTGGTATTGTACAACTATAGTGTTAGATGGTACACAAGTTACTTCTACAAACTGTTAAAGTATTATAACTAACGAGTCTGATACCCCGTCATGACTATCACAACCACAAATACGCAAATGTATGAGCTGGATGCATTAGCTTCCTTTTTGGAGTGTTTCAAGAAGTTGGCTGTCAGCACTTGGACAATACAAGAAAAAAAATTGGAGAAGAGAGAATATAGAGAGACAGGTGAAAGGCTCCTAGAGAAAACCTGTAAGATAAAAGGAGTTTAGAGGAGAGGTTTCAAAATTTTTCCATCCAGTTGTGGGAAAAGCTGAGATTACAACAGGAAATCGAAACTATGGGAAAAGAAGACAGAATTATGACAAAGAACGGGGAACGAACTTTACTGCAAAAAACGGTGCAATAAAGTGAATAATGGCTACTGCGAGAAAGGGCAAGCCCCAAGTGAACAACAGAAAAAAGATAAGAATGACAGACTGCTTCGAAAATAGCGAAATTTCAGGAGATGATGATGGTCGAAAGGACAAGTTTACGAATGTGGGATTTGGATCTATGGTTTGAAAAATAACTTCGAATCGTTAAATTTATCCGTAACGGGAGAGATCATAAAGTGGTAAGGTTGCAGAGAATCTCAAACAATTAGGCAATGCGTGAGGAAGTAGCGAAAGAGTATTGCCATCTCATACTATTCTTCGTAATTTCATTTTGTGCTTGTATGAAGTGACAAATTGCGTATAACAGCGTAAGTTCTTTACGTACCACTTACTGAATTACTGATACTTCGCAACCAGTTTTTTGTTTGCTTCGTTCATTAGTACCACTCAACTACGCCATGTGCTGCCCAAACTTTTATACTGAGGCACAGTCCCGTGTCTTCGTCCGCTGTGCGCAATGATCAGACATGCACCAGTCGCACGCGTGCTTGTGGTGCTCCACGTTGGCTGTGAGGAATCTTGTAACTCCAGCTTTCGCAAAAGCTTGCAGCAAACAGAAAAGCCTTAGCATATCAGCCAATGGACTATTCTCACTGTTGTTACACCGCCACACAGCATCAGGTGGCTTGCGGAGTATAGATGTAGATTACCTGGACAAATAATGATATTAATATACACTCCTGGAAATTGAAATAAGAACACAGTGAATTCATTGTCCCAGGAAGGGGAAACTTTATTGACACATTCCTGGGGTCAGATACATCACATGATCACACTGACAGAACCACAGGCACATAGACACAGGCAACAGAGCATGCACAATGTCGGCACTAGTACAGTGTATATCCACCTTTCGCAGCAATGCAGGCTCCTATTCTCCCATGGAGACGATCGTAGAGATGCTGGATGTAGTCCTGTGGAACGGCTTGCCATGCCATTTCCACCTGGCGCCTCAGTTGGACCAGCGTTCGTGCTGGACGTGCAGACCGCGTGAGACGACGCTTCATCCAGTCCCAAACATGCTCAATGGGGGACAGATCCGGAGATCTTGCTGGCCAGGGTAGTTGACTTACACCTTCTAGAGCACGTTGGGTGGCACGGGATACATGCGGACGTGCATTGTCCTGTTGGAACAGCAAGTTCCCTTGCCGGACTAGGAATGGTAGAACGATGGGTTCGATGACGGTTTGGATGTACCGTGCACTATTCAGTGTCCCCTCGACGATCACCAGAGGTGTACGGCCAGTGTAGGAGATCGCTCCCCACACCATGATGCCGGGTGTTGGCCCTGTGTGCCTCGGTCGTATGCAGTCCTGATTGTGGCGCTCACCTGCACGGCGCCAAACACGCATACGACCATCATTGGCACCAAGGCAGAAGCGACTCTCATCGCTGAAGACGACACGTCTCCATTCGTCCCTCCATTCACGCCTGTCGCGACACCACTGGAGGCGGGCTGCACGATGTTGGGGCGTGAGCGGAAGACGGCCTAACGGTGTGCGGGACCGTAGCCCAGCTTCATGGAGACGGTTGCGAATGGTCCTCGCCGATACCCCAGGAGCAACAGCGTCCCTAATTTGCTGGGAAGTGGCGGTGCCATCCCCTACGGCACTGCGTAGGATCCTACGGTCTTGGCGTGCATCCGTGCGTCGCTGCGGTCCGGTCCCAGGTCGACGGGTACGTGCACCTTCCGCCGACCACTGGCGACAACATCGATGTACTGTGGAGACCTCACGCCCCACGTGTTGAGCAATTCGGCGGTACGTCCACCCGGCCTCCCGCATGCCCACTATACGCCCTCGCTCAAAGTCCGTCAACTGCACAAACGGTTCACGTCCACGCTGTCGCGGCATGCTACCAGTGTGAAAGACTGCGATGGCGCTCCGTATGTCACGGCAAACTGGCTGACACTGACGGCGGCGGTGCACAAATGCTGCGCAGCTAGCGCCATTCGACGGCCAACACCGCGGTTCCTGGTGTGTCCGCTGTGCCGTGCGTGTGATCATTGCTTGTACAGCCCTCTCGCAGTGTCCGGAGGAAGTATGGTGGGTCTGACACACCGGTGTCAATGTGTTCTTTTTTCCATTTCCAGAAGTGTATGTGCCTAATTTGAACCGTGTGTGCATTAACTAGATTTTTGTTACACAAAAAAGACGAACAACGACTGTGGATATAGGGGCAAGATCGCATATGTAACCCACTATTACAGAAGCACTGCCCACCTTCAATGTAGTGTTGACACCTTGATCATCCTCCCGTCCAACAGTCGTTCTTTGCAGGCACAGGAAACGAGATGTTTGTGACCTGTCTCTGAAATAAATATTATAGCTAGATTCTTATGGTCACTGAGCTCTGAAGGACCTAATTCAGTTAGGTAATTCTGATACTTACTGAGCATTAATAATAAATTCTGATATTATGCTGTATACTTAAAAATGTTAGACTCAAGCAAGCAATATTGTTTGCGATGCCACGTTTAGGCAGCCACCAACGAAACTTTCATTTCAGCTTTTATTCAAAATAATTAGTTGAACTGTGAACTTTCTTTCAGGAAAGTTTCCATCAGCAAATGCCAAAAAAAAGGCGACCAATGCATAAACTGTCTAATAAATTCTATTTAAATCAATTGTAAACGAAATTAATTGTGATTTCAAGTAGTATAGTTTCAAATGGTGCAAGTATGGTTTTTGAGATCGTAATTCTGACATAATTTGCTATTTGCAAATTATGACACAGTAATAAGGATTGTGAAAAGGATAGACGCTACTTACCGTTGATTGGAGATGCTGGCTTGCTGATAGGAACTACGAAAAAAGTGTTGAAAAGTGAGTTTTCGGCCATCAAGGCCTTTGTCGAATATTGACAACACACACTCACACATGAATGCATGCACACAAAGAGACGCACATACGCACACTCGCTCACGCAGACACAGACACGCACAAAAACGCACATGACCACAGTTTCTGGCAGCTAGGACAAGACTGCAAGCAGCAGCACGTGATGAGAGAGGCAACCGGATGGAGGTGAGCAAGAGGCTGTGGTAGAGACAGGGAGGGATGGCAGAGTAAGGGTGGAGAACAGTAAAGTGCTGCTAGGGAGAACATGCAGGAGAGTGGAGAGTAGGGCAGCTAGGTGCAGTCAGGAGGTTAGACAGAGGGTTGGGGAGAGGGAGAATAGTGGAAAAGGAAAAAAGTACAGTGACTTGGGGCGTTGGTGGAATTGAGGGCTCTGTAGCGTTTGCTTGGGAACAAGGAAGGAGCTAGACAGGTAAGGATAATGACTAACGAAGGTTGAGGCCTTGAGGATTACAAGAACGTAGGGTACATTGCAGGGAGAATTCCCACCTGAAGAATTCAGGAAAGCTGGTGTTGGTGAGAATAATCCAGAAGGCACAGTTTCTTAGAAGTAGATACCTTAAGGGTTGCGAAGCAACTCAAATCACTTGATACAGGCAAGTCTTCAGGTCCAGATTGTATACCGATTAGGTTCCTTTCATATTACGCTGATACTATAGCTCCCTACTTAGCACTCATATTCAACCGCTCGCTCACCGATAGATCTGTACCTACAGATTGGAAAATTGCGCAGGTCGCACCAGTGTTCAAGAAGGGTAGTAGGAGTAATCCATTTAACTACAGACCTATATCATTGACGTCGGTTTGCAGTAGGGTTTTGGAGCATATACTGTATTCAAACATTATGAATCACCTCGAAGGGAACGATCTATTGACACGTAATCAGCATGGCTTCAGAAAACATCGCTCTTGTGCAACGCAGCTAGCTCTTTATTCGCACGAAGTAATGGCCTCTATCGACAGGGGATCTCAAGTTGATTCCGTATGTCTAGATTTCCGGAAAGCTTTTGACACCGTTCCTCACAAGCGACTTCTAATCAAGCTGCGGAGCTATGGGGTATCGTCTCAGTTGTGCGACTGGATTCGTGATTTCCTGTCAGGAAGGTCGCAGTTCGTAGTAATAGACGGCAAATCATCGAGTAAAACTGAAGTGATATCAGGTGTTCCCCATGGAAGCGTCCTGGGACCTCTACTGTTCCTGATCTGTATAAATGACCTGGGTGACAATCTGAGCAGTTCTCTTAGACTGTTCGCAGATGATGCTGTAATTTACCGTCTAGTAAGGTCATCCGAAGACCAGTATCAGCTGCAAAGCGATTTAGAAAAGATTGCTGTATGGTGTGTCAGGTGGCAGTTGCCGCTAAATAACGAAAAGTGTGAGATGATCCACATGAGTTCCAAAAGAAATCCGTTGGAATTCGATTACTCGATAAATAGTACAATTCTCAAGGTTGTCAATTCAACTAAGTACCTGGGTGTTAAAATTACGAACAACTTCAGTTGGAAGGACCACATAGATAATATTATCCGGAAGGCGAGCCAAAGGTTGCGTTTCATTGGCAGGACACTTAGAAGATGCAACAAGTCCACTAAAGAGACAGCTTACACTACACTCGTTCGTCCTCTGTTAGAATATTGCTGCGCGGTGTGGGATCCTTACCAGGTGGGATTGACGGAGGACATCGAAAGGGTGCAAAAAAGGGCAGCTCATTTTGTATTATCGCGTTATAGGGGAGAGAGTGTGGCAGATATGATACACGAGTTGGGATGGAAGTCATTACAGCATAGACGTATTTCGTCGCGGCGAGACCTTTTTACGAAATTTCAGTCACCAACTGTCTCTTCCGAATGCGAAAATATTTTGTTGAGCCCAACCTACATAGGTAGGAATGATCATCAAAATAAAATAAGAGAAATCAGAGGTCGAACAGAAAGGTTTAGGTGTTCGTTTTTCCCGCTCGCTGTTCGGGAGTGGAATAGTAGAGAGATAGTATGATTGTGGTTCGATGAACCCCCTGCCAAGCACTTAAATGTGAATTGCAGAGTAGTCATGTAGATGTACATGTAGGCTTTAAAGCATTCACAGAAGTGAAGAAAGCCATGTTCAGTGTCATGCTCAGGAACAGGGTGTTTCAGCTGTTTCTTGGCAACCGTTTGTCGGTGGTCATTCGTGCGAACAGACAACTTGTTGGTTCTCACGCCCATGTAGAATGCAGCACAGTGGTTGCAGCTTAGCTTGTAGATCACATGATTGGTTTCACAAGTAGGCTTGCCTTTGATGAGATGGCTGATGTCTGTGACTGGACTTGAGTAGGTGGTGGTGGGAGGATATATGGGACAGATCTTGTGTCTAGGTATATTACAGGGATTTGTGCCATGATGCAAGGGGTTGGGAACAGAGGTTGTGTAGAAATGGGCGAGAATATTGTACAAGTTCGGTGGGTAACGGGATAACGCTTTGGGAGGAGTTGGGAGGATGGTGGGTAGGACATTTCTCATTTTAGGGCACAATGAGAGGTAGTAGAAAATGTTGTGGAGAATGTAATTCAGTTACTCCAGTTCTGGATGGTAGTGAGTCACAAGGAGACTGCTTCACTGTGTCCTGACAGTGGGACTTTATGAGGTAGTGGGTGCCTGGAAAGTTCTATTTTTATTTGAGATTGGGAGGGTAATTACAATCATTAAATGCCTCAGTAAGACCTTCAGTATATTTCAAGAGGGACCGCTCATCACTACAGATGTGATGGTCACAGTTGTTCAGCTGTATACATGGTATTACTTGGTATGAAATGCATACCAGGTAGGTTTGATATAGAGAGAGGTACTGATGTGGCCATTTTTGAGGTGGAAATTAACGTTGAGGAAAGTGGCTTGTTGGGTACAATAGAACCAGATAAAGAAAATGGGGGAGGAGATATTTAGGTTCAGGAGGCATGTGTATAGGGTGTCCCCACCCTCGATCCAGGTCAGGCAGATGTCATCAACGAGTCTGAACCTGGTGATGGGTTTGGGTTACTGGGTGTTTAGGAAGGAGTCCTGTAGAAGGCCCATGAATATACTGGCGTGTGAAGGTGCCATGAAGGCGCTTATAGCCATACCTCAGGTTTTTTTGTAGGTAATGCATTCAAAGGAGAAGTAATTGTGGGCGAGGATATAGTTGGTCATACCGATTAAGAAGGGGGTTGTTGGTTAGGAAACCATCTGCCATTGGGAAAGGTAGTGTTCAAAAGTGCTTAGGTGATGGACTCTAGAAATGATAGTGTAAATGGAGGTGGCCTCAGTAGTGATGAGCAGGGTACCATCTGTTAAAGGAGCACAGAACTGTAGAGAGTTGGTGGAGGAAATGGTTGGTATCTTTTGCATAGGATGGTGGGTTGCAGGTAATAGGCTGAAGATGTCGGTCTACGAGAGCAGAGATTCCCTCAGTGGCGCATGCTAACTGGCCAGAATGCAGTGTCTTGCTTCATTGGGTTTAGGAGGCATGGAGAAGGCCAGAGTGCAGGCATTGCTAGGGGTCAGGAGAGAGATTGACTCTGGGTAGAGGTTCTTTTATGACCCTAAGAATTTGAGGAGCAACTGGAGATTCTCTTGGATTTCTGGCGTGGGGTCACTGTGTCGAGGTTTGTTGGTGGATGAATCTGACAGCTGGCAGAGTCCATCTACAAGGCAACCCTTATGGATCAAAATAACAATGGTGGAGTCTTTGTCAACAGGTACAATTGTAAAATTGGGATCAGTTTTTGGGTGTTGGATTGTGGCTCTCTCTGCAGATGTATGGTTCGTTTGCATGTTGAGGGATTTGAGGAATGATGGTGAGGCAAGGTCCAATGTTAATGAATTCTGGAAAGCTACCATGGGTGAAGGAGGCTGTGGTATGGGATCACAGTTGGCTGGAGGAGTGATCTGAGTCAGGCAGTGTTCAACATTGGTGTTTGGTTGAGTCTGGTTGGTAGAGTGGGTTGACCTTTCTCTTCTGTCCTTTGTTTCTCTTGTCACCTACAAAATTGCACTGCACGTTCTAATTACTTGCCTCGCTGTATCAACCATCTCAGCCGCGTACAGCAGACAGCTACAAGGTCATGCTGATTATTGGTGCAGCATCTCATGCCGATATTAATTCCTATTATCCCTACGTATTTTCGCGTGTTATTTCACATACCTTTCCTGTCTCGTATCTCATCCTACCAACCCTTCCCCATCCTCGATCCTTCTCCTCTCTATTCCAATTTTCACCTGTGAATTCTACCTAATGAAGTCACATCTGCCTCCCTTCTTCTCACTTATCCACCCACAGACCTGCAACACATTTTAAAAGTTTATATCTATTTTGTCCTTGATCTCATTGTGACTTTACAGCAGTTTCAGTTGGTTTTCGCGTTTCATTATCGGTCTACTCCCTCAGATTTCATCTAGTTTTCCCTTATTTCAACCTTTTAATCGCTTTCGTATTTTTCCCACGTGTTTTGGTGATTTTTGTGAATTTTTGGACGTATTTCTACGTTATTAACGTATATTATGCGTTTTTTCCACCACCATGGATCCTTGCTCCGTCCAGCTGCGTCAGTACAGGGAAAGTTTCCTTATCCCTAGCCAGAACCATGTCACACATACTGTTCTTGGGTTGTTTGTTGGCTCATGGAATCCCCGCAGAAGGCCTTACCATCAAACTGCCCATCTCCAAATGCCACCCTCCCCTCCACAATGACATCCATCTGTTCAGATTCCATCAATCTTCAGCCCTCAACAACACAGCCCTGCAAAACCATATCTATCAGGCCCGAACCTCTTTGCAATACCCTCTCTCCATGTGTAAAATTCTCCTGTAATGAAATCGCTCATTACTGGATCCCATAAGACACACTGAAACTCTTGCCCTTGTTCTTGTAATCCTCCAGGCTTCAACCTTCATTAGTCATTATCCTTAGCTGTCTAGCCCCTTCCCTGTTCCCAATCAAATACTAAGAGTTCTCTTTTCCACCATTTCACCCAGTACTTCTTTCCTTTTCCACTGTACCCACTCTCGGAAGCCCTCCTCATTACTCTCCACTTCATTCCTCCATGCTCCCACTAGCAGCATTTTACTGTCCCCAACCCCTACCTTCTATCCCTCTCCATCCCTATCCATGCACACATGCCCACACACACACACACACACACACACACACACACACACACACACACAAATCTTCTGTATAGTATTAGTTAACGCTGGACATAACAATAACGTGCCCAATCACTAATTTTTTAAATCAGTAGGTGTTCTACATTAAGTGCTGTGTGGGTGCAGATGACAAATCTAGGAAATCCACAGCATGTGACAAGGTAAATAAACAGATTTTGCCTATTTTACAAATATATAAATACAGTCTTAACACTCAAATTTATATGTCGTCAAGTAGTAAGAAGCATTTTCGTTGTTTATAGAAGACAACAAAAAGTGCACTGATGATGTTGAAACTTCAGCGAAACATGTTTGGGGACTAAAAATAGAAATAAAAATTGTGCCTTACTCAAGGTGGCCCCCTCCAAAAAAAAATCTGTTTGCAAGCAAACACAGACAAAAGAGCTTCGATCTCAAGGTGGTAATATCCTGTTTAAAATTCATGACCACACAAAGTGTGTGAACAACTAAATGAGTTTGCTGTAACAAAAGATTAGCGTAGAGTTCATGAAGGAATTTCTAAAACAGCCGGTTTGTACTACACTTCTACACGGAAGTTGAATAAGAACACTGTATGTATAAGAAAAGAGGAAGTACATGATGTACGAAAGTAATGTTTAATTGTTCATGTTGATGAGTATGTCAGATGGTAAAATATGGAATATATAAATTACAATGTAACAGTTGCCCTGCATTTTACATAGGAAAAACTGGAAGAACCTTCCACACACGGTATAAAGAACACACCGACGCCTTTCGACTAAACCATTTTGAAAAATCTACAATAGCTAACCACATGTATGTTAATAAACACAGACTTGACAACATCCACAACAGCCTAACTGTACTTCACACAGAACCCAACAGTAAAAAACTTAGCCTACTAGAACAGTTAGAAATAATGCTACACAAAGAAAAATACCCTCAAAACTTGTTGAATGAACAAACAGAGTTTAACAGCCACAATTTTTTCTACACCTTTAAAAGTTTATTTTTTCCTGAGGAATGAAATCTATAATAGTACAAACAGTTGACAACCTACAACATGGTACCAAATAATTATTTTAATACTACCTGTGTACTGGTAATACTATATCATATTATCTTCTGTGACGAAAAATCGATTATATTTAGAAGTAGAATATCTGTATGAATGAGAATCTTTGACATGTTTACGTTCTGCTAACACAATGTACAAAAAAGTGTGTGACTATCTATATATACCAGTATGTACCGTAAAATTAAAGATGTGTATTGTGTATACCAACTGGACAACAGAAGCAGACAGTATACAATGTTAACTGTAAGTTACTTTCATATTATTAACGCTGTTAAACTTATATTTACAATATACCATGTTGTAACCAAAAATGTAATATCAACAGGCAAACAACTAAAACACATGAAGTAAATCACTAAAAAGCACCTGAAGATGAGCCTCCAGGGCTCGAAATGCATAGTGCAATAAATAAATGCAACTTGTGACTGAAGGCGGTTTGTTCTTTATTTTACGAAAGTAAAACAGTCGCGGACGAAACACTGGTAAACAATGGATAAAATTAAGAAGATAAGTTAGTTTGATAACTGGAAGAAGAGCTTCAAGGGATCTTCCTCTAACAAAAACTTGATTGAAGGTGTGTAAAGGCATCAAAATACTATTTATTTGGCAATGGTGAGCTGAGCAGTGAGGAGCGATTGTGAAGTAAGACAAATATAGGAAGCATATGCTGCAATGATTAACGATGATGTTTTGCATAACATCCATACATGGATCAGACAGAGTATGTGGAGGACGTAGGAAATTAGTTAGAAGAAAGTTTCCAGGTACGCAGTTTGGTGGATCGTTGTTGTTCGAACAGTGTATTAAAACTTATCCTTGGAAGCTGTCGCTTGTGTATCACCTTGTTTCCTCTTTTTTTGTGATTGAGAAATTGGTTTCATGAAGCAGAATCAGGCATCGTGATGATTTCCGAAACGAAATAAGAATCGAATATGGACATTTACTTCACTAAGAACTTCATATAATGCAGTGTTTCCCATTCTAAGCAGCATAGCTCAAAGGGCAGGAATGTCTCGAATCCATAAATCCATTACACACTATCTCCTATGCGTCGCTTTTAATTTATACACCAAGATTCCCGTTTCGTGGTGTAATTAAGATTCACTTTCTACTCTTAGCTAATACTCAAAATTTTCTTTTCTTTTTTATTCGAAAAATGTTCTCTCTTCTCCACAATTGTACACCTACATGAATATTTGTACTAAGCAAGCTACTTTATGGTACATGATAAAGGGCAGTTAGTGTGCCTCTGCTACTTCCTCCCTCCCCCCTTCCCCCTTTCCACTGACCCCGTTTTCTACTCCAGCGGTGAATGGCCTGCAGGGAGGACAAGGAGAAGGAATATTGATGAGCTGATACGTCAGCTTGACTCTTCTCAATTTTGTCTTCATGGTCATTGCGGAAGTTAACTAATGGGTTTGACTTCTTTCAGCAACTCCCAGCCTTGAAATCATCTGAGAGCTTCTTTATGAACGCAAGGTCACTCGTGAAATTAAAACCACAGTAAAAACCTGGTGAAGCTTTGCACAGCTGTGTTGCACGGTGTGTTTTAGTATGGCTGCCTACCGTGTCACGTTGGACTTCTCAGGTCTGAGGGCACAATGCACATGTATACATGTCTAGACACTGGTGTCTCCCGCCAAGTGTGAAGTGCTGCAGAGGGTTTGCTTAATTTTTGAGGCAGCCCACATGATGGAACTTCATGTATTTCCTTCCGCATGACAGCATACTGGAGGGACACGGCTCTCCCTGATTTTCATCTCTTCGCGCACACGAACTGCAGGCTATTAAGATAGTATTTTGCCACAGACAAGAAGCTGCAGAGCAACATGGGGAATCAACGGAAACTGGAGGCGGCTTCCTTCTATGACGTGGGTTGTTAAGTTGCTACCAGGCGACAACTAATGTTTAAGTCTGCCTCCGCTTTCATGATTCTGTTCATTCAAATTCGATGACTTTAATGTTTAATTTCGGCGACGTTTCTACTCTGCAACGTACAAGGATTCATGGTGAGCATACTGCCTACTCGCACTTTGGTGTAATATACTTCTTGTTTTTCACATGCAGCGTCATTTCTTTATGATGAAGGCTAAATATATTGTGCCGAGCGAGGGACTTTGATCCACGTTGAAGGCGCACTATCGCTCTCTACGTAATTCATTCGCGAAAACAGATCATAGCTTACATTACTATTTAACTTATTTTATATTTGCTGGGTACCTGGCGTTGCCTGGCTGTTTATTTCTTCCAATTTCCTATTTCTTCATCTCCTCCATCTCCCTCTCCCTGTCTGTCTCCTCACTGTCCATTTCTGTCCATCTTCTTCTGCCCGTATGCCTGTGCGTCTGCTTTTCCCTCTCTGTCAATCTGCTCCTCCCCACTTTGTCCATCTGCTCCTTCCTCCCCTCTCCCCTATTCTTCTCCTCCTCCCCTCTGTCTCTGTCCTCCTCCCTCCTCTTTCTGCCTCTCGCTTCTTTCCGCCTCTCGCTGTTAGTCTTCACCCTTTTCCTTTCTCTGTCCACCTCTTCAATCTCTGTCCCTTCTCCCTCCCCTATTCTATCTCCTCTTTCTCCTCCTACCTGTGCCTTCATCCCCTTAACCCTAGCAGTTTGTCCACCTTCTCCTCCCCCATTCTCGATTCACATTATTGCGTTCATCCCACAAAGAGGCTGGCGGTTCTTATCATCTACAGTATTTAGTATTTCTTTCCAGATAGTAACTGGTGTGTTCCAAATTTTATTGAAATTGTTCCAGAGAATTAGGATGAGTTTTTTACCCGTCAATTTGCCTGTGTGCACATGTCAAATATATTTTACACACATTTAATAGTATTCCACATGTATTTATACTCACATTTCAACTGTTTGTCTAGAGAATTTCGCCCTGCAGTTCCATGTTATGACGTCGTCTCTCCTAAAGTAAGAGCTGTACACTGATATAATTTTGCAGGTACATCTAGTGCTATATGTGACCACTGTCTGTGAAATGTTTTGTGAACAGAGTTAATAGTACATTGATGATAAATCAAAATCTCATGCATGATGCCGCAGTCTCAGTGTTTATGACTGCAGTTTCACTTCATGAACAGCGAAAATGTAATAAGTAATAATTTTTTTCCCTTTCATCATTTCGTGTGAGTCGTCAGCAAGAAAAAGTTTCACAAAGGTTTGAAATTATGTGCAAAATTTGTTGCAAGCTTCTAGGTACTCTCATTCTCAAATACTGGATGAGTAAATTAGGGGAATTCTCTTGTCTTGGACTACACTGCCCTTTTCACCCCCACGCCTAGGTGGGTGGTTCTTACCCCCACAGAGATTATTTTCATACGTGACATTTGTACCAAGTTTACTTGAAACTGGTCTAGTGGTTTAGCCGGAGATATACGTTCATACATACATGTATACATACAAACGTACGAACGTACGTCGATTTTTGCAATTTGTGTTGATTATTACGGGAAAATTATTGCGGGGAACACAGATATAGATGTTATATGGGATTCCTTTTGTCCTGATGTTTATAATTTGTCCTCATTGTATTGCTGAGCTATCGTGTTGTAACTAAGCATTATTCCAGTTTCACTTTAGTTGTTCCTCATCCCGCAACCATTCATAATTTATCATTTTTTCTTGGTCTGCTCATATACTGTCTGTCTAAAGTCATCATTGATATTTACACACTTAGATCAGTGCGTTCTGCGTAAAGTGGAATTGTTGTTTATATAAGCTATCACTGGCAGATAATACAGTTAGGTTGTATTAGAAAAATGTAAGGCTGGTCTGAGCTGCAGGAAACTTAGACACACATGCTGAACCTGAATACCTTAAGAATGACTAATGTGATCGACCTTTCTTGCAGATAGGCGTTAAGTTTACACAACGTGGAGTCTATATCTCCATTGCATGTACGCTCTCTGTCTGTTCTACACTTCCATATCATATATCGTGTTAGTAAGCTCTGAATGAATGAGTTGTAATTCTGAATTGGTTAAAAATACGTTCTAGACCCCTTTATTTACCGTGGCACTTTGAAAGTATTTTTCTACATCCAAAAATCTAATAAAATATTCAGATCACATTAATATCCATTTACGGGTGAAAGTAGTGTATACGACGGGAATATTTTCAGGGCATTCGTCAAAGGCGCTGCAGTCATAGACTGTGCGGCTGGTCCCGGCGGAGGTTCGAGTCCTCCCTCGGGCATGTGTGTGTGGGTGTGTGTGTGTGTGTTTGTCCTTAGTATAATTTAGGTTAAATGCAGAGGAGAGAGCAGATAGGTGGAAAGAATACATTGAAAGCCTCTATGAGGGTGAAGATTTGTCTGATGTGATTGAAGAAGAAACAGAAGTCGATTTAGAAGAGATAGGGGATCCAGTATTAGAATCGGAATTTAAAAGAGCTTTGGAGGACTAACGGTCAAATAAGGCAGAAGGAATAGATAACATTACATCAGAATTTCTAAAACCATTGGGGGAAGTGGCAACAAAACGACTATTCACGTTGGTGTGTAGAATATATGAGTCTGCCGACATACCATCTGACTTTCGGAAAAAGCATCATCCACACAATTCGGAAGACGGCAAGAGCTAACAAGTGCGAAAATTATCGCACAATCAGCTTAACAGCTCATGCATCGAAGCTGCTTACAAGAATAATATACAGAAGAATGGAAAATAAAATTGAGAATGCGCTAGGTGACGATCGGTTTGGCTTTAGGAAAAGTAAAGGGACGAGAGAGGCAATTCTGACGTTACGGCTAATAATGGAAGCAAGGCTCAAGAAAAATCAAGACACGTTCATAGGGTTTGTTGACCTGGAAAAAGCGTTCGACAATATAAATTGGTGCAAGCTGTTAGAGATTCTGAAAAAAGTAGGGGTAAGCTATAGGGAGAGACGGGTCATATACAATATGTACAACAACCAAGAGGGAATAATAAGAGTGGACGATCAAGAACAAAGTGCTTGTATTAAGAAGGGTGTAAGACAAGGCTGTAGCCTTTCACCCCTACTCTTCAATCTGTACATCGAGGAAGCAATGATGGAAATGAAAGAAAGGTTCAGGAGTGGAATTAAAATACAAGGTGAAAGGATATCAATGATAAGATTCTCTAATGACATTGCTATCCTGGGTGAAAGTGAAGAAGAATTAAATGATCTGCTGAACGGAATGAACAGTCTAATGAGTACACAGTATGGTGTGAGAGTAAATCGGAGAAAGACGAAGGTAATGAGAAGTAGTAGAAATGAGAACAGCGAGAAACTTAACATCAGGATTGATGGTAACGAAGTCAATGAAGTTAAGGAATTCTGCTACCTAGGCAGTAAAATAACCAATTACGGACGGAGCAAGGAGGACATCAAAAGCAGACTCGCTATGGCAAAAAAGGCATTTCTGGCCAAGACAAGTCTACTAATATCAAATACCGGCCTTCATTTGAGGAAGAAATTTCTGAGGATGTACGTCTGTAGTACAGCATTGTCTGGTAGTGAAACATGGACTGTGGGAAAACCGGAACAGAAGAGAATCGAAGCATTTGAGATGTGGTGCTATAGACGAATGTTGAAAATTAGGTGGACTGATAAGGTAAGGAATGAGGAGGTTCTACGCAGAATCGGCGAGGAAAGGAATATGTGGGAAACACTGATATGGAGAAGGGACAAGATGATAGGACATCTGCTAAGGCATGAGGGAATTACTTTCATGGTACTAGAGGGAGCTGTAGAGGGCAAAACTGTAGAGGAAGACAGAGATTGGAATACGTGAAACAAATAATTGAGGACGTAGGTTGCAAGTGTTACTCTGAGATGAAGAGGTTAGCACAGGAAAGGCATTCGTGGCGGGCCGCATCAAACCAGTCAGTAGACTGCTGACAGAAAAAAAAGGTTAAATAGAGTTAAGGGACTGATGGCCTTAGCAGTTACGTCCCATAAGATTTGACAGAAATTTGAACATTTTTTTCAGTGCGTTGCTACTTCAGTCACATCAGTTAAGAACTCAGGTTAAAATTAATAAGGAGTATGAGACTTACACTGTTATGAATGACGTGCTGTGGGCTGTTTGCTAGGAATTCTTCAATTCAGTCACAACGCTAGTCGGACACACACACATGTGTTTCGTTCATTAGGCGACAGTGCCGAAATCCATCGAACGCCTTCCAGACGTCAAGGCATACGGCATCAGCCAGGATGCCTGTATCTACATCTACATCCACATAGATACTCTGCAAATCACATTTAAGTGCCTGGAACCACTTTCACAATTCTCTATTATTCCAATCTCGTATAGTGCGCGGAAAGAATGAACACCTATATCTTTCCGTACGAGCTTTGATTTCCCTTATTTTATCTTGGTGATCGTTCCTCCCTATGTAGGTCGGTGTCAACAAAATATTTTCGCATTCGGAGGAGAAAGTTGGAGATTGGAGTTTCGTGAGAAGATTCCGTCACAACGAAAAATGATGTCCATCCCAAATCCTGTATCATTTCTGTGACACTCCCATATTTCGCGATAATACAAAACGTGCTGCCTTTCTTTGAACTTTTTCGATGTACTCCGTCAGTCCTATCTGCCTTCAGCGTCAATTAATACGTCACTTAGTGACGCTCGGTTAACCAAAGTTACAGATGAAGAAGCCTGCCGGCCGTAGTGGCCAAGCGGTTCTAGGCGCTACAGTCTGGAATCGAGCGACCGCAACGGTCGCAGGTTCGAATCTTGCCTCGGGCATGGATGTGTGTGATGTTCTTAGGTTAGTTAGGTTTAAGTAGTTCTAAGTTCTAGGGGACTGATGACTTCAGAAGTTAAGTCGCATAGTGCTCAGAGCCATTTGAACCTTTTTTTTTATGGAGACTAATAGAAGTAACATACAAGAAGAAACAAAATTTTGTTAGGCTTCTAGCAAGAGGTTGTAGTTAAAACTAACTTTGCGTGAACCTCAGTCAGCGTATATACACATTACTCCCTTCGATAATTACATTCAGTTTCTGAATATAATATTTCATGAAATATTGCTGACTCGTAGCAGAAACCGTAACTAGCTTTTATTGCCCTCATACAGCATCGCGGACCCCTCACGATGACTGTTTTGCTCGTATCCACCTGCTAATCTTTAATGAAATCACACATTTGTTCAGCGAGCCGCACTTTGTTAAAACATCAATTTAGTCATCATATTCGCTGTTGAAGGCAGATACCTCACGGCCATTCTTTAGGAGTGCCGCGGAGGTGTTTATAACGTCGTAATCTCGCAGGCAAAACCCGTCTCCAGACGGGGAGCTTGCCCGCCACACTTATGTCGAGTAGTTTATTCGCCATTGCCCAAAAACTGTGCGGGCTGCGGGAGGTTGGGGGGGGGGGGGGGAGAGGATGGCGACAGATATGGCCGCGGCGGTGGGGGTGGCGGGGGCAGCCGGCGCGCGCATTAACATAGTGAAGACATCTGGCCGCCATATACGGCGTGTATCCATACAGATTCTCCATAAACTGCGCCGGCTGTGAATCCCGCGCGCGCCCATTTCTATGTTAATGGGGGCGTTACGAGGATCCGGGACCCCGCGCAGCACGTCGCTCCAGCCTCCTGCCCCGCGATAGAGACCTTCCTACCCCCTCCTCCATCCCTCACGCGTTGCTACTCAAATCCGACCACCCCAGTATAGCGTCTCTCGACATCAGCTGAGGTTCGACCTTCCGACCCCAGACCGTCGGGGCTGCACAGACGCCAGCGTGTGCCGGAAAAGTGAGGAGATACCTTTTACTGAGATTCGGCTGTCAAAGCTTTTCCCTAACGTTATCATGTACCGACACGTTATTTTTAGAAATCACGGTTGTTCGTGCTTTATAACCACTTCTGTAAGACGCTTAACTTCTTCGCCGAAACATTTGATGTGAGAAGCCAATTCCAACAGTGCATCAACATCACAATCATTACCATTTGCCTGAAGATTACGAGTAGGAAATTAGTCGAAACATTGGCACAGGACGACGCCTTGACTTTACTGAAAACCCGCGATGACTTTATCATTAGCATTGTTAGTTTCCATCTACTTAAACTTCCTTCAGAATTCACCAGATGCACTGTATAATAAAAAGTATGCCGATGACTGTCGTTGACATTTAGAGTGCGTCCACACCTCGCATACACACTGAAGCGCTAAAGAAACTGGTATAGGAAACCGTATTCAAATACAGAGATATGTAAACAAGCAGAATATGGCGCTGCAGTCGGCAACACCTGTATAAAACAACAAGTGCCAGGTGCAGTTGCTAGATAGGTTACTGCTTTTACAATGGCAGGTTATGAATATTAAAGTGAGTTTGAAAGTGGTACTGTAGTCGGCCTACCAGTGATGGGACACAGCATTTTCGATTTAGTGATGTAGTGGGCATTTTCCTGCACAACCATTTCATTTGTGTACCGTGAATATAAGGAATGCGGTAAAACATCAAATCGTCGACCGAAGCGGCCGAAAAAGATCCTGAAAGAACGGAACTAACGACGACTGAAGAGACTCATTCAAAGTGACAGAAGTGCAACCACTCCGCAAACTGCTGCGGACTTTAATGCTGGGCCATAAACAATTGTCAGCGTGCGAACTATACAACAAAACGTCATCGATAGCCGGCCCGTGTGGCCGAGCGGTTCTAGGAACTTCAGTCTGGAACCGCGCGACCGAATCCTACCTCGGGCATGGATGCGTGTGATGTCCTTCGCTTAGTTAGGTTTAAATAGTTCTAAGTTCTAAGGGACTGATGACCTCAGATGTTGTCCCATAGTGCTCACAACCATTTGAACCTGGCGTTGTTCCTTTTCGTGTCCACTTCACAAGCACATCACCAACTCAGCTTTAGAAACGAACTTCCTGGCAAATTAAAACTGTGGGCCGGACCGAGGCTCGAACTCGGGACCTGTGCCTTTCGTGGGTAAATGCTCTACCACCTGCGCTACCCAAGTACGAGTTACGAACCATACTATCAGCTTCAATTTTGGCAGTATCCGAGGCGAAATCTCTTTCAGATGAATTTTTCTATTAGTACGTAATAGGGAAAGTCGGTCAGAAATGAACTGAAATGAATTTCAGGTTTGTACGAATACAGTCTATTCTATAAGAGTGTCGAATCGATAGCTACGATGCCACGGTGTAGGTGCAAGTTCTTAGGTTGGCACTACGACACCGACACCGACGACAGCGCCCTGTAGTCGGCGCTGTGCAGCTCTACGGGCTCCGCTCCAGATTCTGCCCATCTGATTCCGAGTAGACGACCTAGGAACATTGTTTCTATTTCAAATTGGGCTAACCACTACTTGTAACTTAGGAACTTGATGTACGGCTTCGCACCTACGTGCTCATCTGTACGAAAAGTAAAGGTGATTTATTTCACAATGGATTACCGAGAGTTCTACCTCACCTAAACCTCCTAGCTTCCTACATTCGGCCTACCCTTCAGTTTTCAGGAGCAGACCCACGCGCTGCCTTCCAGCCGGGATACAAAAAAGAGTACTTCTGTACCCAGACAAATTTATTACAAGGTTCACTCTTACGTTGCTGACGCATTCTCACTTACTGTGCTGGGAGCTGGTCACGGCAGATTCGCGTTAGAGAACAGGTGTTCATGATTAATTACCATTTCCTATTTCACGTCATAGTGGGTTCAGATCTATGTGCACACATGCATCATACATATGGCCATTTAGTTAGTGAAGAGAAGAAGGTAGCTGCTTTAAATTCAGTAATTATATAAATTACTAAAGTGTTAATCTAATCAGTACGAAATTAATGTATTTGGGCTATACTGTAGAAAATTGTTGTCTTAAAAAAGATACGAATCCCTATCAATGAAGCTCACATCTGCTACTGGCATAAAGTGATGCCACTGCGTATTTGAGACGAGTACCTAGCATCTAGGAACTGTGAACTGTCACCATGGCCACTCTCTCATTTATCCGGTAGCTGTGTCACATAATTACATCCCATCCATTATCCATTTTACCATTAGTTGTCTTTCACAATTTATACTTATACCGCTCCTACAAAATTTATTAGATCACGTATCTCTTTATCTTCTCCCTTACGTGAAAATTTCAGTTTCAAAATGGCTCTGAGTTCCATGGGACTTAATATCTGAGGTCATCAGTCCCCTAGACTTAGAACTACTTAAACCTAACTAACCTAAGGACATCACACACATCCATGCCCGAGGCAGGATTTGAACCTGCTACCGTAGCAGCCCAGTGGTTCCGGACTGAAGCGCCTAGAACCGCTCGGCCTCCGCGGCCGATGAAATTTCCGTTTACTTGCAGAGTTTCATTTGCTGAAAGTTTTCTGCGGATTTGGTGTTTTCCGTTGTTTCAGTTTTTTCCATTAGCAAGTTTTTGGTCGTGATTATTACTTTATCATCATCAGTTTATAATTTACAGCAGCCACACGGAGTGCGGACGAACATGGCCGGATACACGTGGACTGCAGGATCACATTATGTTCGTGGCGCCGGCCGCGTTGCCGAGTGGTTCTATGCGCTACAGTCTGGAGCCGCGCGACCGCTACGGTCGCAGGATCGAATCCTGCCTCGGGCATGGATGTGTGTGTGATGTCCTTAGGTTAGTTAGGTTTAAGTAGTTCTAAGTTCTAGGGAACTGATGACTTTAGAAGTCCCATAGTGCTCAGAGCCATTTCAACCATTTTTTCGTGGCACAGTACCCTTTCAGCAGCGGACTATTCATATTTTTGCGTAACCACTGACGGCAACGCCATATGCACAGGAATCCTTCAGCAGCTTTTATCTCAGGCAGACAATATGCGTACAGCGCCGGCCGCTACTTCACGAGGCATAAATCACTAATACGAATCCTTAGGTAAATCTCGCGGAATAAACAGAGTGTAAGAAGCGTTTCCCATTCAGAGGGTATTCGCACCCACAGATCATTCTGCCCGACGGAGCGAAACGGAGCAGAACAAAGACGCGCCGGCGAATATCAATTTCCGCACGGGAACGTTTCAAAAGGAAGACACGCCACACCGGGATGAGAGGTTCGCTCGCCACGAAATCCTGCGCAGCGCGGACGGCGGCCGTCAGGAGCGTCCGAAACACCCCGGCAGGTGCGTCGTCGACCGGCTCCGCGATACATAAAACATCCGGCGGCGGCGGCCGCCGCGGCGCGCTCGCCTAACTACTAAAATATGGGCGCGTCCAGCCGCATCTCCCCGCCGAGGCCATTTTACGCGGCCCTAAAAGCCCCGCGGGCGGCGTAAACCGGGGTTCGAGCATATCCGGGCGGCCCCCGCGCCGCCGACGCCGATGACATAAAACAGATCAGATGGAAATGGAAACTTCACTTCCTGTCGCAATCGCCGCGGCGTCCTGCCGGCCCGCGCCCAACGACCACTCCTCCGCAGAAGGTGGACTTCCTAAACTGTTTCGCGCCAAAGACGCCCCGGTATTGCTTTTAAATCAGAGGCACCTCTATTGATATGACAGCGCATTGCCTCTATAGCACTTAGCATGGTGCACAGAGTCAAATAAGTAATCCTAAAAACACATGGTGTCGTCCACAGGACTAGGTGTAATGAAAAATGTTGGTTCCTCAAGACGGCACCACAAGTAAAGTGTAAAACGAATGGGGATCAGAGCTATTAGCTGCAGCGGGACATTCAGCGGTATCAGAGGAGACGAGCGAAAATGAGCACCAGAAAGGGATTCGAACCCGGGACCTCCTGCTTAGTAGGCAGGTAACCACTGTGCCATCCGGGACACAGCATTGACTACACTGGCAGGCTCCACGGTCTATCCACAGCCCCACCGACTGCCACCTATCCGCAGTCCCCCTCAATTATTCTCCTGTTCGCTTCTCAGAGATTCCCCGTGAGAGATACAGGTACCGTCCGTGCTGTGGCGATACCACCACGTCCCGCTTGGAGCAGTGTTTACCGTACCTGTCAGCAGGACATCCCTGGTTCGAGTCCTAGTTCCGCTTCGAGCGCCGAGCGGGAAGGTTCTTGTTTATTTCGCTTGTCACAGCGTGGCTTGTGTGAAGTTTTCCTCGTTAGCGTTGTCCTGTCTGCCGAGTGAGTCGTAGCGTCTCCGCGCCGCCTTACTGCCTGTTTGTGTTCGTCTACGTGTATGAAACGTCCCCTTCGAACAATTATACAAGACTGTGCTTAAACTGACACACAATATTTTTAGCGCAACGCAATCTGACTTTCAATAATCCCTAAAAAAGAATGGCCCTGACTAACATTAGCCTATACCTTTCACAGATCACTTACCTCACCAAAAATCTTCGTTACTCGAACTACTGCAATACAGCGAGCGCCACTACTGCCAGCTAAATAAAAGATTCAAACTAATGAAGGCACTAACTACTGATGGGCATAGTTAGCAAATGAAAGATTTTGATAGAGAACAAACAATGTATTTACCTTAATAGTCATAATATATATATCAGTTCATGACATCCATTCTTGCAAATTTCAAAACTCCGCCATCTCTCACCCCACATCCAGCACTGCTGGCGGCCCACCTCCAACTGCACAACGCTACACGCTGTTAGCATCCAGCTGCCGCTGCCCGACACTACAATGGCAGACAACAATGCAAACTAGCCACAGACTGCGCACAGCACAGCCAATGATTTTCAGAGCGCTACGTGGCGTTACCAATAAAAAAACGTAAACAGCCTACTTACACGTGCAGCGGCCGCTCCGCTATGGTTGCCATGGTTGCTATGGTTACCATGGTTTCCACGTGTATTCCACGAAGAGGTACTGTGACCTTCACTTTCGACAAAACAACGCTACATGTGCAGCCCGTGTCTCTAGCAATCCACGATTGGCTTCTCGATACAATTCGTGTGAACTCTGATCAGCTGCACGCCGCTTATTTTGACACAGACGAGTACGTGTTTTACGTGAAATTTATGGATCCCCTTGAGCCATGCACGGCTCGCGTTTGTCCCATTTATTGTTTGTCATCTTCTGTACTGCCGCCTCGTTTTCTTATTCCATATCCTGGCGTCACTAACTTTCTGCCTTACTTGCCCGTGAGTGGCAGCAGCAGCGCTTATCGATAAGTGCACTGTCGTACCGTTTCTGGAGCGACCGATAGTACTTGCGGGTCGTCGTGTGTCTTGCATTCAGTTCGGGACGCACCAGCAGTGCAGTCGGTACGAAGCAGCAGTGAGGTCGGGGACGGAGCGCCGGAGAGGCGCTGACAGCCAGTGCTCGCCGACTGCTGGCGAGACGCATGAACTGTCCGATGGAGTGGGACGACCGTTGGTTGGTCGTCTCATCTGCCGGCGTATATTTGGTCCTTTCACTGTTTCCGGGCCTGCGCAGCCGGTCGGTTGGCGTGAAGTAGCGTGGAATTCTCCGGGACGCAGTTTGGTTGGGACCGCTGGCGGTCTCCACGTGGTGACGGAGTGTGTGGGGCTGTTCCCATTGCTACGAGGTCCGTGGCTCACCGACCCTGGACACGAAAGTTGAGTTTTGATTGAATTTACCAGCAAGTTAAGACTGTTCACATTGTATCGTTTGGAGTTCGTTGTCGGCTGTTGGGATATTCTCGCAGGCAACAACGTGGTTTTCAAGTTGGAAAGCTCTAGCCACCCTCCAGTAGAGTTTCACTGTATCTGGTTATTTGAATTGAAGTGCACCAGCGTAATCTTCAGCCTTGTGGCCGTTAACGTTCCGGTTACGTGCCCTGTCCGTTGACGTAAATTTGAGGCAGTGCAGTTTTCTCAACGCATCGTTGGTGTCCAGTACGGTGTGTATTTTGACAGCTCCATGTATTATTGGTTGTGGGCGCCAATATCTGCTACGTTGTTCCATTGAACTCCCTGTTGTGCCATGGTCGGGTTAAGTGGAAGTTATCTTGTCGGTGGGTCCATTGACGGTCGTTTGGTTGGGTTGTCGTCGGATCGTGAATGGTTGGCCGGACTGCTTAGCCTACCGTCCAACATCTGAGCGCCCTTGGGTATACCCCTTTTTTTAATTTGTTCGTGTTGTTTGTACTTGTATCGCTTCTAGCCAATTAAAAAAAAAAGGTTTGTTTTGCCCTTAAGGCGTAAGATTCTTTAGGCCCTCAGCCTATTTTAAAGAACTGTCTCACGTAAGACCTTTGGCATTTTAAAGGTTTTAATGTTGTTGAGTTTTAAGTGTTGCGCCTTCAGCCGATTTTGTGTTTGAGTTGTTTTGCCTTTAAGGCCTTCTGTCTAACTAAGATACTGCTTTAAGATAAGGCTTTACCTTTTTAATTTCTGCTTTGCGTGAGTTTTGCCTACTTAAGAACTGTTTTCGTAAGGTTTTGTTTCTTTTTTTAATTTAATGTTTTTAGCTTTAAGTCTTGTGCTTCAGGCGATTCTTAATTTAAATTGTTTGCTCTGAAAATCTCAGATTCTCTGGCCTTCAGCCTAAATAAAGGACTGTCGTAAGATATGGCTTGCCTTTTAAATTTCTGATTATGCTTGCGTTTTATGATATTGGCCTTCAGCAGTTTTAAATTAAAGTGGCTTTCAGCCGTTAATTATGTCCCAAAGATGAAAATGGCTCTGAGCATTATGGGACTTAACATCTGAGGTCATAAGTCCTCTAGAACTTAGAACTACTTAAACCTAACTAACCTAAAAACATCACACACTTCCCCTTATTTTGGCCCCTTTCCACAATTTAAACTCCGGTCCTGTCCTAGCAGGCCTCTCACCCCTTAACACTGAAAGATTATTGTCGCGACATGGATCTGAAGTCCCGTTCAAGCATTGCGATAATTCCGTTTGTATGGGGTCACTGGCAGATGCTAAAATGTTAGAGTATAGCGGTCACGCGGTTCCAGACTGAAGCGCCTAGAACCGCTTGGCCTCACCGGCCGACCAAACGCAATATTCCATCACATTTACTGGTGTGTGGTTATCACGTTCGTTTCATGTATACTGGTCAAGAGGGAGCTTGCTTCCTATGTAATTAAAGTCGACACGTTAGGTCTGATTGCCCGAGGAGGGTTTCTGTATTAAAGCCGTCTTTAATGGAGTGTCGCAAATTGACGGTTGCTAATCTTGATCCTTCGGACGTAAGTCTACCTCAGACCATAATGAACTAAAAGTCAGCTCTGATCATCGTGTAATGAACTTCCGCATTCACCTCCGCGACCGGTTCAGAATCCTATTGCCTCCAGGATAGAACCCGTAACAGTGGCAAACAAGTGACGTCGCACTCAAGATGGTGAGGATGAGGCTGTGCCTTCTGCCCAACCTCCTCCGCATCGATGGTGACCCCTGCTCCTCCCGATGCTACGATACCGTGGTACCGTGAACGACGAAGCTATCTCCAGCATCCCTCCTGCTCGCGAAATGGTTCCTCCTGAGCTGTCTGTTTGTGGAGAGGGGGCAGAGTCCCCCACTCCGTCTCTGTGGCCTCCGTTACAGTCTGAGACAACGCAATGTCCTCCTGTTCCTTTGTCTTCGGACGCCGACGATTTCTCGAAGAACTCCTGAGGAGAATAAAATTAGCGACCAAGTACCACCTGTTGTATTAGTAGTTCCACAGAATGCTTCTTCCTTCGTGATTGGACCTGCAGTACGTGACCCTTGTTCGGAAGGGCTGGAGGTTTTGCCTATAACCACTCCCACACCTCCGTCTGCAGAGGCCGCCATGCCACGTAGCCGACAGGAACAGCGTGTACAACCTGACGGTGCAGTGGCACGTAATAAATGTAAAGAAAATGTTATGATGAAGGGCGTCCTGGTGCCCCCCCCCCTCCCACCCCCCCGCCCCCCCTCCCTCCGATGTCTGACTCATTTGTGGACTCAGAAATGGACCTTGACGCTCAGCTCTCTAATTCTGCTCAATACATTCCTTACATCCCTGTATAGATGTGACAAACGACCCAATCCTACTGTACCGTGACCGCCTTGTTCTTTCGCGAAAGCATTCCTATTGCTGAGGTGGAGTCTGGCAGGGGCATAGGTTGTCAACTTTTTAATCTTACCTTGGTTCTTTTATTGGGCCCTTCTGGCACTGGCCGCGCAATGGATGGTTCGCGTTTTTGTAGAGAGTATATTGTTTATCTGCTGCGTAAGAATCCTCCGGGTATTCTGTTGGGTGGTGATTTTTACTGTGTACTGCGTCCTGCAAATCAATCTTCAAATTTTAATTCATCTCGTGAATTACATGAATTGGTCCGCTCCTTATACCTAAAATATGTCTTGATATGTAAGTACCCGACGTTAGTTAAATTTACCCTCTTCACTGCGACTTCCAGTAGCAGGTTAGATAGGTTTTACTTACCAGACTGCCTGAGCGAGAGTATTATTAATGTTGAAGTAATCCCAGCTTCCTTTACGGATCACTGTGCTGTGGCCACAACTCTCAATCTTGAACGGCAACCAGTCAAATTGTTTCGCCCTCCGTGAATGTTAAACGTCACTCACCTAGTTGACTCCTCTCTCGATGACGTGACTCGAGTCATGTGGGAGCGTACTCTATGGTCCACTAGGTAATACTCTTCCACCCTTGACTGGTTGACACAGCTAGCAAAACCGAGGCTCAGGCAACTTCTGACACTTTTACGTGCTGCCAAACCGCGAGACTCTAGGATAGCTCTTTAATATTATTGTACTATTCCATCCTGCGTGCACTTTATGCTGCTTCGGGACGCCCCTCTGCGAACTGCGGATGTTGGGCATGTAAAGGCAAAATTGTTGACATGGAAGAGAATACAAATGGAAGTGTTGAAAATCCAGTTGAAGCCGCGTACATTGGTGACGGAAGAAGTGACTTCCTTTATCATCTGCTTCGGCATCAAACCCGTCGCCAAGGCGCTTGTCTTCATTCTCTCACGACAAATGATAGACTTATCGTAATGGCGCAAGCTGATATAGTGCGTATCTTATACCAGTACTATGTAGACATCTACGACATCGATGAGTCCAATGAATCCTTTTAAGACCCACTTGTCAGCATCTTCAATAGGACAATTACACCTGAACATAATGCAACGCTCTTAACTGCCTTTTAGCCTGAGGAAGTTTACAAACTTATTGTGGGATCGCCTTCTGAAAATTCCCCATGGGAATATGGACTTCCCAAGGAATTTTACGTAAGATTTTGGTCGTTGTTGGGTGCTACCTTTACCTTCCTTTTGAATGAAGTGTTTCAGGGTAGATGTCGTCCAAAGTGGGAAAAATTGTTTTAAACGCTAAATGCACTGGACCAGCTACCCCTAAAAGCATTCTCCCACTTACTTTGTTAAACTTTGATTATAAGACTGTGGTGATGGCAGTTAATAGTAGGACGTCGGTTCTGATGAAGACGATTGTTGCAAAACATCAAAGCTGCTTACCTGGTCGCACCATTCTTACCCCTATAGCCGAGTGTCGTGACGTGGTTTCGGTTGCTACTGTAACGTCCATTCCTTGTGCCCTTGCTTTTCTAGACTTCCATAAGGCTTTTGATAGTGTTAATTACGACATTCTGCTTCGGTTTCTGGAGGCAGTAGATTTCACTGTTGACACACGGCGAGTGCTCTCAAATCTTTTTATAGGTATTTGTGATTGTTAATGGCCAACTGCCGCCCCCAATAAATATCCCTAGGGGAGTGCCTCTAGAAAGCCCGCTATCTCTGACTGTTGTATTGTCTCTGGAGCAGCTACAATCCAGCGTGACTATAGCTGTTAGTGCTTACGCGGATGACGTGATGGTTTTACTTCGCAATCCTGCTGAGATACCTCGACTGAAGGCTGTAATCGATCACTTTTTCGGAGTTCAGGAACAAAACTTAATGAAGGTAAATGCAAGCTACTTTCCTCCGCTATTCTGATGACTCGGGTGTTCCATGGGCTACTGCGGTGCAGCTGCAAACGTCTCTCGGTATGCGACGCTCAACTGGAAGTCTGTTACAGGAAAAAATTCAGGGAGCGATACTAGAGCATGAGAGGCGTTCTCTTACCTTGCCTCGACGATGGCAAAGGAACTACAGCAACTGTCTGGTCATTTATAATGGAAAAGACATATCTTTCGCTTACGGTATGCGGTAGTCACGGAGCTTCGTTCCTTTGGGGGACTCGACCTGGCTGACATAGGAAGGAAGACGTAGATGCTATACGTGCGACGTACTGTTTTGATGACAACTCAATAAACTCACACATTCACGTCTCGTTTGTTTCTCTG